>NC_082707.1:88083684-88729262 GCF_030144855.1 Hypanus sabinus
TTTTTATTTTGTTACATTTTGTAATTTTGCTTCATGCTGGTGTAATGGGCCAGAGGAAGTGTGTGGTGATGTGTCAGAGCTACCATTCAGCTTCTGTGAGATCAAAGTAATATCACCAAACAATACAAAGACCAGGTGTAACAGCAGGTTTGATGATGATGTTGGGATTGGTTTTTTGCAAAGCCTTCCATCAGCTCAACACTCATCTTCAGAGCAGAAATGTTAGTCTGCTCAGTGTTTAACATTGAATTAGAGGGGGTTTAGTCAGAGAGTATAACAATTTTACATCGGTGGTCAGTATTGAACAGATCTGCAAAGGATAATGCCAGAAGGAATGGAATAAAGATGCTGGAGGTTTTAAAATGTATACAGTATGTTGAAGTACTGTTGGTTAAGAAATAAGTGCTCTGTTCAGTGTAGTGGTAGGAGGATTCAACACTATGCAAGTCTTGAAGTTTGAGGAACACTGGAAAATGAAACTAAGAACTCCAGTGGTGATATTCTGCCAGTGTAAACACAACAGGATGAACGGCCTGAAGTGTATTGGGATTCCTGAACTGTTGTGAATTTTGATGACAAAGTTGAAGGAAGAAAGGAATCACTGAATGTGCTAATAGAGGAAGTGGAATTGTGGGCCAGGACAACTTTGACAGAATGAGGAAGCTGCTGCAGAGAGAGGCCTTTTCCACTAGTATCTTTCTGGCCAGTAGGGAGTTATACAGTTGGAAACATGTCCTATAGCCCACCACGTCAACACCGACAAGAATCAGTGGAAATGGGTGCTTGATAAACTATTGAAATCCTATTCCCTCACCCCTCATATTCCTGTCAATTACCACCACTCACTTAGACACTTGGAGCAATTAATTGCAGCCAATTAACCAAACAACCCATAGGTTTCATGGAATGTGGAAGAAAATGGAGCAGCCATGGAAGATTCACAAATTCAGAGAGAGCATGCAAACTCCACACAAACACCCAATGTTCATTCACCAACATTGTGAGACAGCTGGTCTAATAGATTTGCCACCATGATGTCCAAGTGATCTCAGCTTCTCACACCACAGATGCTGTTCGACTTGCCAGGCATTTTCAGTAACAATTGTAAATTCTGTCTCAACACTCCCATATTGCACTTCCCCCTCCAATCCCTATTCACCTTATCACATTTGCTCTCCTCCAGACAGATCAGGTGAAAATAATAATCACTTTTCAAACATTTCATTATTCAAATCAAGTTTACCTGCAGGAAATTTCAAATCTGATTCTGTCAGAAGCAGGGCATTGGGAATGGACCCAAATGCAGAACACAGACACTGAAGTACTAGGAGCAGGGCAGGACAAAACTAAAGGACAGGACAGGTCACAGACGAGGCTAGGGAAGCAGGACCAGGATGAGGGACTGGGAACAAGGAGCTTGGGCATGGACTCCAAGCCTGAGACTGGACAAGGACTCAGAATCTGGGTCATGACTCAGGCTCAGACCTCAAACCATGCAAAGACATGACAAGGCCTGGGGTCTTGGGCCTGGGGGCTAGAGGTTGGAGGCAGACTAGGAAATGAATTAGAGCCAGGACTCATCTTTAACAATACACTAACATGACACTGGACAGCAAATAAACAGAGCCAAGACTTATCCTTTAACAAGCCAGGACTCAACTTTCACTCCACACCAAGGTGGGGCAGGTCCATCCATCTAGTAATGACATAACAGCAGAACAGCCTGACTTACCCCATGGGGTAAGGACAGGAAAGACAAACATCAAACATTTCTGCATCAGGGTTGCTCCAAGTAGCCATTACAGCCAGTAACCTTGGCTTGCTGCAGAAACAACCAGATCCCTACCTAGCTCAGAGTGGCTGACTATCACCTAGCTGGCCCAGGAAACTGCTGAATCCATACTACAGTGACAACTCTGACTACTGACAGCAAGGCTCCAAGAAGCAATAGATCTCCAATGTGGCCTAAGGATGGCAAGTGCCCATTCTAGCCTTCCACCAACCACATGCTCCCAGGGAACCTTGACACCAATGACAACACACTCAATCCCAGGGCCACTTATCTACCCAGCCCCAAGATGAGCATCAGGTGCTTATGATTAAGTTCAACCGAAACAAGGGACAGCCGGAGAACCTGGAGTCTGGAGTCCGTGGACCGGACTGTGAACTGGAATGCGGACTTCAGACCAGACCATAACAGATACTACTCCCAAAGAAGAAATGCAAGTAACCCAGGAAATCTGCTTTCATTGCTGGCTTCAACTGCAATGGACATGTGATAAAGAGTGGAAATAAATTGGAAAACTCGCAGAATCTGGCAGAGGGACCCTCATCAAGTCAAACTGGACAGTAAAATAGGGAAAGCAGAAAATACTGCACTGCACAAATGAGAGAAAATCTGCCAGTGCTGGAAATCCAAGCAACACATGCAAAATGATGGAGGAGCTCAGCAGGCCAGGCAGTATCTGTGGAAAAGACTGAACAGTTGACATTTCGAGCCAAGACCCTTCATAATGACCCTTCATCTTGATAAAGAAGCTCGGCCTGAAACAGCGACTGTTTACTCTTTTCCATTGATGCTGCCCGGCCTGCTGAAATCCTGCACTTCATTAGTTTCCAGCACAGTATTTTTACTATTGAGGAAACCTGTGTCCATAGTTCTAAAACCTGCTTAGTTGCATGAATTTTTTTTTTGCTATTACTCTTTTTCAACATAGATCAATATAATTTCAGGACTCCTGACCATTCTAATTTCTTTAATGCTTTAAATGAGAAACACTGGGAGCAATACCAAACAAAACCAGTGATGTCTAAGTTATATTTTTCTATGGCTCCCTCTCCAGTATGAAAAAGGCATGGATGTGACAGAATATATTTTCCTAAAGTGAGAAGAGAACCACCATATAATTCCAAAGGAAACACAATATAGAAAAAAAAGGATGTCAAGAGAATGCATGGCCTTATGTTCTGATGAGATACATTTCAGCCTTAGTGGCTCTAAAGTGAACACAACAATTTCAGAGAAGAATCTGCTTTGGCGCTGACACCAGTGATGTTCTTGTACATGGGACTGAAAAGGATCAGTGTCGCAAGTAAATATTGTTTGGCCTTTGAATAATTTGCATGGAAGCTTGGAGTGTGCAGGTTTGAACAGGCTGTATCCCTCATCCACTCTCTGCTTTGCACGCTTTGTTTGCACTTCAACAAATTAATCAAAGCTGGTTTTAATTTAAATTTGCACTGTTATTATCCACGGACTACTTGTGATCAAGAATGGTCATAAAATAGAGAACTTTGGGAATTTTACAAAGTAAAAGTCATCAGATCAAAGTGGACAACAAAATTGTGAAAACATGAAATATTTCACATCAACAATTTCACCTTCAGTTTTCTGGTAGTGAGGAAATGGGACCTCCCATTCTTTGACTGTGGTGGTGATGAATGCAGTGAGGACAGCTGACATTCTCTCCTTTCATGAGTAGGAAGGACAAAATTTGTTTCAGGAACCTCATTCTGCCCTTCTATTGACCAGTAACTACATTTTCAGAGCATTGGCTTATTTTCTCCAATAGAAAGAACAAGCCAGTTTTCCAGCGATACACATCCCTTCTCATTTGCCTTTTGGTTGCTCACAGTTCAACTTGTAGTTCAGATCTGCTTCCTGAATTTTTTTTAATTAATAATAATTTACTGAGCTTGTTTTTCTTAATAAAGTAATTTTTGTGTTTTTTGTTTTCTCTGTGTCTGGGCATCAACACTGAAAATTGAAAACAGATCAGATAATCATTCAAGTTTGAATCTATCCACAGATTGCTCACTGGTTGATGGGATCATAAGAGATTGTTGTTGAAAAATGAAACAGATTTTCCCAAAATTGAAACAAATCCCAACATCTTTACAAATAAAACATATTAAAATTCATTGGCACCAACCTGTCTTAAATGTGATTTATTCATGCTAATTTGTGTGAATGAAAGGATGTTCCAGGAATTGTTTGAATTTTTACATGAAGATTTCATCTTGTTTATATCGCATTATTGTAATTTGTGGGTGACACACCCAGTGTGTTCTGTCTATAAATCCAGAGAGGTGAAACCAGCTAATGGTGGAAAATGAAAATCATAAACAAAGCAACTCACACAAAATGCTGGAGGAACTCAGCAGGCCAGGCAGCATCTATGGAAAAAATTAAACAGTTGACGATTTGGGCCAAGACACTTTATAATGACCATTCATCTTGATTAAGGTGGTCAGCCCAAAATGTTGACTGTTTACTCTTTTGCATTGATGCTGCCTGGCCTGCTGAAATCCTGCACTGCATTAGTTTCCAGGACATTTTGTTATCAGTGAGGAAACAAGTGTTGATATTTCCAAAACCTGCTTAGTTGCACAAATTTTTCTAATTTCTTCAATTCTTTTAATGAGAAACACTGTGAAAGCCATCCCAAACAAAACCAAAGCTATGTCGAAGTGACAGTCTGTGTCAACAAGGATTGTAAGGAGGTGGACTTGATATTAATGAGGCTCTGCAGGAATGCTTTGAGAGGACAGTCTGAGATGTGTTATGTGAGCCAGACAGGGAGTACATGAACAAAATGACTCATTGTATCACAGACTATCTCAAATTTTGTGAGAAAACCATCTTTCCAGCCAGGTCTGTACGTGGCTTCCCCAATAACAAGCATTGGATCTCCAGTGGCCTGAAGGAACTTTCGATTATGAAGAAGAAAGCCTTCAGGTCTGGAGATAGACAAATACTGAGGTGAATACAGAGTGAACTGAGGGTAAGGCCAAGGGAGTGCAAAGAATCCTACAAGAGGAATCTGGAGTACAAGCTCCAGAAGAATAACATAAATGATGTGTAGTCGGGCATGAAGCAGATCACGGGCTTCAAACAGACAGACAGACAGACTTTGTTGATCCCGTGTCAGGGTCTGGTCTGGTCTTGTCCGGAATCCGTGTTCTGGGTCTCCATCCGGTCCGAGAGCTCTGGACTCCAGGTCTTGCAGCTGTCCCTCCCGGCCCCTTTGAGCCTGTTAAGATCAAGGAGGCACACTTGTGGCCAATTCGGCTGCAGGTGTTTATTAGGGGGAAGGGGAAGGGGAAGTGGAAGTGGAAGTGGAAGTGGAAGTGGAAGTCAGTTGGTGCATGTGTGAAAGTGGTTTGGAATGTTGAGAGGAAGGAGTGGGAATTGCTGGGAGGGGGTTGCTTGGGTCTGGTAATGGCAGACAAGGTGAAAGGAGGGGCTGAGGGAAAGAGAATGGAGAAGGAGTGGGGTAGGGATTTGGGATCAGAGGTCGGCAGCTGGGGAGAAATGGATTATTGTGAAGGGAGAAATAAAAGGAATAAGGAGATAGTGAGGGGATGGATGAATGAAAACTGAGACAAAGGGAATAAAAGAATAAGAAATGACAATGGAGAGAGTTCTGAAAGTGAGGAAGATGAACAAGTTCAGAGAGAAGGGGTTGTCATAATTAAGTTTAATGAGAAGGTGCAAGGACACATGAAGAAAATTAACCTGTTTATGCTAACAACTCTGGCAAGTAAGATAGGGGAAACTATTTGCAAAAATCCTTAATGATGGCAATCTATTGGTAAGATGTGCGAATGAGGAACAACTTGAGAAAGCACTCAAGCTAAAAGAGATAGGAAAATGCAAGGTGGAATACACAGAGAGGGTGGGAGCATGAAATGGTGGTTGTAAAGGAGTGATCACGGGTGTACCAATGAGTAGAAACATGGAGGAGTTGAAGAGGAATATCAAAGGGGGAAAAGTAATTAATGTTCTAAGACTGAAAACAACAAAGGAGGGAATGAAAAAGGAAAGTGAAACAGTATTGATTGAATTTGAAGAAGAAAGAGTTCCAAGGAAAGTGTTCCTGGGTTTCATTAGTTACCCAGTAAGGGTATATATGCCAAAGCCATTGAGGTGCTATAATTGTCAAAGGTTTGGACACATAGCTAAAAAAAGGCAGAGGAGGTGTGCTAGATGTGGGGATAATCATGAATATGGAAAGTGCGGAACAGGAGTGCAATCAAAATGTTATAATTGTGGAGGAGCTCATAATGTGGCGTATACTGGGTGTGAGGTTATGAGACGGGAGAATAAAATAAAAGAAATAAGAGTGAAAAGAAAGATCATTTATGCAGAAGCTGTAAGAATGTCAAGAGAACAGAATAATGCTCCTAATGACCAGAGAGCAATAGGGATGCAAGAGATGCAGTGAAGAGTAAATGACAGGATTTATGTGGGGAAAAAAAAGCTCTAGTAACATTAATTGCAGGAGTCATTAATAGTACGGCAGAGGTAAAGTTGAAAAGTGACAAAATTCAGCGGGTGGTCAAAGCAACAGTAAACCATTTAGGGTTAGTAGGACTGACTTGGGAAGAAGTGAGGGAGAACCTCACTAATCAGTCAAGCCAGGAAGAGTCATAAGTTGGTTAGTACTCATTATAGTGATTCTTTTGCAATGGAATGCGAGGAGTTTACTGGCCAATGGCCAGGAATTTAAGGACTTTATTAAGGAAATGGTTGTAAAACCGGATGTAGTGTGTATTCAGGAAACTTGGTTAAAACCAGCTTTAGACTTTGTGGTACATGGGTATACAATGATAAGGAAAGATAGAAATCTAGGGGGAGGAGGAGGTTGTGCTATGTTAATCAAGCAAGGTATACAGTATAGAGTACTGGAAAAAGGAGACGATCAGGAATACATTGTGGTGGAAATATGGGAGAGAGGGGAGGGAGTGGTTATAATTAACTACTACAATCCATGTAAAAGGTTGGATTTGGACAGTCTACTAAGGATACAAGGACAAAATAGACATAAAGTAGTGTGGTGTGCAGATTTCAATGCTCACAGCACAATATGGGGGGGGGGGGATCCAATTACAGATTCAAATGGAATGTTAATTGAAGATTTGATGGAAGAAAGGGATTTGGTGTGTATGAATGATGGTAGAGGAACAAGGATAAACATAACAACAGGAACTGAGTCGGTATTAGATATTATGTTAGTGTCTAATGTCTTGGCTGACATCAGTAACTGGGGAGTTTGGACTGCTTCAACCGTAGGCAGAGATCACTACCCAGTTTTATGTTCAGTGGGTGAAAGAGTTGAAATAAGACCAGGTGAGGGAGTCCCAAAGTGGGTGTTTGGAAAAGCAGATTGGGGTAAATTCCAGAAGTTAAGTGAAGAAGCATTGACAAAGATTGACATTTCTGGAGATATAGATTAATTAAACAGTCAAGTGACTTCAGCAATTATTATGGCAGCAGAAGGATCTATACCCAGGAGTCAAAATAGGATGAATAGAAAAATAGTGCCATGGTGGACAGAGGAACGTTGTCAGGCCGTTTTTTATATATATATATATATATAACAGAAATAGAGCATTCAGGCTAGTTAAAAGAACCCATAATATGCAGCATTTGATACAATATAAGAAGGCACAGGCAGTGGTGAGAAGAACTATACGTCAAGCTAAAGGGGTAAGTTGGAGGAGTTTTTGCAAGAAAATAGGAAGAACAATGCCTGTGGGAGAGGTATGGGGAATGATTAAGAGGATGGGGGGAGATAGAAGGGATTGGGAGTATCCAGTAATGATATCTGAGGAGGAAACAGCAGTCTCCAACAGGGATAAGGTTGAGATCATGGCCAAGTCATTTGTAAAGATACATAGTTCAGAAAATCTGTCTGAAGAAGGGAGAAGGAGAAGGGAAAGAACAATGAGTCAATACCCAGGTGTGTTAAACAGGAGGAAAGAAACAAATGATATAATTGATGATCCATTTCCTTTGGCAGAAATGGTGAGAGCAATAAAGAGATCGAGACCAACCTCCCCAGGGAAATATCTAATATGCTACGTTATGCTAAAAAATCTAGGAGAAGGAGCGTTCTTGAAGTTACTGCATTTTTATAACAGTGTGGGAGGAGGGAAGATTGCCAAGTGCATGGAAAGAAGCAGTAGTAATTCCAATAAGGAAACCTGGCAAGGATCCGTCAAAACCCACTAGCTATAGGCCAATAGCACTAACATCAAATATATGTGTAAGGTAATGGAAAGGATGATAACAGAAAGGTTATCGTATGATCTTGAGAAGAGAGGATTGCTGGCAAGTTTTCAGATTGGTTTTAGGAAGGGAAGGAATTCCATGGACTCAGTGATAAGGTTAGAGACTGAAATAAGAAAGGCCCAGGCAAATAAAGAATCAGTAGCTGCAGTGCTTTTTGACATTGAAAAAGCTTATGATATGATGTGGAAGGAAGGATTATTAATTAAGCTGCACAAGATGGGGGTTGGGGGGAGAGTTTTTAATTGGATTAAAGATTTTTTGTTTGGTAGAAAAATTCAAGTTCGGATTGGATCAGAATTATCAGTACACAGTGGGAAATGGCACACCTCAGGGCAGTGTGATTAGTTCGTTACTTTTCATCATTATGATCAATGGTGTCTTCACAAAGGTACCAGTGGATATAGGTAGGTCACTGTTTGCGGATGATGGGGCCTTGTGGAAAAGAGGCAGGAACACGGAGCATATAATCAGGAAACTACAAGGAGCAATTGATGAAGTGGTAGAGTGGGGTTATGATTGGGGATGTAGATTTTCAGTGGTAAAAAACTCAAACTGTATTTTTCACTAGGAAAAGAATTGAAGTAGGGAAGAAGTTAAGGATGTATGGGATTGAATTAGAAAGGGCTGGATAATTTAAATTTCTGGGAGTTATATTTGATTCACGATTAACATGGGCAGACCATATCAGGAAAGTTGAGGAGAAATGTAAAAAAGTAATAAACGTGATGAGATGTTTGACTGGTAGGGAATGGGGAGCAAGTTGTTCAGCATTAAAGAGAATGTATGTGGCTTTAGTAAGATCTGTGTTGGATTATGGAAGTGTAGCATATGGATCAGCAGCTAGGGCTCTTGTCAGGAAACTGGATGTGATTCAGGCTCAGGTTTTGAGAGTGTGCAGTGGGGCTTTTAAAACATCACCAGTATCAGCCCTGCAGGTAGAAATGGGAGTAATGCCTTTGGAATTAAGAAGGATGCAATTGATGGCAAACTACTGGGTTAATTTGCAGGGACACAATGATTCTCACCCTGCTAAAGGAGTGTTGCAGGAGTCCTGGGGAAATGGGAGGTTTCAGAGGGAAAACTTTAGTCAGGTAGGGAATGATATTGCTAGATCATGTGGAGTGTTTGATCTAAGGATAAGTCCTTCAGTAGTTTATCCGATTGTAGCTCCATGGAAGCTGGTATGGCCTGACGTAGACTGTCATTTGTTAGAGGTAAAAAGGAAAGGAAAGTATAAAACTGATTTGGTAAGTGCATTTAACTGTCATGTGATGGAGAAGTATAGTGATTATACTCAGGTCTATACAGATGGTGCTAAGGAACCTGAGACAGAAGTGACAGGGTTTGGGTGGCTCTACCAGCAAAAGCAATTGCAATCAACAGAACATCTGATAAGTTAGCGGTGTATACAGTGGAGATGTTGGCAGTGTTGGTTGCTTTGCGTTGGGTGGAGAAAGCTAGACAAGTCAAAGCATTGATATGCTCAGATTCATCGTCAGTTCTAGCAAGTTAAGGTCTTCTCACTCAAACAGCCGGCAAGATGTACTTCATGAAGTCCTTCAGTCAGTCACAAGAGTTGCAAATCAGGGAGGTCAGGTTAAATTTCTATTGGTTCCAGCTCATGTAGGGGTGAAGGGCAATGAAAGGGTGGATGAGTTGGCAAAAAGGGCAATAAAGAAAGAAAATATAGAAATGCACATTAGTATCAGTAAAGCAGAGGTTAAGTGTGTAATCTGGGAGAAAATTAACCAAATGTGGCAAGAAAGATGGGACAGGGAGGGGAAAGGGAGGCATTTATATCAAATACAAAAAAGTGTTGCAGATACTAGGGTAGGAAGTAGATACAGAAGAGAGGAAATTGTGTGGACTAGATTAAGGCTGGAGCACTGTGCACTAAACCAAACACTGGAATTGATAGGGTAACACCAGACAGGATTGTGTGAGGAATGTCAGGAAGAGGAGTCAGTAGAACATGTAGTTCTGAGTTGCAGGAAGTATGGGATACAGAGAGAGATGATGAGAATTAATCTAAGGGAATTGGGGGTGCAGGAATTCACATTAAAAGGGTTGCTGGGCATGGGTGAGAGAACACAGGTCAGGGTATTTTTAGCTTAAGGGGTACAGGGGCTTTTTATAGGATATGATGGATAAACAGAAATAGGGTACTAGGATGGGGAGGATAAAGTGTAGGTTGGGGTATGTGTATGTGTGCGATTGGGTGAAGGGATTTAGAATGTGAGTCCATCGCATACTCTGGAACAGAAGGAGGTGGTAATGCACCATTAAGCTGGGTGCCAACCGCCGTAAAACAAGATGGGGGGGGGGAGAGAGGGAGAGAGAGAGGGAGGGAGAGAGGGAGAGAGAGGGAGAGAGAGAGGGAGGGAGAGAGGGAGAGAGAGGGAGAGAGAGGGGGAGAGGGGGAGAGAGGGAGAGGGGGAGAGAGGGAGAGAGAGAGGGAGAGAGAGGGAGGGAGAGGGGGAGAGAGGGAGAGAGAGAGGGAGGGAGAGAGGGAGAGAGAGGGAGAGAGAGGGGGAGAGGGGGAGAGAGGGAGAGGGGGAGAGAGGGAGAGAGAGAGGGAGAGAGAGGGAGAGAGGGAGAGGGGGAGAGAGGGAGAGAGAGAGGGAGAGAGAGGGAGAGAGGGAGAGAGAGAGAGAGGGAGAGAGGGAGAGAGGGGGAGAGAGAGAGAGAGAGAGAGGGAGAGGGAGGGAGAGGGAGAGCCCGACCAGGTGGGTGGTCATTTTGTTCTGTATTCTGTCCTACTCTGGTTGCTGCCCTGCTCGGAATCCTGCTCTGCCCTGGTTGCCGGACTGTTCTGTATATGCTCTATCTGGTTGGTCTTGTTCTTCTGCTTCTCTCCTGTGCGCTGGTCCTGCTCTTCAGCCTTATTCACCTTGCTTGCGCTGCCACGCTTTCGGTGCCTTTCCCAATTTACCAATGTACCCGGTGGATCACTGTAGTTTTGCTGCTTACCCTGGACCCAGCTTCCTACCCGTTTCCTCCGTCGGGCAGATCCGGCCAGACTACCGCTGCCCGGTGGGGGTTCTGCCCCCTCCTACTTGTTGCCTCCGTTGGGCGGATCTGGCCGGATTGCTGCTGCCCGTCGGGGGTTCTGCCCCTTCCACCTATTGCTCCCTAAGGGTTGTGCCCTGCACCTGCCCAGTTGTCCGCGACTGGCCCAGGCCTCCGGGTTTTCCACCTGGGAGGCGGCCCTGCCCGGGATTCATGTGGCCCGCCCGAGGGACTCCTACCCTTTCCTCCTCTCTTTGCCCAAGGGTTGTGTCCCTCACCTGGCCAGGCATCCGCGACTGGCCCAGGCCGCGGTGTTTTCCGCCTGGGAGGCAGCCCTGCCTGGGATCCATGTGGCCCGCCCGAGGGACTCCTACCCTTTCCTCCTCTATTTGCCCAAGGGTTGTGCCCCTCACCTGCCCAGGCGTCCGCGACTGGCCCAGGCCGCGGTGTTTTCCGCCTGGGAAGCGGCCCTGCCCGGGATCCCTGCGGCCTGCCATGAGGAATCTGCCTGCCTGCCCCGTCTGAACTCTTGGATCCAGCCCTGCCTGCGTTAACCCTTAAATGCCATGGCATCCCCATCCTGTCCTTCCCCTAGTACTTCAGTGTCTGCGTCCTGCGTTTGGGTCCATCTGGCCCCCGTTCCTGACATCCCGAGGGAAACTGGGTTTCGTTACAGTCACAACAATCAAGAATATTGTAGAAATATGGCAATATAAAACCATAAATAATTAAATAATAATAGGTAAATTATTCCAAGTGGAAATAAGTCCAGAACCAGCCTATTGGCTCAGGGTGTCTGACACTCTGAGGGAGGAGTTGTAAAGTTTGATGGCCACAGGCAGGTATGACTTCCTATGATGCTCAGTGTTACATCTTGGTGGAATGAATCTCTGGCTGAACGTAATCCTGTGCCTAACCAGAACATTATGGAGTGGATGGGAGACATTGTCCAAGATGGCATGCAACTTGGACAGCATCCTCTTTTCAGACACCACCTTCAGAGAGTCCAGTTCCACCCCCACAACATCACTGGCCTTACGAATGAGTTTGTTGGGTTAGTGAATTTCCAGATGACTCCATCAGCTCATCAAGTCCGCACTTCCCTTCACCGTTAACCGCCTGACACTTCTTTGTCCATTCTCTTCAACCTATCCAAGGCTTCTGCTTCTTCAACAGCTTCCTGGCACAAACTTGGCAAAAAACCCTTCATTTACTTAATCCAGTTGATCAACACGTTAATTGAAAAGTAGCAGTTCCAAAGCCAACTCTTACATTCAACTGTGTGAATTGATTCGTTTTGGAAGGACAAACTTGAAAAGGCAGAATACAGGATTAATGGCAGGATTCCTAACAGTAAGGATGAACAAAAGGAACTTGGGGCCCATGTCCATAGACCCCTCAAAGTTGCAGCACCAGGTGATAGTGTGATTGAGAAGGCGTCTGGTGTGTTGGTCTTCATTATTCAGGGGTTGATTTCTGTGGTGAACTACATATACCTGTCTGGACACGCCCCCTGCTGACTGCTCCTGTGGCTCCTCCCTCAGACCCCTGTATAAAGGCGATTGAGGCCTGAGCCCGGCCTCTCAGTCTCCAGGATGTAGTATGGTGGTCACTCACTGCTTGTTCCTTCTTCCAGTCAATAAAAGCCAATATCTCGCCTTTACGTCTCAGAGTGAGTTATTGATGGTGCATTAATTTCAAAAGCCTGGAGGTAATGTTGCAGGTCTGTAAAGGTCTATTTTGCTATTGGAGTATTGTGTTCCTTCCCATTTGCCTCTATCAGAAAGATATGAAAGCTTCAGGGATGGTGAAGGGGAGATTTACCACAATAATACCAGGATTGGAAAAGATGTCTTATGAGGACAGGATGAATGAGTTGGAGCTTTTTTATTTGGACAGGTGGAGAATGAGAGGTGACTTGATAGAGTTGGACAAGATAAGTGGTATCAATCAGGTAGACATCCAGAGACTTTTGCTCAGGGTGGACATGGCCAATACAAGGGGCCATGACTTTAATATATTGTGAGGAAAGTATTTGGGGGAAAGTCAAAGGCAGGTTTTCTATATAGAAAGTGGCAGATACATTGAACTCACTGCCAAATGTGGTGGTGGAGGCAGATACATTAAGGACATTTAAGAAATAAGAAGTTAAAATATAATACACTCCAGACATATCGAACAGAAAAAGTAATTATGAGAACTAAACAGAGATATTATGAACTAGGTGAAAGATCACATAAAGTTCTTGCATGGCAGTTAAAAACAGATCAGATTTCCAAAGCAGTAAATGCAATTCGAACAAAAGTGAATGAAATTACTTATAAGCCTCTAGAAATTAATGAGGCTTTTAAGAATTTTTATTCTGAGTTGTATAAATCAGAATCAAAGAATGACGATGTTAAGATAGAAGAATTTTTATCACAAATAACTCTTCCAAAATTAAATACAGAAGAACAGAAGGGATTAGATACGCCTTTTACATTGAAGGAAGCTTTGGGATCACTTCAAAGTAATAAATCTCCAGGAGAAGATGGTTTTCCACCTGAATTTTATAAAAAGTTTAAAGATTTATTAATTCCTCCTTTTATGGAGTTAATATATCAAGCGGAAAGAACGCATAAACTTCCAGAATCTTTTTCAACAGCTATTTTAATAGTATTGCCAAAAAAAGATAGAGACCTTTTAAAACCAGCATCATATAGACCTATTTCTTTATTAAACACCGATTATAAAATAATAGCAAAAATCTTATCTAATAGATTATCTAAATGCTTACCAAAATTAGTGCATATGGATCAAACAGGATTTATCAAAAATAGACAATCGGCAGATAATGTAACCCTGTAGCGGTGTGCTACAAACAGCGCTAAAATTACGACACGGAGTCGGTAACTGCAGTCGAAGGAAAAACTTTATTCGAAAACTTCAGCCTCACTTTTAAGCCTCTGTCAACCGGCCCCCCATGGCGAAGAGGCTCCAAAGCTCTGTGCTCGCAAACCCCCGTAGGCTATCTAATTGTGAGTCGGTTCGCATACACTAGGAAATGAGCCGCCACATAACCCCCCCCCAGAACCGGCGATACACCCCCCAATGTCCACAGCCTGGGCCAGAACCTGCTTGGGAGGTCGGCCTCTGCGCCGAGGCGCCGGAAACTCGGCCGGTTGCGCCAGGTCCACATGGGCTGGCTTGAGGCGGTCCACCGTGAAAACCTCCTCCTTCCCCCCAACGTCCAGCACGAACGTGGACCCGTTGTTCCGGAGCACCGTAAACGGCCCCTCGTATGGCCGCTGCAGCGGTGGCCGATGCCCGCCCCTTCGTACAAACACAAACTTACAGTTCCGTAGGTCTTTGGGTACGCAGGTCGGGTGCCGCCCATGCTGTGAAGTGGGTATGGGGGCCAGGTTACCGAGCTTCTCGCGAAGTCTGCCCAGGACTGCAGCGGGTTCTTCCTCTTGCCCCCTCGGGGCTGGTAGGAACTCCCCGGGGACGGCCAGGGGCGCGCCGTATACCAACTCGGCCGACGAGGCGTGCAGGTCGTCCTTGGGCGCTGTGCGGATGCCGAGAAGGACCCAGGGAAGCTCGTCCGCCCAGTTGGCTCCTCGCAGGCGGGCCATGAGGGCCGACTTCAGGTGACGGTGGAAACGCTCCACTAGCCCGTTCGACTGTGGGTGGTAGGCAGTGGTGTGGTGCAGCTGAGTCCCCAAAAGGCTGGCCATAGCTGACCACAGGCTGGAGGTGAACTGGGCGCCTCTGTCGGAGGTAATGTGGGCTGGTACACCAAAGCGGGATATCCAGGTGGCGATCAGGGCTCGGGCGCAAGATTCGGAGGTGGTGTCGTTGAGCGGGACCGCCTCTGGCCATCTTGTGAACCGGTCCACGATAGTCAGGAGGTAACGCGCTCCGCGCGACACTGGCAGGGGGCCCAAGATATCCACATGAATGTGGTCGAAACGCCGGTGGGCGGGATGGAACTGCTGCGGTGGGGCTTTGGTGTGCCGCTGAACCTTGGCCGTCTGGCAGTGCATGCACGTCCTGGCCCATTCACTGACCTGTTTGCGGAGTCCGTGCCAAACGAACCTGCTGGAAACCATCCGGACAGTTGTCCGGATGGAGGGATGCGCCAAGTTATGAATGGAGTCGAAAACACGTCGCCGCCAGGCTGCGGGGACGACCGGACGGGGCTGGTTGGTGGCGACGTCACAGAGTAGGGTCCTCTCACCTGGGCCCACGGGGAAGTCCTGGAGCTGCAAACCAGAGACTGCAGTCCTGTAACTCGGAATCTCCTCATCTACCTGCTGTGCCTCTGCCAGTGCCTCAAAGTCTACCCCTTGGGAAAGGGCATGAACGGTAGGGCGAGAGAGCGCATCCGCCACGACATTGTCCTTACCCGAGACGTGCCGGACATCCGTTGTGTATTCAGAGATGTAGGACAGGTGGCGTTGCTGGCGGGATGACCAGGGGTCGGATGCTTTCGTAAACGCAAAGGTAAGCGGTTTGTGGTCCGTGAACGCGGTGAAGGGCCGACCTTCTAGGAAGTACCTGAAATGCCGGATTGCCAGGTAGAGCGCCAACAGTTCCCGGTCAAAAGCACTGTACTTGAGCTCGGGTGGCCGCAGGTGTTTGCTGAAAAACGCCAGGGGTTGCCAGCGACCTGCGATGAGCTGCTCCAGCACCCCACCGACTGCCGTGTTTGATGCGTCCACTGTGAGGGCGGTAGGGGTGTCCATTCTGGGATGTACTAGCATTGCGGCGTCAGCCAAAGCTTCCTTCGTTTGAACGAAAGCGGCGGCGGACTCCTCGTCCCAGGTAATGTCCTTGCTCGGACCCGACATCAGGGCGAACAGGGGGCGCATGATCCGGGCAGCTGAAGGGAGGAAGCGGCGGTAGAAATTGACCATACCTACGAATTCCTGAAGGCCTTTGACCGTGGTGGGTCGGGGGAAGTGGCGGACCGCATCTACCTTAGCGGGCAGAGGGGTTGCCCCGTCTTTAGTAATCCTGTGGCCCAGGAAGTCAATGGTATCAAGTCCGAACTGGCATTTGGCAGGGTTGATTGTAAGACCGTACTCACTCAGTCGGGCGCAGAGTTGACGGAGGTGGGACAGATGCTCCTGACGACTGCCGCTGGCTATGAGGATGTCATCCAAATAGATGAACGCGAAGTCCAGGTCCCGTCCCACCGCGTCCATTAACCGCTGGAACGTCTGTGCGGCATTCTTCAGGCCGAACGGCATGCGGAGGAACTCGAAGAGGCCAAACGGGGTGATGAGAGCCGTCTTGGGGACGTCGTCAGGATGCATCGGGATTTGATGGTACCCTCGGACAAGGTCGACCTTGGAGAAGATCCGGGCGCCGTGCAGGTTTGCCGCAAAGTCCTGAATGTGCGGCACAGGGTAGCGGTCCGGTGTGGTAGCCTCGTTCAGCCTGCGGTAGTCGCCGCACGGTCTCCAGCCCCCCGTCGCTTTGGGCACCATGTGCAGGGGGGAAGCCCAGGGGCTGTCGGACCGCCGGATGATCCCCAATTCCTCCATTCTCTGGAACTCCTCCTTCGCCAGTCGGAGCTTGTCCGGGGGAAGCCGCCGAGCACGGGCATGGAGGGGTGGTCCCTGTGTCGGGATGTGGTGCTGTACGCCGTGCCTGGGCATGGCCGCTGTGAACTGCGGTGCCAGAACCGATGGGAACTCCGCCAGGACCCTGGTGAAGTCGTTGTCGGACAGCGTGATGGAGCCGAGGTGAGGGGCTGGCAACTGGGCCGCGCCCAGGGAGAACGTCTGAAAGGTCTCGGCGTGTACCAGTCTCTTCCTGGGCAGGTCAACCAGCAGGCTGTGAGCTCGCAAAAAATCCGCACCCAGAAGCGGTTGGGCTACGGCGGCCAGTGTGAAGTCCCACGTGAACTGGCTGGGGCCGAACTGTAGCTGCACCTGACGGGTGCCATAGGTCCTTACTGTGCTGCCATTCACGGCCCTCAGGGGGGGACCCGGTGCCCTGCTGCGAGTGTCGCAACTTGTCGGAGGTAAAACGCTGACCTCAGCCCCAGTATCGACCAAAAAGCGGCGTCCCGACCTGCTATCCCACACATACAGGAGGCTATCCCGATGGCCAGCCGCCGTAGCCATCAGCGGCGGCTGGCCCTGGCGTTTCCCGGGAACTTGCAGGGCGGGCGACAACGGCGGGCTTCTGCGCCCCACCGCTGGTGGTAGAAGCACCAGTGGTCATTGGGCCGGGGGTTAGTGGGCTCTGCGGCCGGGCCTGGACTGGTTTGCTGCCGGGAGCGTGGCTGGGTGATCTGTGCGATGGACGCCACGCTCACCTTTTTGGCGTTCCACAGCAAGTCCGCCCGGGCTGCCACCTTCCGGGGGTCACTGAAATCCGCGTCGGACAGCAGCAGGCGTATGTCCTCGGGCAGCTGCTCCAGGAATGCCTGCTCAAACATGAGGCCTGTGTGTCCCTCGGCCAGAGACAACATCTCGTTCATTAAAGCCGATGGAGGTCTGTCGCCCAAGCCATCCAGGTGCAGTAAACGGGCAGCCCGCTCGCGCCGTGAGAGTCCGAAAGTCCTGAGGAGCAGGGCTTTGAATTCCGTGTACTTGCCGTCTGCCGGGGGCGACTGTACGAACTCCGCGACCTGGGCCGCTGTGTCCTGGTCGAGGGAGCCCACCACGTAGTAGTAGCGGGTGTCTTCTGAGGTGATCCGGCGAACGTGGAATTGGGCTTCGGCTTGCTGGAACCATAGGTCCGGGCGCTGTGTCCAGAAACCCGGCAGTTTCAACGAAACCGCATGAACAGAGGCGGCGTCGGTCATTTCTGGTCCAAAAATCGTTTGGACCGTCGGGGTCACCAATTGTAGCGGTGTGCTACAAACAGCGCTAAAATTACGACACGGAGTCGGTAACTGCAGTCGAAGGAAAAACTTTATTCGAAAACTTCAGCCTCACTTTTAAGCCTCTGTCAACCGGCCCCCCATGGCGAAGAGGCTCCAAAGCTCTGTGCTCGCAAACCCCCGTAGGCTATCTAATTGTGAGTCGGTTCGCATACGCTAGGAAATGAGCCGCCACAACCCGATTATTTAGTATAATCCATTTAGCACAAAAGAGGGAGGAAATGAGTGTGGCAGTTGCTTTAGATGCAGAAAAAGCATTTGATAGATTGGAATGGGATTTTTTATTTAAGGTATTGGAAAAATATGGATTAGGAACATCATTTATAAAATGGATTAAAACCTTAAATACTAATCCCAAAGCTAAAGTAGTGATAAATGGTCAAATTTCAACATCATTTCAGTTAACAAGATCAACTAGGCAAGGTTGCCCATTATCACCTGCTTTGTTTGTGTTGGCAATAGAACCACTAGCTGAATTAATTAGAATGGATCCAGATATTGTTTCAGAGTTAATCAGGAAGAATACAAGATTAACTTATTTGCTGATGATGTTCTACTTTATTTAACAGATCCACTACATTCACTACGCAAATTATCCTATAGATTAGAAGAATATGGGAAAATATCAGGTTATAAGATAAATTGGTATAAAAGTGAAATTTTACCTCTTACTAAAGGAGATTATAATCAATGTCGATTAATAACTCAATTTAGGTGGCCAGCAAATGGTATAAAATATTTAGGTATAAGAGTTGATAATGACATAAAAAACTTATACAAATTAAATTATTTACCACTTTTGAAAAAAATTCAGGAAGATCTTGATAAATGGATGGCATTACCAATAACATTAGTAGGTAGATTAAATACTATAAAAATGAATATATTCCCTAGACTACAATATTTATTTCAATCATTACCAATACAATTACCCCAAAAGTTTTTTCAAGAGTTAAACAAATATGTGAGGAAATTTCTCTGGAAAGGTAAGATTTCAAGAATATCGTTGGAAAAATTGACATGGAAATTTGATCTAGGAGGATTACAACTTCCAAATTTTAAGAATTATTATAAAGCAAATCAACTTAGATTTATTGCATCTTTTTTCGAGAAAGATAAACCAGCATGGGTTAGAATAGAACTAGATAAAATAGGAGAAAACGTACCAGAAGATTTTATATACAAATGGGAATCTAAATGGATACGGGAAAAGAAAGAATCTCCTATATGAAAACATTTGATTGATTTATGGAATAAGATAAATGTTGATGATGAGACAAAAAAATCTTTATTAGCAAAGAGATCTTTAATTCAAAATAGACTTATTCCTTTCACAATGGACAATCAACTTTTATATAATTGGATTCAAAAAGGGATTAGATATATAGGGAATTGTTTTGAAGGAGGTATATTAATGTCATTTGATCAATTAAAGAATAAATACAAAGTATCAAATAATACTTTATTTTGCTACTTTCAATTAAGGGCTTATTTAAGAGAAAAATTAGGTCAAACAATGTTATTGCCGAATCCTAATGAAATAGAAATTTTAATTCAAAAAAGAAATATTTAAAAATTTGTATCTTGAATGTATAATTTGATTCAAAAACAGGCAATTAAACAAGGATTTCATAAGTCAAGACAAAAATGGGAAAGTGATTTGAATATTAAAATTGAAGAAACAAATTGGTCAAGACTATGTCTTGATAGCATGACAAATACAATAAATGTTTGGTTAAGATTAGTATAATTTTCTACATCAATTATATATTACACCACAAAAAATAAATAAATTAAATCCAAACTTATCGGATCAGTGTTTCCGATGTAACCAGGAAACTGGTACTTTTTTACATTCTACATGGTCTTGTTCTAAAATTCAACCTTTTTGGACAAATTTAAGACTTTTACTGGAACAAATTACAGGAACACAATTTCCTCATAATCCAATATTACTCTTATTAGGTGATATTGAAGGGATAAAACCAAAATTCAAACTAAATAAATACCAGAAAGAATTTATAAAAATTGCACTGGCAGTAGCCAAAAAAGCTATTGCAGTTACTTGGAAATCGGATACATATTTAAGTATAGATTCTTGGAAGAAAGAAATTTATGGTTGTATTCCATTAGAAAAAATTACTTATAATTTAAGAGATAAATATGAAACATTTCTGAAAATTTGGAGCCCTTATTTACAAAAGACAGGATTAAATCTATAAATGTTCTGAAGATGAAACAATTGGTTATTTGGGGAAAGAAATAAATATGCATATTAAAGTTATTACGAATTCCATGGAGCATGTGGAGATCTTCCAACAACCAGGCAATCTTTCTTTCTTTTTTTTCTATAGGGCAGTTAGGGGGGAGGGGATAAGGGGAGGGGGGGAAGGGTTATATACATTGTTTTTCCATACTTCATTTTGTAACTACTTAAAAATGCAATAAAAAAAGTTTAAAAAAAAGGACATTTAAGAGAAGCACATGGAGGAAAGAAAAATGAAGGACTATGTTGGAGGGAAGGGTTAAATTGTTCTTTCAGTAGGTTAAATGATTTGAACAACATTAGGGCCAAATGGCCTAAATTGTGCTCTATTGTTTTATTTCGATGTTCTATGTTCAAAATCAACAAGGTAAGATACAATGTGATACCCTGATCCAACCAGGCCTTGAGGAAACATGGAGGTGAATAAGTAAGACAGATATTACTGGACGATCCACCAGAGGCCACAGGAGATGATCGATTCTTGTATAGCAACTAAATTCTACAATAATGTTAAAAATTAAAGTTAGAAATTACATTAATCAAAGATTAATTGATTTTAACAGATAATCAGATGTCCTACAGAAACTCACACTGGTTTTCAAATAGGTCAACAAAATACAGCATAAGTAATCTTTATCAATGTCATTGAGACTTTCACTGCACTCAGTATCTCTGACCAGATGGTATAGAGAACTTTGAATTGCCCATTATTTTCACACACCACATGCAAACTGCTATTCGGTCAAATGAGGACAATCTGTCAAGTTAATTATGTTGCTCATTGTACAATATCAGGTTTGAAATCAGGATCTACTATTGCTGGATTGAATTAAATTTTTGTACGTAGTTGGACAATGCAACTGGAAAAAATGTTCAAGTAATGATCCACTTCCAGCAGCAAATTTTCTTTTGTGTTTATTCATAACATTCCAGATATGTGCTCCATATGAATCTGAAAAGGCCCGTTCTATATGCTCTTTTTTCCAGGGAACAAAGTACCTCTCCCATGCTGGAAATGGGACCGGATAGAAACGATTTGTGATCCATATAGAGATGCCATTGCATTTCTTGCCAATGAAGGTGGGTAATTTACTAGTATTGCACCATCTCTTCAGCACACGGGTGATCAGTTGAGGACCCTGTTGACCCCAAATATCTCCATTGTAATGGGTCACAAAATCTTTCATGCAATTCCACAAAAAGGTATCTTTTTTATTATTGAAACCTAGTGCCGCATTATTGAGAATTTCTGTGCTCTCTGGACATGTAAAGTTTGCAAATGGTATAGACCTCAGGGATATAATGTCAGTATCCAGGTAGATTCCTCCATATTTCCAGATCAATGCTAACCTGCAGCCATCAGCAAGTACATGAGTTCAATATTTCTCCTTTTTTGGATTTACCTGTAGAATAAATGACAAGGAAATTTTCATTCATTATCTTAATTTCCTTTCTTGCTAAATATAATTTCTGTCTCTTTCTTGATGTTGCAGACGGTTCTTTATGATAAGTGAAATATTATCTGTATTAACTTTTTATAAGACCATAAGGTTACTGTTGGCCTGAAAGATCTATAGATCAGTGAATAGAAATGAGGCAAAGATTGTGGAACCAGACAGAGAAGAAGTCTTTGTTCTTGCCAAGTGGTTGTACAAAGAGAGGAGGCCATTTTGTGAGATTATCCTTGCAGCCACTATTTTGTGAACCGTTTGGTAAACTGGTTCATTCTCAAGGAGAGCTTAAGCAGAGCAAATGAACATTGACACAAGGAATTTCTGCTAATGATCTGCAAAACCTGAGTCCCTTCTCAGATACGAAATTATTTGTTATGTAAAATGACACAATTTCAGGAGGAAACTGCAAACAGCCCATGATTGGGTTATCTGGACCCCGTGTTTGACTGATGTAGTTGGATATGTAAAGAGCTGAGAAGTTAATTGGTGAAAGAGATAAAGGTCTGGAGAAGAATGAGGTGATGGTCAGATAGACAAATACGGAGATAAGTTGAAAGATGAAAATGGGAATGCAGAATGGTGAAGGAGAGGGTTGGGTTGTGTGGTAATTACTGGAACTTCGAGAAATCTATGTTCATGCTATCAGGTTGGAGGCCACCCAGATGGAATACATGGTGTTGCTTCTCCAACCTAAGTCTGGCCTCATCACACCAGTAGAGGAGGCCATGGACTAGCATGGCTGTAAACGCTCGGCAAAGCAGTCTCCCAATCTACATCGGGTGTCACCGATATGCTGCAGGCCACACTGGGAGCACCAGACACAGTAGATGACCCCAACAGACTCAGAGGGTGCATGGGGTTCCCTTGAAGAGCCAAATGTGGATTTACACTCTGACTTCCATTTTTTTGAGTGGATAGGACTTGCCCTCAAGGCTCTACGATGGGCCAGATTTTGATATCCTAAGGATGTGGCCTAAAAGACGATTGATTCTTCAGATTTCACAGCCCTGTGGACAGGCTGATTCTAAGCTGGTGCTGCCAGCTGAAGTGTTGCGGGAGAGAATGGAACATAAGGAGCAGTGGATTAGCTGTCAGAGACTTGATTGGCTCTCTCTCTCTTTCTCTCATCGGTCGGTGAGAGATTGGTGCCGATTCTCCAGTCATAGAACTCGGGGGGTTGGCGGGGTGGGGGGGGGGGGGGGGTGGAAACAGCACAACTCACCTTTAACACCATAAATCACCAAGTTACTTTGTTGCGTCTCCTGTCTCGCTGTGAAATGGGGACACCTGTTTCTCCCTTATTAGGGAGAGAAAGATCTTGTGGAATGTTGAATGATCAGGTGAACAATTGTTTTTTGTTGTACTGCAGATCATGGTCTTACTGGGATCTTTGCTATTGCATGTTTTGTGGGTGGAGGGCACTGATGTTCTTTTGTTGAAGTGGGTGGGGGTGGTGAAAGGCGTTGCTTTGCTGCAGTTTGTGTGTGGGGGAGTAGGGGTGCTTTGGGGTTCTAATGTTTTAACTGTCATTGATTCTTTGGGGCACTCTTCTGTTTTTGGGGATGTCTGAAGAAAATAATTTCGGGATGTACATTGTGTGCATTTCTCTGACCTTAAACAGAATTATTGAACTATTGGAAGGGAAGTTTGGATTCTGAATGACAACTAGGGAGGAGGTGTAGGCACAAGTGTGGCATTTGCCAAGAGGAGTTACCAGGAGTGTGATCAGTGAGAAGGGACAAATGGAGAAGGGAGTCACGTAAGAAGTGATCTCTGCAAAAAGCCGAAAGCATGGGAGAGAGGGGTAAGTGGAAAAGATGTGCTTGGTGGTGAGATCCTGTCTGAGATGGCGGAAGTTATAGAGGATTGTGTGCTGGATGTGGAGGGTAGTGGGGTGACAGGTGAGGACAAGAGGAACCTAGTCCCTGGTTGGGTGGCTGGAGGATGGGATGAAGACAGACATGTGGAAAATGGAAGAGATGCAGTTGAGGGCTGCATTGGTGGTGGAGGAAGGAACACCACTTTTTTTGAAGAAGGAGGACATCTCATCAGATCAGGAATGAAAAAGCACATGCTGACAACAGATGCAGTGAAAACGGAGGAACTGAGAGAAGGAGATGGCACTTTTACAAGTGACAAGATGGGAACATGTATAGTCCAGGTAGCTGTGGAATCAGTGTGTTGATAAAAGTTATCAGTAGATATACTGTCTCTGGAGAGAGAGAGGCTGAGAGATTGGAAAGGGGAGGGAGGTGTCGGAACTGGAACAGGTGACTGCTTGACATGCTTGTTCCTGCAGCATTTTGTGTGTGTTGCCAGAGTGATGAAAGGTCATTGATCTGAAACACTAACTCAACAGTCACACTCCACAGAAGCTGCCAGACCTGCTGAAGCTCAGAAGCAGGACGTTAGGGCAGTGATCTTGGGATTGCTGCCTGTGTCCTGTGACAGTGAGGATAGGAATAGAATGAGGAGGCAGATAAATGCTTGGCTGAAGAATTGGAGCATGAGGCATTGATTTGTATTTTTGGATAATTGGGATCTCTTCTGGGGAAGGTGTGTCCGCTTAAAAAAAAAAGGACAAGTTGCACTTGAATCCTAGAGGGACCAATATCTATGCGGCAGGTTGACTAGAGCTGTTATGAGTGGTTTAAACTAATATGGTAGGGGTATGGGAAACAGGATGATAAAGCTGAAGGTGAGCCAGCAGGTTTACAAGTAGACAATGTAATATGAATGTAAGGAAGGACAAGCAAGTGATTGATTACAAATGCAGACAGAACAATCAGTTAATTTGTAACACAGAGGCAAAATTCAAAAGCATAAAGCATGCAGGATGGAAGGTGCAGTATTTAAATTGTGTAGCATTTGAAATAAGGTGGATGAACTTGTGGCACAATTAGAGAACAGTCCGTATGACATTGTGGGCATCACCGAGTTGTGGCTGAAAGGAAGCTGCAATTGGGAGCTAAACATCAAAGGATATTGTCTGTATCAAAAGGATGGCCAGGAAAGTATAGGTGGTGGTGTGGCTCTGATGGTAAGAGATGGAATTACAACTTTAAAAAGAGGTGACATAGGGTCAGAGAATGTTGAATCATTGTGGATGGAGTTAAGACAATGCAAAGGTTAAAAAAGAACATTATGGGAATCATATATGGGACTCCAATGGTAGCCAAGGTGTGAGGTTGAGATTGCAAAAGTAGCTGGAAAAGGTGTGTAATAAGTGTAATGACACAATTGTAATGGTGGGCTTCAATATGGAAGGGGATTTAGAAAATCAGGTTGGTGTCAGATTGCAAGAGAGGGAATTTGTTGAATGCCAACAAGTGGCTTTTTAGAGCAGTGTGTGCTTGAGCCTACTTGGGGAAAGGCTATCTTAGATTGGGTGTTGTGTAATAACACAGACCTTATAGGGGAAAGCAACCCTTAGAAGATAGTGATCATAATATGATTGAATTCATATTGCAGTTTGAGAGGTAGAAGCATAAGTCACATGTATCAGTATCACCATAGAATAAAGGGAATTACAGAGGCATAACAGAGGAGCTTGCCCGAGTGGATTGAAGGAGGATACTGGTGGGGATGATGGCAGAGCAGAGATGGCTGAAAGTTTTGAATAGTTCACAAGGTGCAGGATAGATATGTCCCACAGAAGGAGTTCTCAATTGACAAGGGCAGCCAACTATGGCTGACCAGGAAGTTAAGGACTGCATAAAAACCAAGGAAAGAGCATATAAGTTAGCAAAAGTGAGTGGGAAATTGGATGATTGGGAAGATTTTAAATCCATCAAAAGAGGTGTAAGAAGGGAAAAGATAGAATATGAGGGCAAACTAGTTTATAATGCATCTAGTTGATGTGTCTTGATGAGCAGTGCCACAAAGTCACAATGCATCTGAAATATTGGGGATTATTGTTATGTTTGTTCTTAATAAAGACAAACTTGTGTGGCTAAAAAAACTAACACATTGTATATTTACAGAATGGCTTCACCTCAACCACATTTTACTCTGGACACTCCAGCCCACCAAGAGTGAGTGTCACCCATTCACCAGTGTCACATCTAGTTTGGGTGAACCAATGTGTATTGCACACTGGGATTTGAAACTCATAATAAAGAGTTTACACACACTTTAAATAACACATCTTTCCCCTTCAAAGAAAACAACACAAGACCTGAAAAAAACTGCAAGACACAATAATGCTGACTAACAAAGATACTAACATAACCTTCAATTGTAACGGGAGTATACAATCGCCCAGTTACTCAATCACTGTCAATCCATCTCTGTAGTGGCTTAATAATTCCCTTTTGGGCTGCTATTTGTTACTACAATTGTCTTGCTTTTACTTGCAGCATTAATACTGGTGTCTTTTTGAGAACTCTGATTTACAAGTTCATTTCTTTCATATCCTTCTGCCAAGATCCTATTTCTTATTTCTGTTCTTGTTCCTGCTGTGTGACCATAATGTACTCCATGTGCCTGATAATGGAGCTTTGGACTACATCCATGTGATCAGTGGGTCTTTGCATAAGTTCCAACTGAAATGCATTGTACTATGCTCCTCTGTTTTCACATCTTGCACTATTTTATCTGCACTGTGTAGTTCCTTAGCTTGTGCTTATGGTCTCCACTGCCTTATACATACTCATGGTTTTTTCTAGCATCAAATCTTTTTCATAGAGCAAGCTTTCTCTGAGAACATCATCTGTGATTCCACAGACTATTTTGTCTCTAACTAGTGAGTCTCTCAACTCTCCAAACTCACGGGACTCTTTCAGTGTGTGAAGCTCAGCTAAGTATTTGTCAAAGTCGACACCTTGCTTCTGTTCACAGGAAAATAATTTACCTCATTCAAATGTGATGTTTCTACTTGAGACAAAATACTCCTTAAATTTTGTCATCGGAATGTCCAATATAAAGGCTGTCCATCGTTTGAAAGCTGTCATAGATGTCCAAAGCACCTTCTCCAATTACATGTCAAAAGATGGATGCTTTCCCCAATAACACTATTAAAATAATTTTTATCCCCACCATTGTCCATAGATGAATTATGCAAAACACTAAAATCAACAAAAGTATTTGTTGTCCCCTGTCTGGTTCAGCCTCTTTGACAATTGATATGCTTCCTACATCTTGGAGCTCTGACCAACGACCATTTGGCATTTGGGAATTCTGACCAGTGACCATTCGTACGTCAGAAATTTGAAAGGAGGGGATTTCACTCAGGTCCACTGACCAAGTAGAAAATGGCAGCAGTGGATCCCAGCAGCTTATTTGAGCTCTGACCAGTGACCAATCAGTATTTGGCACTAATTAGCAAGAGCAAATTAAAAGAATGCAGGAGCAGTCGTCTTTGGACTGGATAGAGTTAGAGAAATCTTTGAGGCTTCAGTGAAGAGAGGCTTTAGTCAGAGAAGGCAAAAATAGAAGCTCTAGGTAAAGTTATTTTTCCTTCCCTTCTTTATATCTGCTCAGTTAAGACAGTAGAGATGCCAGGCAGGTTGATGAATGCTCATCTTGTGGGATCTGGGAAAGCAGGGAGATCTCCAGTGTCCCTGACTATGATAATTGTATGAAGTGTATCCAGCTGCAGCTTCTAAAAATCTGTGTTACGGAGTCGGAGCTGGAATTGGGTGAACTACAGATCTTTTGGGAGGCTGAAGCGGTGATAGATGGGCCACATAGAGAGGTAGTTATACACAAGGTGCTTGGCACAGGAAACTGGATAAGAATTAGGATGGGAAAATGAGTTAGGAACATTCCACAGACTATCTTGTCTCTAACTAGTGCCAGTTCAATATTCCGGGTTTCCGATTCCATTGTTATAGATGAAACAGAGGAGGTGGGATTAAAGGAGGAGGGGTGTTGTTACTAGTAAGAGAAAATGTCATGGCAGGTCTCTGTCAGGACAGACTGGAGAACTTGACTAGTGAGGTTTTATGGGGGGAACTGAGAAATAAGAAAGGTATGACCACATTACTGGGGCAATTTTATAGACATCCCAAAAGTCTGTGGGATTTTGAGGAACAAGTATGCAGAGATTGCAGACTGTTGCACAAAACATAAGTTTGTTATCGTCGGTGATTCTAACTTTCCACATACTGACTGGGGCTCCCATACTATAAAAGGAGTAGATGAGATAAAGTTTGTCAAATGTGTTCAATTAAAATGTAGAAATCCCAATGAGAGAGTGTGCAATACTTGATCTGCTACAGAGTAGGTGACAGAAGTTTGTACAGGGAAATACTTTGCATCTAGTGATTATAATGCCATTAGTTCCAAAGTAAATATGGAACAGCCACTTGGATCCTGAGACTTAATTGGACCCATCATTCCTTTCTTTTTCAATCTCTTTATTATTATTAATATCAACAAAATAAGATTAATACATAGATAGTGGGATTACAATCTTACAAAGTTACACTGAACATGAAAGGATACACAAGCAATAATTACAATATAGTTAAATCTTCCCAAATCATGAATGATACAAATATCATATAAACAGAACAAAACTAGATATATCATATATTTTAAAAAAAACAGAAAAGAGAAAAAGAAAAAAAATTAACCCTAAGAAAAACTAATCTAACAACCTAACACTAATAAGGAGAAAAAAAAGAAAAGGAAAAAAAAAATAGATAATGGGCTATTTATAGTAACTATTAAAAAAGTACAAAATCATCGGTGTCACCAACGCCAATCAGCTCAACATATGTATAATCAAAACTGAAAAAATGAATAGGATTTGAACAGGGTCAAATTGCATCATATGAAAATATTGAATAAATAGTCTCCATGTCTTTTCAAAATTAATAGAAGGGTCAAATACAACACTTCTAATTTTCTCCAAATTTAGACATGGAGTTTGAGAAAGCCACTGAAATACGGTAGGGGGATTAATGTCCAAGGGCTCATACGTCCAAGGATCAATTGGCTCATTTTTATTCCCATTTAAATCCTATATGTGACAGATGTCATTCTGAGATAGTGTCTTTAACTCATATGTTTTGGTCATGTCCACTTTTGAAAAAATATTGGAAAGACATTTTCGATATTATTTCCACGGTATTGAACATTGATTTACAACCTCATCCTATTACTGCAATTTTTGGTTTACCAATGATGGACTCAATCCATTTATCTTCTTCTGCTTGTCGAATGATTGCATTTCTTACATTAATGGCTAGAAGATCTATTTTGTTGAATGGACCCATCATTCCTGACTGACAAAAGAAGTTTTATTTAGTTATTGTTAATCAGTTGATAGAATGTGGAGAATGATTTCCGTAAGTCCCAACCGCCCCACCCCCACTCCCCAGATACTACCACTCACACACACTACGGGACAATTCAGTGTTTGGTTACCATTCCAGCAAATCATCTTGATGAAAGAGGAATCTAGAGCACCCAAATGAAACTACACCATCACAGGGAGAAAGCACAGCCATTCTTGTGCACAGAATGGTACACTCATCACCAGTGTGTTTGTGTGGGGGCTGAGTGGAAAGCTGTTTAAGTGACTCAAGATGGTATTGCGTACAGTTCCAGTTGCCCCACTATAGGGAGAATGTTGAGTCTCTGGTGAGAGTGCAGAAGAGATTTACCAGGATGCTTCCTGGATTAGAGGGCACATGCTGTCCTGAGAGACTGGATAAACTTGAATTCTTTTCTCTGGAATGCCAGAGCCTGAGGGCAGATCAGATAGAGGTTTTTAAGATTGTGAGAGGCATTAATAGAGTAGACAGGGAGTATCTGTTTCCCATGGCAGAAATGCTCTAATACCAAATGGTCTGCACTGAAGCTGAGAGGGGGTAGGTTGAAAGGGGATGTGAGTGGCAGATGCCTGGTACAATGGTAGAGGCAAATACATTAAAGGCTTTTAAGAGACATTTGGATAGGCAATGGATATAAGGAAAATAGAGGGATATGGATATCGTGTAGGTGGGGGGACTAGTGTTTAGGTGATCTTGACTTGCTTTTTAGTGGGTTTGGTTCTTAAACCTGCTAGAATTATGAGAATTGTTGAAAAAAGAGAGAGAACAACAGATTACAGAGAACACCAATTTCTGAATGAAAATGTGCCAACATTCCCTGTTTTGGAGACTGGGTAATGGGCCAGGGGATTGATTGGAAATGATTGGGTCCCCTTTAGAAACAACATTTGAGAGTTTATTTATAGCTCTAACAGGTTTGTTTAAAAGAAGCAACTGGAGAGACATGGAGACTTTGATTGTAGATTAAGGTGTATGATATGAAACACTCATCTGCACCTCTTGCTAACAGAATGTACCACTCCAGAAATTAACAAATTAGACCCAGCCATGCTCCATTTTCCCCTGAGAATAAAGTTGATAAGCTGAGCAACACTCTAGGTTGCTATTCTACCAATCCTACAAATGATGGGAGGAGGGCAGAGGGTGGATAGAACACAGATCACATTTGTCGAGCAAGGCTTATGAACTATGGGTGGACCGAGCAAAACTGAATTAATCATGTATATAGCATCTGTGTATGAGTGCATAAGGCAGCGATTGCCACAGGTTGATGTTTTGAGCAATGGGCAATCACTGATTGGGATTAATTGGCAGGAACAAATGAGAATAAGGCAGGGGAAATGGAGAGGTCATCACTGGAGTGGACAGTGTTTGAGTGGGGTTTTGAGGTTTTAGGCCTTCGAGGGCTCATCAAGGAGAGGCTTTAGTCAGAGTAAGTGAAAGGCTGCATCTAGTTCTTTTTCCCCAAAGTTTATTTATTGTTTTGACTTCTTTATATTTGCTCGTTTGTTACAGTTGAGATCCCAGTCAGGATAGTTGAATGCCACTTTTATGAGTTGTGGGAAGCAGGGTAATGTATAGTGTCCCTGACAGCCATAGCTGCAGGAAATGCATCTAACTGTAGTTTCTAACACTCCACTTATAGGAGTTGGAGCTAGAAGTGGTGAACTCCGGATCATTCAGGATGCTGAAGGGGTGATAGATGCGAGATATAGAGAGGTAGTTACATTGAAGGTGCAGGACACAGGAATCTGTGTTACAGTCAGGAAGTGGGAACGGGATTAAACAGCCAATGCAGAATACTCCTGTAGCCATTCCCCTTAACAACAGATATACCAGGGGTTGGCAACCTTTACCACTGAAAGAGCCATTTGGACCCATTTCCCACAGAAAAGAAAACACTGGGAGCCACAAAACCCGTTTGACATTTAAAATGAAATAACACTGCATACAAAGTTTTTTTTGCCTTTATGCTATGTATAAACAATCTATAATGTGTTGCATTTATGAAATCGATGACCTCCTGCAGAGAAAACAAAATTACATTTCTGCATGCAACAAAAACATTTTGAACTCCGAAAAAAAGATGATGGGTTGAAGGTTACTTTTAAGTAAAATACGCAATGTCTATTTGAGTCCTTCTTGTATTTATGAAAAACGCTGAACTTAAATTGTCTGCCAGCAGCAAACCAAAAATAACGTCAGCCAGCTGTCAACCTGAAAAATAAAAGGACTATATCACTGAACTATGAAAAAATATGAATATACGTAAAATAATAGGCAAGTAAAATATTTATCATACTTGGTTAATGGGATTTCTGCTCCTGGACCTCAGCGCACAGCGTCTGCACATCAGGGCTGTATGACGTCACCTTCATCTTTACACAGGATCGCAAGCTGTCATCTGTGAGGCGTGCGCGATGTTTGTTTTTAATAAAGTTCATGTTGGAGAACACCTGCTCACATACATATGTGGATCCAAAGATCGACAGGACTCCAAGTGTATACTTTTTAATGTTTACATAAATGTTGGGGATAGCATTCCATGTTTCGAACGCAAGTTTGTCCGGTTTGGGAAGGCTTTCAATATCACTCCATTTGTGATTCTGAGTAAGAACGGCCTTCTGACTGGCAATATCTTCAAGGTCTGCTGTCAAGTGTCGAAACTTGGACACCCATATGTCTTTGTCGGCTATGTCGGCCAGTTCTATCTCAAGATCAGGTTGACTCACACCTGCCAATGCAGTCGTATTCAGTAGGGATGGATCGATGCTTAGGGGAGTGACCGGGAAGGATAATGTGTTTTTTTCCTCTCTGAACTCAGAGAAGCGTTTCCCAAACGATGTTTGCATTGCGATGATTGCAAAATGTAAATACTCCAAATTTATCATGTCGTGAGCTTGTTTGAACTCTCACAAATTGGGGAAGTGAGATAATGTGCCTTTCTGTAAATCTCTGGCAAGCACTGTCAACTTGCGCTTGAATGCCAAAACATCCTCCAACACGTGCAGGGCTGTGCGTCCTTTCCCCTGAAGAGCTGTGTTCAGCGTGTTCAGGTGTGCTGTCATTTCTACCATGAAGTGTAGCTTTTCCAGCCACTCTGGCTGTTCCAGCTCAGGAAAGGTGAGCCCTTTGCTGCCCAGAAAAGTTTTCACTTCTTCCAGACACGCGACAAAGTGTTTCTGCACCTCCCCTCTGGACAACCACCGGACTTTGTTGTGCAGCGGGAGATCAGAATATGCGCTTTCCAGCTCGTCCAGTAACAAACGGAATTGATGGTGATTTAAACTTTTTGCCATTATTTTATTGACAATTTGAATGACAACATCCATTACTTCTGTGCATTCCAGAGGAAATGTTTGAGCACACAGTGCCTCTTGGTGCAAGATGCAGTGAAAAGTCAGCAGCTTTCTGTCCAGCGACTTTTGCAGTAAAGCCACAAATCATACTTGTCATACTTGGTGCCCCATCAGTAGCTACTGACACCAGGTGGGTGGTCTTTATTCCTTTGGCTCTTAAACAATTCAAGACAGCCTCACAGATGTCCTCCCCCCACGTTTGGCCTTTTGGAGGTATCAACTCAATCATTTCTTCCTGTGGCCCGGCAGAGTTTACATACCGGCAGAACAGCGCTATTTGTTCAATATCACCTTTGTCTTTAGACTCGTCACAGGCAATCGAGTAGGCCACAGCTGAATTGATGTCTTTAATTTGCTGTCTTTTGATGTCTTCTGCCATTTTTATGGTTCTGTCTTTGACAGTCTTTGCAGAGAGGGGCATATCCCTGATTTTCTGCACATTTTCACTCTTGTTTTTAAAGTCCGTGAATAGATGTTCTGAAATCTTAATGAAAGATTCTTTTATATATTCACCATCCGTAAACTGCTTCCCGTGCCTGACTATTTCCTGAGTGGCAACAAAACTAACATATGTAGTTGATTTTCCAGACTTCATCCACTTCTTGAAATGATTTTTGCTCAGATCAACCTTCCGCATCAGTTCCGAAATGGCTTTTTTTCTCTCATCTCCATCTGGATATTTTTGAGCACAGGCTGCGTGTTTATTCTGGAAATGTCTTGCGACTTTTGACTTTTTGTTGTTTGCTAGTTTCTCATTGCATATTAAGCATACCGGTAAACCAGTCTCGTCAACAGTGAAAGCAAATGAATCTGTCCACGTATCATTAAACGTTCTGTTTTCTTCAGTCACTTTTCTTTTATTAGAATTCTCCATAGTTAGCCTAATTTGGATCAAAAAATTAAAGAAATCGCGCACTGGCGGGTGTCAGGCATTGGCAGTGGTGACGTATATTAATAGCGACAAAAACACGTTTTATTTAGATTGTACAAGATCACCATAATCTTCAAATTTAGAATTACATTTCAATAACTAACAAACTAACATAAAATACATTTTAATTAAATACTCATCATTTATTTTCCAAAGCCACAGGGAGCCGCAGCACAGAGATGAAAGAAGCACATGCGGCTCCGGAGCCGTGGGTTGCCGACCCCTGAGATATACCAACAGGTGGGGGATGACCTAGCATAGGAAAGTCACAGCAGTCACGTCTCTGACACTGTCAGGTTTTGTGACTCACAACGAAAGTGGTGAGAATAGGTGAGCTGTGGTGATGGGGATTCAGTAGCTAGAGAAATAGAAGGATGTTCTGTGGAAAGAATGAAATTCCCCAATGGTATATTGCTTTCTGGGTGCTATGGTTCAGGACATCTCAGATCGAGTCCTCAGCATTCTTAAATGGGAAGGTGACCAGCTAGAGCTCGTGCTCCATGAAGGGATCAATGACATACAGTAGGTAGGAGGAGTGAAGAATTTCTGCAGAGTGAGTTCAAGGAGTTAGGTGCTAAGTTAAGGGGCAGGACCTCCAGTGTTGTGATTTCAGGAATGCCTCCTGTGCCATGTGATACTGAGGCCAGAAATAGGAAGATTATACAACTTGACACATGTCTAAGCAATTGGCGTTAAAGGGATGGCATGAGATTTTTGGATAATTGGACTCTCTTCCAGGGAAGGTGGGTCATGTAAGAAGAAACAAACTGCTCCAGAACTGGAGGGGACTAACATCCAAGCAGGAAAGTTTGATAGTGCTCCATGGATGGATGGAACCAGAGTGCCAGAAGAGATATTTGAGAGGTTATGGAGACACATGTTGTTAAAACGTCAGGAAAACTCAGACATCAAAAGGTTGAGCATGGTGCAACGAATGTCCTGAGCTGCATATATTTCAATGGAAGACATTTTGTAGGAAAGGCAAAAGATCCCAGAGTATGGATCAACACATGGAATTATGATATTGAAGTCATTAGTGAGATTTGGTTCAGGACGGATATGATTGGCAGCTCAATATTCCAGAATTTTGTTGCTCTGGGTGTGTCAGGGAGTGGTCGGGTGGATTAAAGGAAGAGAGGTGGTGTTAATAGTCAGGGAAAATATCATGGCAGTGCACTGTCAGGATAGATTCTATCTTACCATGTATTGACTGGGTTCCCCATACAGTAAAATGACTAGATGGGATAGAGTGTATCAAATGTGTTCAGAAAGTTTCCTTAACTAGTATGTAGAAATCCCAATGAGAGAGTGGGTGATACTTGATCCACTATAAAGGATGAGACAGGGCAGGTGACAGAAGTTTGTGTAGGGAAACATTTTACATCCAGTGATCATAATGATCAAAGTAACAATGGAAAAAGATAGTTCTGATTAGTGGGTGAGATTTCTAAATTGTTGAAAAGCCAGTTTTGATGATATCAGAAAGGATCTGGCAAGTAAGGATTGAGACAGGCTGTTTTCTGGCAAATGTGTACTTGTTAAGTGGGAGGCCTTCGGAAATGACATTTGAGAGTATAAAGTTTGTATGCGCCTCACAAGCTTGAATGAATTATTTGAGGATGTGACAAACATTAATGAAGGTAGAGCATGGATGTGATGTATGTAGATTTTAGAAAGGACCCTGACAAGGTGTTCCATGGCAGGCTAATTCAGAAAATCAGAAGTAATGGCTCCAGAGAAACCTGACTGTGTTGATTGAAAATTGGCTTGTGCACAGAATGGGAAGGGCAGTGGTTGATAGAGCACAATCTGCCCAGTGTGTTCCATGGGGATCTTGGTGATTTTTATGAATGACTTGGGTAAGGATGTGAAAGTGTGGGTTAGTGAATTTCCAGATGACGCTACAAGCCTAACAAGTCTGCACTTCCCTTCACCGTATTCCATCTGTCACTTCTTTGACCATTCTCCTCAATCTATCCAAGGCTTCTGCTTCTTCAACAGAACCTGTGTCACAAACTTGGCAACAAACCCTTCATTTACATAATCCAGTTGATCAACACATTAATAGAAAAGTAGCAGTTCCAAAGCCAACTCTTACATACCACCAGTCATTACTGACAGCTGTGTGAATTGATTCATTTTGGAAAGTCAAACTTGAAAAGGCAGAATACAGGATTAATGACATGATTCCTAACAGTAATGATGAACAAAAGGAACTCGGGGCCCATGTCCATAGATCCCTCAAAGTTACAGCACATGTTGATCGTGTTGTTGAGAAGGCGTCTGGTGTGTTGGCCTTCATTATTCAGGGATTGATTTCAAAAGCTGGGAGGTAATGTTGCAGGTCTATAAAAGTCTGTATAGCCAACACTTGGAGTATTGTGTTCATTCCTGTTTGCCGTGTTATCGAAAGGATATGAAAGCTTCAGGGAGGGTGGATGGGAGATTTACCATGACGAAAACAGGATTGGAAAAGATATCCCGATTCAACTCAGCCTTGAGGAAATGTGAAGATGAACAAGGAAGACAAAGAGCACTGGATGATCCACCAGAGGCCAGAGGAGAAGATCAATGCTTGTATGGCAATTAAGTTCTAGAAAAATGTTAAAAATTAAAGTTAAAAGTTATATTAATCAAAAGTTACAACCTACAGTAAAAAACAGTTGGCCAACAAAAATTCACACTGATTTTCAAATAGGTCAATAAAATGTAAGTAATCCTTATCAATGTGGCTGATTCTTTCACTGCACTCAGTACCCCTGACCAGGTGGTGCAGAGAACTTTGAATTTCCCATTATTTTCATACACTGCATGCAAATTGCTATTTGGAAGATCTGTCAAGTAAATTATGTCACTCATTGTACAATATCAGGTCCTGAATCAGGATGTACTATTGCTGGATTGAATCAAAGTTTTGTATGTATTTGGACAATGCAGCTGGAAAAAATGTTCCATTAATGATCCACTTCCAGCAACAACTTTTCTTTTCTTGTGTTTATTCATAAAGTTCCAGACATGTGCTCCATATGTATCTGAAAAGGCCTGTTCTACATGCTCCTTTTTCCAGGGAGCAAAGTACCTCTCCCATGCTGGATATGGGACTGGATAGAAACGATTTGTGATCCATATAGAGATGCCATTGCATTCCTTGCCAATGAAGGTGCCTAGTTCATTAATATTGCACCATCTCTTCAGCACACGGGTGATCAGTCGAGGACCTTGTTGACCCCAAATATCCCCATTGTAATGATCCACAAAGTCTTCCATGCAATTCCACAAAAAAGTATGGTGCTTATAATGGAAACCGAGTGCCCCATTACTGACTGTTCCTGTGTTCTCTGGACATGTAAAGTTAGTTAACGGCATAGACCTCAGTGATATAATGTCAGTATCCAGGTAGATTCCTCCATATTTCCAGATCAATGCTAATCTGCAGCCATCAGCAAGTACATGAGTTAAATATTTCTCCTTTTCTGGATTTACCTGTAGAATAAATGACAAGGAAAAGTTTCATTTATTATCTTAATTTCCTTTCTTGCAAAACATAATTTTCTATCTCCTTTTCTCTTCCTGATGCTAAAGACAGTTGTTTGTTATAAATGAAATATTATTTCTGTCATAACTTTGTATAAGACAGTATAACAGTATAACTTTGTATAAGACAGTTGGCCAGAAAGATCTGCAAATCAGTGGACAGAAATAAGGCAATGATTCTGGAAACAGACAGAGAAGATGTCTTTGTTCTTGCCATCTGGTTGCACAAAGGGAGGCAGCCATTTTGTGAGACTGTTCTTGCAGCCACAATTTTGTGAAATGTGGTAAACTGGTTCTTTCTCAGAGAGGGCTTAAACAGAGCAAATCACCATGACACAATGAGTTTATGTTAATAACCTGCAAAACCTGAGTCCATTCTCAGATATGAAGTCATTTATTATGTAAAATGGCAGAATTGCAGAAGGAAACTGCAAAGAGCCTGTGATCGAGTTGTCTGGACCCTGTGTTTGATTAATGTAATTGGACAGACTTGAACCAGTCTGAGTTGGAAAGTACAAACAAAGTCACCTGAGGCACAAGGCTAAAGTGAAAGCCATGAAGCAATACAGCTGTTGTCTTTAGCCACTCAAGGGTGAGCTTCCTGCAATCATCAGTTGGAGTTTAAATCCCATCGCTGTCTGTAAGAAATTTGTATGCTCTCCCCATGATAATTGACGGCTAGGGTCAATGAGTTGTGAGCATGGTATTTTGGTCCCAGAGCATAGTGTTACGACTGTGCCCCAACTCTGAGGGGCTGAAGGGTACAAAGTAGCCCCCTCCTTTTTGAGAATCGCAAGATCGCTATTAATTCAGGTCAGGAGACCCAGGAAATGAGAGAAAGACATGCAGAATCCACAAGGGGTTTGGAATGTCCTGGCCCCTCAGCGATACAAAGCCACGGGAAACAGCCATTGTCTCTTGGAGACGGAATTATGTACTGAGTACTGTACTATTTATTTGAAGCCGTTAGGGAATGACCAAAGTGGGCTGGGTTGAGGGATGGCACCATCCCAACCTAATTGACATCTGAGACCCCGTGAGTAAGGATTAAAGAGGGTCTAGGGAACAACCCCTTTAGACGCACCAGGAGAAACGCTAGAAATCCTGTGATAGTGTTTAATAGTGACAGCCGGTGGAGCCTGCGTGCGTCCTTTCCCGTTGCCTGGGGTTGGCGGGACTGACCATGGAAGAACGGCTTAGCTAAAAGTAAAAGGACACCAACGACATTTCAAAGGATCGACATCATGAAAAGGAAAACGGGCAAGTTCTAAAAATTCGTCTCTCTCTCCAACCAAAATCTGCAGCCTGAATGAACTGAAGTGACTTTTATATTTCCATCGGACAATACATTACCCCCTAGACAACGATAGAGCTATTTCTTATTGATTATTATTATACCCGCACTTTTAGATTTAGTATTGACGACTTATATTATCTGTGTGTTTGCATTAATATTATTTTTGTGTATTTTTATCAATAAATACTGTTAAAAATAGTACCATCAGACTTCAACGGACCTCTCTATCTTTGCTGAAAAGTGACCCAGTTACGAGGTATGTAACAACTTGTTCTCGTCTCGTTCTCGTCTCGGGATTTGATACCAAATTGGGAGGCCAGTGAATCGGGCTTGTAAGTCCAAACTTGGATCTGGTACGCGGGTAGCCAGATGGGAAACCAGCAAAGATGGACATGGTTGAATTTATAGAAAACCCAACTCTGGAGGCACTAGATGTGGCCACCAAATCAGACTTGATAAATATTGCGAAAGGACTAAACCTCGCAGAGGTGAGGTTGTCAATGAAAAACCAGGATGTGCGAAGGGCCATAACTCAGTATTATATTGTGAAGAATGTGTTTTTGGCTGAGGTATTGGAAAATATCCCTGAAAGGTACCAGCTAGTGGGACGGCTCAGTTAGAGTTGGAGAAATTAAGGTTGGAACATGCAATTAAGTTAAAGCAGCTGGAAGCAGCTGAGAAGGAGAAAGAAAGAACTGAGAGAGAGAAAGAAAGGGCCAACAAACAAAGGGAGCATGCCCTCCAGCTAAAGGAGTTAGAGGTGAAACGGGAGCATGAGCTCCAGCTAAAGGAGTTAGAGGTGAAAAAAGAGCAGGACAGAGCTGAGTAGCAAAGAGAGCATGAAATTCAATTAAAACAGCTGGAAGCAGCTGAGAAAGAGAGGGAGAGAGCTGAGAAAGAAAAGGAGAGAGCCGAGAAGTAGAGAGAGTATGAGGAGGCAGAGAAACAGAGGCAACATGACTTGGATATGGAGAAGTTAAGGCAAGAGTGAAGAGCTCAAGGGTCAGACCGAGAGGAGCGGTTTAATGTTAGTCGGGAGTTGAAGTTAGTACCTCCGTTCGAGGAGACGGATGTTGCTAGTTATTTCTTGCTTTTTGAAAAGGTGGCAGTGAATCAGAAGTGGCCCAAAGAGCAGTGGGTGGCGCTGTTACAAAGTGTGTTAAAAGGGAAGGCACAACGGGCATATGTGGCGTTGTCCATGGAGAAGGAAGAGGCGGAGAATTATGCCAAAGTAAAAGAGGCCATTCTTCGGACTTATGAATTGGTACCTGAAGCGTATAGACAAAAGTTCAGAAATTTAAAGAAAGGGTGGAATCAGACGTATACCGAGTTTGCCTATGAGAAGGGTGTGCTCTTGAATCGTTGGTGTGCAGCAGAAATAGTGGAAGAGGATTTTTGGCGTCTCAGGGAGTTATTTCTGATTGAGGAATTTAAAGGTTATGTTTCAGAGGATATCCGGATGTATTTGAATGAGAAGCCGAATAAGTCCATCTCTGAATTTGCTAGGTTCGCAGATGAATATCCCCTAACCCACAAGGCAAAGTTTTCCTCGAATAAAAGTTACCAGAGAGACCGTGGGAATGGTAGAGAAAGCCCGCCGGCTAAGGGAGAAGCTCAGCCGGGAGCTAGTGGTAAAATTGAGGAGGAGAGGCAAGAAGCCAGGAGATTCCCTAGTTTGACCTGTCTTAGTTGTGGAAAGGTGGGTCATATTGCATCTAAGTGCCCCGCTCCGAGGAAGGAGCCAGGAAAAGGGAGAGCAGCTATACCTATAGGCTGTATTGCGTCGATCAGAAAATCAATGAGAGAGCCCCAGGTAGATGGAGTACAGGAGGGGCATGAGACGTTTCATTCAGAAGGAACTGTGTCTGTGAGAGAGGGAGACCTACCAGTTCCAGTGCAGATCTGGAGAGACATGGGAGTGGAGCTGTCATTGATTAGCAGTAAGGTGCTAGATTTTGGTCCTCAGATGGGAGAGGTAGCCTTGAGAGGAATAGGAAAAGGGACCGAAGTGGTGCCCTTGCATAGGGTCTTTCTGAATTGTGAGCTGGTATCTGGACCAATGGAATTGGGGCTACTGTCGGAACTACCAGGGGAAGGCGTGGACGTCCTTCTTGGTAACGACTTAGCGGGTGGTAAAATGGGTGAAGCTGTGAAGCTGATAAACAAGCCTGTGAGGGTTGAGACCCCAGCCCTAGATTCCAAGATCTATCCTGCATGCGTGATCACTCGCAGCATGTCGAGAAGGGCAGCTGAGAACGAGAGCAGTTTAAATCCGGCCAGCATCGATTTGGCCGAGACCACGAGGGTTTAGAGGGTGGTAAAACGAAGAGTAGTAAAGTGAAAGAGAGTAAGGGAAAGGAGGTAGATCTTCCCTTAGCGAGGAGAAAATTTATAGAGGCACGAAATAAAGATGAGAAACAGATAAAGCTGTTAAAAGGTCCAGGGTTGGACATGGATGATCTGTCTGGTTTGGCAGAACTGTTTGAAGAAGTTGAAAATTCTAAAGGTATTCCCGATAATGAAGTGAGGGCAGTCCTAGATGAAAAGGATGCCCTTACCTTGAAGAAGTCTGCTGGGTTGGCAGATGAGGTTGTTTCAGCCCACAGGGTTGAGTTTACTCCGGAAGGGAATTGCCCAGAAAGTAGCTGGGAGGATCAGGGGAATTTAGAATTTGAACAGGGTACTGGTGTTGAAAGCCTGGAAGAGGCAAATGTCCCGTTTGAGTGTGTCCAAGATGTGGATGCACGTGGTACTGAACCTAGTAATGGAGCTCAGAAAAGTCTGAGGTATTTGATTCAGTTGAAAAGGAATGCAGTCCTTGTGGGTCAGATGGACTTGGTTCAGTGAAGAAAAGGGTTAACCTTGGTAATAGTGGGAAGTGAGAGTTCCCAGGTGTTTGTGCTCAAAGGTGTATTAAAAGTTAGTGAGGAGATAACAGGTGGTGAGGTGAATATTATTATTGAAGGAAAAGGGAAATGTGTAGTTTCCAAATTGACTGAAGAAAATTTAAAGTCCGGGTTGATGTCAGACGCAGCAACCAGGCTACAGAGACAATGGCTTGGTAACACGTTGCCTGCAAATCAATTACAGGTTGAGTTGGAAGGTAAAGGGGCCCCACACGCTATTGTTATTCCAGAGTGTGGTGTGAAACCGCAGAATTTGAAATGCTGTTTGAACAAAGAGGGATCGCTGGCATTGAGAACTAATAGCCTGAAGGGTCCTGAAGAGAAAACTAGCAACTAGCAACTTCTTAAAATTAAAGAATTGTGTGGAAATTCGGAAAATGGTCTAAGTTTGGAACACATCGTAGATAAAATAACTCCTATGAAAGGAGCGGGCGAAAGCCTATTTCGCCAGGGTGCACAAGCTCACCACGTGGGAATTAACTGGAAAAGAGGCGAGGGTTAATGGGACACCATTTTTAAATAGCAGAAGCCAGTCTTAAGGGACTTCAACAAAGCATGTGAATAATAAAGACAACCCCCCATGGAAGCTTGACTGTTAAGTTTGAAAGGAACATACAGATTAGTATTTTGCATGAACTTTTGTAGTATACACGTAAGCTAAGGTCACAACTCTTTAGTTTTTGTTTGCTGAAGGAAAGAAAATAAAAAAAAATAGGTGGTTATTAAATTGGAGTCTGATGCTACAATACTTTAGTAAGGTACAAGATGTTAAGATATTAAAGGAAGTGACAATGTAATGGTTAACTGTTTAGATGTTGAATTGAATGTATAACTGTATTACTCTGTTAAAAAAAATCTTTTGTATTGTGTTAGATTATAAAATCCTGTAAGACTCCATATTACTTCAGTTTTACCGATGGTAAAAATGCATTGAAGAAAGGGGGTGTTACGCCTGTGCCCCAACTCTGAGGGGCCGAAGGGTACAAAGTAGCCCCCTCCTTTTTGAGAATCGCAAGATCGCTATTAATTCAGGTCAGTAGACCCAGGAAATGAGAGAAAGACACGCAGAATCCACAAGGGGTTTGGAATGTCCTGGCCCCTCAGCGATACAAAGCCACGGGAAACGGCCATTGTCACTTGGAGATGGAATTGTGTATTGAGTACTGTACTATTTATTTGAAGCCCTCAGGGAATGACCAAAGTGGGCTGGGTTGAGGGATGGCACCATCCCAACCTGATTGACATCTGAGACCCCGTGAGTAAGGATTAAAGAGGGTCTGGGGAACAATCCCTTTAGACGCACCAGGAGAAACGCTAGAAATCCCGTGATAGCATTTAATAGTGACAGCCTGCGTGCGTCCTTTCCCGTTGCCTGGGGTTGGCGGGACTGACCACAGAAGAATGGCTTAGCTAAAAGGAAAAGGACACCAACGACATTTCGAAGGATCAACGTCATAAAAAGGAAAACGGGCAAGTTCTAAAAATCTGTCTTTCTCTCCAACCAAAAGCTGCAGCCTGAATGAACTGAAGTGACTTTTACATTTCCATCAGACAATACATTATCCACTAGACAACGATAGAGCTATTTCTTATTGATTATTATTATACCCACGCTTTTAGATTTAGTATTGATGACGTATATTATCTGTATGTTTGCATTGATATTATTTTTGTGTATTTTTATCAATAAATACTGTTAAAAATAGTACCATCAGACTTCAACGAACCTCTCTATCTTTGCTGGTAAGTGACCCAGTTACGGGGTACGCAACAATAGCAAGCTTTGTAGGTGTCCCCCTACACAAATCTTGTCAATTTGAATTGACACAATGATTTCACTGTATGTTTCAATGTGACAAGCAAATCTAATGTTTATCTTTAAGTGCATCACTTGAATGTTGTAGGACTGAATTCCAACTGCAGTCACTCTGCCAGCTTTCCAACTGATCTACAACTTGCTGTAGCTCAGACAATCCCCCTCAGTATCACTGACATCACTGAACACTCCAAACTTACGACTCATACTGTTGATCCGATAGTCACATCAAAGTCATTGATGTTATTCAGCAGAAGTCCCAGAAGCGATCCTTTTCATACACAACTACTCAGAGAGACAATCCTCCACTTCTGCCCTTTGCTTGCTATCACACAGCCAGTTGTAAGTCCACTAAGGACCCTCACCATCTGGGACATGCTACTTTTCCTCATTATTACCATCAGGGATAAACGAGGTACAAGAGCCTGAGGACCCAAAATCAGTGCATTTGGAATATCTTGATTCCCTCTGCCATCAGATATCTTGCACTGTACTGCTGCCACAAAACAAACTTCACAACGTATGTCAGTGATAATAAACCTGATTTTCATTTAGACCCTCTCCCTGCTCCAATCTGAGGTTCCCACCTGCATTAAGACCACTAGAGGAAAGTAAGGCCTACCTTAAGAGGAAAGTAAAATGGGAACCACAAGAGTGTCGAGAGTCGACAGCAGGTGATACCATATAATACTGGCTGAACACCATTCACCAATCAGCTATAGAAAAAGTTCAGGAGCCTAAAGTCCCACATTCAATGAAACTTCTTTCCTGCATCATTACGTTTAATTGGTAATGGTACTGGAATTTGTTTTTATTTGTGACATCTACCACAAAGGGAGAAAAAGCTGCCTTGCATACTGTGCATAAAGGTGAAAACATTATATTGATCTGTGTTCGTTGGCATCCATCTGTCTCAAACAACGGGTAATGATGATCATCATCAAAAGCCTGGGCAGAAGGTATGGAGATTCTGAGATGCCCAGTCGTCAAAATCTCCCCCTCAGCCTCACCAATTTAGTCCAAAGGAAAGCTTATGAAGCAATACGTTTGGCACCAGCTTGGCTGTTTTACACCTGTAGTCTTTGATGCTCCCGAGGCTGCCCACAAGGCAGTAGGGCTATTTACCCATAGCTTGGGAAATTGAGGTATATCAAGGTAAAAGAATATCAACACAGAATAAGGTGTAAAAGCTACAGAGGAAGTGCTGTACTGGGAAATTACAATGAGCAAGATCATAACGAGGCAGGTTGTGAGGTCAAGACTCTGGCTTATCATATGCAAGAAACTTCTAATTGTCTTATTGCAGTAGATAGAAGTTAGCACTGAGCCTAGTGGTTCAAGCTTTCATGGTTTATGCCTTCTTCATGAGGAGAGAGGGTAGAATGGTGAATATTGAGTTGGCTGCTTTGATTATACTAGCTACTTTACTGAGACAGTGAGAAGTATAGGCAATGTCCATGGAAGGGAGGTTGGTTTTCATAATGTGCTGAGCTGTGTCCACAACACCCTGCAGTTCCTTGCAGTCACATGTAAAGCTGTTTCCATATGAAGCCATTATGCATCTAGACAGAATGTTTTCTGTGGTGCATCAGTAGAAATTCATAACGGTTGACAGGGGTGTGAAAAATTTAACAGCCTCTTCATTTAGACATAGCTGAGCTCTCTTGGCCATAGTGCGGTTGGGCAGGACAGGCTATTGGAGATGTTCATTTCTAGAAACTTAAAGCTTTTAACACACCCAACCTCAGCAAAATGTTCTGCAAATGCATTAAGCTCATTGAGGAAAGGATGTGTTGCTGTCGGCAAAATCTTTTTATGAGATAAAGTGGAATGACTTAGAAGATTTTCAGAAAGGATCACCCGAGATAATTGAAGAATTATGTGTAATTGTTAATGACCTGTTAAGGAAGGAGGTGGAAATAGTTGACATTTGGGAGAATTATACCAATTGGCTAAGGCAGATGGACGTTACTTCCCACCACTGATGGGTTATCTTCGAGGGTTGATCCCTGAAGGCCAATGTTATTTTTGTTATTAATTATTCAGTTTGTAATTGTACTGCTTGCCTTGATTTTAAAATCCTAGTTAAAAACTGAGTAAGAAAGGAAATTGAAAGGTGTAAGTTAAACAAGATCAATTAACTTGCTTGGCCCCATCACCCTCTCTCTACTCAGGACCTACTCAGGTCCTCTCACACACACACCAACTTTTTTCCTAATCATATCCCATTCTCCATCTCAATATCACCCAGTTAATTTCCACTCCCTCTCCTCCTTCATCTGCCCATCACCTACACACTGGGTCCTTTACCCACATCTGCCCCACAGGTCACATCTATTCACCATCTATCACTTATTGGCTTCCACATATCACTTCTCTTTCTTATCTACTCTGTTACTATCCTCTCACGCCTATTCCCACCAGTAATCATTTTTCATCTCACAGCACCTTTGCATGTACATAGAGGAGAGATTTCTGCTTCTTGGTCATGTGAGAAGGGAAGTCATTATTTGCAGAGGTTATTTATCTATTTTCCAGGTGCCCAATTACCTCTTCCAAGTCAAACATCATATTATTCTACTGATTTTAGCATCAGGATTCCTGTGCTTTCCACACTGGAGAATTCAAAGCCAGGTTAGGCAGGTGACTGTTGTACAGATATCTCTGCTCAGTCTGTAGTTGAGACCCAGAGTATTCAGTTTGAATTTTTAGTCAATTATTTCCCCCCCCCCTTTCTCTGTACAGCACTGCCTTGTCTCAAAATACACCATGTTCCTTTCCCTTTGGTGACCATTAGCGTGTCTGCCTTGCCTCCAACATCTGGCCTGCAGTAAAATGCTCTCAGAAACAACACTGGTTTAAGAGTAAAGAATAGGCGAAGCAATGTTTGTCGATGTGGCATTGCCTTTCACTGCATTCAGTACTTCTGCCCTGGATATTTATTTCCCATCAGTCCTACCAATACTCTACATTAATTTAAAAACAAGTTAATTTGAGTCAAACACTGAGTTTACCAAACAAAATCAGATATTTCTGTTGATTACCTTTTGATACCAGCTTTTCAATGGAGTGTCTTCAAACAGTTCAGTGAGATTCAAGGGTAGAATGGTGACATTCCTCACTGAGGAGAGCAATGGGATGCCTTTGTACTCAGGCTGTGGATACTGGCTCAAGTTGCCACTGAATCCCTTCATGAAGTAATAGATTGGTTTGTCTGGGTTTCGGAGAGCAGCAGACTCCACTGAACACACCACTAATGGTGTCGGCTCTACGTTGTCAGTCGACTCCACAAACATAATCCCGGGTTTCTTGTCTGGGGATGCAAGATCAGAAACATTTGCCCCAGGATTGTTTTTTACCTGGGATATTCTAAAAATGTAACTTTTAATGGAATAATGACCTTCCATCTCCCAGCATTTGTACAACACACCTGCAGCTGCAAGTAGTAAGACAAAGAAATATCCTTTCTGCCTGGATATCATGGCGTGAAGCTGAGATGTTTTGTCAAATGTTCCTGCAAAACAAAGATGCATGTTTTGTTTTCAACGCTGACCACATGAACTTAAATATATTTAGATGTATAAAAAGGGAACACAAATGAATCCTATTATGAATGCCAGCAATTATTCCTTAACAAAACACACTAAAAAGAAACTGGAAAATAATGTATGTTCAGTATTTACTGTTCTGAAGTTATGGACCCAATAACAAAATTATTATGAAAGTTATCAGAAACATGATTTGCAACATAAAAATAGACAATGCCAGAAACACTCGGCAGGTCACACAGCAACTGTGGAAACAGAGCAGAAGGTCCAGGTTGAAAACCCTTTGTCAGAAACACAATGAGAGAAAAAAATCAGATTTAAGTTTTAAAAAGTGTAGAGGTGGGGTGCGTGGTTTGGAGAATAGAAACAACTTTCCACAAGAAAATAAATGGGACCAAGATATTGACCCTTCCTCTCTCAGTCTGACCTACCCCTTCCAGAAACTGCAGACTTCATCTCACAAAGAACACCAATGACCTCATCCTTTTGCTGACAAGGTACCACAGTTCCACTTCCGTGAACTGTTGGCTAATTTGCAGAGGCCAAGTGTCAGCTCTCAGACATTACTCATCCATTGGTTCACAACACAACCAAATCATCAATCCTTTGCTCACAATCACAATGGACTCTTCTCTCTCGGTCTCTCTCTATTTCTCGATCTCCAATTTCTCCTTTCTCTCTCTCTCTCTCTCTCCCTCTTTCTGTGTGTGTGTGTTTGTGTATGCCTGTGTCTGTGCATGTCTGTGTTTCTGTGTGTTGTCTATGTGTAGCTTTGTCCATTCCAAGATTGCAAATCTGATCTCTGATTCTGTCAGTGCATTAACCGTGATGAGTGCAACGACATTGTGGATTTTTTCTTGAACTGCTCCCAGATACTGGATGCATCACTAGAAGAGATTTCTACAATCACTAATTACCATCCCCTCTTGATTTCTAATCTGTTGATCATGCTGACAGTCCACATGCAGTGGAAATACCTTGTTATTTCAACTTTTCTAAGATGACACGAAAGCCTGTGTCTTAAAGACAACCCTTTCTCACAGCTACCACTGCATTGAAAATATCACACAAAATTCCAACTGAGCCACGGTATAAGAAACAATTCTGCTGAAGATTTGCCATCATGATGCCACAAATGACTGACATTGGGTCTCTATCCATCATCCCATGGGATTACCAACGCAAAACATGACATTATGCTGGTGAGAACTCGAGTAACACTCCCAACCTGCACTGGCAAAAAATGGCTTGTAATTTGTGCAGAGTATGTTTGGTGCTTGAAAGGCAAGAGTGTAGATGATGAAAATCTGAAATAAATCTTAATGTACCATGGGAACATGTGTTAGGCAGTACAAGTAGAGTGGGAACCAGAAATTAATCATTCAATTCAATGACACTTCATTAAACTCAGAGAAGATTAAAATCAGAGATGTTTCAAGTTGCAGAGCCTAGTGAGGGGTAGAAAGGACAAAGTTAGTGACAGTGATAGGGTGCAGACCAACAGAGACAGAGCTACATGGACCATGGTGGTGTGAGCTGCGAGGGTATTGGTGGCTGGTGAATCACAGTGGATCTCTGTGAGGACGTGTGAATAAAAGGAGAGGAGGGAGGATGGGGAGGGGGAAAGACAGTGCAGGAACGAGGAGACACAGAACACCACAGTTACTGGAAATCTGACTGCAGGAACCTAAGTTAATGTTATGGACTAATGACCTTTCATCAGAAATGCCCAGCTCTGCCACAACTGGAAAACTGTTCAGCAATAATCATGTTGCATCTTGCAGAGTATAATATGATTAATCAGAAGATTGTATGATTGATGTTTCTGTTTTTTGAGCTAAGTTTTCTGCTTCATTGCAAAATACAATATGTTGAACTGTTCACAGTTGGGGTGTCATGACGCTGTGGAGGAAAGATCTCAAGAAATGAGATCAGTGACAATGGCCAAGTGGTCCAAAGGAGGTGTGTGGTGATGTCTCAGTCTGCCATTCAGCTTCTGTAACTTTTAGGTTATCAAAAGTACAAAAGGACCAGTAGCTTCGATGATGATTTTGGGATTTTTTTTGCATCTTACTTTCATCCATCAAAGCCCATCATCGGCTCAACCCTCGTCCTCTGAGTAGAAATGTTACTCTGCTCATTGGTTAACATTGAATTCAGAGAGGGTTTAGTCAGAAAGAGTAACTATTTCACATTGGTGGTCAGTATTAAATAGATCTATAAAGAATAAGAGGCCAGAAGGAATAGAATGAAGGTTCTGGAGGAAGGAAAAATTGTATACGGAATATAGTAAACACTGGTAGCAAAAGAAGTAGGTGTGGAGTTGGGTGCAGAGGGAGAGGAACTCAACACCATGTAAGTCTTGGAGTTTATTGATATGAGGAGCTTTGGAAAATGAAGCTGAGAACTCTGGGAAATGTTAAACACTAGAAAAAGTGAAAGATCAGAGGGTAGTGAAGTTGGAGCAAAAAGGGAGACTGGGAGCAGTGACAGGGGTGGGGGAATGGGAGTCAGTGCTAACACAAGGTAACAAACTCTCGAAAGGTTATTTCAATTTGTAAACAGCTGTGAATTTTGACATCTCAGATGAAGGAAGAAATGACTGTAGTGAGTTGAGTTGAGGGGTAGGGCAAATCAGAGAGAGAAACAAAGCTGTTAAAGAGAGAACCCAAGGAAAGCCAAGGTCATATTTGAGCCTTGGGACTAAACAGTGATTTTGGATGAATGACATTTCCCACTTGCATCAGTTCTGGCCATTACAGGGTTGTAGAATTGTGCATGTGGAAATATGACATTCAGCCCACTGAGTCTCCATATATATTTGCACTGATATACATGGTGATACATTTCTACTCAGAGGATGAGGGTTGAGCCGATGATGGGCTTCGATGGATGAAAGTAAAATGCAAAAAAAAATCCCAAAATCATCATCAAAGCTACTGGTCTTTTTGTACTTTTGATAACCTAAAAGTTGCACTGAGTCTTCATTATATTTGCCCTCCTCCAGACAGATCAGTTGCAAATAACAAGCCCTCAACACTGGCACCATCTACGTTGATAACTCTCAATGTGAACCTGACCATATTCCTACACTCCTCACCTTTCTAAACAATTTCAGACATTTCTTACATTCCTGTATTCTGTTCTTCCAATGAAATATACCAGTTGTAAACATCAAAGTAATTACACCTCCACAACTGAATTGCAGCTAAACCAATCATTTCATTGATAGCAACACACACAAAATGCTGGTGGAACACAGCAGGCCAGGCAGCACCTGCAGATCTACCGTAGGTGTAGTTGGACAAGCGCCACTGGCGCTGCCACTTCAAGGTGAGGCCCAGGCTGTGCTGCTCCATCCCCAGTGACCCAGCCACATTCGCCGGCTGCCACAACACCCGGCCCAGAGCGCGGTGCGGTGAAACACGCCAGGTCCGGCTGGCCTGGTTGGTAGCACCTGGTAAGGGTCTCTTGTTCGAGGTTTCGAGCAATGGCCAACGGCGGACCCAACAGCAGACTGGTGGAGAATGCGGAAGAACTACGACCTTGGAGATGATGGTTGCTTTGCAAGCAGATTATCTACCAAGAAGAGAGGTGGCAATCTCTTTAATTTCATGCAGCAGAAGACAAAGGCAAACCACTGCTGTAACCTGTAAAGTGCACGATTTCCCAGTATGTCAGTCTTAATAAAGGATCAAAACAACGACTTTACTGGAGCCACGAATAACAGTAATGGAGTTGCATCTGGCAACAGTAGGAATGAGGCTACCAGGTTCGTCATCAACCAAAAACCTGATGTCAGGTTAGCTACGTGGAATATCAAATATCTTCTTACATGAGGTAAACTAGAAAATGTGATTATGGAAATGAAAGGGCTGAAGATAAACTTACTTGGACTATGTGAAATGAGATGGGTAGAGGGAGGATGGCTCAAAAGGGATGATGGATACCAACTGATCCGTTCAGGAGGAAGTGAACGTCGGCATGGAGTTGGAATTTTGGTAGACAAGCAAACAGCAAGAACTATCAAAGGCAGTGTATCCATTAACAAAACAGTGACGATGATTAAAGGCTAAACCATTTGACATTCATGTCATACGGGGCTATATGCCAACCATGGACCATGACGATGATGAAGTCGATATGGTCTATGGAGAAGTTGAAAAGCTCATGAAAAAGACTAAAAACAACAAGGTAACTATGATTGTTGATAATTTTAATGGCAAAGTTGGCAGCAGAAGAGAAGTTCTAACTGTAGGACTCTTTGGGCTTGAGGAAAGAAAAAATCACAGAGAAGGACTGGTTGAATTTGCAAAATCTAACAAACGAATGATTGCAAACACCTGGTACAGTTTGCCAAAATAAAGACTGTACACAGGGACCAGTCCTGATGGTTCAGTAAAATCCAAATTTACTACATTTTTGTATCCAATCGGTTGAGGAATGGAGTGAAGCAGGTCAAAACATATCCTGGTGCTGACTGTTATACAGATCACAATCCTGTGATATTGGACGCAGGTGTGCATTTGAAGAAGCTGAGAAAGGCCAAACCATCAAACAAAATAGACTTTGATTTGCTCAGTACAGATGAAACAAAAAAGATTGAATATTTGGTTGAAAGGGAGAATATATTTTCAGTCTTAAATGACGAGGACAGTAACATAACAGTGGAGAACATCCGGGAAGAGTTTAAAACAACGTTGTGGTAAAGACTTTGGGTTATCAGAAAAAGAGCAAAAAACGTAACCCTTGGTTCACCGATAAGCTGAGAAAGTTAACTGAAGAAAGAAGGAAGGTAAAACAGGATAAGAAATGCTACTGCTTGATTCCAACAAAATGCAGGAAGCGAAAGTGAATTGGATGAATGAACAGTGCGAAGAAATGGAGCAGTATGAATGAAGTCATGATTATAGAGGGTAAAGGATATGACAAAATTAAGGAGGACTGTGCCATCAGCTGGGTGTATCGAAGATGGTAGCAGTAATCCATGCCTTGATAAAGAAGAGATCATGGACAGATGGGTTGAGTATATCTCGGAATTATTTGAAGATAACAGGATTGAAAATTTACCAGAATTAAATTGAATGAATAATCAACCTAAAATATTGATATCAGAGATAGAAATTGCAATCTGAATCTTTCCCGCTTTTTGCTTCTCGTGATCTGGTATTCATTTCCAACGAATTAAAGTCAAGGTCCAAAAGCATATCTATAGCATAAACCTTTTGGTATAGGTATCAAAGAGAGTAAATAAGGGTGGCTATAGGTAATAAAAGTAAAGGGAACAGAGTGAAGCCAGATTAGATCTCACTCCATGAGCGCCAACAGGAGATTCGGATCCTAATGGAAAAAGAGATGGTGATTCTAAACAATCTAAGCAGGCTCCATTAACTGTTGAAGCAATATGGAAACTTATAGATGATAAACTTACTCAAAAACTTGCTGTGTTTGAAGGAGTTTTAAAGATGATTGAGGATAATTTTAGATTGCTTAAACGTGAAGTTGAACTGCAGCAAGCAACAATTTCAGAACTTGACGAGGGGACTCAGCAGAGACCAAAAAATCGCAATTTTGGAACAAAATTTAGCTTCAATGTCTCAACAACTGGATCATTATAAATCTAAAGTTATCGACCTTGAAAATTGATCTCGAAAACAGAATCTACGGATAATCGGGCTTCCTGAAGATGTTGAGGAGGGTGATCCTATTAAGCTCTTTTCTCAATTTTTATTCGACGTGTTTGGCAAAGAAGTCCTGGATGACCCTCCATTAATCCACTGTGTCCATTGCTCATTACGTCCAAAATCTACTCATCCATGACCAATGATCATTTGTCTCCATTATGTTCATATCAAGGGACGTCTGATTCACTTTGCTCGGTGGAAAGGCATGTTTGCTTCATTGAAGAATTTAGCTCCAAGGTTCTGAAGGGAAAAAAAAAATTGTATGTGTTCCAGACCAGCTCTGCTTTTCCCTGCTTATTTGAGGATCGTTCTCTCTGATAATTCGCGTTGTCTCTTCAACACATTAAATGAAGCTCAAAAATTTCTCGACCAGCAAACTTCCTCTACTACAGCCTGACTTGGATTCCATTTTTCTTTTGGTTTTTACTTAAATCTCTAAGCTATTTACCAGCTTATTGATCAGGCCAGTTAGAATGTGAGGGTTCCCTTTGCTGGTTTGTACTGTAGCCATTTTTTAACTATTTTTAGATCAATTTTTCTGTTCTCTTTTGGGATTCTGTTTCTTTTTATTTTTTTGAAACTATTTAGTAGATGTTTTGGTGTTTGATTTCTTTCTTTTGGAATGGAGATACATTCGCTCCCTTTATTTTTACATTTCAAGATGCGTTTTGCTTTCTTTTTCCCATAAGATCTTATTTTCTTGCGCGTCATTTTCAACTGTTTATGTGTGGGTTCTTTTTTTTGGTTTGTATATTTTTAGTATTTCTAGATTAACTTTGCTGTTCCTTTTTGGGATTATGCTCTTCTTTATTTTTTAAAATTATTTAGTAAATGTTTTGGTGTTCAGTTTCTTTTTTTCTTGAACGGAGTTAAATTTTCTTGTTTTTTACATTTTAAGGACGTTCTGCTTTGTTCTTCCCATAAGACCTTATTTTCCTGCTGTGTCATCTTCAATTGTTCATGCATGAAAATAATAATTAACAACATAAACTGGTGCTTGCTTTCTCTTTTTTTTCTGCAATACTAGTATCTTGGTACTCTGTTCCATGATTTAAACCTTTTCTAAAAATAGTGGTAGTGTTTTTTTCTTGCTTTTTTTGATAATATTTGTCATATACTTGTTGAATTATGGGTAGTTTTTCTTTACAAACTTTCATCTTTTGGGCTGTCATCAGGGGAGATGGGGGTAGATTTAGTCTTAGCTTATCTTTTGGCTAATCTCTGGCCTATTTCCGGGTCTTTTTGGGTGGGGGGGGAGAGGATTTCTTTCTTTTTAGATTAGATTTTTTTTCTCCTGGGCTATTTTGAAACTACTAAAATGTCCAATATGTCGTAACTTACGGTTCCTCTTTAAATCTTTTTTCCTCTTCTGAGTTCATGAGTTTGTATTCTGGTTAACCCTTTACATACCATATTACTGGTCTTATTATGATGGATAAGATTATTAATTTTGTTTCGTGTAACACAAATGATTTAAATCATCTGATTAAACGGGAAAAAAATTTCAAGGTATTCCAAAGAATGAATGCCCAGATCATTTTTGTACGAGAAACTCATGTGAGGAAAGAGGATAATCAGCATTTTTTCAAGTTTTGGAAAGACTAACAATACCATTTGAATTCCCAGGCTGAAGTGAGAGGTGTTTCTATTTTTATAGATTTGTCTATTTCATTTGTTCATTACAAAACAATTTCAGATTCAAATGGTAGATTTTTGGTAATTACTGGCCTATTCTGTAATGAAAAAGTGGCAATAGTTAATGTTTATGTTCCAAATTCTGATTATCCTGATTTTTTAAACACTTATTCCTATCCTTTCTCAATTTAAATGACTATATGCTGATAATGGGAGGAGATTTTAATTGCTGTTTAAGTCCTTCAATGTATAGATCTAAGTCTAATCAGGTGCTTCCAAATAAATCTGCCACCTTTATTAATTCCGTTATGCTTGATTATGGAATTTCAGAAATCAGGAGGTTTCTACATCCAAAGGAAAAAGAGTTTTCATTCTTTTTTCATGTTTATCATAGTTATTCTCGAATTGACTACTTTTTTTTATTGACTTTCGTCTAATTCCCTCTGTTACTGACTGTAATTATGATTTCATTGTCATTTCTGACCATGCACCACTGAAACTTTTTATTAAACAAATGGATATGCCTTCTAGTTTTGGCCAATGACAATTTAATTCTGTATTATTACATGACTTGGACTTTGTGAATTTCGTCAAGAAACAGATTGATTTTTTCTTTTCAACAAACTCAAGGGATGAAATTTCTAGTAGGGTACTATGGGACACTTTTAAAGCATATATCCATGGACAGATTATCTCATATTCTGCTGGACTGAAAAAAAACAAATCAATAATGAGATTTGTATGTTGGTTGATAAGATTAAAGCAATTGATAAGATATACTCTATTGCTCCTAGTCAGGAGCTTTATAAAAAAAGGGTCGAACTTCAAATGGAGCATAGTTTACTTTTAACATCCTCGACTGAAATTCAATTAATTAAGTCTAGGAGTCTGTTTTATATTCATGGTGATAAATCTGGTAAACTGTTGATGAGTCAATTGAAATCTGCTTCAGTTAAACGTCAGATTATTAAAAATCGTAAACAAGATGGAACTTTGATGGTTGATCATGATGAGATAAACAAATCATTTCAAGAATTATACCTCCTTATATCAATCAAAATCTCCTGATGACCCTACTATAATGCATGAATTCTTAAGGAAATTGAATGTTCTGAAATTATCACCTAATGAGCGTTTAGTATTAGATGCTCCTATTACAGAACAAGAAATAAAAGATGTTATTTCTTTGATGAACTCAGGTAAAGCCCCTGGCCCAGATAGTTATACAGTAGAATTTTTAAAATCCTTTTCTACTATACTTTCTCCATGGCTATGTAAAATCTTTAAGGATGCATTAACTTATAGGTAAATTACCACTATCTTTTTACAGTGCCTCTATCTCTTCAATCCTTAAAAAAGATGATCCTACTGAACGTGCATCATATAGGCCTATATCCTTATTGAATGTAGACTCTAAAATTTTTTCAAAAACAGTGACAACTGTTGCCTCGAATTATTTCAGTTGATCAGACTGGATTTATTAAAAGCTGTTATTCATTCTTTAATATTGGGAGATTAATGAATATAGTTTATACTCCCTCAGTTTGAACTCCAGAATGTGTTATCTCATTGGATGCCAAGAAAGCATTTGATAGAGTTGTATGGCCATACTTATTTAGTACACTTGAGAAATTTAATTTTAGCCCACAATTTATATCCTGGGTTAAATTGATATATTATGCCCCTACAGCTTCAGTACTTACCAATAATATACAATCTTTTTCAGCTGTTTCAAGGCACTAGGCAAGATTGTCCTCTTAGCCCATTGTTATCTGATATTGCCCTGGAACCATTAGCTATTGCTATTTGTGACTCACCTTCTATATTTGGCATTTCCCGTGGAAATGTGACACACAAGTTATCATTATATGCAGATGATCTGTTGTTATATACTTTGAATCCTGAGAAATCCATTTCTGCTGTCCTATCATTATTCTCTCAGTTTAGTAACTTTTCTAGTTATAAACTGAATCTTAATAAGAGTGAACTTTTTCCTTTAAATATGCATGTTCCAAATATAGACTACCATTTAGATTGGTTACGGATCATTTTACTTATTTAGGGGTTAAGATTACTAAAAAAACATAAGGATTTATTTAATGTCAATTTTTTACCTTTAATAGACCAGGTTAAACAATCATTTACTAAATGGTCCTTACTGTCTATATCATTGATTAGTCAAAGCAATGCTATTAAAATGATTATCTTACCTAAATTTTTACATCTTTTCCAAATGGCACCAAACTTTATTCCTAAATCTTTTTTTGATACTATTGATTTTTAAATTACGTCATATATATGGCAAAATAAAAATACTAGGCTAAATAAAAAATACTTGCAGAAATCCAAAAAAATGGTGGCCTGACGCTGCTGAATTTAAGATTTTATTTTTGGGCAAATAATATTGGTTATTTAATATTTTGGATGCAAGATGTGGATATTAACGTCAGTCCACAATGGTTTAATCTTGAATGTAATTCTGTACAAGGATTTTCATTGACTTCCATTTTAGGGACTTCACTTCCCTTGTTTTTTTCTAAATTGAATAAACAAATGGTTAATCCAATAATTAAACATACACTTCGGATATGGTTCAGTTTCGTAAATTTTTGGCTTGAATAGATTTATTTTTATCAAGTTCTATTATATCTAATTTTTTCTTTCAACCCTCTCTCATGGATCAAGCCTTTTTGATTTGGAAAACAAAGGGTATAACATGTCTTCGTGATTTATTTTTGGATAATTGTTTTATGTCTTTCGAACAATTATCTAATAAATATAATTTGCCCAGATCCCATTTTTTAGATACTTACAGATTAGAGATCTTTTAAATACAATGTTACCTACTTTTGCGATTTCATATCCAACTGATATCTTGGAAAAAAATTTAGGCTTAAACCCCTATCAAAAGGGTTTAATTGCAATCGTCTATGATATGATTATGAATACACCCTATCCTTGTTATATGTGTCGTCATACTGTGTGGATTCACAGTTATGCGGGAACCTATTTCTACCAACGCCTCCCTATATGCGTCTAAAACTCATAGTTGTGCGAGGAGCTATGCTTTCCCACCAAGACAAGTCACGTGCACACGCCTCACAGTATCACTGTTGGAATGAAAAGCGCCGCTTTCCCGCCAATAACAAGTCAGGTTCACGTGCCTCACAGTCTCACTCCCACCAGTCTTGCATTGGTTTTGGCAAGGTGTGGATGTGCGATCTTGCACTCTTAAACTTTTGAATTGAATTGAATGATCTTTATTGTCATTATACATAGGTACAATGAAACTCTGTTTGGCTTCCTCTCAGGCAATCAAACAAAGTGATAGATAAAAATAAGACAGTAATAGAAAAACAGAATTAAATAGATAAGTAGCAAAAAATAAGTTACAGCAGCTCCAGAATGTCACAGTAATGCATAAAGTGGCATTAGTGCAAGTATTTGAGTTCTTGTGTGTGCATGTGTGTGCTCACAGTTTCAGTCATTGTTCTGTGGGAGTGGTGTGATGGTGGCCACAGCTCTGGGGTAGAAGCTGTTCCTCAGTGTATTTGTTCTGGTTTTTAGTGTCCTGAACCTTTTGCTGGACTGAAGCGGATCAAACAGGGAGTGGCCGTGGTGTATGGTGTCTCTGATTATGCTGATTGCTTTCCTCCTGAGTCTGCTGGAATAGATGGTGTCCAGTCCTGGGAGCTCCATCCTGACAATTTGCTGGGCCGCCTTCACCACGCGATGCAGGTCTTGTTGCTCAGTGACTGTGCGGCTGGCATACCACACTGTGGCGCTGTTGGTCAGGATGGTTTCAATTGTGCTCCTGTGGAAGTTAAGCAACAGCTTTTGCAGGAGTTTTGCCTGTTTCAGCTATCTGAAGAAGAAGAGGTATTGGTTTTCCCTATGGTGCAGTGATTTTGTGTTTGAAATATTTAAGTATGCCTCCTAAGCATTTGAGTTTATGTCCTGGGCCGTCAGCCAAGCGACGGAGAACCTCTTTAACATTTGAAAATAAGGTGGAAATTATAAACAGCGTGGCATCAGGTAAAAGTAACACAGCTCTGGGAGACTACTACTGGGAACCAAATTTTGCCTTTAAAGTTCTTCTGTTGCTTGACAATGTGCCAGCCCATCCTAAACATTTGGGCAGCATTCATCATAATATAACAGTACATTTTCTGCCGCCTAACACAACATTGCTGATTCAACCACTCGACCAAGATGCGATCCACATTCAGGTTTTTTTTACAGCGAACTATCTCTCAGATGCTGCAAGCAACAGACGATTTTGAAAATCCCAGGAGTTTACCAACGGTGAGGGAATGGTGGAAGTCGGAACACTTGGCACAAATGGGGATGGACATGGACCCAAGTCTAGAACAGAGTCAGCATTTCAGTCGTTCCCTGTCGTCAACCTTTCTCCCCTACAAACAAATTTATGCTGAAAAACAAAATGCTGCCAAGCAAACAACCCTCACCACTTTCTTCAAATCGGTGTCATCTCCCGCTGCCGTTCTGTGAGTCTTCCTTCACCCCTTGCTGTGCTCGACGTCCACCTTATCCATGTAAAGGTGCCTGACACCACAACAACCACTCATCTCCTGGAGCAGACACACCTGTCACTGTTGGGCAGTACTGTACACCCTAGTATGTTAACTTTCTATGACTTACTACATTGAATAATACCTTAAATTGATGAAATATAATATAAATTTTGCCTTGTGGTACTGTTTTTGTGTTGTATTGGTATGAAAATGTGAATAAATTACAGATAAAACATATTTAGGAAGCCCTCTGGAACACATCCCTATTTTCTCTATTTAAATAATCATTCACATTATGCGTCGACTGTAAGGATAGTATCACCCGCATATAACGAGGATAGGGTGTATACACCAGATGTATTCAATAAAATTAAAAATGAATGGGAGAAGGAACTTCAACTTTCTTTACCTTTAGAGAAATGGGAAAAAATTTTCAATTAGTTAATTTTTCTTTTATGTGTGCTAGACATCCGTTAATTCAATTTAAAGTGGTACATGGGGCTCATATGACTAAAGATAAATTAGCTTGTTTTTACTCACATATAAATCCAATTTGTGTTAGATGTCAATCTGAGGTAGTCTCTCTGACATATGTTTTGGTCTTGTCCTCTTTTGGAACAATTTTGGAAAGATATTTTTGATACATTCTCTACAGATTTTCATATTGATTTAGAACCTCACCCTATTACTGCAATTCTTGGCTTATCAATGATTGATCTGCCCTCTTCAGCTCGGCGGATGATTGCATTTGCTACTGTAATAGCTAGAAGATCTATTTTATTAAATTGGAAAGAGATAAATCCTCCAACCACATCTCAATGGTTTTCTCAAACCATATCCTGTTTAAATTTAGAAAAAATTAGAAGTGGTATCTTTGATTCCTCTGTTAAATTTGAAGAAACTTGGAGGCCTTTTATTCAATACTTTCACAGAATGTAATTTGACCTTTTCTGATTCCTTTATATTATTTATTAATTTGAGTAGAGGAGTGGAGTTGATGACACTAATGATTTTATTTGATGTAATAGAATAGCCCAGCTTGCTTTCTTTTTGTTTAGGTGTAGTTGTGTTTAGTATATTTTGTTTTTGTCTTTTTTCTATTTGGGTTTTTTTCCATCTTTTTTTTTCTGGTATCATGTTTATATTTAGGGTTTGGGAGGTCTATTATATGCTAACTGTCACCAATGTAATCTCACTCCCTTTGTACTATTATGACTGTTATGTATCGGTTTTCAAAAAATTCAATAACAAGATTGATAAAGAAAGAGATGGAAATTGCGATTACGAGTCTAAAAGTCAGAAAGGGGGCCAGTGAAGATAAGATTTCCACTGAAATTTTGAAATCACTTGGTCCGAACGGAAAGATGAACCTTTTAGCAATATTAAACAGCATTTATACGGCAGGAAAGCTTCCGGAGGACTTTCTCAAATTTGTATTTATCACCTGTTACGCCTGTAGACCCCTCCTTTGTGAGAATTGCAAGATCACTATTGATTTGGGTCAGGAGACCCAGGAAATGAGAGAGAGAGACGTATGGAATGTCACGTTCCCCGGCAATATAAAGCTACGGGACACGGCCATTGTCTCTTGAAGCCGAACTTGTGTATTGCCATACTGTGCTACGTGGTAGCCCTCAGACAAAGTGGGCTGGTTGAGGGAGGGATTGCATCACCCCCCAACCTGATTGACATCTGAGATCCTGTGAGTCAGGATAAAAGAGGGTCTGTGGGAACAGCCCCTCAGACGCACCAGAAGAAACGCTAGCGATTCCGTAATAGCGGAAGCCATTGGAAGGAGGCCATGTGCGTTTGGTTCTGTTTGCCCAGAACTGGTGGCTTGTACCACAGAAAATGGCTTTTAGCCAAAACCAACTCCCCACGACTCAAAGGATTGGCATCATAACAGACCTGGGCAAGTTTAACCCATCTCTCTCTTAAACACAAAACGCTGCAGCTTGAACGAACTAACAGTGACTTTCATATTTCCATCGGACAATACATTATCCCCTGGACAATGATAGAGCTATTTCTTATTGATTATTATTATACCCGCGCTTTTAGATTTAGTATTGACGACATATATTATCTGTATGTTTGCATTAATCTTACTTTTGTGCCTGTTTATCAATAAATACTGTTAAAAATAGTACCATCAGACTTCAACGAACCTCTCTATCTTTGCTGGCAAGTGACCCAGTTACGGGGTTTCGTAACACACCTTACCAAAAAAGCCAAGGATGATAAAATGCAACAACCACGGGATGATAAGCGCAATGTCTCACTGCGTCAAACTACTGTTGAAAATAGTATTCGGCAGAATAAAAGGTACAATCAGCGATGAAATTGGAGAAACGCAGTTTGGTTTTTGTAAAGGCTCAGGAACAAAGGAAGGAATATTTGCAATGAGAAACATCATGGAGAGATGCATTGAGGCACAAAAGACCATCTACTTATGCTTTATTGACTATGAAAAGGCTTTTGATAAGGTAAGACACAAGAAAGTAATAGAGGTGCTGAATAGGTACGATCTAGGATGGGAGAATGTGAAGGTGATAAGGAACTTGTATTGGAAACAGAAAGTGGCTGTCAGGGTAGAAAATGAACTATCACCATGGGCATGTATTAAACGGGGCGTAAGGCACAGCTCTGCTGGCTTGCCGGATTTGTTCAACCTCTGTGGAGAATGGATTTTTTGGGAATGCGACCATCGGGAGAAAGGTAAAGTATTCCAATCGGAGTATGGCCAGTGTTCCCTCTACTTCCTGAGAAGACTGAGGTCCTTTGGGGCATGCCAGCTTATCCTTCACATGTTCTACCAGTCTGTTGTTGCTCAGACAATCTTCTGGATGGTGGCATGCTGGAGCAATGTCAACAACACGAGTAATGTCAGCAGGCTCAATAAACTGATTACGAAGGCTGGCTCTGTTCTCAGATTCAAACTGGAGACACTGAAGGCTTTGGTAGAACAAAGGACCCTATGGAAAATCCTAGAACTTCTGGACAATGTTTCCCACACTCTGCATGCCACCTTGGCTGAACAGAGGGGCACTTTTAGTTAGAGATTAAGACAAGTGTGCTGCTCCAAAGAGTGCTACCTAAGGTCATTTTGACCCTTGGTGTTCAGGCTCTATAATGAGTCAGACTATAGCAGGGGAAGTCATTACCCCTGCTGTTAGACTGTTTGATGTAACTTATTTTTTATACTTCCTTATTTCTCTTCTAACATTTGTATATCTGTGCACTTGTAATACTGCTGTGACACTGTAATCTCCTTGGGGATCAACAAAGTATCTATCTATGTGTTTATTTATCTATCAAAATTGCACTTCAGAGCACTATTTGCCAGTTTTCAGAGGGCAAGTGTCAGCTGTCAGACATGTCCTAACACATCCACTGGATCATGACACAACCATACCATCACAAATCATCACTGGCAGAGATTTCTTTCTTTTTCAATCTTTTTATTATTGTTATTAATATCAACAAAATACATTTGATACATAGATAATGGGATTACAAACATACACATTTCAACTGCACATGAAAGAATACATAAGCAATGATTACAGTATAAATGAGTACTCCCAAATCATGAACGATACAATATATAAATAAACAAGGCAAATCTAGGTATATCATAATATATAATTAAAAAAAAAACAGAAAAAAGAAAAAGAAAAAAAATATGCAAAAAATCTAATCTAATAATCCAATAACTAATAAAGAAAAAAAAACAAAAAAGGAAAAAGAGAAAAAGAAAAACTGGAAAAAAAGGGCTGTTTATAATATCTCACAAAAATACAAAATCATCAGTGTCGTCAACTCCAATCCTCTCAACATATATAGAAGTGAAACTGGAAAATCAAATAGGCTTGGAACAGGGTCATATTATATCATATGAAAATATTGAATAAATGCTCTCCATATCTTGTCAAATTTAATAGAAGTATCAAATACACCGCTTCTAATTTTTTCTAAATTTAAACATAACATAGTTTGAGAAAACCAATGAAATACAGTAGGAGGATTAATTTCCTTCCAATTCAACAAAATAGATCTTCTAGTCATTAGTGTAAGAAACGCAATCATTCGACAGGCGGAAGAAAATAAATGAAATGAGTCCATCATTGGTAAACCAAAAATTGCGGTAATAGGATGGGGTTGTAAATCAATGTTCAATACCGCAGAGATAATATCAAAAATATCTTTCCAATATTTTTTCAAAAGCGAACACGACCAGAACATATGAGTTAAAGACGCTATTTCAGATTGACATCTATCACAGATAGGATTTATATAGGAATAAAAATGAGTCAAATTATCCTTGGACATATGGGCCCTATGTACGACCTTAAACTGTATTAATGAACGTTTGGCACATAGAGATGATGTATTAACTAATTGAAGAATTCTATCCCAATTCTCAATAGGAATAATAAGGTTAAGATCTCTTTCCCAATCATTTTTTGTCTTATAAAGGGGCTCTGAATGTATCTTCATAATTATATTATAAAGTTTTGATATAAGCCCTTTTTGAAAGGGGTTTAATTCAAACAAACTCTCCAAAATACCTGAAGACACAAAATTTGGAAAAGTAGGAAGCATAGTATTTAAAAAATTCCTAATCTGTAAATATCTAAAAAAATGAAATCTAGGCAAATTATATTTATTAGATAATTGCTCAAAACACATAAAACAATTATCCAAAAATAAATCAGAAAATCGTAGTAATCCCTTAGTCTTCCAAGCCAAATAAGCTTGGTCTATAATTGAAGGGTGGAAAAAAACAATTGGATACAATAGGAATATTTGAAACAAACAGAGACAAACCAAAAAAATTTCCGAAATTGAAACCATATATGTAAAGTATGTTTAACTATCAGTTTGTCAATTCATTTCAGCAATTTAGAAAGAGCAAAAGGGAGAGAAGTCCCCAAAATAGAACCCAGTGGAAAACCTGGTACCAATTTAATTTCCAGGCTCACCCAATGAGGGCTAAAAGAACCATCCCAATCTTTCAACAAACATATCAAATATCTAATATTATCTGCCCAATAATAAAATCTAAAATTAGGCAATGCTAATCCACCTTCCTTCTTTGCCTTCTGTAAGTATATTTTACCTAACCTGCCATATTATTCTGCCATATATATGAGGAAAGTTTTGAATCAACATTAGTAAAAAAAAGGATTTCGGAATAAAAATTGGTACCAATTGAAAAATATATAAAAACTTAGGTAAAATAACCATCTTAATAGCATTAATCCTACCAATCAGAGATAAAGATATTGGTGACCACTTAGTAAACAAGCATTTAATCTGATCAATTAAGGGTACAAAATTAACCTTAAATAAGTCTTTATGGTTTTTTGTGATTTTAATCCCTAAGTAAATAAAAGAGTCATTAACTAATTTAAAAGGCAAGTTTCCATAAATTGGGACCTGTCTATTTAAAGGAAACAATTCACTCTTATTAAGATTTAATTTATACACAGAAAAATCACTAAATTGAGCCAACAATGATAAAACTACAGGAATAGATTTCTCAGGATTAGAAATAAATAATAATAAATCATCTGCATACAAAGATAACTTATGAGTATCTGTCCCACGATTAATACCAAGAATTTCCTGTGATTCTCTGATAGCAATTGCCAAGGGTTCTAAAGCAGTATCAAATAATAGTGGGCTAAGAGGACAGCCTTGTCTAGTGCCCTGAAATAAAAGAAAAAAGGGAGATCTTTGATTATTAGTAAACACCAAGGCTAGTGGAGTATGATAAATCAGTTTAATCCAGGAAATAAATGTTGGACTAAAATTAAACTTCTCCAACACAATAAATAAGTATGGCGATTCAACTCTGTCAAATGCTTTCTCTGCATCTAATGAAATAACATATTTTGAAATATTATGTAAAGGAGTATACACAATATTCAATAACCTCCTAACATTAAAAAAAGAATAATGATTTTTAATAAAACCGGTTTGATCTTCTGAGATAATTTGGGGTAATACCTTCTCCAACCTGAATGCAAGTAACTTGGAAAAAATCTTGGAATCTACATTCAATAAGGATATTGGTCTATAGGATGCGCAATCAGTAGGGTCTTTATCTTTCTTCAATATTAAAGAGATGGAAGCTCTATAAAAAGATTGTGGCAAATTGCCCAATCTAATTGCTTCTTCAAAAAACTTATATAACCAAGGAGAGAGAGTAGTGGAAAAACATTTTAAAAATTCTGCTGTATACCCATCCGGACCAGGTGCTTTCCTGGAATTCATGGAGGAAATAACCCCTTTGATTTCTGCATCAGTCATAGGAGTTTCCAATATTGAAAGATCATCTGGTGATAATTTTGGGAAATTCAATTTCCCAAGAAAATCACACATGGTACCACAATCCTGAGGAAATTCAGAATGATATAGGGAAGTATAAAAATCTTGAAATGATTTATTTATCTCATCATGGTTAACTGTCAAATTTCCATTTTGCTGATGGATCTTAGTAATTTGACGTTTAACCAAAGCATTCTTCAATTGACTAGCTAACAGTTTACCCGAGTTATCACTATGTATATAAAAATGAGATCTGGACTTCATCAGTTGATTTTCAATCGAAGATGTAAGTAATAAACTATATTCTGTTTGAAGTTCAACCCTTTGCTTGTAAAGCTCCTTACTAGGAGTAATCAAATATTTCTTGTCAATCTCTTTAATTTTATCAACCAATAAAAGAGCTTCCTTCTTTATGTGTTTTCTCAGACCAACAGAGTAAGAGATCATCTGTCCACGTATATATGCTTTAAAAGTGTCCCAAAGTGTTCCGTAAGAAATATCTTCCATGGAATTAGTTGAAAAGAAGTCTCTTCTTTCTTTCTTTTTCAATCTTTTTATTGATTTTCACATATACACAAAAAAAACATAACATAATAATGAGTAAATTATGAATACAATAGACTTGAAATCACATTGATAATAAGATAACAATATCTATTAAACATCAACAGAAGAAAATACCTTAATCAATCAAGTCCATATGATTATATATGAAAAAAAATAACCATTAAAAAAGAAAAAAAATATTGAAAATATGTGAAAAAAGTATATATTAAGAAAAATAAAACTCTAAAACTAAACTAACATGGGCAATAATAATAGTTTACAAGTATATGATAGTGTCAACAAACTCCAGAACTCCATACCTGAACATTAATAAGCAGAAAGAAGGTCTGGAAAAGGCCAAATTAATTCATATGAAAATGTCGAATAAACGGTCTCCAAGTTTCTTCAAATTTAATTGATGAGTCAAAAATAGTGCTTCTAATTTTTTCCAGGCTCAGATAAGAAATAGTTTGAGAAAGCCATTGAAACGTGGTAGGAGGATTTACTTCTTTCCAATTTTGTAATATAGACCTTCTGGCCATTAATGTTACAAAAGCAATCATTCGTCTGATTGAAGGGGAAAACTGATTACCATCTTCATTTGGTATGCCAAAAATTGCAGTAATAAAATGAGGTTGTAAATCTATATTCCAAATTGAGGAAATAGTAGTAAATATGTCCTTCCAGTAATTATGTAAAGTGGGACATGACCAGAACATATGGGTAAATGAGGCCACTTCTGAATGACATCTGTCACATTGAGGGTTAATATGAGAATAGAATCGAGCAAGTTTATCTTTAGACATATGAGCTCTATGTACAATTTTAAATTGTATTAAAGCATGTTTAGCACATATAGAAGAAGAATTAACCATTTGCAAAATTTTTTCCCATTTATCTGTTGATATATTATATCGAAGTTCTTTTTCCCATTCTTGTTTAATTCTAACTGATATTTCTGGTTGTATCTTCATAATCATATTATAAATAAAAGCTACTAATCCCTTCTGACAAGGATTTAAGGTAAAAATCAAATCTGTAAAGTCCACCAAAGTTGAATTAGGAAAAGATGGTAAAACTTTATGTAAGAAATTTCTAATTTGTAAATATCTGAAAAAATTAGATTTAGGTAATTCAAATTTGTTGGAAAGTTGATCAAATGACATCAAAGTATCTTCAAAAAAGAGATCACGAAAACATTTTATACCTTTCCTTTTCCATATGTTAAAAGCTTGATCTGTCCAAGAAGGTTTGAAAAAGAAATTAAGTAAGATAGGGCTATCAAGAACAAAGTTTTTCAAAGTAAAAAACTTAAGAAATTGAAACCAAATTCGTAATGTATGTTTAATAACAGGATTAGATATTTGTTTATTAAATTTAACTAAATCCGCAGGAAGACAAGAACCAAGAACAGAGAATAGAGAATATCCCTTTACCTCATTACATTCCAAATTTACCCACTGTGGGCACAGTGGTGAATCCAAATCTAGTTTCCAATACATTAAATTACGAATATTATTTGCCCAATAATAAAATCTAAAATTGGGGAAAGCTAAACCACCATCTTTTTTTGATTTTTGTAATTGCTTTTTACTTTACCTAGGGTTTTTATTTTGCCACACAAATGAGGAAATTTTTGAATCAATGTTATCAAAAAAAGATTTAGAAATAAAAACTGGTAGGGCTTGAAATAAGTATAAAAATTTCGGTAAAATCATCATTTTAATAGCATTAATCCGACCAATTAGTGATAAAAACAAAGGAGACCATCTTGTAGTAAGTTGATGAATTTGATGAAGCATAGGTAAAAAATTCAGTCTGAATAAATCTTTATATTTCTTGGTAATTTTTATACCTAAATAGGTAAAGTTATCAGTAACAACTTTAAATGGTATCCTATCACTCAATAAAGTTTGTGCATTTAAAGGAAATAATTCACTCTTATCTAAATTTAGTTTATAACCAGAAAAAGTACCAAATTGAACCAACAAGGATAAAATAGCGGGAATAGACCTATCAGGGTCAGAAATATATAACAGCAAATCATCAGCATAAAGTGATAATTTGTATAACTTCTCATTACAGGTAATACCAAAAATATTAGGAGATTCACGAATAGCAATAGCTAAAGGTTCTAATGCAATATTAAATAATAAAGGACTTAAGGGACAGCCTTGTCTCGTACCACGAGATAATTGAAAAAAAGAGGATCTATAGTTATTTGTAAAAACAGAAGCAACAGGTTTATGATATATTAATTTAATCCATGATATAAAGTTAGGACTAAAATTAAAATTTCTCAATGTATTAAATAAATATATCCATTCAACTCTATCAAAAGCTTTTTCAGCATCTAATGAAATAACACATTCTGGGATTGTGGGTGGTGAAGTATGAATTATATTAATCAATTTTCTAACATTAAAAAAGGAATACCGATTCCTCATAAAACCAGTTTGATCTTCTGAAATAATCTGAGATAGTACTTTTTCTAATCTAATAGCTAAAATTTTTGTAAGAATCTTAGAATCTACATTTAATAGTGATATAGGACGATAAGATGTACATAAAGTAGGATCTTTATCTGTTTTAAGAATTAGAGAAATATTAGCTTCATAAAAAGATTGAGGTAATCTCTTCTTAGCAAACGCATCATTAAAAATTTCACATAACCAAGGAGAGAGCAAAGAAGAAAAAGTTTTAAAAAATTCTACTATATAACCATCAGGACCAGGAGCTTTCCCTGAATTCATTGATGAGATAGCCTCTCCTATTTCCACCATAGAAATAGGAGCATCTAACAGGCCATGGTCTTCATCAATCAGTTTAGGAATATTCAAATTGTTAAAAAAATTATCTATCATGGACTGGTCACCATCAAATTCTGAATGATATAAAGATTTATAAAAATCTTGAAAGGTATTATTAATTTCTTTATGATCAGTAGTTAAATTACCGTCTTGTTTGCGAATTTTAATAATTTGTCGCTTAGTCGAGATAGCATTTAATTGATTAGCTAACAGTTTACCAGTATGATCACTATGAATATAAAATTGAGCCCTGGTCCTAATTAATTGATTTTCAATTGAAGAAGATAATAGTAAACTATGTTCCATTTGAAGCTCAACTCTCTTCTTATAAAGTTCTTTGGTAGGAGTCACGGAATAAATCTTATCAATTTCCTTGATTTTATCCACTAGTAAAGCAATATCTAAATATCTTTGTTTTCTTTTACCAGCAGAATATGAGATAATTTGTCCACGAATAAAAGCCTTAAAAGAGTCCCAAAGTATTCCTCTGTCGATTTCTTCAGTACAGTTTGTTGAGAAGAACAAGTCAATTTGCTGTTTTATATAAGTAATAAATTCTGGGTCTTGAAGCAAAGTAGCATTAAGCCTCCAAGATCTGATATTATTGGAATAGTCCGAAATCTTAATAGATAACTTCAAAGGTGCATGATCCGAAATAGTAATAGAATCATATTTACAATCAATAACATCCGTTAATAACCGATGATCAATAAGAAAATAGTCAATTCTAGAATAGCTATGATATACATGTGAAAAAAAATGAAAATTCTTTATCTTTAGGGTTCAAAAACCGCCATATTTCTGTAATTCCCGAGTCAACCATAAATGAATTAATAAGTAGGGCTGATCTGTTCGGAAGAGTACGAATAGGTTTAGATCTATCCATCGAAGGATTCAAACAACAATTAAAATCTCCACCCATTATCAACATATATTCATTTAGATTAGGAAGGGAAGTAAATAAACATTTAAAAAATTCAGGGCAGTCAAAGTTTGGAGCATAAATATTAACTAGAACAACTTTCCGATGGAAAAGTAAGCCAGTTATCAACAAAAATCTACCCTGTGGGTCAGAGATAATTTCATGATGTGTAAACGATATTGAGGGATCTATAAAAATAGACACACCCCTAATTTTAGCGGTACAATTCGAGTGATATTGTTGACCCTTCCAGAACCTAAAAAAACGTTGATTATCCTCCCTCCTGATATGGGTCTCCTGTGCAAAAATAATATTAGCATTCAGTCTATGGAATACTTTAAATATTTTTTTACGTTTAATCGGATGATTTAAACCATTAGTATTCCAGGAGATAAAGTTAACAGATTTATCCATCATACCAATATTAATTGTGTGTATCATAAAAGGTTAGAAAGACACATAACCCACAATTCAGGAAGGAGGAAAATTGATTCAGGAGCAACCGGAGAACATGACACCTCAACAATATTAATAGTTTAAAGTCAGCCCATAAACTAAAAGCAAAAAAATAAAAAGCAAAAGCGTGAAAAAAGATCCCTCAGAAGAAGTCAATCTGTTCATTCATAAATTTAATAAAGTCTGGATCTTGCAATAAGGTAGAGTCAAATCACCATTGTCCAGCATTAGGAACTATATCCATAAATTTAATAGAAAGTTTTAATGGAGCATGGTCAGAAATAGCTATAATATCATAATCACAACCATTTACCGAAGGAATCAAACAAGAGTCAATAAAAAAAAATCAATTCTTGAATAAGAATGATAAACATGTGAGAAAAAAGAAAACTCCTTATCCTTAGGATGCCAAAATCTCCAAATATCAAAAACTCCATTATCAGTCATGAAAGAGTTGATACAAGTGGCTGACTTATTGGGTAAAGTCTGAGTAGATATAGATTTGTCCATCAAAGGATTTAAACAACAATTAAAATCACCACCCATTATCAACTTATATTCATTTAGATTAGGCAAAGAAGTAAATAAGGATTTAAAAAAATCAGTACAATCCACATTTGGAGCATAAACATTAACCATAGCAACCTTTTTATTGCAAAGTAAGCCCGTAATTAACAAAAATCTACCATTCGGATCCGAAAAGATATCATGTTGGACAAATGCAATAGAGGAGTCAATAAAAATTGAAACTCACTTTACTTCGGCATTCGAATTCGAATGGTACTGTTGACCCTGCCAAAACCTAAAAAAGCGACAATTGTCCTCCTTCCTCACATGAGTTTCTTGTACAAAAATGTTATGAGCATTAAGTCCTTGGAATACTTTGAAAATCTTCTTTCATTTAATCGGATGGTTTAAACCATTAGTATTCCAAGACACAAAATTAATGGTCTGAGCCATATTTCTAAAATCAACCCGTTGGTAGAAAAAAGGGTTAACCAAATTATAAACTCATGCACCCGGAAGAGGAACAAAAATAAAGAGCGGACCTGGAAGTGACGACATCGTAGACATATTTGTAGTTCAAAAACAGCCCAAATGAAAAAACTAAAACAAACTGGTAAAGGAAATATAGAGTTAGAAAAAAGATCACCTCCCAACCACTCAAGAAGGAGAAAAAAAACAACAGCCAAAAATAGGCTGGGAAAAGGAAAAAATGAAACTAATTCTACCCCCATATCAGCGGAAGACCACTCTGTATATAAAGGATATATATATATATATATAAAATCCACCCAAACTTTAAAAATTATGATCACTATACTAAAACCAAACTTCTTAATATACTTGGTTGTAAAAAAACAAAAAGAATATAATCACTAAAAACTTATAAATCGGGTTATAACCCAAACAAACCAAAAAATATTTAAACTGTGATAAGCGATGCATTGTAGGAAGAAGACGAGAGAGAAAAAAATAACGACATCTTAAAAAAACACCAAAAATATTTTTCCAAAAAACCATCTTAGTAAAACAAATTCACCTTCGAAGGGTTAAAAATACAGCTTCGAAGGAACAAAAATAATAGTCAGCAATATAGTATAATGGTTAAAGTGTATAAAACAAACCAACTAATATGACGAAAGAACACTTTAACTTGAATATAAAGTATAGAGTAAACCTACACCAATAGCCAGAAACAAAATCTGGTTTGAGGAATCAAAAACCATCTTACACGATCAAAATCCCTCATTTATTAGGAATGAGAGACTGTAGCAATAGGGAAGTTCTCATTTAGAAAACTTCTCGCTTCAGATATAGAAAGAAAAACCCGGCGTGGAGTGTTCGGCGGCGAGATTCTGAGCTTCGCAGGGTATAAGAGCGCAGGTTTTAGATTTTTCTCATAACATTCAGACATTAGAGGTTTACAAAGAAGCCCTGCCTTCATTACTTCAAGGCTAAAATCTTCTACTAAGCGGGAATTGTGATCCTGAAATTTAACCATTCCTACCTGCCGAGCCACACGAATAAGTTGCTCTTTATCATGTACGTAATGAAACCGGACAATTACAACCGAGGGTTTAGCTGAAGCACTCGGTGATCGACGCATAATTCTATGAGCATGATCAAGAAACGGGGGACTATCTGGAAATAACCTTTAAAAGTTGAGCAAAGTACTTCGAGAGGTCCCCTTGTTCTATGCCATCCGGGAGACCAATTATACATAGATTCTGCTTCTGGACCGATTCTCAAAGTCGACACTGTTGGCTTTAAGTGTTTCCACCAGTTTAGTGGTTGAAAGTAAATCCTGTTGCAATTTTTCAATTATCAAATCTCGTTTCCGAGCGTCTTCTTGCAGAGATGTGATAAAAACCTGCTGCTGGTTAATTACTGAATCCGTCTTATCCATATAATCTTGAAAAGCCTTTATATATTGTTTAAAAATTTGTTGTTGTTCATCAAAATTTTTTATCCAAAACCTCCAATAACAATTCATAAGTTAATTCAGTGCGTTGTGGATGAGCTTGCTTCTTTCCATTACCGTTCGGGTTCCACCCAGGTTCTCGTCCTTTAGATCTAAGAGCCATTTCTGAGTACATAATTTCAAAAATTCACAATAAACTCTTAACAATAAGTCCAAAAAAATAGCAAGAATCTTTTGGTGTAGGTAAAAATAAGTTGAATAAGGGTGATCAAAGGTTAAAAAAAGTAAAGGTTATGGAGCGAATCTAAAATGGTACTCACTCCATGAGCGTCTCCCGCTGACCTCACTGGCAGAGATTTCAACAGTCACTAATTGCCATCTCCTCTTGAACTCTAATCTCTTGATCCTGCTAGCAGTCCACGTGCAGAGGAAATACCTTCTTATTTCAACTTTTCTAAGACAACACCAAAGCCTTTATCTTAAAGACAGTCTCTTTCACAACTAGCACTGCACTGAAAATATATCACAAATTCCAGCTGAGCCACAGCATAAGGGACAATTCTGCTGAAGATTTGCTGTCTTGATGCCACAAATGGCTGACATTGGGTCTCCCCCCATCATGCCCAAGGCAAAACATGGGAATATGCTGGTGAGAACTTGAGTACCACTCTCAACCTGCACTGGCAAGAAACGGCTTGTTAACTGTGCAGAGTATGATTGAAAGGTGAAAGAGTGTGAATGATGAAAATCTGAAACAAATCTTAACATACCAGGGGAACATGGGTCAGGCAGTACAATAGAGTGGAAACCAGAAATTAATGATCCAATTCAATGCAGCTTCATTGAACTCAGAGAAGATCAAAAACAGAGATGTTTCAAGTTGCAGAGCCGAGTGAGGGGTGGAGAGGCAAAGTGAGTGACAGTGATAGGGTGCAGACCAACAGAGACAGAGCTACATGGACCATGGTGGTGTGAGCTGACAGGGTGTTGGTGGCTGGTGAATCACAGTGGATCTCTGTGAGGACGTGTGAATAGAAGGAGAGGAGAGAGGATGGGGAGGGGGAAAGACTGTGCAGGAATCAGGAGACACAGAACACTACAGTTACTGGAAATCTGACAGGAAGGAGAATGTTGGAAATACCCTGTGTGTACGGCAGCAGTGTAGAGAGAGGAACCTGAGTTAATGTTATGGACTGATGACCTTTCATCAGAAATGCCCAGCTCAGCCACAACTGGAAAACTGTTCAGCTGCAAGTTTAATTCAGTGTTGCACCTTGCAGACTATAATATGATCAAACAAAGGATGGCACCAAGTTTCTGTTTTCGAACTAATTTTTTAGGACTGGAAACTACAATGTACTGAGCTGGGCACAGTTGGGGAGTCATGATGCTGTGGAGGAAAGATTTCAAGAAATGAGATCAGTGAACACGGCCAAATGCTTTGTGTCGGGTAGTGGCCCAGGGGAGGTGTGTGGTGAATTCTAAGAGCTACCGACCAGCTTCTGTAAATTCAATGTTATCAAAAGTGCAAAAAGACCAGTAGAATTGATGATGAATTTGGGATTGGTCTTGTGCATCTTAGTTTCATCTTTTGAAGGTCTCCATCAGCTCAGCCCTTGTCCTCTGAGTGGAAATGTTACTCCACTCAATGGTTAACTTTGAATTTGGAGAGGGTTTTGTCAGATAGAGTAACTATTTCACATTGGTAGTCAGTATTAAATAGATCTATAAAGAATAAGAGACCAGAAGGAATGGAATGAAGGTTCTGGAGGAAGGAAAAATTGTATACAGAATATACTGATGGCAAAGGAAGTAGGTGTGGAGTTGGGTACAGAGGGAGAGGAACTCAAAACTCACAACATAGTGGGCTGAAGGGCCTGTAACGTGCTGTACTATTCTATGTTCTATGTTCTATTACTAAGGGAAACATGAATACCACTCCCAACCTGCACTGGCTTGTTAACTGTGCAGAGTGTGTTTGGTGCTTGAGAGATAAAAGAGATGATGAAAATCTGAAATAAATCTTAACGTACCAGGGGAACGTGGGTCTGGCAGTACAAGTAGAGTGGAAACCAGAAATTAATGATCCAATTCAGTGAAGCATGAACATTACTTCAATAATCCTGATTGTTCTAATTTCTTTAATACTTTTAATGAGAAACACGGTGAAAGAAAACAAAACAAAACCAAAGCTATATCTGAGTCATATTAATATACTAAACATCTTTTTCTTAATGACATGTTTTTTGTGCTTTTTGTTTTTGTGATGTCTGGACATCAACACTCAAAATTGACATTAGAGTATCCCTGATTGTCAAAATGTTTTCTTTGCCAAGCATTGTAAAAACAGATCAGCTAATTGCTCAAATTTGAATCTATCCCCAGTTTGCTCACTGGCTGATGGTATCCGAAGAGATCAAGTTCATGAAAATTAAAACACATTTTCCCAAAATGAAAAAGAAATCCCAACATAATTCAGAGAAAACATATTAAAATTCATTGGCACCTACCTGTTTTAAGTGGGATTCACTCATGCCGCTCTGTGTGAATAAAAGGATGTTCCGGGTGTTGTTTGACTTTATATCCAAAGTATAAATCTTGTTTGCATATTTGACACACCCAGTGTGCTCTGCTTGTAACTCAGGTGAGGGAAAGCCAGCTATTGGTGGAAAATGAAAAGCAGAAATGAAGCAACTCACACAAAATGCTGAAGGACTCAGCAGGTCAGGCAGTATCTATGGAAATGAATAAACAGTTGATGTTTCATCCCAAGACCCTTTCAGGACTGGCAAGGCAGGGTGGAAGATAGCAGAATAAAGAGGTGTGGGAAGAAGAATGAGTCTAGCTAAAAGGTGATAGGTGAAACTGGGTCGGTAGCAAAGATAAAAGGCTGGGAAGGAAGGAATCATCAAAGCCTTTATCTTAAAGACAACCTCTTTCACAAAAAGCACTGCTCTGAAAATATCACACAAAATTCCAGCTGAGCCACAGCTGAAGGGACAATTCTGCTGAAGATTTGCTGTTTTGATGCCGTTTTGATGGGTCTCCCCCCATCATGCCCAAGGCAAAACATGGGAATATGCTGGTGAGTACTTGAGTACTACTCTCAACCTGCACTGGCAAGAAACGGCTTGTTAACTGTGCAGAGTGTGTTTGGTGCTTGAAAGGCAAAAGAGTGCGGATGATGAAAATCTGAAATAAATCTTAAAGTACCAGGGGAACATGGGTCAGGCAGTACGAGTAGAGTGGAAATGAGAAATTAATGATCTAATTCAGTGAAGATTCATTGAAATCAGAGAAGATCAAAACTAGAGATGTTTCCAGTTGCTGAGCCGAGTGAGGGGTGGAGAGGACAAAGTGAGTGACAGTGATAAGGTTGTGGTGAACTACATATACCTGTCTGGACACGCCCCCCTGCTGACAGCTTGTGTGGCTCCTCCCACAGACCCCTGTATAAAGGTGATTGGAGGCATTGCTCCTCCCTCAGTCTCCAGGATGTTTTGCAATGGTCTCTTGCTGCAGACAGTGCTTTCTTCAAACTAATAAAAGCCTATCTCTTGCCTCACATCTCTGAGAGTTATTGATGGTGCATCAAGGGTGCAGACCAACAGAGACAGAGCTACATGGACCATGGTGGTGTGAGCTGACAGGGTGTTGGTGGCTGGTGAATCACAGTGGATCTCTGTGAGGACGTGTGAATAGAAGGAGAGGAGAGAGGATGGGGAGGGGGAAAGACTGTGCAGGAATCAGGAGACACAGAACACTACAGTTACTGGAAATCTGACAGGAAGGAGAATGTTGGAAATACCCTGTGTGTACGGCAGCAGTGTAGAGAGAGGAACCTGAGTTAATGTTATGGACTGATGACCTTTCATCAGAAATGCCCAGCTCAGCCACAACTGGAAAACTGTTCAGCTGCAAGTTTAATTCAGTGTTGCACCTTGCAGACTATAATATGATCAAACAAAGGATGGCACCAAGTTTCTGTTTTCGAACTAATTTTTTAGGACTGGAAACTACAATGTACTGAGCTGGGCACAGTTGGGGAGTCATGATGCTGTGGAGGAAAGATTTCAAGAAATGAGATCAGTGAACACGGCCAAATGCTTTGTGTCGGGTAGTGGCCCAGGGGAAGTGTGTGGTGAATTCTAAGAGCTACCGACCAGCTTCTGTAAATTCAATGTTATCAAAAGTGCAAAAAGACCAGTAGAATTGATGATGAATTTGGGATTGGTCTTGTGCATCTTAGTTTCATCTTTTGAAGGTCTCCATCAGCTCAGCCCTTGTCCTCTGAGTGGAAATGTTACTCCACTCAATGGTTAACTTTGAATTTGGAGAGGGTTTTGTCAGATAGAGTAACTATTTCACATTGGTAGTCAGTATTAAATAGATCTATAAAGAATAAGAGACCAGAAGGAATGGAATGAAGGTTCTGGAGGAAGGAAAAATTGTATACAGAATATACTGATGGCAAAGGAAGTAGGTGTGGAGTTGGGTACAGAGGGAGAGGAACTCAAAACTCACAACATAGTGGGCTGAAGGGCCTGTAACGTGCTGTACTATTCTATGTTCTATGTTCTATTACTAAGGGAAACATGAATACCACTCCCAACCTGCACTGGCTTGTTAACTGTGCAGAGTGTGTTTGGTGCTTGAGAGATAAAAGAGATGATGAAAATCTGAAATAAATCTTAACGTACCAGGGGAACGTGGGTCTGGCAGTACAAGTAGAGTGGAAACCAGAAATTAATGATCCAATTCAGTGAAGCATGAACATTACTTCAATAATCCTGATTGTTCTAATTTCTTTAATACTTTTAATGAGAAACACGGTGAAAGAAAACAAAACAAAACCAAAGCTATATCTGAGTCATATTAATATACTAAACATCTTTTTCTTAATGACATGTTTTTTGTGCTTTTTGTTTTTGTGATGTCTGGACATCAACACTCAAAATTGACATTAGAGTATCCCTGATTGTCAAAATGTTTTCTTTGCCAAGCATTGTAAAAACAGATCAGCTAATTGCTCAAATTTGAATCTATCCCCAGTTTGCTCACTGGCTGATGGTATCCGAAGAGATCAAGTTCATGAAAATTAAAACACATTTTCCCAAAATGAAAAAGAAATCCCAACATAATTCAGAGAAAACATATTAAAATTCATTGGCACCTACCTGTTTTAAGTGGGATTCACTCATGCCGCTCTGTGTGAATAAAAGGATGTTCCGGGTGTTGTTTGACTTTATATCCAAAGTATAAATCTTGTTTGCATATTTGACACACCCAGTGTGCTCTGCTTGTAACTCAGGTGAGGGAAAGCCAGCTATTGGTGGAAAATGAAAAGCAGAAATGAAGCAACTCACACAAAATGCTGAAGGACTCAGCAGGTCAGGCAGTATCTATGGAAATGAATAAACAGTTGATGTTTCATCCCAAGACCCTTTCAGGACTGGCAAGGCAGGGTGGAAGATAGCAGAATAAAGAGGTGTGGGAAGAAGAATGAGTCTAGCTAAAAGGTGATAGGTGAAACTGGGTCGGTAGCAAAGATAAAAGGCTGGGAAGGAAGGAATCATCAAAGCCTTTATCTTAAAGACAACCTCTTTCACAAAAAGCACTGCTCTGAAAATATCACACAAAATTCCAGCTGAGCCACAGCTGAAGGGACAATTCTGCTGAAGATTTGCTGTTTTGATGCCGTTTTGATGGGTCTCCCCCCATCATGCCCAAGGCAAAACATGGGAATATGCTGGTGAGTACTTGAGTACTACTCTCAACCTGCACTGGCAAGAAACGGCTTGTTAACTGTGCAGAGTGTGTTTGGTGCTTGAAAGGCAAAAGAGTGCGGATGATGAAAATCTGAAATAAATCTTAAAGTACCAGGGGAACATGGGTCAGGCAGTACGAGTAGAGTGGAAATGAGAAATTAATGATCTAATTCAGTGAAGATTCATTGAAATCAGAGAAGATCAAAACTAGAGATGTTTCCAGTTGCTGAGCCGAGTGAGGGGTGGAGAGGACAAAGTGAGTGACAGTGATAAGGTTGTGGTGAACTACATATACCTGTCTGGACACGCCCCCCTGCTGACAGCTTGTGTGGCTCCTCCCACAGACCCCTGTATAAAGGTGATTGGAGGCATTGCTCCTCCCTCAGTCTCCAGGATGTTTTGCGATGGTCTCTTGCTGCAGACAGTGCTTTCTTCAAACTAATAAAAGCCTATCTCTTGCCTCACATCTCTGAGAGTTACTGATGGTGCATCAAGGGTGCAGACCAACAGAGACAGAGCTACATGGACCATGGTGGTGTGAGCTGACAGGGTGTTGGTGGCTGGTGAATCACAGTGGATCTCTGTGAGGACGTGTGAATAGAAGGAGAGGAGAGAGGATGGGGAGGGGGAAAGACAGTAAAGATAAATAAAGAATAAGAGGACAAAAGGAATGGAATGAAGTTCCTGGAGGAAGGAAAAATTGTATACAGAATATACTGATGGCAAAGGAAGTAGGTGTGGAGTTGGTAACAGAGGGAGAAGAACTCAAAACTCACAACATAGTGGGCTGAAGGGCCTGTAACATGCTGTACTATTCTATGTTCTATGTTCTATTACTAAGGGAAACATGAATACTACTCCCAACCTGCACTGGCTTGTTAACTGTGCAGAGTGTGTTTGGTGCTTGAGAGATAAAAGAGATGATGAAAATCTGAAATAAATCTTAACGTACCAGGGGAACGTGGGTCTGGCAGTACAAGTAGAGTGGAAACCAGAAATTAATGATCCAATTCAGTGAAGCATCAATATTACTTCAATAATCCTGATTGTTCTAATTTCTTTAATACTTTTAATGAGAAACACGGTGAAAGAAAACAAAACAAAACCAAAGCTATATCTGAGTCATATTAATATACTAAAGATCTTTTTCTTAATGACATGTTTTTTGTGCTTTTTGTTTATGCTATGTCTGGACATCCACACTCAAAATTGATATTTGAGTATTCCTGATTGTCAAAATGTTTTTCGTTGCCGAACGTTGTAAAAACCAATCAGATAATTGTTCAAATTTGAATCTATCCCCAGTTTGCTCACTGGCTGATGTTATCCGAAGAGATCAAGTTCATGAAAATTAAAACACATTTTCCCAAAATGAAAAGAAATCCCAACATAATTCAGAGAAAACATATTAAAATTCATTGGCACCTACCTGTTTTAAGTGGGATTCACTCATGCCGGTCTGTGTGAATAAAATGATGTTCCGGGTGTTGTTTGACTTTATATCTGAAGTATAAATCTCGCTTGCATATTTGATGCACCCAGTGTGCTCTGCTTGTAACTCAGGTGAGGGAAAGCCAGCTAATGGTGGCAAATGAAAAGCAGGAACAAAGCAACTCACACAAAATGCTGAAGGACTCAGCAGGTCAGGCAGTATCTATGGAAGTGAATAAACAATCAATGTTTCATCCCAAGGCTCTTTCAGGACTGGATAGGAAGGGTGGAGGATACCAGAATAAAAAGGTGTGGGGAGGGGAATGAGGCTAGCTAGATGATAGGTGAAAGTAGGTCGGTAGCAATGATAAAGGGCTGGAAAGGAAGGAATCTGATAGGATAGGAGAGTGGATCACAGGAGGAAAGGAAGGAGGTTGTGATTAGCAGCTGAGGGGAGGAAAGAGGACAGAGTGGAGAATAGAAGAAGAGGAGAGGAGGAGGGATTTTTTTTACCAGAAGTAGAAAATGATTTTCATGCCATTGTGTTGGAGGCTACCCAGATGCAATATACATAAGGTGTTGCTAGCAGCTCAGACAACATTTCCAATCAACAGAATTGGACAAGAATTGGGAATGTGAAAATAGAAAATGGGAAAACAGAAACAGGATTTGTGAATGAGAAAACAGAAAATGGTGATGTAAGACCACTTACTCCTCTCCATAGATGCTGCCTGACACTCTGGTTCCTACAGTTTTTTGTCTGTTTTGCCATAGCAATGAAAGGTCGTTGATTGGAAGTACTAACTCTGTGTCTCTCTCCACAGAAGCTGACAAACCTGATGAAGACTTCCAGCGTTATCTCTTTTATTTCAGATTTCCTGCATCTCACGTTTTTCATTTTGATAATCACAGATAGACTGTGTTTGAGAAATACCAAACATTTGGATAGATTTGAGCCATGTGCTTGAGATATTCATACCCCATCCCTTGAGGTTATTTATCTAGTCTTGTCTGGAACACCCAATCCATGGTTCGATCCTAGCACCAAAATACTTTTCTATTTGACATGGACTAATATATGATATCTCATCTCCATTAAAAATGATTATTGACAGTACTAAATAGGGATGTTTTTACCTTGAGTTCCATATAAAATGCATCAGTCTTGTTGAGATTAACCTCAACACTAGTCTTCATACAATTTTCCATGATTTTGAAGATCCTGACCAAGCCCTTGTGATAATCTCTTGGAAGTGCATCATCATCAGCAAAGGCTGGGGCTGTACATGCCATATTTTCAGTAGATAGATCTGGACCCATCCCTATCCAGCGAACATAAAAGAATGTCCAAAACTATGCTAAATAATATCAAGGAAAGTGGGTCTCCTTGATTTACTCACCTTAGAATAAGGATGGGTCAGTCCCTTGCTATTCTCAACAAGAATGCTGGAGCCTGTATTTAGGTCTTGGATGAGGCCCACAAAATGGCACCAACCCCCATCTGGCCCAAAGCTTTAATGATAAAGCTATGGCTGATGGAATCAAAAGCCTTCAGAAGGTTAATAAAAACTGCAGCTGGACGCTACTGGTTCCTCTTTGTCCACTTCATTAAATTGCTGAAAATAACAATATTTTCATTAAAGATGGATGTTGCTGGAATGAATCCCTTCTGATGACAGTGAAGGACAACTGTGTCCATCAAACCCTTCAAAGGTCAAAGGTACATTTAATGTCAGAGAAATGTATACGATATATATCCTGAAATACTTTTTCTTTGCAACCTTCCACGATAACAGAGGAGTACCCCAATGAATATATAACAGTTAAATGTTAGAACCCCAAAGTACCCCTCAGCTCCCATCCCTCCACTGGAAAAAAAAGCATCGGCACCCACCACCGAGCACTCAAGCATGAGCAAAGCAACAGCAAAGACACAGACTTGCAGTACTCCAAAAATTGCTCATTTACCTGGCATTCGATGTGCCACAGACACTCTCTCGTTCTCTCTAATAAGGGAGAAAGTGATGTCTCCTTTTCACAGTGAGAAAGGAGACATAATATGCAACTTGCTGGTTTCTTTTCTTTTTAAATCTTTTTATTAATTTTTAAACAAACATTAATGAAACATGAATACAGTGAGTTTGAGATTAATTAGTTAATAGTTTAAATAAACATTCAAATAGATGATAATCAATATATAATAACCTCCCAAACTCATGGTAATTACGAACAAAAGAAGTAAAAAAAAACAAAAAAAGAGAAAAAAAAACTAACCAACATGGGCCATTGCATTATGTCAAATATATACAGTAGTGCCAATAACTCTGTACCTCCATCCAGATAACGACGGATAATAAAAGTGAGGTTTAGGAAAAGACAATTTAACTCATATGAAAATGATGAATACATGGTCTCCAAGTTTCTTCAAATGTAACTGAAGGATCAAAGACAACACTTCTAACTTTTTCTAAGCTCAAACAAGAGATAGTTTGAGAAAACCACTGAAATGTAGTTGGAGGATTAATTTCTTTCCAATTCAATAGAATAGATCTTCTAGCCATTAATGTAACAAATGCAATCATCCGTCGAGCTGAAGGGGATAAACGACTATTATCCGCCATTGGTAAACCGAAAATTGCAGTAATAGGATAAGGTTGGAAATTGATATTCAGAACTGTTGAAATAATACCGAAAATATCTTTCCAGTAATTTTGCAAACAAGGGCAAGACCAAAACATGTGGGTCAATGAAGCAACTTCGAAATGACATCTGTCGCAGGTTGGATTAATATAAGAATAAAATCAAGCAAGTTTATCCTTAGACATATGAGCTCTATGTACAGCCTTAAATTGTATTAGAGCATGTTTAGCACAAATAGAAGAAGAATTGACTAATTGTAAAATTTTTTCCCACTGCTCAGTGGGTATAAGACAATGAAGTTCTTTTTCCCATTCCTTCTTAATTTTTTCTGATACTTCTGGCTGTATTTTCATGATGATATTATAAATGATGGCTACTAAACCCTTCTGACAAGGATTCAGAGCTAAAAATTTCTCCGTAATGTCTGAAGGACATAATTTCGGAAAAGACTGTGTTATAAATGTACCACAGCTCTGAGGGGCCGAAGGAGCGGGAGCAGCCCCCTCCTTCCGGAGAACCGCAAGAGCACTATTAATTCGGGTCTCGGAAGTGAGAGACAATGCAACGGTTTTGGCCATTGTTCTTAGAGGCACCTGTGTGACGTGCATGTCCCTGCTACGTGACAGCTACCATGGATATGGACACCCTCGGGCAATGTGGGGGTGGAGATTGCATCCCCCTACTTTGATGGACATCTACAACTCTGCAAGTAAAGATAAAAGCGGACTGCAGGAGGCAGTAACCCAGCAACGCACCAGAAGGACACCCTCGCTCAGTGCTCCCGTGGCTGGAAACCACTCAATGCCACGTGCACTCCTAACTCCTTTGCCTGGGGAGCGGGTGGCTGATACTACCGAGAAGGACTTCGAACTAACAACGGGGAAACAACGTTCCCCTGATTTTACGGAGTGGCTTCATAAAGACCCAGGCAAGTTTTTTTTTCGTTTTTCACTGATCCCTCTAAAACACGTGAAACTCAGCGATTCCCCGAAAGGCTAAAGTCTGCAGACTTCTGAGTGACTTTTATATTTCCAATGGACAAAAATATTATCCCCTAGACAACAGCCAAGATTACTTCTTAGTGATGATTATTACTATACCCGCGCTTTAGATTGAGTATTGGTGACGTGCATTATCTGAATGTTTGTATTAACCTTACTTTTGTGTCCCTTTATAAATAAAAACTTTTGAAAATAGCGACATCAGACTTCAACGGACCTCTCTGTCTTTGCTGGTAAGTTATCCAGTTACGGGATACGTAACAACTGTAACTCATTATTCAAAAAATTTCTAACTTGCAAATATCTAAAAAAATGAGTTTTGGGTAAATTATATTTATTAGATAGCTGTTCAAAGGACATAAAACTATTATCTAAAATAGATCATGAAAACATGTGATCATAAAACACATAAAACAAAGGCTTGATCCAGAAAAGAGGGCAGAAAAAAAAAGTTAAATATTATAGGGCTTGATAAGATAAACTTATTCAAGCCAAAACATTTACGAAATTGAAACCATATTCGCAATGAATGTTTAACTATAGGATTAGTTATTTGTTTATTCAATTTAGATAAAGAAAAAAGAAGTGAAAATCCTAAAATTGAAAACAATGAAAAGTCTTGTACAGATTTACATTCCAAATTTACCCATTGTGGGCATGCTGCTATAGTCAATTCTTGTGTCCAAAATATTAAATATCGTATATTAACTACCCAATAGTAAAATCTCAGGTTTGGCAAAGCCAAACCGCCCTCCTTCTTAGACTTCTGTAAATGTTTTTTGCTTAGTCTAGGAGTTTTATTCTGCCACAGATAGGAAGATATTTTGGAGTCAATAATATCAAAAAAAGATTTAGGAATAAAAATTAGTAATGCTTGAAATAAATATAAGAATTTGGGTAATACCATCATCTTAATAGCATTAATTCGACCAACCAATGACAAAGATAATGGAGACCACCTGGTAGCAAGTTGCTTAATTTGGTCAAATAAAGGCAAAAAATTAATTTTAAATAAATCTTTATGTTTTTTGGTAATTTTAATACCCAAATAAGTAAAATAATCTGTGACAACTTTAAATGGTAAAAGTTTATAAATTGGAACTTGCATATTTAATGGAAATAATTTGCTCTTATTAAGATTCAAATTGTAACCAGAAAAGTTACTAAACTGAGCAAGCAAGGATGAAATAACAGGAATAGATCTCTCAGGGTCAGATATGTATAGTAACAAATCATCAGCATATAATGATAATTTATTACGTCCCTTCCCCACGAGTAATACCCAAAATATTAGGTCATTCACGAATGGCTATAGCTAAAGGTTCCAAAACAATGTCAAATAGTAAAGGACTTAAAGGACAGCCTTGCCTTGTACCACAGAATAACTGAAAAAAGATCTTTGATTATTGGTAAAGACCGAAGCCAAGGGTTTATAGTATATTAATTTAATCCATGATATAAATTTCAAACTAAAATTAAAATGCTGCAATGTATTAAATAAATATGGCCATTCAACTCTGTCAAATGCTTTTTCAGCATCTAAGGAAATGACACATTCTGGTAATTTGGGTGAAGGAGTATAAATAATATTAATTAATTTTCTAATGTTAAAAGATGAGTAGCGGTTTTTAATAAATCCAGTCTGATCTTCCGAAAAAATTCGAGGTAATATATTTTCTAATCTGGTGGCCAAAATTTTACTAAAAATCTTAAAATCTTTATTCAGCAAGGACATAGCCTGATAGGATGCACATTCAGTGGGGTTTTTATCTTTTTTAAGAATTAAAGAAATAGAGGCTTCATAAAAAGATTGTGGCAATTTACCTATAGTTAACGCATCTTTAAAAATTTTACAAAGCCAAGGAGAGAGTATAGAGGAAAAGGATTTTAAAAGTTCTGCAGTATAACCATCTGGACCAGGAGCTTTACCAGAATTCATTGAAAAAGTAGCCTCTTTTATTTCAGTTTCCGTAATAGATGCATCTAGGAATACACTATCCTCTGTTGTTAATTTTGTGATATTCAACTTTCTTAAAAATTCATCTATTATAGAAGAATCCTCAACAAATTCTGATTGATATAAAGAATTATAAAAATCTTGAAAGGCTTTATTTATCTCTTTATGGTCGATTGTCACTGTGCCATCTCGTTTATGAATCCTAGTAATTTGTCGTTTAACCAAAGCAGTTTTCAAATGATTAGCCAATAATTTGCCAGACTTATCTCCATGTACATAAAACTACTGGGTTCTAGTTTTACTTTCTTTCTTTTTAAATATTTTTATTAATTTTTAAGCAAACATAAATGAAACATGAATACAAAGTGTTTGAGAGTACATAGTTGATAGTTTAAGTAGACATTCAAATATATAATAATTAATAGATATAGCCTCCCAAACTCATTGTATTTATGAACAAAAGAAACAAAAAGACAAAAAAAAAACAAAAAAAGAGAAGAAAAAAAACACTAACCAACATGGGCCATTGCATAATGTTAGATACATACAGTAGTGCCGAAAACTCTGAACCTCCATCCAAATAATTACGGATAATAAAAGTGAGGTTTAGGAAAAGACAATTTAACTCATATGAAATCTAAATTTAATTAACTGATTTTCAATTGAAGAGAATAATAACAAATTATGCTCCATTTGAAGTTCAACTCTTTCTTTATAAAGTTCTTTGCTGGGGGTCACTGAATAAATCTTATCAATTGCTTTGATTTTATCAAAACAATGTTAATATTTTAGAATTAGTTCATTTCCTAACTCCAGCAGAGTATGAAATAATCTGTCCACGAATAAATGCTTTAAAAGTGTCCCAAAAAATTCCACTAGAGATCTCTGCTGTAGAATTTGTTGAGAAAAACAAATCAATTTGTTGTTTAATGAAATTAAGAAAGTCTAAGTCCTGCAATAAAATAGAGTTGAACCTCCAAGATTTAGCATTAGTAGATGAGTCCATTGTCTTAATAGATAGCTTCAAAAGTGCATGGTCAGAAATGGTAATGGAGTCATATTTACAATCAATAACATCTGTAAGTAAATGGTGATAAATAAAAAAAGTAATCAATTTTTGAATAATTATGATAAACATGAGAAAAGTATGAAAACTCTGTGTCATTGGGGTGTAAAAAACCCCAAATTTCAGAAATTCCAGAATCAATCATAAAGGAATTAATAAGAAAGGCTGATTTATTCAGAAGAGCTTGGGTGGGCTTAGATCTATCCATCGAAGGGTTTAAACAATAGTTAAAATCCCCACCTATTATCAGCAAATAATGATTCAAATTAGGAAAGGATGTAAATGACACTTAAAAAATTCAGTACAGTCAGTGTTTGGAGCATAAACATTAACTAAAGCAAATTTTTGATTAAAAAGTAGAACAGTAATAAGCAAAAATCTACCTTGTGGGTCTGAAATTGTTTCATAGTGTATAAAGGAAATTGAAGAATCTATAAAAATGGAAACACCTCTTACTTTGGCTTGGGAATTTGAGTGATACTGTTGGCCTTTCCAAAACCTAAAAAAAACGTTGACTATTCACCTTCCTCACATGAGTCTCTTGTACAAAGATAATATTAGCATTCATTCTGTGGAATATTTTGAATATTTTTTCCATTTGATCAGATGATTTAAACCATTAGTATTCCAAGAAACAAAATTAATAATCTTATCCATATTGCCAATGTTTATTACAATTAACACATAAGGTTAAAAAAAAGATGAACTCATAAATCCGGAAGAGGGAAGTAAGTTCAAAGAGGAACCGGAAGTCATGACACTGCAACCATTTTTGTAGTTTCGAATCAGCTCATGAAGTAAAACTAAGTGTGAAGCAAGCAAAAAGAAAAATCCCCCTCCCTCCACCCTCAAAACCCCAGGAAAAAGCCAAAAAGAGGCAAGCAAGCGATCTAATACTAAATTTACCCCCATGTCTCAAGACAGCAACTCAAACAAAAAAGTTAAATAAAAGATACAAGCCACCCATATTATAAGAAAGGGTTAGTATAACAAAGATTAAAGTATAAAATTAGTATTATATATATAAAACAAAAGGATTTAAAAAAAATAAAATGATAAAACCCATAAATGGATAATATTGTATTAGTGTTTTAAAAGAAAGTCCTTAAACTTATTCAGACACATCAAAACGGATGTGATGTATCCAAGAACTATGGTCTTTTGGGGAAAAGAAACAACATCTTAGAAAAGTTTTTTATTTAAAAAAAATCTTAATATTTAAACGTCAAAAATATTAAAAAGTGTATATGAACTTAAAAGAAAACCCTAATGAGTTACTTTCAAAACTTACAGAATAATAATATAAAAAAGAACAAACTCAGAATAAACCAAAAATGGACTTTTACCGTGTGTAAGAAATACGTGTAAACCATCATGTAAAAAAAAACATCATTTTATAAAAGATCCAAATCTATAAACTAATTATTACATTAGTCAACCTGTAGAAACAATAAAGTGTTATTCTTCAAGGAATCGTTGAGCATCCGCTGGAGATTTGAACAGCCGATAAGTCCCATCTTTGAGAGTAACTCTCAATTGTGCTGGAAATAACAGCACTTGCTTGTAGCCTTCCTGATGAATTTCAACATAATCTATTTAAAAGCCATTCTTGCCCTTAAAACTTCAGAACTATAGTCTTCCAGAGTACAGAATTTAAAATCTTGAAAGCTGATCATACTCTTTTTCCGGGCAGCCCAAATCAAACGTTCTTTGGTATGAGGATAATGGATCCGGAGAATTACTTGTCGTGGTTTCAAACTTGAAGCTGATTGAAAACGAGAAATGCGATGTGCACAGTCAATTATTGGAGGGGTATCCAGTACTTCTGAGCCGAAGACAACTATTAAAAATTTGGAGAAAAATAGTCAGATCACCATTCTCAAATTTTTCCAGAATCCCAAATGTCTGGAGATGTAGTCTTCGAGAGCGGTTTTCAAGATCAGTGATTTTAGATTTATTACAATCCAGCAGTTGAGAAGTCAAAGCTTGCTGTTGTTGCAGAGTTTCAATTGTGCCATCTCTCTGGCGAGCGGCATCTTCAAGAACTAAAATACTTGCTTGTTGTTTTTGTGAATCCAGCGTAAGTGTTTGAAGTTTTGCGTCATGTCTTTAAAATTTCATTGAACGTAGGAAGCTTTAAGGTTAATTTATTCTCCAGATTTTCAAGTCTGTCGTCCATAAGTTTTGCAATTGCTTCCAAAGTTACCGGTTCTTTCCTCTGTTCCAATTCCTTTGCTTTAGACATTTCAATGAGTTGAAAATGACCCAAACAATTGAAAAAGGTTTCATACATCTGAACCCCTTTAGATTAGGTATAAACAGATCAATTAGGGGGTGCTTGTAGGTTAAAAAAAAAAGTAAAAGGATTGGAGCGAAGCCTAAAACCGCTTCACTCCATAAGCGCCATCTTGAGACTCCGCTGGTTTCTGACATTAAAAGTCTGTTGTGTCACTTTTTCTGAGCTCTGTGCCCAAATATTTCAGGTCTCTGGGCACACAGCCTTTGATCTTCTATCTTCCACAACACACCAATCTCCTGCTTAGACACCGACCTCCGATTCCCCCATCTCCAGAGCCATGAAATCTTGGAAGGTGAGTGAAGCTCTTAGGCCAAGCCCTTGGTGTGCCAAATAATGGCCAGTCATGAAACCCCGAGAGCAGTTCCCATTCCTGCAAAGAACCGTATTCAGCATTTAACTCTAGGTCAGTGACTTCAAAAGAAAGAACCCTGAAAGGGAAAAAATAGAGATATTAAAGATGGAAATAGAGCTGGTTCCAAAGATGCAAGCAAAGGAGTTGCCATTAGGCACCATTGTCTCCTCCTAAGCTTGGCCAGAATCTTCAAGGATAAACTTAAAGGAATCATTACAGGATGCTAGTTTTTGACAGATTTTAATTTTTCACTGAGTCACACAATCTTGCTCTATTTCATTCAGGTGGGTACTCTATCCATTTTAGTCCAGGAGGAAAACATCATAGCCAAATCATTGGTGTCCACCTTCTGAACCTCAGCCAATATAAAGCAATGAGGCTGGCTGCAGCATCCCGTTGAAAACCATCAATACCCACAACAACCCGTATGGAAGTAATGGCATGTAACAGGTTAAAATCTGAAGTCTGCTCAACACAAGGACTAAAGCCCCTCAAGTCTGCCTTATTGTTTGGTTTTGCAAAAATAGGCATAAAATACCTTTCTAAGTCTTCAGTCCTGATGGCACAGCCAATCTCTGTCAGATCCCTGATCAGTTCTCTTGCCGTTCACTTACATTTCTCTGGCACAATATTAAAAATACCTTTCCCTTCAGCTTATCATCTGTTCGTGTTTGAGTTCTGATTATTCTTCTTAATTATTTCTTTTTGTTCAGAACCTTTAGGGCTTTACCTCTATCTTTAATTAAAATACCAGCAACTAATTCTAAAATCTTAAAACTTCTGATATTGATATTCTGATACACAACACCTGCGGAAAGAAGGATTTGGACCTCAACTAAAACTTACAAGTTTGAGACCCTTTTCCTACTAAAACTATTAAAATCATTATTAATACCACTGTCCATTAGTGGATTATCCAAAACACTAAAATCTACTAAAATATTTTTTGCCCCCTGTAAATGTGGTTCTGCCTCACTGACGGATGATATATCGCCTACATGTCACTGGCCTTCTGCTCACTGTGAAATTAATTGGACGTATTCCACACATGAGAGGTTGAGAATGAGCACAATAACTAACCAGATTATGTTCTCAAGAAGTCAGAAGAATTAAAGATGATGTCTTTGATACAGATATTGTTCTCAAGTTGCTTAACAAGTCTTCTACATTATTGATGATTCCTCTGTGAGGACAAATTGAGCCAAGGGTCAAAGTCACCCAACAATGATTTGGTCATTCAGGAGGTCAGGAAGTTTCAATGGTTCAATGGTTCCATTTCATATCAGAGAAAGTATACAGTGTACAACCTGGAATTCTTACACTTCACAGACATCCATGAAATAGAAGGAAACCCCAAACAATGAATGACAGTAAAATATCAGAACCCCAAAGTCTACCCCTCCCCATGAACAAGCAGCAGCAAAGCCTAACCCTCCTCACTAACCCCCCCCCCCCAGTACCAGCAGGCAGCCCCACCATCCTCCATTCAAGCAATAGCAAGGTCCCCAGAAAGGCCTTGATCTAGAGTCAATCAAAAACCATAGTTCATAGCTCAGCACTTCACATGCCTCTGGCTCTCTCCCTTACTAACAAGGGGGAGAAGGATATCACCCCTTCCACAGTGAGAGGGGTGACCAACAGCTCACTCTTTCAATGTTGCAGTCCGCAGCATCGTTTATTTGAGCTCACCCAAAAGTACCAGCAGATCTCCAGTCCCGATCGAGACAGGGAGAGAGACAGAGAGATCACTCAAGTGCAGAGGCCTCCGACAGCCACATCTGCTGTCTCAATGTTCCGATCTTCCGTGACACTTTAGTCGGCATTGGACTGATTCATCCTCAGGGCTGTAGAACCGCACCCCACAGGCAAACATCTTCCAGGCAGCTCCTGGAGATATCAAAAATGCAACCGCATGTTGAGCTCCAAGACCAAGAACAAACTGCCATGAAGAACCATAGCTTGAATGCATCTGTAGATCACAGGCTCCAATAGAATCCAGCCACCCTGAAAAGGAAAGAAATGAAAATTTTCAGCCGGGTGATGGTAGATCTTTAGAATTACCTATTCAAGAGAGCTGTGGAAGCTCTGTTCTGAACATGTTCAAGAGAGTTTGTTAGATTGACACATCCTTAGCAAGGGGATTGTACAGGAGAATAAGATTAGTTAAAGTCAGCCATGATCCCATTGAGAATAAGGGGCTGAATGGTGTATTCCTGCAATTTGTTATGATCATTTGTCTCTTTAGTTACTCTCTTAAAGGATACACTTTAAGTGAAGTCAGTAGAAACCTACCAGAAATCCAGATACAGTACATGGAAGGTAATCTTAAGAGTGAAAAAGAAATTCCAAGTTAAGTTAAACAAAATTAGATGCACATCAGCTCTAGTTGGGTTTGCAGGCCATTACTTCTGACAAGACGAAAGATAACATCATAAATGATGCGTTGCTTCACTTCCAGATGAAACAGTGCCTTCTATGCATGCTTACAAAGGGAGAACAAAACTACTCCTGTGAGAATCCCTGGAACATCTGGCGACCTTGTGATAGCTATTTCATAGGCCAATGTCAGAACATCTTTTTCGTAAGGTGTCAACCCCTATGGTGTATCTGGTATGGCACTGAAAACTTGTGCCAACCATCTGGTGGGACTGTTCAAGGGCCTTCTCAACCTCTCACTGCTACAGTTGGAGTTTCCCACCTGCTTCAAAAGGGTGCTAATCATGCCAATGCCCAAGAAGAGCAGGGTGAGGTAACCCAGTGACTATCACCCACTGGAACTCACGTCCAGTGTGATAAAGTGATTTGAGAGGTTGATCATTGCTGGAATTTACTCTTGTCTAAGCAAGGACCTGGACCCACTGCAGTTTGACTCATGCCACAATGGTTCTACAGCAGGTGCAATCTCATTGGCTCTCCATTCAGCTTTGGACACCTGGACAACAGTAATACCTACATTGAGCTGCTGTTTATTGATTACAGCTCAGTTTTCAACAGCATCACCTCCTCAGCACTAATCAACAAACTTCAAAACCTGGAACCATTTACTTCTGTCTACAACTGAATCCTTGATTCCTCGTTGGGAGACCATAGTTGGAGCGGATTGGAATTAATGTCTTCTCTTCACTGTCGATCATCATCAGTTCACCCCAAAGATGAGTGCTTTGCCTGCTGCACTACTCTGTCTACACCCATGACTGTGAGGCTAGACACAGGTCAAACACTATCTATAAATTTTCCAATGATGATACAACTGTTGTGGCAGAATCTCAGATGGTTTAATATCACCAGCATTTGTTAACTTAGCAGTAGCAGTATAATGCAATGTATGGTAAAGTATAAAAATAAATAAGTAAATCAATTACAGTATGTATATATTTATATTAAATAGTCAAATTAAAAATAGTACAAAAACAGAAATAATTAAAAAAAAGTGAAGTAGTGTTCATGGGTTCAATGTCCATTTAGGAATTGGATAACAGAGGGGACAAAGCTGTTCCTGAATTGCTGAGTGTGTGCCTTCAGGCTTCTGTACCTCCTTCCTGATGGTAACAATGAGAAGAGGGCATGTCCTGGGTGATGGTCCTTAATGATGGACACTAACTTTCTGAGGTACCACTCCTTGAAGATGTCCTGGATACTACGGAGGCTAGTACTCGTGGTAGAGCTGACTAATTTTATAACTTTCTGTAGCTTCTTTCAATCCTGTGCTGTAGCCACCCCTCATACCAGTCACTGATGCAGCCTGTCGGTTAGCTCTTCACATAGAATTTTTTGAGTTTTTTAGGGGACAAACCAAATCTCTTCAAACTCCTAATGAAATACAGCCACTGTCTTGCTTTCTTTATAGCTGCATCATTATGTTGGAACCAAATTAGATCCTCAGCGATAATGACACCAGGAACTTGAAATTGTTCACTTTCTCCACTTCTGATCTCTCTTTGAGAATTGGATTATATTCCCTTAACTTACCCACTACTCAGGAAGGGAGACCAATGATTCATAAATGTAAAGTCTTTTCTCTTGTACCACTCTTTTATGACATATTTAATGGCACTATGAATCTATTTACCATTTCACCAGCATATTGCATAGGACACCCAAAGCTGCTGCGCAGGTTGACTCTGTGATTAAGAAAGCATGTGGTGCATTAGCCTTCATCAATCATGGGATGAGTTTAGAAGTCAAGAGGTAATGTTGCAGCTATATAGGACCCTGGTCAGACTCTACTTGGAGTACTGTGCTCAGTTCTGGTCTCCTCACTCTATCTGAAGTATCTGAAATCATAGAAAGGGTGCAAAGGAGATTTACAAGGATGTTGCCTGGATTGGGGAGCATGCCTTATGAGAATAGGTTGAATGAACTTGGCCTTTTTTCCTTGGAGCGATAGAGGAAGAGAGGTGACCTGACAGAGGTGTATAAGATGATGAGAGGAATTGATTGTGTGGATAGTCAGAGGCTTTTTCCCAGGGTTGAAATGGCAAGCATGAGAGGGCACAGTTTTAAGGTGCTTGGAAATAGGTACAGAGGAGATATCAGGGGTAAGTTTTTTACACAGAGAGTGGTGAGTGTGTGGAATGGGCTGCCGGCGATGGTGGTGGAGGCAGATATGATTGTGTCTTTTAAGAGACTCCCGGACAGGTATATGGAGCTCAGAAAAGTAAGGGCTCTGGGTAACCCTAGGTAATTTCTCAGGTAAGGACATGTTTGACACAGCTTTGTGGGCAGAAGGGCCTATATTGTGCTACAGGTTTTCTATGTATCTAGTAACCCTGAGCTTACAACCCTGCTATTTATCTTTTTACCTAGCCTCCCAAAATCATTTTGCCGGACCCCATACTCCTGCCTATGTCATTGGTACCGAAAGGGATCACAGCTCCCAGGTGCTCTCCCTCTTTTTTCAGAATGTTCTGTAGCCCCTGTGTGACCTGACACCAGGGAGGCAACACACCGTTCTGGCATCTTGACTGAAATCCTCTGACTGGAAATTATGCACAGGCTTCCAATTAGAAATTTGGATGTAGAGGACCTCATACCCCAGGAGACAGAAAAGACATATAGGAAAGCAATGTCACAGTGATCATAAGGAACTTCAGTACACAAGTAGATTAGTAATAGAAAACCTACAGCACAATCAGGAGTGTAGTAGAACACAGGAAAACAAACTTGTGGGATGGCTTTTCAGAGCAGCTCGTGGTAGAGACCAATAGGGAACAGAAATTTCTGGATTTGGTGTTGTGAAATAAGATAGACATGACTAGGAAGATTCAGGTAAAGGAAATGACTCATCCTGTTTATCATCCTTATCCTTCCATTCCTTTCATGTTCTCTACTTATCCAAAATCTTCTTCAACTCAATTGAATTGCTGATTTCATTACTATCCTTGGCAACCCCTTCCAGATACCTCCCACTCTCTATGTAAACAACTTGCCCTCACATCCCCCTAAATTCTCCCTAATTAACTTTAAAAGTACGTCCTCTGATGTTTGAAATTTCTACCACTCCGGGAGAGTTTCTGACTTCTACCCTCGCTATATCTCTCATAAGTTAAAAAAACCCCTACCAGATCTCCACCTAGCCTCAATATTTTCAGGAAAACAACGCAGATTGTCTGACCTCTCCTTATATAGTATAAAGGCATCTAATTCCCTGTCATCCAGCAAGCATCCTGTCAACCTTTTCGGAGCCTTTTCTACAATCTCCACATCCTTCCTATAATGGAGTAAGCAGATGTGTACACAATACTCCAGGTGAGGTATGATTACAATTTATGGTCCAGCATGACTATGTAGCACCTGCCAATGAAGATACGTAAGCATGCCTTACGTCTTCTTTACTGCCTTATCAACTTTTGCAGCCATGTTCATTGAACTCTGCCCTCAACCGCACCTCTTCCATTTCACATAAGTCTGATCTTACCACACTCTGTGTTCCTCTTGTCCTCACCTACCATCCCACCAGTCTCTGCATCCTGCACATAATTCTCCGAAACTTCTGCCACCACCAATGGGATCCCACCACCAAGCACATCTTTCCCTCCCCACACCTTTCTGCTTTCTATAGGGATTGATCCCTATGCCAGTGGTCTCCAACCACCAGGCTGTGGATTGGTACTGGGCTGCAAAGCATGTACTACCGGGCCACAAGGGAACAATATGATTTGGCGATATGAAACAATATGAGTCAGCTGCACCTTTCCTCCTTCTCTGTCACGCTCACTGTTGAACTTGAACACACACGAGGTCATCAGTCACCTAAACGCAGTGATACCCTAGCGCCAGGAATCAGTGGTTGGCCTTGGGTAACTGGCCGCCTCACACGGCCAGCGAGAAGTGCAGTTGATACTGGCCTGGAGTGCCACCTCCAAACCTGTTTAGCACACCAAATGTTTGTGGGGAACCCAATGTTAAAATATTTGCAGCTGACCTAATTTGGGCTCAGGGTTTCCTAAGTAGCAGAGCAGCTACCTCACTGCGATCTACTGAAAGTCATCCCTCGAGCTAAACTTTTGTAGGCTGATAGATCCTACCTATCTACGGGTGTGGGGGAGGCGGACATGCGCCCTGTTGCACTCCTCGCTTGGTCGGTCACTCTCTCCGGACTGCGACTGCTGTGGCCCCGGTACAGGGGCTTTGTCCTCTCACTGGTATGTTGCAATGATTTTATATGCTCATATGAGGAAATTATGCACTGTATTTAATATCCAAATGTTACTTAAAATGTTATGATGCTATTGACTTATAAGTGAGTTATAATTGACTTATCTCTATAATCTCCACCTTGTAGCACATGGAGTAGGTCGCATTCCTAGCGGCTCTCTCTCTCTTTAAATATATTTTATATCCCACCAACAGATCCCTTTTAGTTTTGATGACGTATTACTTCTCCTGAAGGATTTATTATTTTTACTGAAGGAATTACGACTTAATTACAATGGCCGAAAAAAGTCGTTCTGGTATTGAGCTGAGAAGCGGCAAGACTTTCCCTGAAATGGAGCAAACGGAACAAACCAAGAAGATGGAGGAACCTGTTACACTAGCGGGAATATTTTCTTCAATATAAGACATGAAGTCGGAATTTGGATCACTTAATATTAAAATTGATAAGCTGGCTGGTTCAAACGGGAAGTTTGAAAAAGCTATTTCTACGATACAAGACTCTGAAAAACTTGGACTCTCAACTTCAAACACTTCAGCAGGCTACAACCTGAATCCAGACTGAGCATGATCTATTCAAGCAAACTATTAAAGATCAAGGAATGAAGATATCTTCAATGGAAAAGAAAATCAATGAAACTACCTCGGAACTATCTAAAACAAAGAAAAGAATGGTTGATTTTGATAGAGGGCGTCGGAGGAATCTGCGTATTCTGGGACTGCCTGAAAATACTGAAGCTGGCGATCTGTTAAAATACTTTTCAGATATGCGATACTCACTTTTCAATGAGACCCTTGAATCTAGCCCCTTAATTACCAGAGCTCACAGAATTCCAATTTCTCAGTGTTCAGCTGAATTACGTCCCCGAGCAGTTGTACTTCCTTTGCATTATTATACAACTAAAGAAGCTATTCTTCGAGAAGCCAGAAAGAAATGGAAATTATTCTTCATTTCAACACAAATTCGTATAGTCGATTATCCACCCGAAATCTTTGCCGAAATGAAAAAATAAAACAGTAAAATGAGAGGAGTTTCTATATTTGTTAGCCCCAAAATCCCTTTTGTACACCTTAATACTACTACTGATTTGATTGGAAGATATTTAATTGTTACTGGTTTATTATGCGAGCAAAAGGTAGCTCTGGTGTGTATACGCACCTAATGTAGATAATTCTGATTTTTTTTAAGAAACTTTTTTCAGAGTTACCGAATCTCAATGAATATAAGCTGATTATGGGTGGTGACTTTAATTGTTGTTTAATCTGGCGATTGACAGGTCATCAACCGATCTGTCGCTTCCAAATAAAGCGCCAGCTTGTATTAAAGCTTTTTTATTAGAATATGGACTTATTGATATTTGGAGATATAAACACCACAATGATAAAAATTTCTCTTTTTTCTCACACATCCATCATAAATACTCTCGAATTGATTACTTTTTTTAGATACACTTATGTTAAACTCCGTTGTTGAATGTGTAAATCTGAATTCTCTGATAGTACTATGACTATGAATAAATTTTTGCAAAGGTTAAACATACCCCAAATTTTGATTCAAGATGCCGATATGTTAGATGCACCTATTAAACAAGAGGAGTTAGCCAAGGCTATATCCTCTATGCAATTAGGTAAAGCTCCGGGACCTGATGGTTATGTGGTAGAATTTTACAAGACCTTTTATGAAATGCTTATACCACATCTTCATCAAACGTTTAATAAAATAGATTCTTTGATTTTATCTTTTGTTTGGAATAATAAAAGCCCTAGAGTGAATAAACTTTTATTGCAAAAATCAAAAAAAGATGGAGGACTGGCTTTACCAAACTTTAGATTTTATTATTGGGCAATTAATATTCACTCTATTACTGTTTGGATTTATGATATAGATGATCAAGATCGCCCTTCATGGTTACAGCTGGAGGAAAATTCAGTAACGGGGTTTTCGTTAGCTTCTTTATTAGGAGCTCCTCTTCCGTCTTCGCTCTCCAGAATAAGTAGACAAGCTCTCAACCCTATTGTTAAACATACTTTAAAAAGTTGGTTCAATTTTGTAGATTTTTTGAATTAAATGATTTTTTACTTTCTAGTAATATTTATTCTAATTTCTTTTTTAAACCATCAACTTTGGATAAGGCTTTTTTAACATGGAAAATTAAGGGAATAAAAACATTTTTAGATTTGTTTTTACAAGACTGTTTAATGTCTTTTTCACAGTTAATGTATAAATCTGATATCTCTAATACACATTTTTTCAGGTATTTACAGGTTAGGAATTTTTTACGTGATTTTTTTTACCAAATTACCCCTTGGCCTGCTCTTCAAATTTGGCTAATGTTATTTTTCAGTTTAAACCTTTTCAAAAACTGATTAATAGCTATCATTTATAAACAGTTAATGAATGCTCGCATGTCACCTGATGATATGGTTCAACGTACCTGGGAAGTAGAACTTCAACATTCACTTTCAGTTAATCAATGGAGTAAAATTTATCATTTAGTCAATAATTCATCTATCTGCGCACGCCATATCCTAATTCAGTTTAAGATAGTACATAGGGCCCATATGTCCAAAGATAAATTGGTGCATATTTTTCTGAATATAAGCCCTATTTGTGACAGATGTAATGCAGAAATGGCTACTCTAACTCAGATGATTTGGTCATGTGTAAGTTTAAATAATTTTTGGAGGGATGTGTTTGGAATATTATCTAAAGTTATAGATATGGATGTTGAACCTAATTCACTTATAGCAATTTTTGGGATTATTCCAGAGGAAACAAGCAAAGTGTCTGCTTTTGCCCAACATGTGATAGCTTTTTCAACTTTACTGGCCAGGAGAGCTATTTTGCTGCACTGGAAAGAATCTAACCCACCTACTGTTCTCTATTGTGTTACGTACCCCATAACTGGGAGTCTGACCAGCAGAGAAAGGAGAATCCTTTGGAGTCTGGTGGTACCAAACTAAAGGTGTTTATTAGTAAACTACACAATACAATATTAAAAATGCAAATATACATATCAAATAAGTTAGCAGTAATAAACCTAAAAGTGTAGGAATAATAATAATGAATAATAAACAAGCTCCACTGATGTCTAGGGGTAAATGAATTGTCATAGGAAAGTATAGAGTTCAGTTCATAAATGCTGAAGTAGTTATGGTTGTTGTTTTGAAATTGTTGGAGAGAGAGAGAGAGAGAGAGAGAGCGAGCGAGATGTAACAGCAACTGCTGCGACAGGCAAACATTTTGTGACTTTCTTAATCCGTCGTGTCGTTGTGGCCATTCAGTTATGACCCCTCTGGTCTTCAGCTAGACCATTCTTCTGTGGTGGACTCGTCACACTGGCATGAGTGGACACACACACAAGTCCCCACCTACCCTGCTGTAACACTGTGAACTTTACTGACCGATTTCCTGGTTCGGTCTTTGAAGCCCCCACCTTTCTGTGGGTTCCCAACACTCAGTCAGTGTCCACTGGTGTGTCTGAAGGGTGTCTCTCCAGACCTGTCTTTTATCCCCACTCACGGGGTCTCATCTATCCATCAACTCTGAATGACTGTGTCCATCAAATCAGGCCACTCCTACTATCTCCTGAGGAATGTTAATGAGCAAAGTACAGTCCTTGTAGTAGAAGGTAAATAAGCCAGGAAGAGTCATAATACAGTAGATCAACAGACTCTCTCCCCCTCTTATCTGTAGCAAATGTTCTTGCCTGGGCTTTATCTCTCTCTCATGAGCAGAATAACAACAGCAATAGTTCGTAGTTCTCAGGAGGGGGGTTGGGAATGGTTAACTCTGCACCCCATTGACCATCAGGTCTGTTCATCACTCATAACACCCCCATCCTTCTGGAAATTTTCACCAGAGTGAAAATTAACTAATAAAGCATATTACTGAATTACAGAGTTTGACAAAATACAGAAGTGTTCTTAACTGCAAGAATTATACAGATACACTTTCAAATTAACATCTAGATGAACAATCAGCATTGTCACTCCCCTTTACATCGTATTTTAATATCGAATTCCTGTAACAACTGACTCCAACTTAATAACCTCCTGTTTTTATTTTTCATGTTAGCCAAGAATACCAAAGGGTTGTGATCAGTATAAACAATTAATGGTCTCTGTGCTGCACAGATGTAGACCTAAAAATGCTGAATTGCCAAGATAAGTGCCAACAACTCTTTCTCCACAGTGGAGTAATTTCTCTGATGCACATCGAGCTTTCGAGAGAAATATGGCACTGGGTGTTCCACTCCATCCCCTGCTTTCTGTAATAGGATTGCCCCTGCAGCCTCATCATTTGCATCAGTCGCCAGGAAGAAAGATTTCAAGAGATCAGGAGCTTTTAACACAGGGTGGTGGCACAATATGGTTTTGAATTTCTCAAAAGCTTCCTGACAAGGACTGCTCCACTCAAATTTTTCTTCAGTCTGTAGGAGCTTTGTAAGTGGGAGGGCAATGTCCGCAAAGTTCTTACAAAATTTTTGATAGTACCCCACCATGCCCAAAAACCTTCTCAATGTCCTCTTATTTGTTGGGACAGGAACCCTGGAAATAGCCTGTACTTTAGCCTGCAGAGGAGCCAATTGCCCCTGTCCTACCACATACCCCAGGTACGTGATCGTGGCATGGCCAAACTCACTCTTTGCGAGGTTCACTGTGAGGTGGGCTGCAGACATTCGTTTAAACAGTTTCTCCCCAGCTTCAATGTGCTCTTCCCAAGTGTTACTCCAAACTACTACGTCGTCAATGTAAGCTTTTGTGTTTGTTAACTGTTTAATCACAGCGTCAATCATTCTCTGAAATGTCCCTGGAGCATTTTTCATTTCAAATGGCAACACATTGTATTCATAAAACCCTGATGGTGTGACAAAGGCTGAAATTTCTCGAGCCCTGTCAGTCAAAGGAACACACCAGTATCCCTTAGCAGGTCAATCTTAGTGATGTATCTCGCTTTACCCACTTTATCAATACAATCATCCACCCTGGGGATAGGCTAAGCATCTGATTTTGTGATGGCATTCACCTTTCTGTAATCTGTACAGAATCTTATACTACCGTCCGGCATTGGTACAACCACGCCTGGAGATGCCCATGCAGAGGAAGATTCACAAATTATACCAGCAGCTAACATATGCTCAATTTCTTTTTCCACTAGCTTGCTCTTTTCCAAATTCATCCGATAAGGGGATTGTTTAATCGGCTGGGTTGAGGTAACAATAACATCATGCTCTGTTACTTTGCACCTTTTGGGAACATCTGGGCATAAATCTGCATGCTGGTGAATTAGCTGTGTCAGCTGCTGTCTTTGTTCAGGCTCCAAGTGACTGACTTTATTAGCAAAGTTGGCCAAAATAACAGAGTTCTCTAGTCTGGTGCGTACTATGCTTATCTTTTCAAAACGCTTGGACCCCTCCTTATCAATCCTTTCTGCCTCATCGGTCTTCGTGACAGCATCAACCACCGTGGGGGTCGCATCATGATAACCCTTTAGCATATTAACATGAACCAACTGGCCCGGCTTTCACCTAACAGGAGTTTCAATCACATTATGCAGAGAGTCTATTTTCTTAATCACTTTGTACGGCCCTTGAAACCGTAGGGGTTTGGTAACTACAGGGAACAGGACCAAAACCTTATTGACCACTTGAAATTCTTGCTCTTGGGCTCGTTTATCATACCATTGTTTAATTTTAGTCTGGGAGTCTTTAAGATTTTGCTTTGCAAACTCGTAAACTTTATGGCGCCTTTCATGGAGCCTCAAAACATAGTCAATTACATTGACTTGCACATTCCGACTAGACCATTTTTCTTTGAGTAAGATTAAAGGTCCTCTGGACCTGTAACCAGAAACAAGCTCAAATGGACTGAACCCCAGAGATTCCTGAACCGTGTCCCTCACTGCAAGTAACAGAAGTGGCAATGCATCATCCCAGTCATAAGTGTTTTCCTGACAGTAAGTTTTAATCATAGTCTTTAGAGTTGCGTGGAATCTTTCCAACGCTCCTTGAGATTCTGGGTGGTATGCAGAGACTAGAATTTGTCTAACTCCCATCCATGTCAACATTTGCTGAAATGCACGGGACATAAAGGTACTCCCCTGACCTGACTGTATCTGTCTAGGTAACCCTACCATGGTGAAAAATTTAATGAGTGCTTTTAATGCCGCAGGAGTCCTAATGTTCCCCAGGGACACAGTCTCAGAGAATTGAGTAGCAGCACACATCATGGTCATGACATACTACTGCCCGCTCGCAAAGGACCCACAAAATCCACGATGATTCGCGAAAAAGGCTCCCCAAAGGCGGGTATCAGTCTGAGAGGTGCCTTAGGTATAACCTGATTTGACTTTCCTACCACCTCACAAGTATGGCAACTTTTACAATAGTCAACAATATCCTTCCTCATATTTGGCCAATAAAAATCTTTTATAACCCTATCTACTGTCTTCCTTACTCCCAAGTGTCCACCTAGAGATCCCTTGTGAGCTAAATTCAAAATTTCATCCTGATAAACCTTCGGAACCATCGCCTGGTGTACCACCGCCCAGTCCTCATTGAATGGCACCGTGGTCGGCCTCCACTTCCTCATTAACACTCCCTCCTTCAGATAGTACCCCCTTGGTTCCTTATCGATCTCTACTTCAGAAAGAGCTGATTCTTTCAATGCCACGAGCTCCTCATCATGACTCTGTTCCTTTATAAAGTCCCTCCTTGCTAATGGTAGATCTACCTCCTCTCCTTTACTCTCCTTAACCCCACTATCCTTTTCCTTCTCCTCTGGTAACTCATTTCCATTCAAGGTCGGCAAAAATGCCTCCGCTAAATCAACCCTGGATTCATTTAAACTGTCTACTTTCTCAGCCGCCTTTCCAGACATGCTGCAAGTGATTGCACATGCGGGATAAATCTTGGAATCTAATGGTGGGTCCTCAACATTTACAGGCTTACTTGTTAATTTCACTGCTGAATACACATCACCACCTGCCAAATCATTACCAAGTAGGATGTCCACGCCGTCCATCGGTAGTTTCGACCGCACCCCTATTTCGACTGGTCCAGATACCAGGTCACATTTCAGAAACATCCTGTGCAAAGGTACAGCCTCGGTCCCTTTTCCGAAACCTCTTAACACAACCTCCCCAGTCTCAGTCTCAGGACCGAAGCCTAACACCTTCCTTAGAATCAATGACTGATCAGCCCCAGTATCTCTCCAGATCCACTCTGGAACTGGGGTTTCTCCTTCCTTCACAGACACCGTCCCTTCTGAGATAAACTTCTCACGCCCCTCTTGTGCTCTATCTACCTTTGCCTTCCCCGTCGATCTGTTGACCGACTCAATGCAACCAGTCGGGACTGCTGTTTTCCCTTTTCCTGTCTCATTCTTCAGAGCAAAGCACTTAGATACTATATGACCAGCTTTCCCACAATTATAACACGTAAAGTTGGGAACCTTCCTGCCAGCCTGTTTTTCCTCCTCCTTGTCTTTTCCACTAGCTCCCGGCTTATTCTCTGCCTTAGCCGGTGGGCTTTCTCTGCCATCCCTACTGCCTTTCTGGTAGCTCTTATTTAGGGAAAACATTGTGTTGTGGGTTAAGGCATACTCGTCTGCTAATTTGGCAGTCGCAGACAGAGTCATTGTCTCCTTCTCATCCAAGTACGTCTTCATACTCTCAGGGATACAACCTTTGAACTGCTCCATCAGTATTAACTGTAATAGTTTATCATAATCTCCAATGACCCCTTTTGAGGTGCACCAATGCTCACAACACATTTGCATCTCACGGGCAAACTCTAAATACATGTGGTTCTACGGCTTTCTCAAGTTCCGGAACATCTGCCGGTATGCCTCTGGCGCCAACTCGTAACTCCTCAATACAGCCCTTTTTACTTCCTTGTAATCCTTAGACTCATCCATAGACAATGCAAAATACGCTTGTTGAGCCTTCCCGCTAAGTACGCTCTGTAACAGAACAGCCCATTTCCCCTTAGGCCAGTTCTGATTCACATACTCAAAATGAACGAAGAACTTATCAACTTCCATCTCCTCGAATGGAGGTACCAACTGGATCTCCTGACCAATCTTGAACCCCTCATCTGGGTTTGCTGCCCGGTCTCTTCCCTGCGATGCCTTTAACCTCTCCATTTCCAGGGCAAACTGCCTCTCTCTCTGTCTACCCTCTGCCTATCAGCTTCTTCACTCTGCCTATCAGCTTCTTCTTTCTGCCTTGCAGCTTCTACCTCCTTTATCTGGAGCTCATCCTCCCTTTCCTCCTGCTCCACAGCCAACCTTAATCTTTCTATCTGTATCTGAAGATCACCCTCAATTGTTTTCTTCTCAGGGAACAGGTCCAATACATCCGACCTGAACACATCCTCGGATATCTAATGCACAGCTATTGCTCTCTGTATATCTGACTTGCTCATCGATGATTTAACCCCCAAGAGTTTTAATCGTTTTGCAATGCTCACCAATTCCACCTTCTTGGCATCCTCTAATGCCCCCGAAGTCGGGTCTTTAAAAAATTTGTCAATTTCCATCTCTGCTGGTTTCCCGTCTGGTTATCCACATAACCAGATCAGAGAAGGGACTTTTATCCCGATTCACTGGCCCCCCTCGATTTGGTGATCAAATCCCAGAGGAGCCCCCAATTAGTAACATATCCCGTAACTGGGTGTCGGACCAGCAGAGAAAGGAGAATCCTTTGGAGTCTGGTGGTACCAAACTAAAGGTGTTTATTAGTAAACTACACAATACAATATTAAAAATGCAAATATACATATCAAATAAGTTAGCAGTAATAAACCTAAAAGTGTAGGAATAATAATAATGAATAATAAACAAGCTCCACTGATGTCTAGGGGTAAATGAATTGTCATAGGAAAGTATAGAGTTCAGTTCATAAATGCTGAAGTAGTTATGGTTGTTGTTTTGAAATTGTTGGAGAGAGAGAGAGAGAGAGAGAGAGCGAGCGAGATGTAACAGCAACTGCTGCGACAGGCAAACATTTTGTGACTTTCTTAATCCGTCGTGTCGTTGTGGCCATTCAGTTATGACCCCTCTGGTCTTCAGCTAGACCATTCTTCTGTGGTGGACTCGTCACACTGGCATGAGTGGACACACACACAAGACCCCACCTACCCTGCTGTAACACTGTGAACTTTACTGACCGATTTCCTGGTTCGGTCTTTGAAGCCCCCAACTTTCTGTGGGTTCCCAACACTCAGTCAGTGTCCACTGGTGTGTCTGAAGGGTGTCTCTCCAGACCTGTCTTTTATCCCCACTCACGGGGTCTCATCTATCCATCAACTCTGAATGACTGTGTCCATCAAATCAGGCCACTCCTACTATCTCCTGAGGAATGTTAATGAGCAAAGTACAGTCCTTGTAGTAGAAGGTAAATAAGCCAGGAAGAGTCATAATACAGTAGATCAACAGACTCTCTCCCCCTCTTATCTGTAGCAAATGTTCTTGCCTGGGCTTTATCTCTCTCTCATGAGCAGAATAACAACAGCAATAGTTCGTAGTTCTCAGGAGGGGGGTTGGGAATGGTTAACTCTGCACCCCATTGACCATCAGGTCTGTTCATCACTCATAACACCCCCATCCTTCTGGAAATTTTCACCAGAGTGAAAATTAACTAATAAAGCATATTACTGAATTACAGAGTTTGACAAAATACAGAAGTGTTCTTAACTGCAAGAATTATACAGATACACTTTCAAATTAACATCTAGATGAACAATCAGCATTGTCACTCCCCTTTACATCGTATTTTAATATCGAATTCCTGTAACAACTGACTCCAACTTAATAACCTCCTGTTTTTATTTTTCATGTTAGCCAAGAATGCCAAAGGGTTGTGATCAGTATAAACAATTAATGGTCTCTGTGCTGCACAGATGTAGACCTAAAAATGCTGAATTGCCAAGATAAGTGCCAACAACTCTTTCTCCACAGTGGAGTAATTTCTCTGATGCACATCGAGCTTTCGAGAGAAATATGGCACTGGGTGTTCCAATCCATCCCCTGCTTTCTGCAATAGGATTGCCCCTGCAGCCTCATCATTTGCATCAGTCGCCAGGAAGAAAGATTTCAAGAGATCAGGAGCTTTTAACACAGGGTGGTGGCACAATATGGTTTTGAATTTCTCAAAAGCTTCCTGACAAGGACTGCTCCACTCAAATTTTTCTTCAGTCTGTAGGAGCTTTGTAAGTGGGAGGGCAATGTCCGCAAAGTTCTTACAAAATTTTTGATAGTACCCCACCATGCCCTAAAACCTTCTCAATGTCCTCTTATTTGTTGGGACAGGAACCCTGGAAATAGCCTGTACTTTAGCCTGCAGAGGAGCCAATTGCCCCTGTCCTACCACATACCCCAGGTACGTGATCGTGGCATGGCCAAACTCACACTTTGCGAGGTTCACTGTGAGGTGGGCTGCAGACATTCATTTAAACAGTTTCTCCCCAGCTTCAATGTGCTCTTCCCAAGTGTTACTCCAAACTACTACGTCGTCAATGTAAGCTTTTGTGTTTGTTAACTGTTTAATCACAGCGTCAATCATTCTCTGAAATGTCCCTGGAGCATTTTTCATTTCAAATGGCAACACATTGTATTCATAAAACCCTGATGGTGTGACAAAGGCTGAAATTTCTCGAGCCCTGTCAGTCAAAGGAACACACCAGTATCCCTTAGCAGGTCAATCTTAGTGATGTATCTCGCTTTACCCACTTTATCAATACAATCATCCACCCTGGGGATAGGCTAAGCATCTGATTTTGTGATGGCATTCACCTTTCTGTAATCTGTACAGAATCTTATACTACCGTCCGGCATTGGTACAACCACGCCTGGAGATGCCCATGCAGAGGAAGATTCACAAATTATACCAGCAGCTAACATATGCTCAATTTCTTTTTCCACTAGCTTGCTCTTTTCCAAATTCATCCGATAAGGGGATTGTTTAATCGGCTGGGTTGAGGTAACAATAACATCATGCTCTGTTACTTTGCACCTTTTGGGAACATCTGGGCATAAATCTGCATGCCGGTGAATTAGCTGTGTCAGCTGCTGTCTTTGTTCAGGCTCCAAGTGACTGACTTTATTAGCAAAGTTGGCCAAAATAACAGAGTTCTCTAGTCTGGTGCGTACTATGCTTATCTTTTCAAAACGCTTGGACCACTCCTTATCAATCCTTTCTGCCTCATCGGTCTTCGTGACAGCATCAACCACCGTGGGGGTCGCATCATGATAACCCTTTAGCATATTAACATGAACCAACTGGCCCGGCTTTCACCTAACAGGAGTTTCAATCACATTATGCAGAGAGTCTATTTTCTTAATCACTTTGTACAGCCCTTGAAACCGTAGGGGTTTGGTAACTACAGGGAACAGGACCAAAACCTTATTGACCACTTGAAATTCTTGCTCTTGGGCTCGTTTATCATACCATTGTTTAATTTTAGTCTGGGAGTCTTTAAGATTTTGCTTTGCAAACTCGTAAACTTTATGGCGCCTTTCATGGAGCCTCAAAACATAGTCAATTACATTGACTTGCACATTCCGACTAGACCATTTTTCTTTGAGTAAGATTAAAGGTCCTCTGGACCTGTAACCAAAAACAAGCTCAAATGGACTGAACCCCAGAGATTCCTGAACCGTGTCCCTCACTGCAAGTAACAGAAGTGGCAATGCATCATCCCAGTCATAAGTGTTTTCCTGACAGTAAGTTTTAATCATAGTCTTTAGAGTTGCGTGGAATCTTTCCAACGCTCCTTGAGATTCTGGGTGGTATGCAGAGACTAGAATTTGTCTAACTCCCATCCATGTCAACATTTGCTGAAATGCACGGGACATAAAGGTACTCCCCTGACCTGACTGTATCTGTCTAGGTAACCCTACCATGGTGAAAAATTTAATGAGTGCTTTTAATGCCGCAGGAGTCCTAATGTTCCCCAGGGACACAGTCTCAGAGAATTGAGTAGCAGCACACATCATGGTCATGACATACTACTGCCCGCTCGCAAAGGACCCACAAAATCCACGATGATTCGCGAAAAAGGCTCCCCAAAGGCGGGTATCAGTCTGAGAGGTGCCTTAGGTATAACCTGATTTGACTTTCCTACCACCTCACAAGTATGGCAACTTTTACAATAGTCAACAATATCCTTCCTCATATTTGGCCAATAAAAATCTTTTATAACCCTATCTACTGTCTTCCTTACTCCCAAGTGTCCACCTAGAGATCCCTTGCGAGCTAAATTCAAAATTTCATCCTGATAAACCTTCGGAACCATCGCCTGGTGTACCACCGCCCAGTCCTCATTGAATGGCACCGTGGTCGGCCTCCACTTCCTCATTAACACTCCCTCCTTCAGATAGTACCCCCTTGGTTCCTTATCGATCTCTACTTCAGAAAGAGCTGATTCTTTCAATGCCACGAGCTCCTCATCATGACTCTGTTCCTTTATAAAGTCCCTCCTTGCTAATGGTAGATCTACCTCCTCTCCTTTACTCTCCTTAACCCCACTATCCTTTTCCTTCTCCTCTGGTAACTCATTTCCATTCAAGGTCGGCAAAAATGCCTCCGCTAAATCAACCCTGGATTCATTTAAACTGTCTACTTTCTCAGCCGCCTTTCCAGACATGCTGCAAGTGATTGCACATGCGGGATAAATCTTGGAATCTAATGGTGGGTCCTCAACATTTACAGGCTTACTTGTTAATTTCACTGCTGAATACACATCACCACCTGCCAAATCATTACCAAGTAGGATGTCCACGCCGTCCATCGGTAGTTTCGACCGCACCCCTATTTCGACTGGTCCAGATACCAGGTCACATTTCAGAAACATCCTGTGCAAAGGTACAGCCTCGGTCCCTTTTCCGAAACCTCTTAACACAACCTCCCCAGTCTCAGTCTCAGGACCGAAGCCTAACACCTTCCTTAGAATCAATGACTGATCAGCCCCAGTATCTCTCCAGATCCACTCTGGAACTGGGGTTTCTCCTTCCTTCACAGACACCGTCCCTTCTGAGATAAACTTCTCACGCCCCTCTTGTGCTCTATCTACCTTTGCCTTCCCCGTCGATCTGTTGACCGACTCAATGCAACCAGTCGGGACTGCTGTTTTCCCTTTTCCTGTCTCATTCTTCAGAGCAAAGCACTTAGATACTATATGACCAGCTTTCCCACAATTATAACACGTAAAGTTGGGAACCTTCCTGCCAGCCTGTTTTTCCTCCTCCTTGTCTTTTCCACTAGCTCCCGGCTTATTCTCTGCCTTAGCCGGTGGGCTTTCTCTGCCATCCCTACTGCCTTTCTGGTAGCTCTTATTTAGGGAAAACATTGTGTTGTGGGTTAAGGCATACTCGTCTGCTAATTTGGCAGTCGCAGACAGAGTCATTGTCTCCTTCTCATCCAAGTACGTCTTCATACTCTCAGGGATACAACCTTTGAACTGCTCCATCAGTATTAACTGTAATAGTTTATCATAATCTCCAATGACCCCTTTTGAGGTGCACCAATGCTCACAACACATTTGCATCTCACGGGCAAACTCTAAATACATGTGGTTCTACGGCTTTCTCAAGTTCCGGAACATCTGCCGGTATGCCTCTGGCGCCAACTCGTAACTCCTCAATACAGCCCTTTTTACTTCCTTGTAATCCTTAGACTCATCCATAGACAATGCAAAATACGCTTGTTGAGCCTTCCCGCTAAGTACGCTCTGTAACAGAACAGCCCATTTCCCCTTAGGCCAGTTCTGATTCACATACTCAAAATGAACGAAGAACTTATCAACTTCCATCTCCTCGAATGGAGGTACCAACTGGATCTCCTGACCAATCTTGAACCCCTCATCTGGGTTTGCTGCCCGGTCTCTTCCCTGCGATGCCTTTAACCTCTCCATTTCCAGGGCAAACTGCCTCTCTCTCTGTCTACCCTCTGCCTATCAGCTTCTTCACTCTGCCTATCAGCTTCTTCTTTCTGCCTTGCAGCTTCTACCTCCTTTATCTGGAGCTCATCCTCCCTTTCCTCCTGCTCCACAGCCAACCTTAATCTTTCTATCTGTATCTGAAGATCACCCTCAATTGTTTTCTTCTCAGGGAACAGGTCCAATACATCCGACCTGAACACATCCTCGGATATCTAATGCACAGCTATTGCTCTCTGTATATCTGACTTGCTCATCGATGATTTAACCCCCAAGAGTTTTAATCGTTTTGCAATGCTCACCAATTCCACCTTCTTGGCATCCTCTAATGCCCCCGAAGTCGGGTCTTTAAAAAATTTGTCAATTTCCATCTCTGCTGGTTTCCCGTCTGGTTATCCACATAACCAGATCAGAGAAGGGACTTTTATCCCGATTCACTGGCCCCCCTCGATTTGGTGATCAAATCCCAGAGGAGCCCCCAATTAGTAACATATCCCGTAACTGGGTGTCGGACCAGCAGAGAAAGGAGAATCCTTTGGAGTCTGGTGGTACCAAACTAAAGGTGTTTATTAGTAAACTACACAATACAATATTAAAAATGCAAATATACATATCAAATAAGTTAGCAGTAATAAACCTAAAAGTGTAGGAATAATAATAATGAATAATAAACAAGCTCCACTGATGTCTAGGGGTAAATGAATTGTCATAGGAAAGTATAGAGTTCAGTTCATAAATGCTGAAGTAGTTATGGTTGTTGTTTTGAAATTGTTGGAGAGAGAGAGAGAGAGAGAGAGAGAGCGAGCGAGATGTAACAGCAACTGCTGCGACAGGCAAACATTTTGTGACTTTCTTAATCCGTCGTGTCGTTGTGGCCATTCAGTTATGACCCCTCTGGTCTTCAGCTAGACCATTCTTCTGTGGTGGACTCGTCACACTGGCATGAGTGGACACACACACAAGACCCCACCTACCCTGCTGTAACACTGTGAACTTTACTGACCGATTTCCTGGTTCGGTCTTTGAAGCCCCCAACTTTCTGTGGGTTCCCAACACTCAGTCAGTGTCCACTGGTGTGTCTGAAGGGTGTCTCTCCAGACCTGTCTTTTATCCCCACTCACAGGGTCTCATCTATCCATCAACTCTGAATGACTGTGTCCATCAAATCAGGCCACTCCTACTATCTCCTGAGGAATGTTAATGAGCAAAGTACAGTCCTTGTAGTAGAAGGTAAATAAGCCAGGAAGAGTCATAATACAGTAGATCAACAGACTCTCTCCCCCTCTTATCTGTAGCAAATGTTCTTGCCTGGGCTTTATCTCTCTCTCATGAGCAGAATAACAACAGCAATAGTTCGTAGTTCTCAGGAGGGGGGTTGGGAATGGTTAACTCTGCACCCCATTGACCATCAGGTCTGTTCATCACTCATAACACCCCCATCCTTCTGGAAATTTTCACCAGAGTGAAAATTAACTAATAAAGCATATTACTGAATTACAGAGTTTGACAAAATACAGAAGTGTTCTTAACTGCAAGAATTATACAGATACACTTTCAAATTAACATCTAGATGAACAATCAGCATTGTCACTCCCCTTTACATCGTATTTTAATATCGAATTCCTGTAACAACTGACTCCAACTTAATAACCTCCTGTTTTTATTTTTCATGTTAGCCAAGAATGCCAAAGGGTTGTGATCAGTATAAACAATTAATGGTCTCTGTGCTGCACAGATGTAGACCTAAAAATGCTGAATTGCCAAGATAAGTGCCAACAACTCTTTCTCCACAGTGGAGTAATTTCTCTGATGCACATCGAGCTTTCGAGAGAAATATGGCACTGGGTGTTCCACTCCATCCCCTGCTTTCTGCAATAGGATTGCCCCTGCAGCCTCATCATTTGCATCAGTCGCCAGGAAGAAAGATTTCAAGAGATCAGGAGCTTTTAACACAGGGTGGTGGCACAATATGGTTTTGAATTTCTCAAAAGCTTCCTGACAAGGACTGCTCCACTCAAATTTTTCTTCAGTCTGTAGGAGCTTTGTAAGTGGGAGGGCAATGTCCGCAAAGTTCTTACAAAATTTTTGATAGTACCCCACCATGCCCAAAAACCTTCTCAATGTCCTCTTATTTGTTGGGACAGGAACCCTGGAAATAGCCTGTACTTTAGCCTGCAGAGGAGCCAATTGCCCCTGTCCTACCACATACCCCAGGTACGTGATCGTGGCATGGCCAAACTCACTCTTTGCGAGGTTCACTGTGAGGTGGGCTGCAGACATTCGTTTAAACAGTTTCTCCCCAGCTTCAATGTGCTCTTCCCAAGTGTTACTCCAAACTACTACGTCGTCAATGTAAGCTTTTGTGTTTGTTAACTGTTTAATCACAGCGTCAATCATTCTCTGAAATGTCCCTGGAGCATTTTTCATTTCAAATGGCAACACATTGTATTCATAAAACCCTGATGGTGTGACAAAGGCTGAAATTTCTCGAGCCCTGTCAGTCAAAGGAACACACCAGTATCCCTTAGCAGGTCAATCTTAGTGATGTATCTCGCTTTACCCACTTTATCAATACAATCATCCACCCTGGGGATAGGCTAAGCATCTGATTTTGTGATGGCATTCACCTTTCTGTAATCTGTACAGAATCTTATACTACCGTCCGGCATTGGTACAACCACGCCTGGAGATGCCCATGCAGAGGAAGATTCACAAATTATACCAGCAGCTAACATATGCTCAATTTCTTTTTCCACTAGCTTGCTCTTTTCCAAATTCATCCGATAAGGGGATTGTTTAATCGGCTGGGTTGAGGTAACAATAACATCATGCTCTGTTACTTTGCACCTTTTGGGAACATCTGGGCATAAATCTGCATGCCGGTGAATTAGCTGTGTCAGCTGCTGTCTTTGTTCAGGCTCCAAGTGACTGACTTTATTAGCAAAGTTGGCCAAAATAACAGAGTTCTCTAGTCTGGTGCGTACTATGCTTATCTTTTCAAAACGCTTGGACCACTCCTTATCAATCCTTTCTGCCTCATCGGTCTTCGTGACAGCATCAACCACCGTGGGGGTCGCATCATGATAACCCTTTAGCATATTAACATGAACCAACTGGCCCGGCTTTCACCTAACAGGAGTTTCAATCACATTATGCAGAGAGTCTATTTTCTTAATCACTTTGTACGGCCCTTGAAACCGTAGGGGTTTGGTAACTACAGGGAACAGGACCAAAACCTTATTGACCACTTGAAATTCTTGCTCTTGGGCTCGTTTATCATACCATTGTTTAATTTTAGTCTGGGAGTCTTTAAGATTTTGCTTTGCAAACTCGTAAACTTTATGGCGCCTTTCATGGAGCCTCAAAACATAGTCAATTACATTGACTTGCACATTCCGACTAGACCATTTTTCTTTGAGTAAGATTAAAGGTCCTCTGGACCTGTAACCAAAAACAAGCTCAAATGGACTGAACCCCAGAGATTCCTGAACCGTGTCCCTCACTGCAAGTAACAGAAGTGGCAATGCATCATCCCAGTCATAAGTGTTTTCCTGACAGTAAGTTTTAATCATAGTCTTTAGAGTTGCGTGGAATCTTTCCAACGCTCCTTGAGATTCTGGGTGGTATGCAGAGACTAGAATTTGTCTAACTCCCATCCATGTCAACATTTGCTGAAATGCACGGGACATAAAGGTACTCCCCTGACCTGACTGTATCTGTCTAGGTAACCCTACCATGGTGAAAAATTTAATGAGTGCTTTTAATGCCGCAGGAGTCCTAATGTTCCCCAGGGACACAGTCTCAGAGAATTGAGTAGCAGCACACATCATGGTCATGACATACTACTGCCCGCTCGCAAAGGACCCACAAAATCCACGATGATTCGCGAAAAAGGCTCCCCAAAGGCGGGTATCAGTCTGAGAGGTGCCTTAGGTATAACCTGATTTGACTTTCCTACCACCTCACAAGTATGGCAACTTTTACAATAGTCAACAATATCCTTCCTCATATTTGGCCAATAAAAATCTTTTATAACCCTATCTACTGTCTTCCTTACTCCCAAGTGTCCACCTAGAGATCCCTTGTGAGCTAAATTCAAAATTTCATCCTGATAAACCTTCGGAACCATCGCCTGGTGTACCACCGCCCAGTCCTCATTGAATGGCACCGTGGTCGGCCTCCACTTCCTCATTAACACTCCCTCCTTCAGATAGTACCCCCTTGGTTCCTTATCGATCTCTACTTCAGAAAGAGCTGATTCTTTCAATGCCACGAGCTCCTCATCATGACTCTGTTCCTTTATAAAGTCCCTCCTTGCTAATGGTAGATCTACCTCCTCTCCTTTACTCTCCTTAACCCCACTATCCTTTTCCTTCTCCTCTGGTAACTCATTTCCATTCAAGGTCGGCAAAAATGCCTCCGCTAAATCAACCCTGGATTCATTTAAACTGTCTACTTTCTCAGCCGCCTTTCCAGACATGCTGCAAGTGATTGCACATGCGGGATAAATCTTGGAATCTAATGGTGGGTCCTCAACATTTACAGGCTTACTTGTTAATTTCACTGCTGAATACACATCACCACCTGCCAAATCATTACCAAGTAGGATGTCCACGCCGTCCATCGGTAGTTTCGACCGCACCCCTATTTCGACTGGTCCAGATACCAGGTCACATTTCAGAAACATCCTGTGCAAAGGTACAGCCTCGGTCCCTTTTCCGAAACCTCTTAACACAACCTCCCCAGTCTCAGTCTCAGGACCGAAGCCTAACACCTTCCTTAGAATCAATGACTGATCAGCCCCAGTATCTCTCCAGATCCACTCTGGAACTGGGGTTTCTCCTTCCTTCACAGACACCGTCCCTTCTGAGATAAACTTCTCACGCCCCTCTTGTGCTCTATCTACCTTTGCCTTCCCCGTCGATCTGTTGACCGACTCAATGCAACCAGTCGGGACTGCTGTTTTCCCTTTTCCTGTCTCATTCTTCAGAGCAAAGCACTTAGATACTATATGACCAGCTTTCCCACAATTATAACACATAAAGTTGGGAACCTTCCTGCCAGCCTGTTTTTCCTCCTCCTTGTCTTTTCCACTAGCTCCCGGCTTATTCTCTGCCTTAGCCGGTGGGCTTTCTCTGCCATCCCTACTGCCTTTCTGGTAGCTCTTATTTAGGGAAAACATTGTGTTGTGGGTTAAGGCATACTCGTCTGCTAATTTGGCAGTCGCAGACAGAGTCATTGTCTCCTTCTCATCCAAGTACGTCTTCATACTCTCAGGGATACAACCTTTGAACTGCTCCATCAGTATTAACTGTAATAGTTTATCATAATCTCCAATGACCCCTTTTGAGGTGCACCAATGCTCACAACACATTTGCATCTCACGGGCAAACTCTAAATACATGTGGTTCTACGGCTTTCTCAAGTTCCGGAACATCTGCCGGTATGCCTCTGGCGCCAACTCGTAACTCCTCAATACAGCCCTTTTTACTTCCTTGTAATCCTTAGACTCATCCATAGACAATGCAAAATACGCTTGTTGAGCCTTCCCGCTAAGTACGCTCTGTAACAGAACAGCCCATTTCCCCTTAGGCCAGTTCTGATTCACATACTCAAAATGAACGAAGAACTTATCAACTTCCATCTCCTCGAATGGAGGTACCAACTGGATCTCCTGACCAATCTTGAACCCCTCATCTGGGTTTGCTGCCCGGTCTCTTCCCTGCGATGCCTTTAACCTCTCCATTTCCAGGGCAAACTGCCTCTCTCTCTGTCTACCCTCTGCCTATCAGCTTCTTCACTCTGCCTATCAGCTTCTTCTTTCTGCCTTGCAGCTTCTACCTCCTTTATCTGGAGCTCATCCTCCCTTTCCTCCTGCTCCACAGCCAACCTTAATCTTTCTATCTGTATCTGAAGATCACCCTCAATTGTTTTCTTCTCAGGGAACAGGTCCAATACATCCGACCTGAACACATCCTCGGATATCTAATGCACAGCTATTGCTCTCTGTATATCTGACTTGCTCATCGATGATTTAACCCCCAAGAGTTTTAATCGTTTTGCAATGCTCACCAATTCCACCTTCTTGGCATCCTCTAATGCCCCCGAAGTCGGGTCTTTAAAAAATTTGTCAATTTCCATCTCTGCTGGTTTCCCGTCTGGTTATCCACATAACCAGATCAGAGAAGGGACTTTTATCCCGATTCACTGGCCCCCCTCGATTTGGTGATCAAATCCCAGAGGAGCCCCCAATTAGTAACATATCCCGTAACTGGGTGTCGGACCAGCAGAGAAAGGAGAATCCTTTGGAGTCTGGTGGTACCAAACTAAAGGTGTTTATTAGTAAACTACACAATACAATATTAAAAATGCAAATATACATATCAAATAAGTTAGCAGTAATAAACCTAAAAGTGTAGGAATAATAATAATGAATAATAAACAAGCTCCACTGATGTCTAGGGGTAAATGAATTGTCATAGGAAAGTATAGAGTTCAGTTCATAAATGCTGAAGTAGTTATGGTTGTTGTTTTGAAATTGTTGGAGAGAGAGAGAGAGAGAGAGAGAGCGAGCGAGATGTAACAGCAACTGCTGCGACAGGCAAACATTTTGTGACTTTCTTAATCCGTCGTGTCGTTGTGGCCATTCAGTTATGACCCCTCTGGTCTTCAGCTAGACCATTCTTCTGTGGTGGACTCGTCACACTGGCATGAGTGGACACACACACAAGTCCCCACCTACCCTGCTGTAACACTGTGAACTTTACTGACCGATTTCCTGGTTCGGTCTTTGAAGCCCCCAACTTTCTGTGGGTTCCCAACACTCAGTCAGTGTCCACTGGTGTGTCTGAAGGGTGTCTCTCCAGACCTGTCTTTTATCCCCACTCACGGGGTCTCATCTATCCATCAACTCTGAATGACTGTGTCCATCAAATCAGGCCACTCCTACTATCTCCTGAGGAATGTTAATGAGCAAAGTACAGTCCTTGTAGTAGAAGGTAAATAAGCCAGGAAGAGTCATAATACAGTAGATCAACAGACTCTCTCCCCCTCTTATCTGTAGCAAATGTTCTTGCCTGGGCTTTATCTCTCTCTCATGAGCAGAATAACAACAGCAATAGTTCGTAGTTCTCAGGAGGGGGGTTGGGAATGGTTAACTCTGCACCCCATTGACCATCAGGTCTGTTCATCACTCATAACACCCCCATCCTTCTGGAAATTTTCACCAGAGTGAAAATTAACTAATAAAGCATATTACTGAATTACAGAGTTTGACAAAATACAGAAGTGTTCTTAACTGCAAGAATTATACAGATACACTTTCAAATTAACATCTAGATGAACAATCAGCATTGTCACTCCCCTTTACATCGTATTTTAATATCGAATTCCTGTAACAACTGACTCCAACTTAATAACCTCCTGTTTTTATTTTTCATGTTAGCCAAGAATGCCAAAGGGTTGTGATCAGTATAAACAATTAATGGTCTCTGTGCTGCACAGATGTAGACCTAAAAATGCTGAATTGCCAAGATAAGTGCCAACAACTCTTTCTCCACAGTGGAGTAATTTCTCTGATGCACATCGAGCTTTCGAGAGAAATATGGCACTGGGTGTTCCACTCCATCCCCTGCTTTCTGCAATAGGATTGCCCCTGCAGCCTCATCATTTGCATCAGTCGCCAGGAAGAAAGATTTCAAGAGATCAGGAGCTTTTAACACAGGGTGGTGGCACAATATGGTTTTGAATTTCTCAAAAGCTTCCTGACAAGGACTGCTCCACTCAAATTTTTCTTCAGTCTGTAGGAGCTTTGTAAGTGGGAGGGCAATGTCCGCAAAGTTCTTACAAAATTTTTGATAGTACCCCACCATGCCCTAAAACCTTCTCAATGTCCTCTTATTTGTTGGGACAGGAACCCTGGAAATAGCCTGTACTTTAGCCTGCAGAGGAGCCAATTGCCCCTGTCCTACCACATACCCCAGGTACGTGATCGTGGCATGGCCAAACTCACTCTTTGCGAGGTTCACTGTGAGGTGGGCTGCAGACATTCGTTTAAACAGTTTCTCCCCAGCTTCAATGTGCTCTTCCCAAGTGTTACTCCAAACTACTACGTCGTCAATGTAAGCTTTTGTGTTTGTTAACTGTTTAATCACAGCGTCAATCATTCTCTGAAATGTCCCTGGAGCATTTTTCATTTCAAATGGCAACACATTGTATTCATAAAACCCTGATGGTGTGACAAAGGCTGAAATTTCTCGAGCCCTGTCAGTCAAAGGAACACACCAGTATCCCTTAGCAGGTCAATCTTAGTGATGTATCTCGCTTTACCCACTTTATCAATACAATCATCCACCCTGGGGATAGGCTAAGCATCTGATTTTGTGATGGCATTCACCTTTCTGTAATCTGTACAGAATCTTATACTACCGTCCGGCATTGGTACAACCACGCCTGGAGATGCCCATGCAGAGGAAGATTCACAAATTATACCAGCAGCTAACATATGCTCAATTTCTTTTTCCACTAGCTTGCTCTTTTCCAAATTCATCCGATAAGGGGATTGTTTAATCGGCTGGGTTGAGGTAACAATAACATCATGCTCTGTTACTTTGCACCTTTTGGGAACATCTGGGCATAAATCTGCATGCTGGTGAATTAGCTGTGTCAGCTGCTGTCTTTGTTCAGGCTCCAAGTGACTGACTTTATTAGCAAAGTTGGCCAAAATAACAGAGTTCTCTAGTCTGGTGCGTACTATGCTTATCTTTTCAAAACGCTTGGACCCCTCCTTATCAATCCTTTCTGCCTCATCGGTCTTCGTGACAGCATCAACCACCGTGGGGGTCGCATCATGATAACCCTTTAGCATATTAACATGAACCAACTGGCCCGGCTTTCACCTAACAGGAGTTTCAATCACATTATGCAGAGAGTCTATTTTCTTAATCACTTTGTACGGCCCTTGAAACCGTAGGGGTTTGGTAACTACAGGGAACAGGACCAAAACCTTATTGACCACTTGAAATTCTTGCTCTTGGGCTCGTTTATCATACCATTGTTTAATTTTAGTCTGGGAGTCTTTAAGATTTTGCTTTGCAAACTCGTAAACTTTATGGCGCCTTTCATGGAGCCTCAAAACATAGTCAATTACATTGACTTGCACATTCCGACTAGACCATTTTTCTTTGAGTAAGATTAAAGGTCCTCTGGACCTGTAACCAGAAACAAGCTCAAATGGACTGAACCCCAGAGATTCCTGAACCGTGTCCCTCACTGCAAGTAACAGAAGTGGCAATGCATCATCCCAGTCATAAGTGTTTTCCTGACAGTAAGTTTTAATCATAGTCTTTAGAGTTGCGTGGAATCTTTCCAACGCTCCTTGAGATTCTGGGTGGTATGCAGAGACTAGAATTTGTCTAACTCCCATCCATGTCAACATTTGCTGAAATGCACGGGACATAAAGGTACTCCCCTGACCTGACTGTATCTGTCTAGGTAACCCTACCATGGTGAAAAATTTAATGAGTGCTTTTAATGCCGCAGGAGTCCTAATGTTCCCCAGGGACACAGTCTCAGAGAATTGAGTAGCAGCACACATCATGGTCATGACATACTACTGCCCGCTCGCAAAGGACCCACAAAATCCACGATGATTCGCGAAAAAGGCTCCCCAAAGGCGGGTATCAGTCTGAGAGGTGCCTTAGGTATAACCTGATTTGACTTTCCTACCACCTCACAAGTATGGCAACTTTTACAATAGTCAACAATATCCTTCCTCATATTTGGCCAATAAAAATCTTTTATAACCCTATCTACTGTCTTCCTTACTCCCAAGTGTCCACCTAGAGATCCCTTGTGAGCTAAATTCAAAATTTCATCCTGATAAACCTTCGGAACCATCGCCTGGTGTACCACCGCCCAGTCCTCATTGAATGGCACCGTGGTCGGCCTCCACTTCCTCATTAACACTCCCTCCTTCAGATAGTACCCCCTTGGTTCCTTATCGATCTCTACTTCAGAAAGAGCTGATTCTTTCAATGCCACGAGCTCCTCATCATGACTCTGTTCCTTTATAAAGTCCCTCCTTGCTAATGGTAGATCTACCTCCTCTCCTTTACTCTCCTTAACCCCACTATCCTTTTCCTTCTCCTCTGGTAACTCATTTCCATTCAAGGTCGGCAAAAATGCCTCCGCTAAATCAACCCTGGATTCATTTAAACTGTCTACTTTCTCAGCCGCCTTTCCAGACATGCTGCAAGTGATTGCACATGCGGGATAAATCTTGGAATCTAATGGTGGGTCCTCAACATTTACAGGCTTACTTGTTAATTTCACTGCTGAATACACATCACCACCTGCCAAATCATTACCAAGTAGGATGTCCACGCCGTCCATCGGTAGTTTCGACCGCACCCCTATTTCGACTGGTCCAGATACCAGGTCACATTTCAGAAACATCCTGTGCAAAGGTACAGCCTCGGTCCCTTTTCCGAAACCTCTTAACACAACCTCCCCAGTCTCAGTCTCAGGACCGAAGCCTAACACCTTCCTTAGAATCAATGACTGATCAGCCCCAGTATCTCTCCAGATCCACTCTGGAACTGGGGTTTCTCCTTCCTTCACAGACACCGTCCCTTCTGAGATAAACTTCTCACGCCCCTCTTGTGCTCTATCTACCTTTGCCTTCCCCGTCGATCTGTTGACCGACTCAATGCAACCAGTCGGGACTGCTGTTTTCCCTTTTCCTGTCTCATTCTTCAGAGCAAAGCACTTAGATACTATATGACCAGCTTTCCCACAATTATAACACGTAAAGTTGGGAACCTTCCTGCCAGCCTGTTTTTCCTCCTCCTTGTCTTTTCCACTAGCTCCCGGCTTATTCTCTGCCTTAGCCGGTGGGCTTTCTCTGCCATCCCTACTGCCTTTCTGGTAGCTCTTATTTAGGGAAAACATTGTGTTGTGGGTTAAGGCATACTCGTCTGCTAATTTGGCAGTCGCAGACAGAGTCATTGTCTCCTTCTCATCCAAGTACGTCTTCATACTCTCAGGGATACAACCTTTGAACTGCTCCATCAGTATTAACTGTAATAGTTTATCATAATCTCCAATGACCCCTTTTGAGGTGCACCAATGCTCACAACACATTTGCATCTCACGGGCAAACTCTAAATACATGTGGTTCTACGGCTTTCTCAAGTTCCGGAACATCTGCCGGTATGCCTCTGGCGCCAACTCGTAACTCCTCAATACAGCCCTTTTTACTTCCTTGTAATCCTTAGACTCATCCATAGACAATGCAAAATACGCTTGTTGAGCCTTCCCGCTAAGTACGCTCTGTAACAGAACAGCCCATTTCCCCTTAGGCCAGTTCTGATTCACATACTCAAAATGAACGAAGAACTTATCAACTTCCATCTCCTCGAATGGAGGTACCAACTGGATCTCCTGACCAATCTTGAACCCCTCATCTGGGTTTGCTGCCCGGTCTCTTCCCTGCGATGCCTTTAACCTCTCCATTTCCAGGGCAAACTGCCTCTCTCTCTGTCTACCCTCTGCCTATCAGCTTCTTCACTCTGCCTATCAGCTTCTTCTTTCTGCCTTGCAGCTTCTACCTCCTTTATCTGGAGCTCATCCTCCCTTTCCTCCTGCTCCACAGCCAACCTTAATCTTTCTATCTGTATCTGAAGATCACCCTCAATTGTTTTCTTCTCAGGGAACAGGTCCAATACATCCGACCTGAACACATCCTCGGATATCTAATGCACAGCTATTGCTCTCTGTATATCTGACTTGCTCATCGATGATTTAACCCCCAAGAGTTTTAATCGTTTTGCAATGCTCACCAATTCCACCTTCTTGGCATCCTCTAATGCCCCCGAAGTCGGGTCTTTAAAAAATTTGTCAATTTCCATCTCTGCTGGTTTCCCGTCTGGTTATCCACATAACCAGATCAGAGAAGGGACTTTTATCCCGATTCACTGGCCCCCCTCGATTTGGTGATCAAATCCCAGAGGAGCCCCCAATTAGTAACATATCCCGTAACTGGGTGTCGGACCAGCAGAGAAAGGAGAATCCTTTGGAGTCTGGTGGTACCAAACTAAAGGTGTTTATTAGTAAACTACACAATACAATATTAAAAATGCAAATATACATATCAAATAAGTTAGCAGTAATAAACCTAAAAGTGTAGGAATAATAATAATGAATAATAAACAAGCTCCACTGATGTCTAGGGGTAAATGAATTGTCATAGGAAAGTATAGAGTTCAGTTCATAAATGCTGAAGTAGTTATGGTTGTTGTTTTGAAATTGCTGGAGAGAGAGAGAGAGAGAGAGAGAGCGAGCGAGATGTAACAGCAACTGCTGCGACAGGCAAACATTTTGTGACTTTCTTAATCCGTCGTGTCGTTGTGGCCATTCAGTTATGACCCCTCTGGTCTTCAGCTAGACCATTCTTCTGTGGTGGACTCGTCACACTGGCATGAGTGGACACACACACAAGTCCCCACCTACCCTGCTGTAACACTGTGAACTTTACTGACCGATTTCCTGGTTCGGTCTTTGAAGCCCCCAACTTTCTGTGGGTTCCCAACACTCAGTCAGTGTCCACTGGTGTGTCTGAAGGGTGTCTCTCCAGACCTGTCTTTTATCCCCACTCACGGGGTCTCATCTATCCATCAACTCTGAATGACTGTGTCCATCAAATCAGGCCACTCCTACTATCTCCTGAGGAATGTTAATGAGCAAAGTACAGTCCTTGTAGTAGAAGGTAAATAAGCCAGGAAGAGTCATAATACAGTAGATCAACAGACTCTCTCCCCCTCTTATCTGTAGCAAATGTTCTTGCCTGGGCTTTATCTCTCTCTCATGAGCAGAATAACAACAGCAATAGTTCGTAGTTCTCAGGAGGGGGGTTGGGAATGGTTAACTCTGCACCCCATTGACCATCAGGTCTGTTCATCACTCATAACACCCCCATCCTTCTGGAAATTTTCACCAGAGTGAAAATTAACTAATAAAGCATATTACTGAATTACAGAGTTTGACAAAATACAGAAGTGTTCTTAACTGCAAGAATTATACAGATACACTTTCAAATTAACATCTAGATGAACAATCAGCATTGTCACTCCCCTTTACATCGTATTTTAATATCGAATTCCTGTAACAACTGACTCCAACTTAATAACCTCCTGTTTTTATTTTTCATGTTAGCCAAGAATGCCAAAGGGTTGTGATCAGTATAAACAATTAATGGTCTCTGTGCTGCACAGATGTAGACCTAAAAATGCTGAATTGCCAAGATAAGTGCCAACAACTCTTTCTCCACAGTGGAGTAATTTCTCTGATGCACATCGAGCTTTCGAGAGAAATATGGCACTGGGTGTTCCACTCCATCCCCTGCTTTCTGCAATAGGATTGCCCCTGCAGCCTCATCATTTGCATCAGTCGCCAGGAAGAAAGATTTCAAGAGATCAGGAGCTTTTAACACAGGGTGGTGGCACAATATGGTTTTGAATTTCTCAAAAGCTTCCTGACAAGGACTGCTCCACTCAAATTTTTCTTCAGTCTGTAGGAGCTTTGTAAGTGGGAGGGCAATGTCCGCAAAGTTCTTACAAAATTTTTGATAGTACCCCACCATGCCCAAAAACCTTCTCAATGTCCTCTTATTTGTTGGGACAGGAACCCTGGAAATAGCCTGTACTTTAGCCTGCAGAGGAGCCAATTGCCCCTGTCCTACCACATACCCCAGGTACGTGATCGTGGCATGGCCAAACTCACTCTTTGCGAGGTTCACTGTGAGGTGGGCTGCAGACATTCGTTTAAACAGTTTCTCCCCAGCTTCAATGTGCTCTTCCCAAGTGTTACTCCAAACTACTACGTCGTCAATGTAAGCTTTTGTGTTTGTTAACTGTTTAATCACAGCGTCAATCATTCTCTGAAATGTCCCTGGAGCATTTTTCATTTCAAATGGCAACACATTGTATTCATAAAACCCTGATGGTGTGACAAAGGCTGAAATTTCTCGAGCCCTGTCAGTCAAAGGAACACACCAGTATCCCTTAGCAGGTCAATCTTAGTGATGTATCTCGCTTTACCCACTTTATCAATACAATCATCCACCCTGGGGATAGGCTAAGCATCTGATTTTGTGATGGCATTCACCTTTCTGTAATCTGTACAGAATCTTATACTACCGTCCGGCATTGGTACAACCACGCCTGGAGATGCCCATGCAGAGGAAGATTCACAAATTATACCAGCAGCTAACATATGCTCAATTTCTTTTTCCACTAGCTTGCTCTTTTCCAAATTCATCCGATAAGGGGATTGTTTAATCGGCTGGGTTGAGGTAACAATAACATCATGCTCTGTTACTTTGCACCTTTTGGGAACATCTGGGCATAAATCTGCATGCTGGTGAATTAGCTGTGTCAGCTGCTGTCTTTGTTCAGGCTCCAAGTGACTGACTTTATTAGCAAAGTTGGCCAAAATAACAGAGTTCTCTAGTCTGGTGCGTACTATGCTTATCTTTTCAAAACGCTTGGACCCCTCCTTATCAATCCTTTCTGCCTCATCGGTCTTCGTGACAGCATCAACCACCGTGGGGGTCGCATCATGATAACCCTTTAGCATATTAACATGAACCAACTGGCCCGGCTTTCACCTAACAGGAGTTTCAATCACATTATGCAGAGAGTCTATTTTCTTAATCACTTTGTACGGCCCTTGAAACCGTAGGGGTTTGGTAACTACAGGGAACAGGACCAAAACCTTATTGACCACTTGAAATTCTTGCTCTTGGGCTCGTTTATCATACCATTGTTTAATTTTAGTCTGGGAGTCTTTAAGATTTTGCTTTGCAAACTCGTAAACTTTATGGCGCCTTTCATGGAGCCTCAAAACATAGTCAATTACATTGACTTGCACATTCCGACTAGACCATTTTTCTTTGAGTAAGATTAAAGGTCCTCTGGACCTGTAACCAAAAACAAGCTCAAATGGACTGAACCCCAGAGATTCCTGAACCGTGTCCCTCACTGCAAGTAACAGAAGTGGCAATGCATCATCCCAGTCATAAGTGTTTTCCTGACAGTAAGTTTTAATCATAGTCTTTAGAGTTGCGTGGAATCTTTCCAACGCTCCTTGAGATTCTGGGTGGTATGCAGAGACTAGAATTTGTCTAACTCCCATCCATGTCAACATTTGCTGAAATGCACGGGACATAAAGGTACTCCCCTGACCTGACTGTATCTGTCTAGGTAACCCTACCATGGTGAAAAATTTAATGAGTGCTTTTAATGCCGCAGGAGTCCTAATGTTCCCCAGGGACACAGTCTCAGAGAATTGAGTAGCAGCACACATCATGATCATGACATACTACTGCCCGCTCGCAAAGGACCCACAAAATCCACGATGATTCGCGAAAAAGGCTCCCCAAAGGCGGGTATCAGTCTGAGAGGTGCCTTAGGTATAACCTGATTTGACTTTCCTACCACCTCACAAGTATGGCAACTTTTACAATAGTCAACAATATCCTTCCTCATATTTGGCCAATAAAAATCTTTTATAACCCTATCTACTGTCTTCCTTACTCCCAAGTGTCCACCTAGAGATCCCTTGTGAGCTAAATTCAAAATTTCATCCTGATAAACCTTCGGAACCATCGCCTGGTGTACCACCGCCCAGTCCTCATTGAATGGCACCGTGGTCGGCCTCCACTTCCTCATTAACACTCCCTCCTTCAGATAGTACCCCCTTGGTTCCTTATCGATCTCTACTTCAGAAAGAGCTGATTCTTTCAATGCCACGAGCTCCTCATCATGACTCTGTTCCTTTATAAAGTCCCTCCTTGCTAATGGTAGATCTACCTCCTCTCCTTTACTCTCCTTAACCCCACTATCATTTTCCTTCTCCTCTGGTAACTCATTTCCATTCAAGGTCGGCAAAAATGCCTCCGCTAAATCAACCCTGGATTCATTTAAACTGTCTACTTTCTCAGCCGCCTTTCCAGACATGCTGCAAGTGATTGCACATGCGGGATAAATCTTGGAATCTAATGGTGGGTCCTCAGCATTTACAGGCTTACTTGTTAATTTCACTGCTGAATACACATCACCACCTGCCAAATCATTACCAAGTAGGATGTCCACGCCGTCCATCGGTCGTTTCGACCACACCCCTATTTCGACTGGTCCAGATACCAGGTCACATTTCAGAAACATCCTGTGCAAAGGTACAGCCTCGGTCCCTTTTCCGAAACCTCTTAACACAACCTCCCCAGTCTCAGTCTCAGGACCGAAGCCTAACACCTTCCTTAGAATCAATGACTGATCAGCCCCAGTATCTCTCCAGATCCACTCTGGAACTGGGGTTTCTCCTTCCTTCACAGACACCGTCCCTTCTGAGATAAACTTCTCACGCCCCTCTTGTGCTCTATCTACCTTTGCCTTCCCCGTCGATCTGTTGACCGACTCAATGCAACCAGTCGGGACTGCTGTTTTCCCTTTTCCTGTCTCATTCTTCAGAGCAAAGCACTTAGATACTATATGACCAGCTTTCCCACAATTATAACACGTAAAGTTGGGAACCTTCCTGCCAGCCTGTTTTTCCTCCTCCTTGTCTTTTCCACTAGCTCCCGGCTTATTCTCTGCCTTAGCCGGTGGGCTTTCTCTGCCATCCCTACTGCCTTTCTGGTAGCTCTTATTTAGGGAAAACATTGTGTTGTGGGTTAAGGCATACTCGTCTGCTAATTTGGCAGTCGCAGACAGAGTCATTGTCTCCTTCTCATCCAAGTACGTCTTCATACTCTCAGGGATACAACCTTTGAACTGCTCCATCAGTATTAACTGTAATAGTTTATCATAATCTCCAATGACCCCTTTTGAGGTGCACCAATGCTCACAACACATTTGCATCTCACGGGCAAACTCTAAATACATGTGGTTCTACGGCTTTCTCAAGTTCCGGAACATCTGCCGGTATGCCTCTGGCGCCAACTCGTAACTCCTCAATACAGCCCTTTTTACTTCCTTGTAATCCTTAGACTCATCCATAGACAATGCAAAATACGCTTGTTGAGCCTTCCCGCTAAGTACGCTCTGTAACAGAACAGCCCATTTCCCCTTAGGCCAGTTCTGATTCACATACTCAAAATGAACGAAGAACTTATCAACTTCCATCTCCTCGAATGGAGGTACCAACTGGATCTCCTGACCAATCTTGAACCCCTCATCTGGGTTTGCTGCCCGGTCTCTTCCCTGCGATGCCTTTAACCTCTCCATTTCCAGGGCAAACTGCCTCTCTCTCTGTCTACCCTCTGCCTATCAGCTTCTTCACTCTGCCTATCAGCTTCTTCTTTCTGCCTTGCAGCTTCTACCTCCTTTATCTGGAGCTCATCCTCCCTTTCCTCCTGCTCCACAGCCAACCTTAATCTTTCTATCTGTATCTGAAGATCACCCTCAATTGTTTTCTTCTCAGGGAACAGGTCCAATACATCCGACCTGAACACATCCTCGGATATCTAATGCACAGCTATTGCTCTCTGTATATCTGACTTGCTCATCGATGATTTAACCCCCAAGAGTTTTAATCGTTTTGCAATGCTCACCAATTCCACCTTCTTGGCATCCTCTAATGCCCCCGAAGTCGGGTCTTTAAAAAATTTGTCAATTTCCATCTCTGCTGGTTTCCCGTCTGGTTATCCACATAACCAGATCAGAGAAAGGACTTTTATCCCGATTCACTGGCCCCCCTCGATTTGGTGATCAAATCCCAGAGGAGCCCCCAATTAGTAACATATCCCGTAACTGGGTGTCGGACCAGCAGAGAAAGGAGAATCCTTTGGAGTCTGGTGGTACCAAACTAAAGGTGCTTATTAGTAAACTACACAATACAATATTAAAAATGCAAATATACATATCAAATAAGTTAGCAGTAATAAACCTAAAAGTGTAGGAATAATAATAATGAATAATAAACAAGCTCCACTGATGTCTAGGGGTAAATGAATTGTCATAGGAAAGTATAGAGTTCAGTTCATAAATGCTGAAGTAGTTATGGTTGTTGTTTTGAAATTGTTGGGGAGAGAGAGAGAGAGAGAGAGAGAGCGAGATGTAACAGCAACTGCTGCGACAGGCAAACATTTTGTGACTTTCTTAATCCGTCGTGTCGTTGTGGCCATTCAGTTATGACCCCTCTGGTCTTCAGCTAGACCGTTTTTCTGTGGTGGACTCGTCACTCTGGCATGAGTGGACACACCCACAAGTCCCCACCGGCCCTGCTGTAACACTGTGAGCTTTACTAATCGATCTCCTGGTTCGGTCTTCGAAGCCCCCACCTTTCTGTGGGTTCCCAACATGCAGTCAGTGTCCACTGGTGTGTCTGAAGGGTGTCTCTCCAGACCTGTCTTTTATCCCCACTCATGGGGTCTCAGCTATCCATCAACTCTGAATGACCGTGTCCATCAAATCAGGCCACTCCTGCTATCTCCTGAGGAATGTTAATGAGCAAAGTACAGTCCTTGTAGTAGAAGGTAAATAAGCCAGGAAGAGTCATTATACAGTAGATCAACAGTCTCTCTCCCCCTCTTATCTGTAGCAAATGTTCTTGCCTGGGCTTTATCTCTCTCTCATGAGCAGCATAACAACAGCAATAGTTCATAGTTCTCAGGTGGGGGGGGGTTGGGAATGGTTAACTCTGCACCCCATTGACCATCAGGTCTGTCCATTACTCATAACAATTGGCTCTCCTCTATTATGTCATGTCTAAGCTTGGAGAAAATTAGAAGCTGGACATTTGATACATCCTTTAATTTTGAAGAAGTCTGGCTACCCTTTATTCAATATTTTAACATGGTTTAATTTATTTTTATTTATTTATTTTTCTTTATTCTCTTTGGGAAAAATCCTTATCCATGAAGATTCGGAGATGACTGGAAGGATGTGTTTTTTTTTCTCTCTCTCCTTTTTTTTCTAATTTTATCCTCAATTGGACTGCCGAATCTTTCTTTTTCTTTCCTTTTTTTGCCTTTCTTTTTTTTAATTGTTTTTTGTTTCAGTTTAGTTAGTGGGTTTTTTTCCCCTTATCAATAAAATTAAATTTAAAAAAAAATTAAAAAATCTGTATATTCATGTGAGGAAAATATGTGCTGTATGTTTAATATTAAATTTGTAAGATAAACCCTTTTAGAAACAAAATTGAGTGTATTAGCCACTTATAAGTGACTTAAAGTTGACTTATCACCTATATTCCAGTCATGATTAACAACCCCACCCCAACCCCCTGTTGGCTGGACGGCAAGAATATTGTCAATATTAATCCAGTCTGCGGTGCAATAAGAGTTGGTGACCCCTGCCCTACGCGATCCCCTTGTCCATTCGTCCCTCCCCACTGATCTTCCGCCTGGCAAGCAGAACAAGTGCTACACCTGCCCCTACACCTCCCCCCTCACTTCCATTTAGGACCCTAAACAGTCCTTTCAGGTGAGGCGACACTTCATCTGTTAGTCTGTTGGGGTGTCCGGTGTCCGGTGCTCCCAATGTGGCCTCCTGTATATCAGTGAGACCCAACATAGATTGGGAGACTACTATCTGAGCAACTACACTCTGCCTGCAAGAAAAAATGGGATCCCTCAGTGACCACCCATTTTAATTCCACTTCGCATTCCCATTCCGACATGTCCATCCATGGTCTCCTGCACTGGCATGATGAGACCAGACTTAGGGTGGAGGAACAACATCTTATATTCCACTTGGGTTGCCTCCAACCTGATGGCATGAATATCAATTCCTCAAACTTCTGTTAATGCCCCCCTCCCCACTCCTTCATCATTTTCCATCCCTTTTCCCTCTCTCACATTGTCTCCTTACCACCTCCCTCTGGTGCTCCTCCCCTCCATTCTTTCTTCCATGGCCTTCTGTCTATTTCACTAATCAACTTACAGCTCTTTACTTCATCATCCCCCTCTTTGTTTTACCTATCACCCTATGGTTCTGTCTCTCCTCCCCCACATTTAAAATCTACTCCTCAGATTTTTTTCTCCAGTTCTGCTGAAGGGTTTTGTCCCAACATTGACAGTTTCCATCAATGCTGCCTGGCCTGCTGAGTTTCTCCAAGATTTCATTTATGTTGCTTGGTTTTTCCAACATTTGCAGATTTTCTCTTGTTTCTGATTCCCCATGTCTCAGTTTTATGATAGCAATTTCATTTCATTTGTTCTTACCCACCTATTTTTCTACAGATGATATGAAGGTTGGTGGTGTTATAGATACTGCAGAAGGTTGTTAGAGGTTACAACGGGATATTCATAGGATGCAGAGCTCGGTTGAGAAGTGGCTGATAGAGTTCAATCCAGAAAAGTGTGATGTGATGCACCTTGGAGATTGAATATGAAGACAGAATATTTTTAGCAATGTAGAGGAACAGAGGGATTTTAGAGTCTCCAGCTATAGATCCCTCAAAGTTTACATGCTACTTAACAGGGTGGTTAGGAAAACATATGGTGTGGTGGCCTTCATTAATTGGGGAATTGAGTTCAAGAGCCATGTTGTAATGCTGCAGCTCCATAAAACTTTGGTTAGCCCACACTTGGAATATAGTGTTCAGTTCTGGTTGCCTCATTATAGAAAGGACATAAACACTTTATATAGGCTTCAGAGAATTTTACCAGGAAGCTGTCTGGATTGGAGAGATTTTAGAGAAGTGGGGTTGAGCAAGTTAGGGCTTTTCTCTTTAGAGCAAAGGAAGATGAGATTTTACTTGATAGTCATCGCAGGTTTTGGTAAAGTGACCCCTCAATCTTTGTCAGGTCTCCCTGAAGTGGAGGAGGAGGTACTGGGAGCACTGGGTAAATTAGATGACCCTGATAGCCTCACAGGTGAAGCATTACCACATCTGTAAGGACTGGTTGGGGTTTTGAATGGTGGTGAGGAAGGAATGAATGGGCATGTGTCGCACTTGCTCCACTTGCAAAGAACACTTGTTCATTAATTCATTGTCATCCTCTACCAGCATTTAGCAGGGATGGAATGGGGAGTAACTCCATAAAAGCATATGACACAGGTGCATAATTATACCATTTAGCCCATTGAGCCTGCTCTGCCATTCTATCATGGCTGACCTAAGATCCCACTCAACCCTGTACACCTGCCTCCTTGCCATATCCTTTGAAGCTCTGACCAATCAGGAAATTATCAAATTCTGATTTAAGTGTACACATGGACCTGGCCTCCACTGCAATCTGTGGCAGAGTATACCACAGATATTCTACTTTCATGCTAAAACAAAGTCCCTCCTTACGTCTGTTCTAAAAGGTCACCCCTCAATTTTGAGGCTGTGCCCTCTGATTCTGGGTATCCCCATCATAAGAATCATCCTCTCCACATCTGCCTTAGCTAGTCCCTTTAACATTCAATAGGTTTCAATGTGATTCCCCTCACATTCTTCTAAATTCTAGTGAGTACAGGCCCAAAGCTACCAAACACTCCTCCTATGTCAACCCCTTCATTGCCAGAATCATTCTCATGAACCTCTTCTGGACTCTCTCCAATGCCAACACATCCTTTCTGAGATATGGAGCCCAAGACTGTTGACAAAACTCCAAGTGTGGCCTGATCAGTGTCTTATAAAACCTCCGCATGATATCCTTGCTTTTATTTTCTATTCCCCTTGAAGTAAATGCCAACATTGTATTTGCCTTCTTTACTACAGACTCAACCCATAAATTAACCTTCTGGGTGTCTTGCACAAGGACTCCTAAGTCACTCTGCACCTCTGATGTTTGAAACTTCTCCCCATTTGGATAGTAGTCTGCACTATTTTTCCTTTTATCATACATGTCTCAACACTGTGTTCTATCTGCCACTTTTTTGCCCATTCTCCCAACTTGTCTAACTCCTGCTGCAATTGCATTGCTTCCTCAGCACTGCCTACCCCTCCATCTACCTTTGTATCATCCGCAAACTTTGCCACAAAGTCATCAATTCCATTATACGAATCGTTGATCAACAATGTGAAAAGTAGTGATCCCAATACTGACCCCAGAGGTACAACATCAGTCACTGGCAGCCAATCTGAAAAGGCCCTCTTTATTCCCACTCACTACCCCTTGCCTGTCAGCCATTCGTCTATCCATGCCAGTATCTTTTCTGTAACATTAGAGGATTTTACCTTGTTAAGCAGCCTCATGTGTGGCACCTTATCAAATGCCTTTTAAAATTCCACGTAAATGACACCCACTGCCTTCCTTTTCTCCACCCTGCCAGTTACTACCTTGAAGAAACTTCTTCAGCTTTCTCAGGAAGTAAAGGTGCTGGTGGGCCTTCTAGGCAGTGGATTCTGCTTGGTTAGACCAAGTCACGTCATTTGTGATATTCACCCCGAGGAACTTAAAGCTTTTGATCTGTTCCACCTGTGTACCACTGATGTAGATGGGGTTGTGCAGTCCGCTACTCCTTCTGAAGTCAACAACCAATTCCTTCGTCTTGCTGATGTTGAGGGATAGGTTATTGTCTTCACACCATGCCACCAGGTTCTTAATTTCCTCTCTGTACTCAGACTAATCATTACCTAAGATATGGCCAACAATTGTGGTGTCATCAGCAAACTTATATATTGAGATTGATGGAAACTTGGCTACACAATCATGGGTGTACAATGAGTACAGCAGGGGGCTGAGTACACAGCCATGTGGGGCACCGGTGCTCAGAGAGATTGTAGAGGAGAACTTGTCCCCTATTTTTACAGCCTGGGTCCTGTCTGTGAGGAAGTTGAAGATCCAGCTGCAGATCTGAGTGCTAAGACCTAGGTTCTGGAGGATAGGAATCAGTTTATTTGGAATGATGGTATTAAAGGCAGAGCTACAGTCAATGAAAAGGAGCCTTACATATACGTCTTTATTCTCCAGGTTCTAAGGAGGAATGTAGTGCCAGAGAGATGGCATCTGCCATTGACCTGTTGCTCCGGTAGGCGAATTGCAAAGTGTTGAGGTTGACCGGTAGGTTATGGTTGATGTGTGCCATAACTAGTCGCTTGAAGCACTTTATAGCAATTGATGTTAGAGCCGCAGGTTGGTAGTCATTCAGGCATGTCACCTTGCTTTTCTTTGGCACCGGGATTATCGTTGCCTTCTTAAAACACGAGGGGATCTAAGACTGAAGCAGGGAGCAATTGAAGATGTCAGCAAACACTCCAGCTAGCTCACTTGCACAGGCCCAGAGAACCCATCCTGGGACGCCATCTGGGCCCATCGCCTTCCTTGGATTTATCTTTAGGCAACATTTCCTTTACAGAAACCATGCTGACTTTGAGTTAATTTATCATTAGTCCCCAAGTGCCCCGAAACCTCATCCTTAATAATAGATTCCAACACTTTCTCAATCACTGAGGATAGGCTAATAAGCCTAAAATTTCCTTTCCTTTGCCTTCTTAAAGTGTGGAGTGACATTTGCAATTTTCCAGTCCTCTGGAACCGTGCCAGGATCAAGCGATTCTTGAAAGATCATGACTAATGCATCAGTTATGTCTTCAGCAACTTCTCTCAGGACTCTAGGATGTAGTCCATCTAGTCCCGGTGACTAATTCACCTTGAGAACTTTGAGTTTACCAAGCACCTTTTCCTTTGCAATAGTAATGACACTCACTCCTGCTCCCTGACACTCATGGACCTCTTGCACACAGACAGTGTCTTCCCAGTGAAGACTAATGCAAAGGGTGGGGGGGGGGGGTGGCATTTCTAGTCAGGGAAAATGTTACAGCAGTGCTCAGGCAGGACAGTTTATACATCTACCAAGGCCATATGGGTGGAGATGAGAAACAGGAAAGGTATGACCACATTAATGGGGTTGTATTATAGACCACCCAATAGTCAGAGAGAAGTGGAGGAGCAAATCTGCAGAAAGATAGCAGACAACTGCAGGAAACATAAAGTTGTAATAGTAGGGGATTTCAATTTTCCACATATTGTTTGGGATTCCCATACTGTTAAATGTCTAGATGGGTTAGAGTTTTAAAAATATGTTCAGGAAAGTTTTCTAAATCAATATATAGAGGTACCGAATAGAGAGGATGCAATATTAGATTTCCTATTAGGAAATGAGTTAGGGCAGGTGACAGAAGTGTGTGTAGAGGAACACTTTAGTTCCAGTGATCATAACACCATAAGTTTCAACTTGATCATGGATAAGGATAGATCTGGTCCTTGAGTTGATGTTCTAAACTGGAAAAAGGCTAAATTTGAAGAAATGAGAAAAGATCTAAAAAGCATGGATTGGGACAGGTTGTTCTCTGCAAGGATGTTGTTGGTAAGTGGGAGGCCTTCAAAGGAGAAATTTTGAGAGTGCAGAGTTTGTATGTTCCTGTCAGGATTAAAGGCAAAGTGGATAAGAATAAGGAACCTTGGTTCTCTAAGGATATCGGAACTCTGATAAAGAAGAAAAGAGAAATGTATGACATGTATAGGAAACAGGGAACAAATAAGGTACTTGAGGAGTATAAAAAGTGCAAAAACATACTAAAGAAAGAAATCAGGAGGGCTAAAAGAAGACATGAGGTAGGTTTGCCAGTCAAAGTGAAGGATAATCCAAAGAGCTTCTGCAGGTATATTAAGAGCAAAAGGATAGTAAGGGATAAAGTTGGTCCTCTTGAAGATCAGAGTGGTCGGCTATGTATTGAACCAAAAGAAATGGGGGAGATCTTAAATTGTTTTTTTGCATCTGTATTTTCTAAGGAAACTGGCATGGAGTCAATGAAAATAAGGCAAACAAGTAGTGAGGTCATGGAACCTATACAGATTGAAGAGGAGGAGGTGCTTGCTATCTTGAGGCAAATCAGAGTAGATAAATCCCCAGGACCTGACAGGGTATTCCCTCGGACCTTGAAGGAGACTAGTGTTGAAATTGCAAAGGCCTTGGCAGATATATTCAAAATGTCGGTATCGACGGGTGAGGTGCCGGAGGATTGGAGGATAGCTCATGTTCAAAAAAGGCTCTAAAAGTAATCTGGGAAATTATAGGCCGGTAAATTTGAAGTGGGTAGTAGGTAAATTATTGGAAGGAGTACTAAGAGATAGGACCTACAAGTATTTAGATATTATTAGGGAGAGACAACATGGATTTGTGTGTGGTAGGTCATGTTTAACAAATCTATTAGAGTTTTTCGAGGAGGCTACACAGAAAGTGGATGAAGGGAAGGCAGTGGATGTTGTCTACATGGACTTCAGTAAGGCCTTTGACAAGGTCCGGCATGGAAGGATAGGAAGATTCAGTCACTAGGTATACATGGTGAGGTATTAAATTGGATTAGACATTGGCTCAATGGGAGAAGTCAGAGAGTGGTAGTGGAGGATTGCTTCTCTGAGTGGAGGCCTGTGACTAGTGATGTGCCACAGGGATCAGTGCTGGGTCCATTGTTATTTGTCATCTATATCAATGATCTGGATGATAATGTGGTAAATTGGATCAGCAAATTTGCTGATGATACAAAGATTGGAGGTGAAGTGGATAGTGAGGAAGGTTTTCAAAGCTTGCAGAGGGATTTCGACCTGCTGGAAAAATGGGCTAAAAAATGGCAGATGGAGTTTAATACAGACAATTGTGAGGTATTGCATTTTGGAAGGGAAAACCAAGGTAGAACATACAAGGTAAATGGTAGGGCACTGGGGAGTGCATTACAGCAGAGGGATCTGGGAATACAGGTACAAAATTCCCTAAAAGTGGCATCACAGGTAGATAGGATTGTAATGAGAGCTTTTGGTACATTGGCCTTTATAAATCAAAGTATTGAGTATAATAGTTGAAATGTAATGGTGAGGTTGTATAAGGCATTGGTGAGGCCAAATTTGGAGTATTGTGTGCAGTTTTGGTCACCAAATTACAGGAAGGATATTAATAAGGTTGAAAGAGTGCAAAGAAGGTTTACAAGGATGTTGCCGGGACTAGAGAAACTGAGTTACAAAGAATGGTTGAATAGGTTAGGACTTTATTCTCTGGAGCGTAGAAGAATGAGGGGAGACTTGATAGAGGCATATAAAATTAATATGAGTATAGATAGAATGAATGCAAGTGGGCTTTTTCCACTGAGGTTAGGGGAGAAAAAAACCAGAGGACATGGGTTAAGGGTGAAGGGGGAAAAGTTTAAAGAGAACATTAGGGGGGCTTCTTCACACAGAGAGTGGTGGGAGTGTGGAATGAGCTGCCAAATGAAGTGGTAAATGCAGGCTCACTTCGAACAGTTAAGAAAAACTTGGACAGGTAGATGGATGAGAGTTGTATGGAGGGATATGTTCCAGGTGCAGGTCAGTGGGACTAGGCAGAAAAATGGTTCGGCACAGCCAAGTAAGACCAAAAGACCTGTTTCTGTGCTGTAATGTTTCTATGATTCCATGGTTCTATCTGGGTTATTACACAACAGCCAATCAAAGATAACCTTTCTCCTCATAAGCTCAAGCATAATTTGCTCTAAAAAGCCAGCTCATAGGCACTCAATAAATTTCTCGTCTTGCTATCCGACACCAACCTGATACTTCCAAGTCTCTTGCATTTTGAAGTCCCTCATTGCAATTGTGTCATTACTCTCATTACATGCCTTTTCCAGTTCCCTTTGCAATCTGAACCCCATGTCTTGGCTACTATTTGGATGCCTATATAAGATTCCCATAATGATTTTTTTTACCTCTGCAGTTTCTTAAGGGGTAACTGCACAAAGATTCAACATTCTCTTTGTCACCTCTTTCTAAAGATGCAATTCCATCTCTTACCAACAGAGCCATGTCTTTCTACCTGTCCTTTTGTCAAAAAGTATATCCTTTGATGATATGACCTTCTTTCAGATGTGACTAATGTCATACTGACTAATTACTAATCGCGCCATTAGTTCGTCTACCATATTCCAAATGCTATGCACATTTAAATACAGTACCTTCAGTTCTGCATTCTTCACCCTTTTGAATTTTGACTCTGTGGTGCAATTTAACTCTTTTCTCTGTCTGTATTTGTACCTTATCATTGACTTGTCCTTCGTCCATCCACCTGCCACATTAGTTTAAACCACTCCCAACAGCTCTAGGAAACTTGCCTGCAAGAATATTAGTCTCCCTTGGATTCAAGTGCAACCTATCCCTTTTGTACAGGTCTCAGCTGCCCCAGAAGAGGTCCCAGTTATCCAGAAATCTGAATCCCTGCCACCTGATCCAATTTTTCAGCCACACATTTATCTGCCACCTCATTGTATTCCTATCCTCACTATTGCATGGCACAGGAAGCAATTCTGAGATGGCTACGCTTGAGGACCTGCTTCTCAGCTTCCTTCCTAACTCCCTGTATTCAGATTTCAGGATCTCCTCTATTTTTCTGCATATGTCGTTGGTACCAATATGTACTGTGACTTCTGGCTGCTCACCCTCCCTTTCCAGGATATGGTGCATGCATTCATAAACATCCTGGACATAACACCAGGGAGGAAAACTCCCACTTGTGTTTCTCTTTTGCGTCCACAGAATTGCCTTTCTGTGCCCCTATATATAGAGTCCTCTATTATTGCTGACATCCTCTTCAGTTCCCTACCCTTCTGGGGCACAAGGTCAGACTTGGTGCCAGAGGCATGGCCACAGTTGCTTCAATGGTCCCCCCAACAGTACTCAAAAAGGAGTATTCACTATTGAGGGGAATGGCCACAGGCCATACCCACAAACTGTCCCCGAATCTCATCGTTGTCACATCTTATATTCATAAAGTTGATCATCGTAGATGTTTTTGACTTCAGAACTGTCGATGTTCTTGCATTGATTGATATTGGATGTGTGAGTGCTTGGATAATTATGTTACACTCTTTTCAGGTTAAATTTGTGAGTTTGGTGTAGAACAGAGCTGTGAGGCATTTGCTAAGTACTGATGATGCATTTACCTTGAGAATCCTGACAAACCTCATCTAACTGGTTTGCTTTGCTTAAGGCTCTAAGGAGGCAGTCAGGTAGTGTGACATTACTAATTGTTTAAGCTGTTGTGTTAATATTGAGTTTGGGACTTAACGTCCAGGTCATTGCAGCAGACCACCGCTCACTTAGGAAAGTAGACATAGGGGCTGATTTCCACGTGTTCTTCTTTGGTGTGTTCCCATTCTCTCTATGACAATATTTATCATCTCCTCATAAGGCTCCAGGATCCTTACTTCCCACAGGAATGCACATCAGTGGCCTTTTCTCCTGTTCTGCTCACAACAAGCAGGATAGACAAAGGAGAATTGGTCGATGTTGTGTACTTGGATTTTCAGAAGGACTTTGACAAGATGTCACACATGAGGCTGCTTAACAAACAATGAGCCCTTGGTATTACAGGAAGGATTCTAGCATGGATAAAGCAGTGGATGATTCGCAGTAGGCAAAGAGTGGGAATTAAAGGGAGCCTCATCTGGTTGGCTGCAGGTGACCAGTGGTGTTCCACAAGGGTCTGTGTTGGGACCAATTCTTTTTACGTTATATGTCAGTAACTTGGATGATGGAATTGATGGCATTATTGCAAAGCTTGCAGACAATATGAAGATGGGTAGAGGGGCAGATAGTTTTGAGGAAGTAGAGAGGCTACAGAAGGACTTAGACTGATTAGGATAATGGGCAAAGAAATGGCACAAAGAATACAGTTTTGGGAAGTGTATGGCCATGCACTTTGGTAGAAGAAATTAAAGGATTGACTATTTTCTAAATGGAGAGAAATACAAAAAAAGTATGTGCAATGGGACTTGGGAGTCCTTGTGCAGGATTCCCTAAAAGCTAATTTCAGGTTGAGTCTGTGGTGAGGAAGGCAAGTGCAATGTTAGCATTCCTTTCATGAGGACTAGAATATAAAAGCAAGGATGTAATGTTGAGGCTTTACAAAACACTGGTGAAGCCTTACTTGGGGGGAGGAGGGTCAAATGTAATGGGAAAACCAACAATAAAATGCCTTATTCTACTCCTAAGTCTTATGGGCAAAGTGCTTAACCATAAACCACCCTGCACTGTATTCCATCTGCCATTTCCTTGCACATCCTCCTTATCTGTCCAAGTCTAGCTGTGTAGACAGACTATAGAGAGGTGTAGAAATAAGGGAATTGTCCTAATGAGGGGCTTTAACTTTCCCAGGGTTGTTTGGAACCTCCTTAATACAGGAAGCTTAGATAGGGTGGGATTTCTACAATGCATCCAAATGGGTTTCTTGAAACAATGTGAGGAGAATCCATCCAGAGGAGAGAACTTATTGGACCTTATTGGTAAATGAGTTGGACCAGGTGACAGATCTGATTACCAATAAAATTTGGATCTTGTAGGAATCTAAGGGAGGAGGGGAATTTACCCCAGAATAAATCAGCAGCAATTATTGGTGGCTGCTGTAGTCATATGTTCATGTCTGATATGTGTGAGAGTTTAAAGACCATTTAAATAAAGTTCAGGATTGGCATTTTCAATTGAAGAGTAAAGACGAGGTTGATAATGTAAGGGAACATTTGGATGATCTGAGAGCTACAAAATTTAGCCGGAGAGGGAAAATGAAGTATACGTAAGATTTAAGAAGATAAAATATGACTGGGCTTTTTTGGAATATAAAAGTAGCATAAAAGTGATGTAGATTAAATGTCTATATCTGCCCTTGGTTTGGAATTGTTACCCTTATCTTAGTGGTAGTACAATTAGAGTAGATTTGTTAGTTATGTTTTGTTGTTAAAAGAATAGGTATAATAGTCCTTCTTATCAATCAAGAAATAATTAAAAAGCTAGTTGAAATAGACAAGGGCTTGGCACAGTAAAGAGGAAGATGTGCGTGTTCTGTGAGAAGTAAACCATGCTGATGTTACCTATCGTAAGGGAGAATTGGATCTGAAACAAGAGACTCCCGGTGTCCTGATCTAGCAGAAAGCCAAGTGCAAATAAGCAGCCGTAGCTATTATTTTAGTTAAGTCATAGCTGAAACAGGGAATATAGGAGGAGACAGCAAATACATAGTAAGGAACAGTGTATTCTTGGTTCTATCTTGGATGATCATGTAGCAGAGGGATACGCAGGGACTGCCTCTGGCCAAAGATGTCTATAACAGCTTCAAACTGGCCCAACCATAAACTGTCGCATAAAGCAAACTTTCATAAACATGTTCTGAGCCAGCTGAACAAATATTTCTGCACTCCTGGACAAATATTTGCCTTTGGGCATGCAAGTTATAATCAGAGCTTCTCATAGCTCATATATCACATATTCAATGAAGAATTACAGATTGGGGGGGGGGAACGTAGATAAGAAATAGTCTATGTAAAGTGAAAACTTCAGATTGGGGAGCACTGGTTCCAGAACAGGTGACTCCCTTGATGATGTCAGCTTTTAATAAAGAGGTTTGTTCTCATGGTACCCTGAACTTCATGTTAATTTTTGTTTGTCTACAAAGTATAGAATGTTAAGTCCATGAATAAAAGAGCCCAGAAGATGAGAAAATGCAGACCAGGATGTAATGGGCTGATTAAATAAAAAAAATTCTAATTAGGAGAACTAAGCCATGAGGGAAATTGGAGGTGAATGAGAAAGACAGACATTCATAGAGAATCCACCAGAGATCAAAAGAGATAATCCGTTTCTGATCATGCATGAATGACAACTGAATTCTAGAATAATATAAAAAAATTGATTAAAGTTCAATGCTGCAGTAATCAGCAATTGCATCTTATTAATGCTTACAGAAAAAAAAGGTCTTAGGAAGTTCAGTTTTTTAAAGTCAACAAAAAGGTAAGCAAGCTTTGTTAATATGGCTGAGATTTTCACTGCAATCAGTGCAGTGACAGAGATGTAGATGTAATGTAGAAAGCGTTGGATTTCTCATCATTTCTGCAGACACACAATATGCATGATGGCATTTACAAAAGGTTAATTAGGTCAATCATATCACCTTTTAAAGAACTGACTTCAAGCAGTTCAGAAGATGTAAGGGGAGAATGCTGCACTGTGGAGAGCAAAGGGATCCAGGCTCCGGATTCTGCTTCAAGTTGCCACTGAATTGTTTCATGATGTAATAGATTGGTTTGTCTGAATGAAGGAGAGCAATTGACTCCAGTGAACTCACCACCTATGGCATCAGCTCCACATTACCAGCCAACTCCACAAAATAATCCTACATTCATAGTTATATGCACACGTAGATAAGCACGGTAGCTATAGGTATGTACCTAAGACTTATGCACAATGCTCTAGCAATTATATGGATCGTCCTGTTCTGCTGCTGCCACAAAAAAAAGCAAATTGCCTGACATATAGAAACAAACATATGAAACCTATAGCACAATACAGGCCCTTCGGCACAGAAAGCTGTGCAGAACATGTCCTTACCGTAGAAAGTACCTTGGGTTACCCATAGCCCTATATTTTTCTAAGCTCCATGTATCCATCCAGGAGTCTCTTAAAAGACCCTATCATTTCTGCCTCCACCACCTTTGCCGGCAGCCCATTCCATGCATTCACCACTCTCTGCGTAAAAAACTTACCCCTGACATCTCCTCTGTACCTGCTTCCAAGCACCTTAAAACTATGCTCTCTTGTGCTAGCCATTTCAGCCGTTGGAAAAAGCCTCTGACTATCCACATGATCAATGCCTCTCATTATCTTGTACCCCTTTATCAGGTCACCTCTCATCTTGAATATTTCCAAGGAGAAAAGCTTAAGTTCGCTCAGCCTATTCTCATAAGGCATGCTCCCCAATCCAAGCATCATCCTTGTAAATCTCCTCTGCACCCTTTCTGTAGTTTCCACATCCTTCCTGTAGTGAGGCGACCAGAACTGAGCACAGTACTCCAAGTGGGGTCTGACCAGGGTCCTATATAGCTGCAACTCTACCTCTCGGCTCCGAAACTCAGTTCCACGATTGATGAAGACCAATGCCCCCTAAGCCTTCTTAACTACAGAGTTAAACTGCGCAGCAGCTTTGAGTGTCCTATGGACTCAGACCCTAAGATTCCTCTGATCCTCCACACTGCCAAGGGTCTTACCATTAATGTTATATTCTGTCATATTTAACCTACCAAAATGAACCACCTCACACTTAACTGGGTTGAACTCCATCTGCCACTTCTCAGCCCAGTTTGCATCCTTCCAATGTCCCACTGTAATCTCTGTCAGCCCTCCATACTATCCACAACACCCCCAACATTTGTGTCATCAGCAAATTTATGTCATCTCTCCACTTCTTTATCCAGGTCATTTATAAAAATCATAATGAGTAGGGGTTCCAGAACAGATCCTTGTGGCATACCACTGGTCACTGGCCTCCATGCAGAATATGACCCGTCTACAACCACTCTTTGACTCCTGTGAGGAAGTCAGTTCTGGATCCACAAAGCAACGTCCCTTTGGATCCAATGCCTCCTTACTTTCTGAATAAGCCTTGCATGGGGTACTTTATCAAATGCCTTGTTAAAATCCATATACACTACATCTATGGCTCTAGCTTCATCAATGTGTTTAGTCACATCCTCAAAAATTCAATCAGATTTGTAAAGCATGACCTGCCTTTGGCAAAGCCATGCTGACTATTCCTAATCATATTATGCCTCTCCAAATGTTCATAAATCCTGCCTCTCAGGATCTGTTCCATCAACTTACCAACCAGTGAATTAAGACTCACTGGCCTATAATTTCCTTGTCTATCCCTATGCCCTTTCTTGAATAAGGGAACAACATCTGCAACCCTCCAATCTTCTGGAATCTCTCCTGTCCTCATTGATGATGCAAAGATCATTGCAGAGGCTCAGTAATCTCCTTCCTTGCTTCCCTCAGTAGCCTAGGGTATATCTCATCCAGTCCCGGTGACTTATCCAACTTGATATTTTGCAAAAGCTTCAGGACATCCTCTTCCTTAATATCTACATGCTCAAGCATTTCATTCCACTGCAAGTCATTCCTACAATCACCAAGATCCTTTTCCATAGTGAATACTGAAGCAAAGTGTTCATTAAGTACCTCTGCCATCTCCTCTGTTTCCATACACACTTTTCCACTGTCATACTTGATTGGTCCTATTCTCTCACATCTTATCCTCTTGCTCTTCACATACTTGTAGAATGTCTTGGGGTTTTCATTAATCCTGCCTGCCAAGGCCATCTCATGTCCCCTTCTGGCTCTCCTAATTTCTTTTTTTTAACATCTCTTTATTGTTTTTAATTGAATAAAAAGAAAAAAAACACAATATATATCATTCATAAGTTGAAAATATAACAAAGTTGAAGAAAAAAAATAGGAACACGAAAGAAAAAAAATATATATATATCAAAAAAAAGACGCAACCATCCCACTGTGAAAAAAAGGCAGTCAATTCAGCTCATTACTTTCATCATCTTGAACATCATTCTCCAGGAACTTGTAGAAAATGTTCCATCTTTCTTGAAATTTGTCAAGTTTGTTTTTTGTAATGTGGCTTATCTTTTCCAGAGCAAGATAAGAAGTCATTCCTTTCAACCATTGTGAGAGTCCACTGGTTGTTGGTTTCTTCCATGAATAGGCTATGCAGCACTTAGCTTCCAAAGAACAAATGTTAAGCAGAGACCTTACATTTTTGGAGGTTACAAAGTCATTTGGATAAATATTCAGAATACATAATTTAGGATTGAGGGGCACCTTTTTCCCAATAATCTGACTAATCAAATGACTAACCTTCTTCCAGAAACAGATTATCTGGGCGCACTCCCACATACGATGAAACAAACACCCCTTTTGATGGTTACATTTAATGCAAGTGTCTGGAATGTTGGGGTTAAAATGATGCAATTTGACTGGAGTAATGTACTGTCTGGTAATCCATTTATGTTGTAATAATTTAGAGTGAGTGTTCACTGATTGGGTTTGAGCTAAGGGACAAGCTTCTGACCATTCTTTTTGAGATAGATTCTCATTCAAATCAATTCTCCATGCTTGAAGTATGTTGTTCCATGACTCTTTGCATTTGCATGCAAATAAATTGTATAATACATAAACATGTCCCCTAGCTTCAGATAAGTTCAGAGTGATGTCTTCTAGGGTAGATAAAGGAGGGAGTTTCAAACTGTTGCCTTGCCTGGACATAATAAAACTTTGCAATTGAAGGTATTTAAAAAAGTGTTTTGTTGGAATTCCATATGTGGCCTTGAGTTCTTCAAGTGACATAAATGTATCGCCCTTATAAAGATCAGCCACCTTTACTATGCCTCGGGTCGCTTAAGTTTTAACACCAGGGTCTGCTCTGCCAGGCCTAAAGCCATCATTACAAAAGATGGGGGTAAAATGGGATAACTGTGATCTCTCTCCTAAATCTGCAACAGCGTCATGCCAAATCATCATTGTATTTTTTAAAAAAGGATTTTTAGTTTGTTTAATCAGTTTTTCTTATCTGCTGAATACAAATAAAGATCTAGAGGGATATTGATCGACTGGGATTCCATTGAGCACCAAGTAGGGGGGTGATCCTTAACAAAGTAGAACATTCCTGCTCTAAGTTGGGCCGCCCAAAGATACCATATAACATTTGGTAGCTGTAGGCCGCTTCTACCATACGGCAAATATAATAGGGGAAGCCTGAGTCTTGGACATCTATCATTCCAGATTAAGTTAGAAAAAACTTTCTTTAATAAATAAAAGAAAAATGATGGAGGAGAAAGTGGGATAGATTGAAAAAGGGACAGGAACTTTGGTAAAATTGACATTTTTAGGATGCTTATGTGTCCAATCAGAGATACAGGCAATTTTGACCATCTGGTTATAAGTTGAATAACTGAGTCTGTGAGAGGATTATAATTAGTTGGGATAATTTCATCAATAGTAGGAATGATTTTAACACCCAAGTAAGTAAAACCCTGTACTGACACCACGAATGGAGTTTGAAATGAGGGATTGAGTCTCTCATCTTTATCCATGAATAATATTACAGATTTATTGTTGTTTATTTTGTAGCCTGCAAAAGTACCAAAAGTACTTACCAGGTCAGTTAAGGCAGGTAATGTTTGTTTCAAGTTAGAACAAAACAAAATTACGTCATCCGCGTACAGGGCTATGCGATGTTCTATATCTCCTATAGTTATTCCTCCTATTGTAGCCTCTTTTCCAATTGCCATAGCAAGTGGCTCAATGGCCAGGATAAACAGGAGGGGAGATGGGGAGAGCCCTGTCTTATTCCCCTTTGGAGTTTGAAAGGTGCCCAAAAAAGCCCGTTAGTTAAAATTTCAGCCTGTGGGTTAGAATAAAGAAGCTGTATCCATCATAAAAATTTCCCCCCTATACCGAATCTTTCTAAAACTTTAAACAAGTATTGCCATTCCACTCTGTCAAAAGCTTTCTCTGCATCCAGTGACAGAATAGCACTATCAGAGCTTTCAGACTTTTCATAGAGTATATTAAACACTCTTCGGATGTTGTGGAAGCCCTGTCTTCCCTTAACAGAATCATTTTGGTCAGGGTGGGCCGTCTTTGGCATGAGTGGCTCCAGCCTCCTAGCTAATAATTTACAAAGAATTTTGAGATCATTTTTCAGAAGTAAAATTGGTCTATAAGATCCACATAGGGATGGTGATTTTGCAGGTTTTAGTAGTAGTGTAATTACTGCCATATTAAGAGAGGGGGGTGAGGATCCAGTATCAAATGACTCCTGATACATATCAAGCAGAGGTGGTGTTAATTTAGTTTTAAATATTTTATATATTTCAATCAGAGTGCCATCAGGTCCAGGACTTTTCCCTCCCTTCATTTTATTTACTGCTTCAAACAATTCTTTATCTTCTAAGTTATACTCCAGCGAGGTCAAGGACATTTCATCCAGGGGTGTAAATTCTAGCAAATCCAGAAATTTCTTTTGTATTTGTGGAGTTAAATCCGAATACTCTGATGTATACAAATTTTGGTAAAATCTCAAAAAGATATTATTTATTTCTTTTGGGTCAGCAGTTGTCACCCCCTCATCTGATTATAGGGAGTTTATTGTCCTTTCTCTTTGTATCTGTTTGATACGCCAGGCCAAGAGTTTACTAGCCTTTTCACCCTGCTCAAAATAGGATTGCTTCAATCTCATCAAACTTTTTGTTACCTTATCAATGGACAATACATTATATCTAGCTCTCAGTTTGTTAATTTCTGCAAACAGCTGCTCAGAGGGATTTTGAAAAATTTCTGATTCGGTCTCTTTTATTCTTTTCTTGAGCTGTTCTATATCAAATGTAAAAGAATTCTGCTTAAAGCTGGTGAAGCTAATCATCTGACCTCTTAGAAAAGCTTTAAAGGCTTCCCATCTTATAACCGTAGATGTCTGGTCCATATTAATTCCAAAATAGTAGTCCATCTGTTCTCCAATAAACTTTATAAATTCTGGATCCCTACACCAAATATTTTGAAGCCGCCACCTTGGGGTGTAATGTAAAGCATTAGGCTGGTTCCAAGTAAATGAAACTGTCAGTAACTTGGATTAACTTGGATGGGATTGATGGCATTGTTGCAAAGCTTACAAACAATATGAAGATATGAAGATCAATCCCATCATCCAAGTTACTGACATATAATGTAAAAAGAATTGGTCCCAACACAGATCTTTGTGGAACACCACTGGTCATCTGCAGCCAACCAGTTGAAGCTCCTTTTAATTCCCACTCTTTGCCTACTGTGAATCATCCACTGCTTTATCCATGCTAGAATCCTTCCTGTAATATCATGGGCTCATTGCTTGTTAAGCAGCATCATGTGTGGCATCTTGTCAAAGTCCTTCTGAAAATCCAAGTACACAACATCAGCCAATTCTCCTTTGTCTATCCTACTTGTAATTTCTTCAAAGAATTACAACAGATTTGTCAGGCATAATTTTCCCATAAGGAAACCATGGTGACTTCAGCCAATTTTATTATGTGCCCTAAGATTTCATCCTTAATAATCGACTCCAATATCTTCCCAACCAATGAGACCAGACTAACTGGCCTTTCTTCAGCTCCTTTTCCTTCTTGAAGAGTGGAGTGACATTTGCAATTTTCCATTCTTGCGGAACCATTTTAAAATCTATTGGTTCTTGTGCGATAATTACTAATGTCTCCAATAATTATCTCTTTAGCCATCTCTTTCAGAACCCTGGGGTGTACACCATCTGGTCCAGGTGACTTATTCTCCTTCAGACCTTCCAGTTTCCCATGAACCTTTTCTCTAGTTATTGTTACTTCACTCTCGTCATCCCTCCTGACATGTGGAACTTTTTCTGTATTGCTGGTCTTCCACAGTGAAGACTGATTTGTCTCCCATTTCCTTGTCCCCCATTACTACCTCTCTACCATTGTTTTCCAATGGTCTGATATCCATTTCCTCCTCTCTTTTACACTTCATGTATTGAAGAAACTTTGGTATCCTCTTTAATATTATTGGCTAGCTTACTTCCATTTTTACCTTCTTAGTTTCTTTTTTGTTACCTTCTGTTGGTTTTTAAAAGCTTCCCAATTCTCTAACTTCCCACTAATTTTTGCTCTGATATATACCCTCTCTTTCGCTTTTATGTTGGCCTTGACTTCATTTCTTAGCCATGGTTGTGTCATCCTACCATTAGACTACTTCTTCCTCTTTGGGATGTATATATCCTGTGTCTTCTGAATTACTTTCAGAAATTCCAGCCATTGCTGCTCCACCATTATCCCTGCTAATGTTCTTTTCCAATCAATTCTGGCCAACTCTTCTGTCACGTCTCTGTAACTCCCTTAACTCTACTGTAATACTGATACACCTAACTTTAGCTTCTCCTTTTTAAATTTCAAGGTAAATTCATTCATTCTGTGACCACCTGCCCCAAGGAATCTTTTACCTTAAGCTCTCTAATCAATTCTGGTTCTTTGCACAACACCCAATAAAGAAAGCTGATCCCCTAGTAGGTTTAATGATGAGCTGGTCTGCAGACATCTTGTAGGCACTCTAGCAATCCTCCCTTCTGGAATATCAGTCCCCCACCAGTTCAGGTGCAAAGTAAGTGTTGCCGCTGATAATAAGATAAAATAATTGAATCCAGAACACACGGGCTCTTGCGACTCTAAACACTTTTTATTTACTTGTGCACAGGGAGAACAGTGTGGCCCCTGTCACTCACACTATTCGGAAGTCTGAACAGAAAACTGCTATTTTTATCCAGAATTGGCTTATCGGTTACAAATGCTGACCATTGTAAATTATATATGTTTGGATTTCTTACTTGCAAGATCAATTGCATTTCACAATATTGAAATGAAATGAAATGAAATAGTGGGATGGAAGCTGACCTTGAACCTGTGATTATGTTCTCGAGCTTTTGTATCTCCTGCCCAAGGGGAGATGAGAGAATGACTGGTTTGGAAGGGGTCCTTTGTAATGCTCAATGCTTTCCTGTGGTAGTAGGAAATCAAGTCAAGTCAGGTCACTGTTATTGTCATTTCGACCATAACTGCTGGTACAGTACACAGTAAAAATGAGACAACGTTTTTCAGGACCATGGTGTTACATGACACAGTACAAAAACTAGACTGAACTACGTAAAAAAACAACACAGAAAAAAACTACACTAGACCTACCCAGGACTGCATAAAGTGCACAAAACAGTGTAGGCATTACAATAAATAATAAACAAGACAATAAGGCACAATAGGAGAATAGGACAAGTTCAGACAGAATCAGTGGAGAGGAGGTTGGTTTTCACGATAGTCTGGGCTAACTCGCTGCAATTTCTTGCAGTCATGGGCAGAGTCATTTCTATACTGATGCAGTATCAATTACTCCAAAAGACTGGAAGTAGAGTAAATACGGAAAGGCTTATATTAACAACAAAATGGATCCACGTCCATTCTGCATGACTCTCCTGGACAGTGGGAGGAGCAGTGACACAATCGCCTTTATACAGGGGTTTGTGGGAGGAGCCACAGGAGCAGTCAGCAGAGGGGCATGTCCAGGCACATCTAGACAGATATACATGGCTTACCACATTCACCCCTCCTTTTCAAAAAGAGAGTCCTACGGGGTGAAGTGACTGACAATATTTAAAACAAGTATATTCACAGGTCAAGTCTATCAGGCAGTCTAGTTCTTCGCTGTGACCTATGTATCACTGGTGACAGTGGTTGTGCTGGCTCCGGCCTGACTTGAAGTGCCAGCACATTGGGCGTTGGTAATCCTTTGTGTGTGTGCGTCGCACCCGGTATCGGAGTGTCGTGTGGTGTCTGTATAGGGCTTGGAGTGCATGGTGTCTCGTGGGTATATACATCGGTGGGTAAAGGGTTCATAGTCACCGTGGAGTGTTTGGGGTAGGGGTCTGGTTCTCCTGTGGGCACCAGGTCGCAGATGGAGACCGTGTCCTCCCGCCCATCAGGTAAGACCACATAGGCATACTGGGGGTTCGCATGAAGTAGGTGAACTCTCTCGACCATCGGGGAGTATTTATTGCTAGAGCAGCACTGGCCCTGGGGACGTCAGCCAAGCCGGTAGGGTGGTCCCGGTGGTCGACTTCCTGGGAAAAGAAAAGAGTCGCTCGTGAGGGGTGGCATTGGTGGACGTCCATAACAGGGAGTGGATGGAGTGAAGCGCCTTCGGAAGGACCTCCTGCCAGTGAGAGACCGGCAATCCCTTTGACCTAAGGGCTAAGAGTGTGGCCTCCCACACCATGGCATTCTCCTTCTCCACCTGTCCATTCCCCGGGCATTATAGCTCATGGTCCTACTAGTTGCAATACCCCTAGCCAGCAGGTATTGGCGCAGCTCATCACTCATAAACGAGGACCCTCTGTCACTGTGAATATAGCCTGGGTATCCAAACAGAGTGAAGAGCTTGTGCAGGGCTTTTATGACTGACGAAGTAGTGGTATCGGGGCAGGAGATGGCGAAGGGGAACCATGAGTACTCGTTGATCACGTTAAGAAAGTAGACATTGTGGTTGGTGGAGGGAAGGGGGCCCTTAAAGTCGACACTCAGTTGTTCAAAGGGACGGGTGGCCTTGATTAGTTGTGCCTTTTCAGGACAGTAGAAGTGCGGTTTGCACTCTGTGCGGAACTGGCAGTCCCTGGTCATCATCCTGATGTCCTCAAGGGAGTAAGGTAGGCTCCAGGCTTTCACGAACTGGAAAAGCCAGGTGACCCCTGGGTGGCAAAGATCTGCATGGAGGACATATAGCTGGTCAAGCTGGGCGCTAGCACAAGCTCACCATGATAGGGCATCAGGGGGCTCATTGAGCCTTCCAGGCCGGTACAGGATATCATAGTTGTAGGTGGAGAGTTCGATTCTCCACTTCAAAATTTTATCATTTTTGATTTTGCCCCGCTGTTGGTTGTTAAACATGAACGTAACTGAGCGCTGGTCGGTCAGCAGGGTGAACATTTTGCCAGCGAGATAGTGCCTCCAGTGCCTAATAGCTTTCACTATGGTCTGGGCTTCTTTCTCTGCCGTGGAGTGCTGAATTTCAGGGTCTTGAAGGGTACGAGAAAAGAATGGTCTTTCCGCCTGGTTGAGGGTAGCAGCCAACGTGAAGTCGGAGGCGTCACTCTCTACTTGGAAGGGAATGGTCTTGTCCACTGCATGCATCGCTGCTTCGGCAATGTCCCCTTTAATGTGCCTGAAAGCCACGCGGGCCTCGGCTGAGAGGAGAAATGCGGTGGACAGCCGGGGGTGGGCCTTGTCTGTGTAGTGAGGGACCCATTGGGCATAATAGGAAAAGAAGCCCAGGCACCATTTGAGGGCTCTGAGGGTGTTGGGAAGATGGAGTTCCAACAGGGGGCGCATACAGTTGGGGTCAGGGCCAATGACTCCTTTCTCCACGACACACCCAAAGGTAGCAAGTCGGGTGGTTCTGAACACACACTTGTCCTTGTTAAAGGTAAAGATAAAAGCTTTGGCCGCTTGGAAAATTTTTTGGAGGTTGTTGTCGTGGTCTTGCTGGTTGTGACCGCAGACAGTGATGTTATCCAGATATGGGAATGCGGCCTTCAGTTGGCACTGGTCCACCATCCGGTCCATTTCCCTCTGGAAGACAGAGACACCATTCGTGACACCGAAGGGGACGCGCAGGAAGTGATAAATCCTGCCGCCCGCCTCGAAGGCGGTGTAGGGGCGGTCCTCCGTGTGGATGGTGAGCTGATGGTAAGTGAATTTCAGGTCTATTGTCGAGTACACCTTGTACTGAGCTACCTGATTGGCCATATTCGCGATACGGGGTAGAGAGTACACGTTAAGCTGCGTGAACCTATTGATGGTCTGGCTATAGTCCACGACCATCCTATTTTTCTCCCCATTCCAAACAACAACCACCTGGGCCCTCCAAGGGCTTGTGCTTGGCTCAATGATCCCCTCCCTGAGCAGCCGCTGCATCTCCGACTGAATGAAGTCTCTGTCCCCCGTGTTGTACCTCCGGCTTTTAGTTGTCACAGGTTTACAGTCAGGCGTCAGGTTGCCGAACAGCAGCGGGGGAGGGATCTTGAGGGTGGAGAGGCCGCAAGTGGTGTCCGTAGTGCGGCTGTTGGCATGGTGTTGGGTGGGATGTGCGGGTCGGTGTGCGTGTGTGGTCAGTAGCGGGGTATATGACGAATTCCTACAGAACTGAGGATTTCTGACAGTGATTGGTGGGAGGGGCCCCTCATATGCCATTGTCACACTTTTCAGGTGGCTCTGGAAGTCGAGTTCAATAGCACAGGCGCGCACAGTTGAGGCATGACCAGTAGCGCAAAGACCCGAAACTCTGTGCCCTGCACCACTAACGTCGCTACACAATCCCGCCCCCCCCCCCCCACCAGATGTCTGTTACCTGCAACCCAGAAGCCATGACGACCCTCCGGCTTACTGGCCATGTGACGAGTCCGCAACGCTGCACCGTGTTCGGGTGGATAAAACTCTCCATGCTGCCCGTGTCAAACAGGCAGCTTGACCTGCGCCCCTCCACCAGGATGTCCATCATTGACCTTGCGAGCTGGGGGGGAGTGCTTTGGTCAAGGGTTACGGAGGCCAGAGTTAAATCGCTGTCTTGGTCTGGCGCAGTGGGGTGCCAGGTAAGCACCTGTGGGTGGTAGGCTGTTCGAGGTGGTGCCAACCAAGATGGTTGCCCCCTGTCTTGCATAGGCAAGAGGGTGATGGCCAAGATGGCGACCCCCATGCCTTGTATGCAGCGCTGCTCGACCCCACTCGTGGTTTGGACTTACAGGCCTTGGCGAAGTGGCCCTTCTTTTCGCAGCTGGAGCAGGTAGCTTCTCGAGCCAGGCAGCATTTCTTGGGGGGCTTCTCGAGTCCGCAGAAGTAATATTTCGTGGACCCATGACTGGCAGCAGCCGTGGTCAATTCGCCGGCAGGTTTCAGGGTCTGTGGCATCCATGAAGCAATCAGGAGATGGCGTGCCTGGAGAGTGTCAGAGTTGTGCAGAGCGGCCTCCAGCGTTTTGGCCAGCTCAATCGCCGAACGTAAAGTAAGATTGGCGTGTTCCAGCAGCCACTGGCGCACATGCACTGACCTGATCCCCGTGATGAAGGCATCTCTTACTAGGAGCTCCAAATGCTGTTCGGCCATTAGCCCCTGGCAATTGCAGGCCCCCACGAGTGTCTGTAGGGCCCAGACAAACTCAGCCCTCGACTCTCCTGCCCACTGCTGCTGTGTCGCTAAGCGATGTCATGCATAGACGGTATTGACAGGCCGCAGGTATTGTCTTCTGAGGATGTTCCTCGCATCGTCATAACTCGGCTGGTCTCTAATCATCGAGTAGACCCATGGACTGACGCTGGAGAGGAGAACTCTGCGCTTCACGGCAGACTCGGTCTCTTCAATCTCCTCCAGGTATGATTTGAAGTAGGCTAGCCAGAGTTCAAAAGCGTTGCTGGCCTCAGGTGTTTACAGGTCAAGGTCCAACTTGTTGGGCCTCAGGATGTGCTCCATGCCTTAAAATTGTTAATAAAATTGATGCACTATCAGTTACTCCAAAAGAGTGGATGTAGAGTAAATACGGAAAGGCTTTTATTAACAACAAAATGGATCGACATCCATGTTGTATGTCTGTCCTGGACAGCGGGAGGAACAGTGACACAATCGCTTTTATTCAGGAGTCTGTGGGAGGAGCCACAGGAGCAGTCAGCAGAGGGGCGTGTCCAGGCATGTCTAGACAGATATACATGGCTTACCACACAAACCAAGCTGTTGTACAACCAGAATGCATTCCATGGAGGATAGATTAAAAACTCTGAGAGTCACAGCTAAAATTGTTAGCCTTGTGAGGAAGTAATGGTGCAAGTGTGCTTTTGTGAACACGGTATCTACCTAGCTGGGCCAGGACAAGTGATTGCTGATTCTTTGAGATGCTATTGGGGTTGCTGATGGTGAAGTTCTAAACGCAAATGAACAAAAGCCCTATCAGATATAAATAGCCATTTGTACCCTCACTAAAATATGTGGCAACCATGTATCTACTTTCTGTCTGTCTGTAATGCATTTTGTGTTACGTGATTATTATTGGTAATCTATCACATGGTTTGAGTGCGATAGTAGGAAATGAGATTAGTGACATATTCACACTTTGTCTTTAGTTCCATTTAGTCCAGTTGAGAGTTAGAGGCAGCCAGGGTGATACTTCTTTTTGTTGATTGCTATCAGTTAGTTCTGCTACCTTCTGTATTACACTATTAAAAATGTTTGACTACTATCATATCATTATTGGACCAGTATTTGTCATGTTGTATTTTTATCGCTACAAGTTTATTCACCTTTGCTGGTTTCTAAATAAAGGATTGAACTTTGGAACTTTGTTATTGTGGATAGAGTATCATGCAGTGTCAACTCCTGTGTTTATTCTCTGAGCAGTTTTGGATCATTTCAAGTAACTGCTACATTTTCTCAACAAGATAAATGGCTATACCAAATGAACACCAGCCTGCAGCCTCAGACCTGGTGGTGAAATTGTAATCATTACTCTGGGAAGCCAGAGCAACTTGTGGTGAGTAAATGAGCTTTTATTGGTTCATGTTGTGTGTTTGTGGTTTGAACACTTATTTGAATGATCAGTGCCACGGGGCCATTGGAAACAGTTTGCATGAGGGTTCATTGCTTCGTTTTATTGAAATGCTGAAATATTCCAGTTACCAATGTTTGAATTTGACGGTTATTTGCTCAGTTTGATGTAAGCGCTGTGGATGCACAGAAAATTTATTTATTGACTACGTTTATTGAATCAAATATTGCTGGTGCATTCTGCATATGTGTTGTGGGTGACCAAAGAGTTAATTGCGATTGGTGCAAGAAGGAGAAAGTAACATGAGTGAACTTGTCAATGCTCCAAGTTCTGCTGCAGGTAGAACATCTTCTGTAGTCGTCTGCACACATTAAAACCAAGGTTCATTTAGCTGAATTAGTTGCAAGTCAGCAAGTATTGAAGGACAAATATGTTCAGGAAGAGCAAGAGCTGTACCTCTAGGAACAGTTACAGCAAAGGAAAGAGCAGTTTAAGTTGCACGCATAAATTGACGCACAGGTGGCAAAAGTCAATGCGCTATGGGTTTCAAGTGTTGCGAGTGCTCTAGCAGGACAGTTCTAAGGTTTAAGTTCTGAAATTGATAAGGCACAGAGAAAAACAGTCAATCTCAGTGTTGATGCATTTTTCCTCAAATGTTTATGAAACCTGAGTTATACTCCCTGGAGATAGCTCAAGGTGTTCACTCTCAGGAAGGATGCTCTCTGAACCTATATCATGTCCAGCAGCTCAAAGTGCTCACTGGGACATTAACTTGCAGCATGGAAACACTCTTGTTTTATACAATGGATGTCAATTAATATTATTACTATTATGAAGAAGAAAAATCAACTGACAAGCTTATTGATACAACAATAGAATAAGCCAAAGTGTGAACAAAACAGAACTCTGAGCTAAAAGCAGCATCTTTGACACCACTGTGACTACTGTGAGAAATAAAGGTCAAACTGAACCTGGAACTAATGGAAGAGAAATAGAGTCATCAGCCAGAAGTGTTTGTCTGTTCTGTGAGACATTGGATTTGTGTCAGTTGCAGAAAAGAGCTCATAGTGAGAGATTGCCTTCCAAAAGGGAAATAGCAAATAGCATCTGTTTTGGATGTTTGCATACAGGACACAACAGCAAGTACTACAGGAAGTGTCTTTCTGCAAGGTATGCAGTGACAAACATACTTCATGGCTGTTCTGGTAAAATCAAAACAATCCAGCAAGGAATCAAACACAGCAGCAACTTTACGTTGATTACTGCTCGTCAGTTACTTTAAGATCTGAGTACTGATTTCCCTTTACGACCAGAAACCAAGTAAGCAATTAGTTAGAGGTTTACTTAAAACAATTATAAATTTTACAAGTGACAGCCACTATTTAGAATGTAAGTTTAGCAACCATGAGACAGGAAAAAATTTACATCAAGGAAAAGTTAAACTCTTAAACATTTCCATGTTAGCACAGGAGAGTGTATTGTGCCTTATTCTCTGAAGTCAACGACTAACTCTGTTTATTTTGTTGACATTGAAGGAGAGGTTGTTGGCTGAACACCATGCCACGAGGCTCTTTATCTATCTTCTATATTTTATCAGCTATTTAGATTCAGTGCACTGAACTATTATCATCTACAAACTTACAAATGGAGATAGAGCTCAGGGAATCTGGTCATGGTGTTGAGAATGTTCAGTGGGTGAAGTTGGGGGCTGAGGACACAGACTGGTGCAGCAGCAGTATTGAGGATAATTATCATGGAGGTCTTGCTGCCTATCCTAACTGATCGTAGTCTGCTGGTGAGGAAGTCAAGAATCCATTTGAAGGAGGAGATGCAAAACCCTAGAGTAGGTGGTTGAAGGTTAATTTGTTTAGAATTAAAGACAGATCTATAGTTAATAAATAGGAGTCTGACATAAGTGCCTGTCTCCTGCTGTTCCAGGGATGAATATATGGTCAGGGATATGGCATCCACTATGGAAGTGATGACTTCGGGCAAGATGGCAGCACACTTGGATGCAATGGCCTCTCAGAAGCCAACCAAAAATGTTTTCTTTCTTTGTTACATGACTCTTTACAATAGCAAATCAATGCTGATCTGCATGGGGACATTGAAACCCTGCAAGGGGACACAGATAGGCTGAGTGATTGGGCAGACATTTGGCAGATGAAATATAATACTGACAAGTGTGAGGTCTTGCACTTTGGCAGGAAAAATAATAGAGCAAGTTATTATCTAAATGGAGAGAAACTGGAAAGTGCTTCTGTGCAAAGGGATCTGGGGGTCCTGGTGCAGGAAACACAAAAAGTTAGTATGCAAGTGCAGCAGGTGGTCAAGAAGGCCAATGGAATGCTGGCTTTTATTGCTAGGGGGATGGAGTATAAGAACAGGGAGGTCTTACTGCAGTTTACCGGGTATTGGTGAGACCACACCTGGAGTACTGCGTGCAGTTCTGGTGTCCATATTTAAGAAAGGACATACTGGCTCTCAAGGCAGTGCAGAGAAGGTTCACTAGGTTAATTCCGGGGATGGGTGGGTTGATGTATGATGAGAGGTTGAGTAGATTGGGACTCTACTCATTGAAGTTCCGAACAATGAGAGGCGATCTTATTGAAACATATAAGATAGTGAAGGGGCTTGATTGGGTGGATGTGGGGAGAATGTTCCCAATGATGGGTGAAACTAGGACTAGGGGGCATAATCTTAAAATAAGGGGATGCTGTTCCAGGACTGAGATGAGGAGAAATCTCTTCACTCAGAGGGTAGTGGAGCTGTGGAATTTACTGCCCCAGAGAGCTGTGGAAGCTACTACACTCAATAAATTCAAAACGGAGATAGACATTTTCCTGGATAAAAATGGCATTAGGGGATACGGTGAGCGAGCAGGTAAGTGGACATGAGGCTAGGTTTAGATCAGCCATGTGATCCCCTGGACCAGTTTTCGATAGCCTGGATGGGTCAGAGAGGAATTTTCCAGAATTTTTCTCCTCAATTGGCAAATCAGTTTTTTTTCCCCTGGGTGATCACATGGGTTTGGGCGGGATGAATAATAAAATAAAATGGGCGGCATGGTGCCCTGTTGGTTGGCACTGTTGCCTTGTGGGATTCGGTGAAAACTAGAGTTAAGATTGGATTAGCCATGATCTTGTTGAATGCCGGAGCAGGCTTGAGGGGCTGATTGGCCTACTCCTGCTCCTATCTCTTATGTTCTTATGTCTACCACATTAGTGAGCTGCTTATTGGCAGAGTGCTGAACTGGGAGCAGACCTTGTTGCTTCCAGTTGCGGGAGAGCATTGAAGGTATCAGAGTTGATGCACAAAGGCAGTGTACCGTGCACTATTAGTGATTGTCTTGGATGTTTTCACTGCATCACAAGACCCCGTTAGACAATGATAATGTAAGATGCTGCAGATCTGTTTCCCTTGTATGGTGGTGCCACAGATAGTGGGGGAGCTGTGTAGTCTTGGCTATAGCGAGGACTAGGCCTCAAGCCATGGGCTTGCCTGTTGCTGCAGTCCAGGAGAGGAGTCACCGGGGGTGGTGAAACATAGCATCCATGCTCTGTTGGGGGCTGGCCTCTCCTGTTGGTGCTACCCCCAGTGTTTGATCAGTGAATTGACATGCTGGATTGCATGTGTATGAGCACTGCGGACAGTTTACCCTCAATTGCTTTACGTGACTAGGCTTTTTTTGCTCATTATTTAGAATGTGCTGTGTATATTTTGAACCATGGCCCCAGAGGAATGTCATTTTGTTTGGCTGTATTTGTGTATGATTGAATGATTATTAAACCTGAATTTTATTTGATTTGATAGGTGATTAACAGGGGTTGACATTGCATGGGAGGCTGGAGCTGGTAAGTGTCACAAGCACAACCTGCCTCTTGAAAAATTTCAGAGCCGCTGAGTGGTTGTCATTAAGACATGTTACCTTCTTTTTCTTTAACACTGGATTGTTTGTGATCAGCAGGTTTGGAAAATTAGATTCGAGTAGGGAGTGGTTAGAGATGTTTGCATTTGTCAGAATGTTTACTGGAGCTCAATATGATGATTAAGTACCTTAGTTCATTATTTATTGAGATCAATATTTATAAACTGAAGAAACAGGACATGAATAAAGGAGGTGATCACAGACACACAGAAGACCTGTCTGTAAACAAACTCACTCAATATCAGCTGATGTGTCTTCCTTCCAGTTTCGTCCTCGAGCCCAGAGTTACGCAGGTTGGCAGATTAATTGGCCACTGAAAATTGTGCCTGGGGTCTGGTGTGTGGTAGAGTCTGGGACAGTTGATGGGGATGTGGTGAGAATAGGTTTCGGGGTAATAGGATTTTTCAGTAAGCTGGTAACAGACCCTGTCAGGCAAAATGGCCTCTATGTCGAAGGAACTACTGAAAAACAGTTCAGGATTGCAATGGAAATGCGCCAGTAAATAAGGCAAAAAGGATGTGGGAATGGATAGAGAGAAGCAGGTGTCAGATACTTCTCAGCAAAACAGAGTACGTGCAACGTTCAGTCCATCTATCATAGCCTTTCCTCTTCACACACAGTGGGACACCTTGTATTTTTAAATCTTTTTATATCTTTAGACAACCAATCAACCTTTCCAAGTGAGGTAGAAATTCCATTTTATTTTTGCAGTTCAGTATACCTCTGATGATATAATCTGCTTTGCACTGGAGAAACCCAATACAAACTGTTAAACACTTATCAGAAGGGCTGAAATTGTATAAAATTACAGATTTGTATAAAATTGCAATTGTATAAAATTACAGCACAAGAGCCATCTGATCTCAACTTGTTCATGCTGACATACTGTCTGATACACTAATACTATTTACCTGCATTTGGGCTTATATAGCAAGTACCTGTCCAATTACCTTTTAAATATTGCAATTGTATTTGCCTTTACACATTTCTGGAAGCTTGTTCCAGATAACTTATCTGACTTCTGACACCATGTTATATTTGTTGTTAATAAAAACAAACAGCATGGGTGAAGACACCAATGCATATTTTAGTTACGGGACACTCCAGTGATGATTTCAGCTTAACACGAGTGCATGCGACCAGCTCGCCAATGTCACTTCCAGTTCCTGTGTGAACAGCCCACATTGCACAATGGGAAATGAAGTTCTTTATTACGTACACACATAATAACACAGGCATGACATTTAAAACTCTGACAAATTTCTATTAAGGTGTGGTGGAGACCATATTGACTGATTGCATCACAACCTGGTCTGGAAACACCAAAAGCCTTGAATGGAAAATCCTCCAAAAAGGAATGGATACAGTCCCATGCATCTCGGGTAAAGCCCTCCGCACCATGGAACCCATCTACATGGAGCATCGTTAAAGAAAGCTGCTCTCTTCTTGCTGCTATCTTTAGGAAGAAGGTACAGGAGCCTCAGTACTCACACAATCAGGTTCAGGAACAGCTATTACCCCCCAGCAATCAGTTTCTTGAAACAAATGGGAAAACTTCACTCAACTTTATTCGCCCCATCACTGAACTGTCCCACGTCATATGGACCCATTTTCAAGGACACTTCATCTCATGTTCTTGATATTTATTTATAGATAATAGAGAATAGGTGCAGAAGTAGACCATTTGCCCCTTCGAGCCTGCACCACCATTCTGAGATCATGGCTGACCATCTACTATCAATACCCAGTTCCTGCCTTATCCCCATATCCCTTGATTCTCCTATCCATAAGATACCTATCTAACTCCTTCTTGAAAGCATCCAGAGAATTGGCCTCCACTGCCTTCTGAGGCAGTGCATTCCACACCCCCACAACTCTCTGGGAGAAGAAGTTTTTCCTTAACTCTGTCCTAAATGACCAACCCCTTATTCATAAACCATGCTCTCAGGTACTGGACTCTCCCAGCATCTGGAACATATTTCCTGCCTCTATCTTGTACAATCCCTTAATAATCTTACATATTGCAATCAGATCCCCTGTCAATCTCCTTAATTCCAGCGTGTACAAGCCCAGTCTCTCTAACCTCTCTGCATAAGACAGTCTGGACATCCCAGGAATTAACCTCGTGAATCTACGCTGCACTTCCTCTACAGCCAGGATGTCCTTCCTTAACCGTGGAGACCAAAACTGTACACAATACTCTAGGTGTGGTCTCACCAGGGCCCTGTACAAATGCAAAAGGATTTCCTTGCTCTTGTACTCAATTCCATTAGCCTTCTTCACTGCTTGCTACACTTGCTCATTCATCCTCAGTGACTGATGAACAAGGACTCCTAGATCACTTTGTATTTCTCCCTTACCTAAATCTACACTGTCCAGATAATAATCTGCCTTCCTGGTCATACTCCCAAAGTGGATAACCTCACACTTATTCACATTAAAAATCATCTGCCACGTATCTGCCCACTCATCCAGCCTATCCAAGTCACCCTGAATTCTCCTAACATCCTCATCACATGTCACACTGCAACCAGCTTAGTATCATCAGCAAACTTGCTGATGTTATTCTCAATGCCTTCATCTAAATCGTTGTCGTAAATTGTAAACAGCTGTCGTCCCAATACCGAGCCCTGTGGCACCCCACTAGTCACCACCTGCCATTCCGAGAAACACCCACTCACCACTACCCTTTGCTTTCTATCTGCCAACCAGTTTTCTATCCATGTCAATATCTTGCCCTCAATGCCATGAGCTCTGATTTTACCCACCAATCTCCTATGTGGGACCTTATCAAATGCCTTCTGAAATTCAAGGTACACTACATCCACTGGATCCCCCTTGTCTAACTTCCTGGTTACATCCTCAAAAAACTCCAATAGATTAGTCAAGCATGATTTGCCCTTGGTAAATCCATGCTGGCTCGGCCCAATCCTATCACTGCTATCTAGATATGCCACTATTTCATCTTTAATAATGGACTCTAGGATCTTCCCCACTACTGATGTTAGGCTGACAGGATGATAGTTCTCTGTTTTCTCCCTCCCTCCTTTCTTAAAAAGTGGGATAACATTAGCCATTCTCCAATCCTCAGGAACTGATCCTGAATCTAAGGAACATTGGAAGATGACTACCAATGCATCCTCAATTTCCTGAGCCACCTCTTTTAGTACCCTAGGGTGCAGACCATCTGGACCTGGGGATTTGTCAGCCTTCAGTCCCATCAGTCTTCTCATCACCGTTTCCTTCCGAATGTCAATCTGTTGAAGTTCCGAAGAATGAGAGGCGATCTTATTGAAACATATAAGATTGTGAAGGGGCTTGATTGGGTGGATGTGGGGAGAATGTTCCCAATGATGGGTGAAACTAGGACTAGGGGGCATAATCTTAAAATAAGGGGGTGAAGTTCCAGGACTGAGATGAGGAGAAATCTCTTCACTCAGAAGGTAGTGGAGCTGTGGAATTTACTGCCCCAGAGAGCTGTGGAAGCTACTACACTCAATAAATTCAAAACGGAGATAGACATTTTCCTGGATAAAAATGGCATTAGGGGATACGGTGAGCGAGCAGGTAAGTGGACATGAGGCTAGGTTTAGATCAGCCATGTGATCCCCTGGACCAGTTTTCGATAGCCTGGATGGGTCAGAGAGGAATTTTCCAGAATTTTTCTCCTCAATTGGCAAATCAGTTTTTTTTCCCCTGGGTGATCACATGGGTTTGGGCGGGATGAATAATAAAATAAAATGGGCGGCATGGTGCCCTGTTGGTTGGCACTGTTGCCTTGTGGGATTCGGTGAAAACTAGAGTTAAGATTGGATTAGCCATGATCTTGTTGAATGCCGGAGCAGGCTTGAGGGGCTGATTGGCCTACTCCTGCTCCTATCTCTTATGTTCTTATGTCTACCACATTAGTGAGCTGCTTATTGGCAGAGTGCTGAACTGGGAGCAGACCTTGTTGCTTCCAGTTGCGGGAGAGCATTGAAGGTATCAGAGTTGATGCACAAAGGCAGTGTACCGTGCACTATTGGTGATTGTCTTGGATGTTTTCACTGCATCACAAGACCCCGTTAGACAATGATAATGTAAGATGCTGCAGATCTGTTTCCCTTGTATGGTGGTGCCACAGATAGTGGGGGAGCTGTGTAGTCTTGGCTATAGCGAGGACTAGGCCTCAAGCCATGGGCTTGCCTGTTGCTGCAGTCCAGGAGAGGAGTCACCGGGGGTGGTGAAACATAGCATCCATGCTCTGTTGGGGGCTGGCCTCTCCTGTTGGTGCTACCCCCAGTGTTTGATCAGTGAATTGACATGCTGGATTGCATGTGTATGAGCACTGCGGACAGTTTACCCTCAATTGCTTTACGTGACTAGGCTTTTTTTGCTCATTATTTAGAATGTGCTGTGTATATTTTGAACCATGGCCCCAGAGGAATGTCATTTTGTTTGGCTGTATTTGTGTATGATTGAATGATTATTAAACCTGAATTTTATTTGATTTGATAGGTGATTAACAGGGGTTGACATTGCATGGGAGGCTGGAGCTGGTAAGTGTCACAAGCACAACCTGCCTCTTGAAAAATTTCAGAGCCGCTGAGTGGTTGTCATTAAGACATGTTACCTTCTTTTTCTTTAACACTGGATTGTTTGTGATCAGCAGGTTTGGAAAATTAGATTCGAGTAGGGAGTGGTTAGAGATGTTTGCATTTGTCAGAATGTTTACTGGAGCTCAATATGATGATTAAGTACCTTAGTTCATTATTTATTGAGATCAATATTTATAAACTGAAGAAACAGGACATGAATAAAGGAGGTGATCACAGACACACAGAAGACCTGTCTGTAAACAAACTCACTCAATAACAGCTGATGTGTCTTCCTTCCAGTTTCGTCCTCGAGCCCATGTCAATTCAAGGTACACTACATCCACTGGATCCCCCTTGTCTAACTTCCTGGTTACATCCTCAAAAAACTCCAATAGATTAGTCAAGCATGATTTGCCCTTGGTAAATCCATGCTGGCTCGGCCCAATCCTATCACTGCTATCTAGATATGCCACTATTTCATCTTTAATAATGGACTCTAGGATCTTCCCCACTACTGATGTTAGGCTGACAGGATGATAGTTCTCTGTTTTCTCCCTCCCTCCTTTCTTAAAAAGTGGGATAACATTAGCCATTCTCCAATCCTCAGGAACTGATCCTGAATCTAAGGAACATTGGAAAATGATTACCAATGCATCCGCAATTTCCTGAGCCACCTCTTTTAGTACCCTAGGGTGCAGACCATCTGGACCTGGGGATTTGTCAGCCTTCAGTCCCATCAGTCTACTCATCACCGTTTCCTTCGAATGTCAATCTGTTTCATTTCCTCTGTTACCCTTTGTCCTTGGCCCATCCACACATCTGGGAGATTGCTTGTGTCTTCCCTAGTGAAGACAGATCTAAAGTACTTATTAAATTCTTTTACCATTTCTCTGTTTCCCATAACAATTTCACCCAATTCATTCTTCAAGGGCCCAACATTGTTCTTAACTATCTTCTTTCTCTTCACGTACCTAAAAAAGCTTTTGCTATCCTCCTTTATATTCCTGGCTAGCTTGTGTTTGTACCTCATTTTTTCTCCCCGTATTGCCTTTTTAGTTAAGTTCTGTTGTTCCTTAAAAAATTCCCAATCATCTGTCTTCCCACTCACCTTAGCTCCGTCATACTTCTTTTTTTTTTAATGCTATGCAATCTCTGACTTCCTTTGTCAACCACTGTGGCCCCTTTCCCCCCTGTGAATCCTTCCTTCTCTGGGGGATGAACTGATCTTGCACCTTGTGCATTATTCCCAAGAATACCTGCCACTGCTGTTTCACTGTCTTTTCTGCTAGGATATCCATCCATTTAACTTTGGCCAGCTCCTCCCTCATGGCTTCATAGCCTCCTTTGTTCAACTGCAACACTGACACCTCCAATCTGCCCTTATCCTTCTCAAATTGTGGATAAAAACTTATTATATTATGGTCACTACCTCCTAATGGCTCCTTTACTTCAAGACTGCTTATCAAATCCTGTTCATTACACAACACTAAATCCAGAATAGCCTTGTCCCTGGTCGACTCTCGTACAAGCTGTTCCAAGAATGCATCCAGTGGACACTCTACAAACTCCCTATCCTGGGGTCCAGTACCAACCTGATTCTCCCAGTTCACCTGCATGTTGAAATCCCCCATAACTACTGCGACATTACCTTTGCCACATGTCAATGTTAACTCCCTATTCAACTTGCACCCAATATCCATGCTACTGTTTGGGGGCCTGTAGACAACACCCATTAGGGTCTTTTTGCCCTTACTGTTCCTCAGTTCTATCCACACAGACTCTACTTCTCCTGATCCTATGTCCCCCCCTTGCAAAGGACTGAATCTCATTCCTCACCAACAGGGCCACCCCACCCTCTCTGCCCACATTTCTGTCCCTACAATAGCACGTATACCCTTGTACATTAATTTCCCAGGTCTGATCTCCCTGCAGCCATGTCTCCGTTATCCCAGCAACATCATAGTTACCCATTCGCACCTGGGCTTCAAGCTCATCCGCCTTATTTCTGACACTTTGTGCATTCAGTTATAGAATTTTTAGCCCATTTCTCCTCTCTCTGTTTAAATTGCTGCCTATTGTGCTTAACCCTGCTCCCCGAACTCCCAATGGGCTATATGCCCCTTGAATTTTGTTGTCCTTCCTAAATTTACTTATTTTTTCTGCACATTTAACTCCATGTTCCATCAGATCATCCCTCTGTACATGTGTCCTCCTTATCACTTTATTTTCTTCTCACTTATTTATCCTTATCACTTTATTTATCTGTGAGAATTTTCATTTGTCATATCTTTTCTAGTTAACACTTCATCATGTGTCTCTTTTTCTTGTCGAATCTCAAACTCATTTGGGGTTGACAAAATTTCCAGAATTCTGCCATCAGGTGGGATACACTGATTACAAATTTCCTCATTTGTTCATTCTTCCATAGAGTTTTCTTCAGGACTGACAGGTGAGTTATCTTCTACAGCAAACATGAGGAAATCTGCAGATGCTGGAAATTCAAGCAACACACAGAAAATGCTGTGGAATACAGCAGGCCAGGCAGCATCTATCTGAAGACGCACTGTCAACATTTTGGGCCGAGACACTTCATCGGGATTCTTACTTGCTACAGTGGATTTCTTTACATCAGGTAAGTAACTTATATTCCTTTGGGATTCCAGCACTGGGTCCGCAACTGGTGTGGTTGTATATGGGTGGTTTGGGCTTGGGTTGGAGCCCACAGTTCCTCTGTGTAACTGTTCACAAGTTTCTCAACTCTTAGAAGGCTTATCTACAATGTGGAGTCTTAGTCTGTGTAAGAAACCTCATCCTCTTCCGCTTCAGAGTCAATTAGATTTTCTTCCTCTTCAACCGACTGTTCATTCTTAGTACTGCAAGTTGTGTACTTGTAAACAGGGATGGAAGAAATTTGCTCGCTGACTTCAGAAGGAAGAGATCAACAAGGGAACAATAGATTCCTATGTAATGTTTGTATGGGCTCAGGCTGGTTCTCAGGATGTACCTTGTAAACAGGCAGATCAGTAGCTTGTCTCACCATTTATCGGCAAGCTTGTTTTTACCTTGTAGGCGCTCATCCCTTACTAGTACTCGGTCTCCTTTTCTCAACTCTGAACCTGTCACATGTTTATCATATCTGTTCTTGTTTCCATCTGCCATTTTCTGTGAGTTCCCCATGCCTACCTTAAAGTTTTCCTCAAGATGAGATTTCAAGTTTTGTACATACTTCTCTTCCTGATGAACTTAACGTATTCTACGCAAGATTTGAACAGAAGAGGAGCTTCCCGCCCCCTCTGGATGAACCGGACCTGGTGGCATCGAGATTCATCGTCACAGAGGAAGACGTTAGAAGAGCCTTCCTGAAGATAAATCCAAGGAAGGCAACGGGCCCAGATGGCGTCCCGGGACGGGTTCTCTGGGCCTGTGCAAGCGAGCTAGCTGGAGTGTTTGCTGACATCTTCAACTGCTCCCTGCTTCAGTCTAAGATCCCCTCATGTTTTAAGAAGGCAATGATAATCCTGATGCCGAAGAAAAGCAAGGTGGCATGCCTGAATGACTATCGACCTGTGGCTCTGACATCAATTGCTATGAAGTGCTTCGAGCGATTGGTTATGGCACACATCAACCATAACCTACTGGTCAACCTCAACGCTTTGCAATTCGCCTACTGGAGCAACAGGTCATCGGCAGATGCCATCTCTCTGGCACTACATTCCTCCTTAGAACACCTGGAGAATAAAGACATATATGTAAGGCTCCTTTTCATTGACTACAGCTCTGCCTTTAATACCATCATTCCAAATAAGCTGATTCCTAAGCTCCGGAACCTGGGTCTTAGCACTCAGATCTGCAGCTGGATCTTCAACTTCCTCATAGACAGGACAAAGGCTGTAAAAATAGGGGACAAGCTCTCCTCTACAATCACTCTGAACACCGGTGCCCCACAAGGCTGTGTACTCAGCCCCCTGCTGTACTCACTGTACACCCATGATTGTGTAGCCAAGATTCCATGGAACTCAATATTTAAGTTTGCTGATGACACCACAATTGTAGGCCTTATCTTGGGTAACGATGAGTCTGCGCACCACTCAGACAGGCCATCGCCTCTTCGGCCCTCAGGACCATATTCTGGTCACTGACAGTGTGCCTCTTCAACACACTATAATCCACACACACGCTGCCTACATCTTCCATGGACATCGGGCCCAGTCTCCGCGACCTCTTTCTCACTGAGGTGTCTTCAGTGGCCAAATCCCCTCCCTCGTGGTATTTCGGAGCATCCACTAAGAAGGTCTCACTCTCAGACACTTGCCCCAGGCTGTACCACCACCAGCTCTCGTTTGAATTCGGTACCGGCCCAATGCTGCTACACACATCCGCACAAGCTGCTCGAAACTCTGGGTGCATTGACAATGACTCCAAACAGCTCTCACCCGCCTCCTCCTGGCAGGCCCCCAAGAGCAGCAGCAGGGTGTTGGTCCCCTCCAGACTCGCAACATTGCCCATCTCAACAGTGTCCGGACACATCAGCATTAGCGATTCACGAAGCTCAGTCACCCCCACACTGGCCTCCAAGAACTCCATTTTCACTGACCAATAACCATTGTCTGGTTAATCACTGGCACTGGTACCCCAAGTCTCCAGTGCCCTCAATGTCATCAAGGGTAAATTCTTCAAATACTGGTTGTAAAACGAACTGTACAGCAACTTGACCTGTGCCCCGGTGTTGAGGATGGCTTTAGCTTGGTTTCCATCCATCCGTAATGACACCTGAGTGCGTGGTCCCTCTAAGCCTTCAGGAATAGGGTCTGTTCCTTTCGAGAGTTCCTTTGTACATTGCTGGGAATGTGTTCCCCCAGAGACCCCAAGCCATTCCCCCACTGGGCCTCCTCTAATTTTCCAGACATCTCTCGGATCAATTGAGCAACTGAGGGAGGAGCTGATCCCCTTGACAGATACCCCGGCACCGCAAGCAATTCATCTGCCTCCTAGCCAAAGAAGATACCCTGAAAACTTTCCACAAATCTCCTGCCACAGATATGGTAAGCCTCCCAACTGCAGCATTTGACTTCCAGTCAAACTAAATGCATTTTCACCCGCTTTCCCATAACTGGCAGCTGTCACCTCCAGGTAATTGGAACAGACAGTTCTAACAATGTCACCAGCCCACCTACTCAAACTTCCAACCAATCCCTGTCGCTTCCCCTCAGCCAAGCACTGCCAGTCACTTAACAACTGAGAAGTCCGCTCCACTCATGCCTCCGCCCCTTTAGGGCTGGACATTATTCCAACAACTGAGCGGAGCCCACCATAGTGCTAGTCAGAACTCGAACAGCGACCTCCGAGGTACCAACAGCGACCCCACCCAACACCCATGTAGTGATATTTAGCCGCACAGAGACACACCAGCTTTCTGTCCCCCCAGCATGTATAACTTAAAGAGGGCGATCACACAGCTCCCACTAAATTTCAATCCCGGATGAGCCCCCACAATGTAATTCCTGGCTAGCCTCAGGCTCGCTCAGCTCGCTTCCGTCTAGGGGGAGCAGCCTTCAGCCCCATCAAACTGGGTAATCAGCTTGTGTGGATGCTGTGTGATGTCCCCCACCTCGCCAAATAACAGACTGTACACCCTGTGCAATTAAATTATTACACTTTATACAGATTACTAGAACTACGTGATTAATAATTATACAGTATATATGAAGGAAAAGAAAATAAAGAAAAGGCACCAAATTCATCAAAGTCCAAACCACTTCATGCACAACCATTGCAGCTCAATTAACAGTCTTCTGGTCATCATTCGATCCCCTCTGAGCTCCTCGACTCGTAGCTCAGGACCACCCAAAGTGGTCAACCAAGTGCAGCTATCTTAGTCTCCTCTCCTCGCCCAAACCCCTGGCCTTGGACCCACACTTGAGGACCATTCCATCGCCTGGCTTACAGCATTTCGTCCTCTCTCTCTCACCACCTTGCGCCGACTCCTCAAGAGCCCGCCAACGATAGCTTACAGAATCAGAAGAGAGAAGAGACATTTATCCCAATTAGTAAACAAACTAATACAATTCTCATTATCAGTAATTTTAACACAAACAAAACTGCGAGAGAAAGCACTTATCATAACAAAAAAACCATTCCTACTTTTAACAAACAAAGAAGCCATTTTGATTAACATACGCAGTAACAAAAAAAAAGAAAGAAAAAAAACCCTCACAAAGAAGAAACCACCTTACACTTGTCAGCCACGGTCACCCCTTACTCCCCTTAGAATCTTTCTTCCACCTTGGAATGAACTGATACTGCACCTTCTGTATTATTCCCAGAAATACCTGCCATTGTTGTTCCACTGTCATCCCTGCTGGGGTATCCTTCCAGTCAACTTTGGCCAGATCCTCCCTCATGGCTCCATAGTCCTCTTTGTTCAACTCTAATACTGACACTCCTGATTTTCCCTTCTCCCTCTCAAATTGTAGATTAAAACTTATCATATTATGGTCACTACTTCCTAATGGCTTCTTTACCTCAAGTTCTCTTATCAAATCTGGTTCATTACACAATACTAGATCTAGAATTGCCTTCTCCCTGGTAGCTCCAGTACAAGCTGCTCTAAGAATCCATCTCGGAGGCACTCCACAAACTCCTTTTCTTGGGGTCCAGTACTAACCTGATTTTCCCAGTCTATTGCATCTTGAAATCCCCCATAACAACCATAGCATTACATTTGCGACATGCCAGTTTTAACTCTTGATTCAACTTGCACCCTATGTCCAAGCTATTGTTTGGGGGCCTGTAGATAACTCCCACTAGGGTCTTTTTGCCCTTGCATTTTCTCAGTTCTATCCATGCTGAATCTATAACACTTGATTCTATGTCATCCCTCGCAAGGGACTGGATTTCATTCCTCACCAACAGAGCCACTCCATCTCCTCTGCCTACCTGTCTGTCTTTTCAATAGGACATATACCCTTGAATATTCATTTCCCAGCCCTGGTCCTTTTGCAGCCATGTGCTCTGTTATTCCTACAACATCATACTTGCCAATTTCCAACTGAGCCTCAAGCTCATCCACTTTATTTCTTATATTTTGTGCATTCATATATAATACTTTTAATCCATTACTCCCCTCACCTTTCACATCGATTCCTATTGCACTTGGCCATACTCTCCGATCCCTTCCTGCCCCATTAATTCTGTTGTCTTTCTTAACTTTTCTTATTCTCTCTTACCCTTGTTACAAATGTGAAGCAACTCTGAGGGGCCGAAGGGCACAAAGTCACCCCCTCCTTTTTGAGAATCGCAAGATCACTATTAATTCGGGCTGGGACCCAGGAAATAAGAGAGAGACACTCAGAATACACAAGGTTTGGAATGTGTCCTGACCTCAGCGGAACAGAACCACTGATAATGGCCATTGTCTCCTGAAGACAGAATTGTGTATTGAGTACTGTATTATTCATTGAAACCCCTCAGGGGACAACCAGAGTGGTCTGGTTGAGGGATTGCATCATCCCAACCTGATTGACATCTGAGACCCCGTGAGTAAGGATAAAAGAGGGGTCTGGGGAACAACCCCTTTAGATGCACCAGGAGAAACACTAGAAATCCCGTGATAGCGTTTTCATAGCAAAAGCCAGTGAGAGCTCATGTGCGTCATCCCTTGTTGGGGTGGTGGGCTCATCATGGAAGAACGGTTTAGCTAAAGGAGAGGCCACAAGTGAACGGCCACGTTAACGAGACTCCCGACGGATCAAAATCATAAAGGAAAGCCGGCAGGTTTTTCTCCAAATCTCTCTCTCCAACAATTGCAACACAGCGGTCCACAACGGCTGCAGCCTGGATGAACTGAGTGAACTTTATATTTCCATCGGACAATACATTATCCCCTAGACAACAATAGAGCTTACTTCTTATTGATTATTATTATACCCGCACTTTTAGATTTAGTATTGATGACGTATATTATCTGTATATCTGCATTGATATTATTTTTGTGTATTTTTACTAATAAATACCATTAAAAATAGTATCATCAGACTTCAACGGACGTCTCCATCTTCGCTGGTAAGTGACCGAGTTACAGGGTTCGTAACAATGTGGGGGCTTGTCCGGGATTTGATACCAAATTGGAGGGCCATTAAATCGGGCTTTTAAGCCCAAACTTGGATCTGGTTACGCAGGTAACCAGACGGGAAACCAGCAAAGATGGACGTAGACGAATCTATAGAAAACCCGACTCTGGAGGCGCTAGAGGCTGCCACAAAGTCGGACTTGATAAATATTGCGAAAGGACTAAATCTTGCAGAGGTGAGGGTGTCAATGAAAAAGCGGAAGGTGCGGAGTGCGATAACTCAGTATTATATTGTGAAGAATGTGTTTTTGGCTGAGGTATTGGAAAATATCCCTGAAAAGGTACCAGCTAGTGGGACGGCTCAGTTAGAGTTGGAGAAATTAAGGTTGGAACATGAAATTAAGTTAAAACAGCTGGAAGCAGCCGAAAAGGAAAAAGAAAGAGCCAAAAAGGAAAAAGAGCAGGAAAGAGCTAAGAAGCAGAGGGAGCATGAAATTAAGTTAAAACAGTTTGAAGCAGCTGAGAAAGAGAAGGAGAGAGCTGAAAAGGAGAGGGAGTATGAGGAGAAGAAGAAACAGAGGCAACCTGAGTTGGACATGGAGAAGTTCAGGCAAGAGCGAAGAGCTCAAGGGCCAGACCAAGAGGAGAGATTTAATGTTAGTAGCGAGTTTAGGTTAGTACCTCCATTCGAGGAGACAGATGTTGATAGTTATTTCTTGCATTTTGAAAAATGGCAGTGAGTCAAAAGTGGTCCAGAGGTCAGTGGGTGGTGTTGTTACAAAGTGTGTTAAAAGGGAAGGCACAACGGGCATATGCGGCGTTGTCCATGGAGGATGAGGAGTCTGAGAATTATGAGGGAGTAAAGGAGGCCATTCTTCGGGCCTATGAATTGGTACCTGAGGCCTATAGACAAAAGTTCAGAAATTTAAAGTAAGGGTGGAATCAGACGTATGCAGAGTTTGCCTATGAGAAGGGTGTGCTCTTGGATCACTGGTGTGCAGCTGAAATGGTGCAAGAGGATTTTCGGTGTCTCAGGGAGTTAATTCTGATTGAGGAATTTAAAGGTTGTGTTTCGGATGATATCTGGATATATTTGAACAAGAAGCCGAATAAGTCCATATCTGAATTTGCTAGGTTTGCAGATGAGTATGCCCTAACCCCACAAGACAAAGTTTTCGTTGAGTAAGAGTTACCAGAAAGACCGTGGGAATGGCAGAGAAAGCCCACCGGCTGAGGCAGCAATCCAGCCGGGAGCTAGAGGTAAAAATAAGGAGGAGAAAAGGCAAGATGGCAGGAGGGGTCCTGGCTTGACCTGTTTTAATTGTGGAAAAGTGGGTCATATTGCATCTAAGTGCCTTGCTCTGAGGAAGGAGACAGGAAAAGGGAAAGCAGCAGTCCCTACAGGATGTATTGTGGTGATCAGTAAATCAACGAGAAAGCCCCAGGTAGACAGAATACGAGAGGGGCCTGAGAAATTTATTTCAGAAGGAACTGTGTCTGTGAAAGAGGGAGACACAACAGTTCCAGTGCAGATCTGGAGAGACACTGGAGCTGAGCAGTCATTGATTTGCAGTACAGTACCAGATTTTGGTCCCGAGACTGGAGAGGTAGCTTGGAGAGGCATAGGAAAAGGGACAGAAGCTGTGCCTTTGCATAGGATCATTATAAATTGTGAGCTGGTATCTGGACCAGTTGAAATAGGGGTGCAATCAGAATTTCCGAGAACTGACATAGACATCCTTCTGGGTAACGATTTAGCTGGTGTTGATGTTTGAGCCAGCCTGTAAGTGTCGAAGACCCGCCCTTAGATTCCAAGATCTATCCCGCATGCGCGACCACTCGCAGCATGTCAGAAAAGGCAGCTGAGAAAGAGACCAGTTTAAATCAGGCCAGTATCGATTTGGCCGAGATGTTTTTACCGACCCTGTACCAAGGGGAGTTAGAGGGTGGTAAAACAGAGAATAGGAAAGTGAAAGAGAGTAAAGGAGAGGAGGTAGACCTACCCTTAGCCAGGAGGAAGTTTATAGAGGCACAGAGTAAAAATGAGAAACAGATAAGGCTGTTAGAAGGTCCAGGGTTGGACATGGATGATCTGTCTGGTTTGGCAGAACTGTTTGAAGAAGTTGAAAATTTTAAATCTGTTCCCGATAATGAAATGAGGGCAGTCCTAGATGAAAAGGGTGCCATTATCTTGAAGAAGTCTGCTGGGTTGGAAAATGAGGTTGTTTCAGCCCACGGGGTTGAGTTTACTCCGGAAGGGAGTTGGCTAGAGAGTAACTGGGAGGATCAGGGAAACTTAGAATTTGAAAAGGGGACAGGTATTGAAAGCCTGGAAGAGGCAGATGTCCCATTTGAGTGTGTTCAAAATGTCGATGCACGTGGTACTGAACTCAGAAGAAGTCTGAGGTGTTTGATTCAGTTGAAAAGGAATTCAGTCCAAGTCAGATGGACTTGGTTCAGTGAAGAGAGGGTTAACCTTGGTACTAGTGGGAAGTGAGAATTCCCAGTTGTTTGTGTTTGAAGGTGTGTTAAAAGTTAGTGAGGAGACAAAAGGTGGTGATGTGAATCTTATTATTGAAGGAGAAGGGAAAAGTTGAATGAAGAATTGAATTGAAGATTCTAAATTGAATGAAGAAACTTTAAAGTCTGGATTGGTGTCAGAAGTAGTAACCAGGCTGAAGGGACTATGGCTTGGTAACACGATGCCTGTGAATCAATTACAGGTTGATTTGGAATGTAAAGATGCCCCACGCACTATTGTTATTCAAGAGTGTGCTGTGAAGAGGCAGAATTTGAAATGTTGTTTGGACAAAAAGGGATCGCTTGCAGATTTTAAACTGAAAACCAATAGAATGAAGGGTCCTGAAGATAAAACTAACGACTTGCTTAAAAATAAAGAATTGTCTGGAAATTCAGCAAATGGGCTAAGTTTGGAAAACATTGTTGATAAAATAACTCCTATGAAAGGAGCATGCAAAAGCTTATTCCACACTGGTGTGCAAGCTAATCACGTGGGAGTTAACTGGAAAAGGGGCGAGGGTTGACAGGATGTCACTTTAAATAACAGGATCTGGTTTTAAGGGATTTCGACAAAGCATGTAACTAATAAAGACAACCCCATGGAAGATTGACTGTTAAGTTTGTAAGTAAAATAAAGATTAGTATTTGAATGAACTTTTGTAATATACATGTAAACTAAGATCACAACTCTTTAGTTTTGTTTTGCTGAAGAAAAGGAATAAAAATAGGTGGTTATTAAATTGGAGTCTGATGCTTCAAGAATTTTATTAAGGTACAAGATATTAAGATATTAAAGGAAGTGACAATGTAATTGCTAACTGTTTAGATGCTGAATTGAATGTATAACTGTATTACTCTGTAGTGAAAAAAAAAACTCTTTCGTATTGTGTTAGATTCTGAAATCCTGTAAGACTCTGTATTAATTAATTTTTACCTGTGGCAAAAATCCTAGAAGGAAGGGGGTATTACGAGTGTGAAGCAACTCTGAGGGGCCGAAGGGTACAAAGTCACCCCCTCCTTTTTGAGAATCGCAAGATCGCTATTAATTCAGGTCTGGGACCCAGGAAATAAGAGAGAGTCACTCAGAATACACAAGGTTTGGAATGTGTCCTGACCTCAGTGGAACGGAACCACTGATAATGGCCATTGTCTCCTGAAGACAGAATTGTGTATTGAGTACTGTACTATTTATTGAAACCCCTCAGGGGACAACCAGAGTGGTCTGGTTGAGGGATTGCATCATCCCAACCTGATTGACATCTGAGACCCTGTGAGTAGGGATAAAAGACGGGTCTGGGGTACACCCCTTTAGACGCACCAGGAGAAACGCTAGAAATCACGTGATAGCGTTTTATAGCGAAAGCCGGTGAGAGCTCCTGTGCGTCCTCCGTTGTCGGGGTGGCAGGCTCATCACGGAAGAACGGTTTAGCTAAAGGAGAGGCCACAACAACGAGACTCCTGACGGATCAAAATCATAAAGGAAAGCCGGCAGGTTTTTCTCCAAATCTCTCTCTCTCTCTCTCCAACAATTGCAACACAGCGGTCCACAACGGCTGCAGCCTGGATGAAGTGAGTGAACCTTATATTTCCATCGGACAATACATTATCCCCTAGACAACAATAGAGCTTACTTCTTATTGATTATTATTATACCTGCACTTTTAGATTTAGTATTGATGATGTATATTATCTGTATATTTGCATTGATATTATTTTTGTTGTATTTTTACTAATAAATACTGTAAAAATAGTATCATCAGACTTCAACGGATGTCTCTATCTTTGCTGGTAAGTGACCCAGTTACGGGGTTTGTAACACTCGTAACACCCTTTAACTCCATCCTTATATTTCCGGTTCATCCCCTCCCCCCCCCCCCCCCCCACTATCTCCAGGCTTTGTCTGAAAATGTTCTTGCTGTAGTTGACCAGAGCTGGCAAAATGGCTCCAGTACCCCATTTCTTCCATGTTGGCTCAATTGTACTGTGACGCGAGTCCTTGAGGAGAATGATTTGGACCCAAATACTGGGGTATTTGAAGTAAGGATGAAGACATTGTATCCAACTGGATCTGAGCACAAAACAAATGCTAGGCGATATCACCAGTGAGCTTACGATTGAGCATCGATCCTCAGTTCAGGTGTCCCTTAAATTCTTGGTGTTCGAAACATGATTACCAATTAGCGAAACAGTCTTGAACCCTGAAAACAGCTAGGCCAGCTGTCCGTACTTTATCCAGTCAATTCCTCCCCCAATCAGAAGGATGGTGCATCAGTGTCAGTGTCTGTATTTCACTGAATACTCCAGCAAATGTCAACAGATGTACTTTTGAAAGTATCCTGATGAGTTGGAATATGGTCTTGTGTGGCAATTTTAATATGCAGGATTTTAAGAAGCTGCAAAGTGCCCTGGACTCAACAATACATCACTGTCAGACCCTTCCCCACCATTCTTGTTGTGGTTTACACAATTTATGTTTTAGCAAGCGCGAGGAGAGGAGGTTGATGTTCTACTTTGAACAAGTTGGTTCATAGTTCTTTGTTTCTAGGCTGCTGTGGGGAGGATGAATATCAGGGTTATATACTGCATGCATATTTTGATAATAAATGTGCTTTGGGTCTTTGAATCTATATGAGGTGCTGTTGCAAGAACCAGCCACCCAGGTCACAACACTTATACACTTCAACTCCCCATCCAGAAGGCCTGAAAGCCCTCCGCTACTTTCTAGACAATGGACCTCACCAGTTCCCCAACTCACCACACTCCTCCGGTTGGCGGAACTGGTTCTCACACTTAATAACTTCTCTTTCGGCTCTTCCCACTTTCTCCAGATCAAGGGTATAGCTATAGGCACTCGCATGGGCCCTAGCTATGCCTGCCTCTTCATGGGTTATGTGGAACAGTCTATGCTCCAACTCTATACTGGTACTGCTCCCCAACTTTTCCTTCGATACATTGACAACTACATTGGTGCTGCTTCCTGCACCCATGCTGAGCTCGTCAATTTCATTGACTTTGCCTCTAACTTTCACTCAGCCCTCAAATTCACTTGGTCCATCTCGGACACTTCTCTCTCCTTTCTCGATCTCTCGGTCTCCATCCCTGGAGATAGACTGTCCACTGACATCTTCTATAAACCCACTGACTCCCATAACTACCTTGATTATACCTCTTCCCACCCTGCCAAATGCAAAAAGTTCTATTCCCTATTCCCAGTTCCTCCATCTCTGCTGCATCTGCTTCAAGGATGAGGCTTTCCATTCCAGGACATCCCAAATGTCCTCTTTCTTTAAGAATTGTGGTTTCCCTTCTGCTGTCATCAATGATACCCTCACCCGCATCTCCTCCATTTCCCACACTTCAGCCCTCATCCCATCCTCCCGTCACCACATCAGGGACTGTGTCCCCCTTGTCCTCACCTATCACCCCACCAACCTCTGGATCCAGCATATTACCCTCCACAACTACCACCACCTTCAACAGGACCACACCACTAAGGACATCTTTCCCTCTCTACCCCTCTCTGCTTTTCACAGGGATCGTTCCCTCCACAACTGCCTGGTCCACATGTCCCTCCCCACAGATCTCCCACCTGGCACTTATCCCTGCAAGTGTAAGTGCTAAACCTGTCCCTACACCTCATCTCTTACCACCATTCAGGGCTCCAAACAGTCCTTCCAGGTGAGGCAACACTTCACTTGTGAGTCTGTTGGGGTAATCTATTGCAGCCCCCTCTACATCGGCGAGACTCAATGCAGATTGGGGGACCGCTTCGTCGAGCACCTATGCTCTGTCCACCACAACAGACAGGATCTCCCGGTTGCCACCCACTTCAACCCTCCTTCTCATTCCCATTCGGATATGTCCATACATGGTCTCCTCTACTGCCATGATGAGGCCAAACCTTGGTTGGAGGAACAACATCTCATATACCGTCTGGGTAGTCTCCAGCCCCTTGGTATGAACATCGAATTCTCCAACTTCCGATAATTCCCTCCCTCTCCCTTCCCCATCCCACCTCTACTCTGTCTCCTCTTCTAGCTGCCTATCACCTCTCATGACTCTGCCTTCTTCTACTACCCATAGTGCTTTCCCCTTAGATTCCTTCTTCACCTCTCCTGCCTATCTCCTCCCTGCTTCCCCTCCCCCACCCCTTGATCTTTCCTCTGATTGGTTTTCCACCCTCTCCCCACCTTCATAATAGGGCCCCTGCCCCCTCCTTCTTTAGTCCTGACGAAGGGTTTCGACCCGAAGCGTTGACTGCTTCTTTCAGCGGATGCTGCCTGAACTGCTGAATTCATCTAGCTTTTTTGTATGTCTTGATTTGACCACAGCACCTGCAGTGCACTTTATACTTACCCAGGTCACAATGTCTGATCAATATCCATTCGGACCTCAGAGGAGTATATAAGCCAGCATTCCGAGGAGACAACACTCTCATCTGCATACTGATGATGGCTTCTTGATTGGAGTTTAATTTGAGCTGTGCCATCTTCATATTGGAGGTACAGAAGATACAGGGGTACATTGGGTCGGAGGTACAGAAACCTCAGCACCAAGTTAAAGAATATTGTAGCTATGTACCTTTTGCCATTTGCTTCCTAAAACAACCTGCACAACCATACCTCAGTGCAGCAACATTATGACCACATCAACCGCTTAGAATTTTCTTTGTTCTGCTTGTTTGTTTTTCTTATAAAATTGTGTATAATTTATGTTTGAATTCTCAATATCGTGTTGGTAATACAAAATGCTGTGATGTAGCTGCAGGTAAGATTTTGATTACAGCTGGGCATACACGTACATGTTCAAATGGCAACAGCTTGACTTTGACAGGAGAAGGGAAACATGGGATGTGGTGAGACAGCAGCTTTCATGTTGTTGCTGCTGAAGGTGCTGTGGCAGAATGACATCAAGAGTGTGCAAGGTCTTTTTTTCTGATGAGGCACATTTCAGCTCTTGCGACTCAACAGTGAATCCAACAATTTTAGATTCCCAACATTTCCATTTTGTATTAGTACTTGTCAATCTTCATGGTGATCAGCCTTTTTAATTTAATTCACATTTTCTCCCCCACAGATGACAGAATCAGAATCAGGTTTATTATCACCGGCACGTGATGTGAAATTTGTTACCTTAGCAGCAAAAGTTCAATGCAATACATAACTCAGCAGAGAAAAAAATAAAATAAAAATAGTAATAATAAATAAACAAGTAAATCAATTATATATATTGAATAGATTTTAAAAATGTGCAAAAACAGAAATACTGTATACAGTATTATAAAAAAGTGAGGTAGTGTCCAAAGATTCAATGTCCATTTAGGAATTGGATGGGAGAGGGGAAGAAGCTGTTCCTGAATCACTGAGTGTGTGCCTTCAGGGTTCTGCACTTCCCACCTGAGGGTAACAGTGAGAAAAGGGCATGCCCTGGGTGCTGGAGGTCCTTAATAATGGACGCTGCCTTTCTGAGACACTGCTCCCTACAGATGTCCTGGGTACTTTGTAGGCTAGTACACAAGATGGTGCTGACTAGATTTACAAACTTCTGAAACTTCTTTCGGCCCTGTGCAGTAGCCCCCCCCCCCCCCACACCAGACAGTGATGCAGCCTGTTGGAAAGCTCTGCACAGTACAATGATAGAAGATTTTGAGTGTATTTGTTAACATACCAAATCTCTTCAAACTCCTAATAAAGTATAGCCACTGTCTTGCTTTATTTATAACTATATCGATATGTTGGGACCAGGTTAGGTCCTCAGAGATCTTGACACCCAGGAACTTGAAGCTGCTCACTCTCTCCACTGCTAATTCCTCTATGAGGATTGGTATGTGTTCCTTCATCTTACCCTTTCTGAAGTCTGCAATCAGATCTTTTGTCTTACTGATGTTGAGTGCCAGGTTGTTGCTGTGGCACCACTCCACTAGTTGGGATATCTCACTCCTGTACACCCTCTTGTCACCACCTGAGATTCTACCAACAATGGTTGTATCGTCATCAAATTTAGAGATGGTGTTTGTGCTGTGCCTAGCCACACAGTCATGTGTATACAGAGAATAGGACAGTGGGCAAAGCACACACCTCTGAAGTGCACTGGTGTTGATCGTCAGCAAGGAGGATATGTTATCACCAATTCACACAGACTGTGGTCTTCCAGTTAGATGTTGCTGGATCTGTCAGTTATTTTGGTCATGTTTTCTTTGTTTCTCACAGCTCAAATTGTGTTTTCCTCTTCTTCTCTCTTTTCCATATTTCCCTCCATTTACTCCTCCTCCAGACAGATCCATTATGATTAACAAGCCCTCACTCCTGGCACTACATACGTTGTTCAGTCTCTCTGTCTCCATTCAATTGCAAACATTCCCTTCATTCAATCCACATCTCCTACTTCACTGAAATTTCAAACATAAAATTTTCAACATTTTCTAGTCCTAAAGCAATACCTCTGTTCCCTTGGCAGATGGAAAGTTGAACTAAGTTTCAAAACCGGCTTCACAACTGGCTTCATACTCTTGAGATCTCTCTGTCACAGCACCTTCACCTGCAATGTAAAAGCTCCCTGTCTCCCCTGCATTCCAATGCTCCAGTCATGACTAAGAGCTATCATGAAATGGGGAACATGCAGAATTCAGCATACCATTAGATCAGGCTGGGTTAGAAAACAGTGAAAACAGAAAGTATTTCACAGCAACCATTTCACATTCAGTTATCAGTAAGAAAATTACATTCCTGAATCTTTGGTAGTTGCTGGTACAGAATTAAGTATCAGCCTTCACTCAGTTCTTTGTGCTCTCAACTACATCAGAGGGACAGTTTGTTCTGGAACTTTATTCTGTTTTCCTGCAGTCATCAATGACCATACTTCACAAAAGCTCACTGCTGCAATCACCTGGGACAACTGAGATCAAGGAATATATAATATATTTTAAAAATTCCTTTCTTCTTACTCCTTGCCTTGGCAAGTGACTGTCTGTGGATGAGTGTTCCCAACAATATGTTTTTATTAATGTTTCCACTTAAGGTGATGGACAACAGTTGTAGGATTACATAATTTCTCTTTCTCGTTGTTCTCTGCAGTATACCCTTTGTATCCTCTCACAGTTGATTAGGTCTTCCCTTAGCTTTCAATGCTCCAACAAGAGAATCCAAGTATGTCCAACCTCTTTTAATGGCACAAACCCTTTAATCCACAGAGCATTCTGGTAGCTGTTTTGTGCACCCTTCCAAAGCCTCCACATCATTTCTGTAATGAAGCAACCAGAATTGCACACAAAACTCCAAGAGGGGCTGGACCAAAGTTTAATTGAGCTACAACGTAACTCTTAAACTCAGTGCCCTGAGCAATGAAGCAGCATGCCATATGGCTTTTTAACCACTCAATTTACTTCCATAGCCATTTTCAGTGAGTTAGAAACTTGGAATTTGAGATCCCTCTGTACATCAATATAATCAGTTTTGTGGATATCGATGTTCTTTTAATAAGAATGGGGAAGATTGAATAACTTCAGTACAATTATCAACCGCATTCATGCAAAAGAATGCTCTCCAGTGTTCGGTCTGTCAGTCACTGATGTGGACAAAACAAAAATAACTTTAGTAGAAGAACTGAGCCCAGAACACACACACTCTTACAACTCAAGCTTTTTTCTTTATTTACTTGTGGACATAGAGAAAATCATATAAAACTGGTTTATCAGATTAATTGCCATTCACAATAGACAGCCCGTGACATCTTGATGTTCGTAAGGATAATAGAAGTGGTAGAAGTCAATTGAAACTTGGAATGGACAGCTGATAACATTTTGAAGTTAGTAAAGACAACAGAGCCTTAGCTGTTGGGAATGTTTTACAACCTTCTGTTAGTTCACCTGTCTCAGGTCTTCCCTGTTGTGTAAAGGGATGCTAGGTTTTAGGAAAACTTTTCTGGAAAACTCTCACTACGGAGGACTCACTGGTTTGGCTTGAGTATACACTTCTCCTGTGGGCGCATGCCTTATTCTGATTGTTGAAAGTCACTTCCATAGTGATTAGTTAGATTAGAAGTTGCAGTCTGTGAACAATTATATGCCCCTACTGGACATCCCCATGTTTACCCCTGCAGCGTCCACCATCCCATTTCCGTGTTTGTCGGGATGAAAGAACTGTAATTTTGAATTTATTTCACATCTGGAATAATATTATCTGATCAGCTATGCTATTCAAAATAAAAGCTACCAGTTACAGGTGGGTCATATAAATGATATGTGTTTCAAGCCGGTTATGTTAAAAGCTGAAGTTTACCATGAAATTTTAAGCCAAAGTTAATCTGATCATGATCAGACAAAATTTGGTCACTGTCAGTTTTGTTAATTATAAAGCAAAGCTATAAATTAAAATAATATCCATATTGTATAGAACAGCTGTAGCAATACTATTAGAATAATGTACAATAGTGCCCAGACTCTTCGTGGAGCAGTGTGGAAGTCTCACACAATTATTGTTCTCCTTATCCTTAATCCCTTGACGTTGTAATTATTTTTTGCAATATTGTAAAACTTTCTCAATGTTACTTAACTCTCCCATCTCATACAAATTACTGTGTATTTAATCTAGGTTGTAGTACCTTTATTAAGGTGGGGTCCCTGTTTCTAGTTAATCCAGGTACTTGTGAATACATTTACACACACTCCTGCATATACTTTAAAATCCTTGTCTTCTGTCCGACACGCAGTTGTAGCTGCTTTTCCCATTGGATATCTGCTCGGTGTCTAGTTTCAAATTTCCTGACTATGTAAAGTAGCACGTGTGGTGGGGGGGGGGGGGGGGGGGTTGCTCTCTTCTTCCTTTGTTTAGGGCAAGATGATTGGGAAGGAACGATCTGCATACACGTTTAACTGAGTATCCTCGCTCAATGTATATACGTTTTCTGAGTATGCAGCTTTGTAGTGTCTGTAACTTTGGGAACATGAATATTTAGTTGAGTTTTTACTGTTTGTGAATAAATATTAACATACCCATTCAAAGTCAGTGCATTTCCTGTCTCACTGGCCAGACCCGCAAAACTGATTCAACCTTACAACGCTGCCACAGTCTATCTTGTAATCAGAGGTGTCCCCGGTGGTTTCACTTCAAAGGTCTTGCTTAACTATAGCTGTTCTGGACTACCCTTGCCTTCCTGCAACTTCTACACTCCCTCCTTTTGTCCTGTAGAAGACAGCATATACCTTACTGAATTTCAATAGCACAGAGACTGTGTCACACTGTGAGAGTTTTGTCAGGGGCACCTGGCTATTGTACAAAGATGGAGGAGGTTGCTCACTGAGCTAAAATCCACAACATAATCTCAGACAAGAGAAGAAAAGCAATATGACAACTAACGTGAATATGACTCCTATTGCCTGTGATAAGACATGAGTAAAGAGTGAAGCCAACTAAAGGGTTCACAAGATGAAGATGGTGTCTTGTGCAGCTCTTTCTCAATTGCCCTGATCTTATCAGCTTCAACATGGATGTGCACAACTAAATCAGTGATAATCTCAGACATATCGGGGATGTACATGCAATTCTCCTGGCCAGTGATAGCACAAGTACCCCCCATTTCTGGCCAACAGAGTGTCCAACGCTAATTGATTTTGAAGGCTCACAGTAAGGCTCCTTATTTCAGCCGTGATGACATTGCTGGTCTAACCCGTATCATGTAGCATGAAGGCTATACCATTACTCAGTTTCTCTGGCACTGAGGCCATTTTCATGCTCTCAAGAGGGAGTCCGGCAGGTGGCCAGACTGAGGATGCGATAATCCAGAAACACTCAGTTTCTGTAATGCTCCTTCGATGGCAGCCACACCTAGTGCGATGCAGAGAGTGTGTGGTAGGTGGTGTGTATATGGCACTACATAGGTCTTGCTTAACCGAAGAGTGACCAAAGAGTGCATTCTTGCTTCAGGCCAAAGAGCGCACTTTTCTAGGGTACTCCTGACAGCCAGTGGTGGCCACATACCCGATAAGTACCATTAACAGGATTCGGACGGTTACAAGTGGTATAGGTGTTGCACATACTGTTTTCTAAGTCTAGTCCCATCCCTTGATGTTTCCGGTCACATACTTCACCCCTGTCCCCACTAAGCAGCTCAGCACAGGGGTTATGCCCTCCAACATAGGCAGGTTGGTACCAAACCTTGAAACAGTTGCATCGGCAAGAGTTATTTCTACAGGCAGAGCAGTCCCTGCTCCCTTTACAGCTTTAGTTTATTTGTCAAATTTTCTCTGATTCAGGGGTATAAATGCTTTGACAATCCACCTGCCATATGTAGGCATGTTCTCTGGAGCACAACCAACAAACTGACTTGTTAATATGTGATGCATATTTATAACTTCAGATGAGGAAAAATGTTAGGAGTATTGGTGTGATGGGATACTTCTGCATTTCAGTGGAAAATAGATGTCCAGGGTATACAAAACCTATCATCCATGGTGATTACCTCAGGTGGAAAACAGCAAAGGTGAAGGGTTCGGTCTGTCCGTCTTCATCATCAATGTTCGTCTGGCCAACTGTTCCCTGGTCAGGTGACACCACTGGCTTAATATGTGAGTCATGTGTCCACGTTGGCATTCCCTGGACCTTCAAAGTAGTATATGTGGTCAGCAACACTTGGAATAGATCTTACCATGGGGCTGCAGGCAGTTCTTTTATCAGCAGGTTCTCACCAGTACCTAATCTCCCATCTGGTAGATCTGACACCCTGTAGCTAGGACAATCTTCTGGGCTTTCACGATTTTGTCTCTGATAAATCATACATGTGCTGCTACATGTGCAGCCAAGAGTTTCAGCTGCTTTAGCAGAACACGAGGGGAGCTAGTTGTGCCACCTCAGCTGTTGATGGAAATGTTTAAAATCTTATGTTAGTCCTTTACAATGATGCAACATGTTCCTGCTCATTATATGGATGTCCACCTGTTTAATTAAAATAGGAATTGCAGCCAGCAAGAGCTTGTGATGCCCCAAAACTATCTCATGTTGAGATCGGCCTGTTACGCAGTTTGGAACACAGTGCATTGACATGAGGGCCAGCAAAAGCAGCTCTCACCACTTTAACTTGATCTCATTAGCTAACCTGTTTTTCAGAGCCCCGTTCTGCCTTTCAGCTGCCCCATAAGATTGACGGTGGTAAGGAGAAATGAACTGTAAGGCTTTTGTTAGTTTCTGTTTAACTTTCCCTGTAAAGTGAGGGCTATTTTTATAAGGTTTTTCTCAGGGATCCCAAACCTGGGAATAAATTCTCATCATAGAATTTAGAGCATCTTTTCTTTCAGTTGTGGGCAACAATGTAATAACAGGTGCATAACCACAAGTCATACATGTCAGTGCAAAAATAACTTCCTGGGGTAGGATCCAGCAGTGGTGGATACCGTAAGTGTCTTTCAGGATTTTGTCTCTGATAAATCATACATGTGCTGCCAACTTTTTTTGCTATGATTGAGAATCTCTCATTTTCAATTATACCCATCATCCTTTATAGTTGTGCATAGACTGCTTTTGTCCATAATGTCCTTTTGGTCTCTGATGCATCATACAGTAATTGTACTGCTTTATCAATATAACTTTGAAAGTATTGTCGGCCTGACCACACTGGAGTGCTGTGTGACCATAAAGATCTGCTGTTGCTGCCTTAGCAAAGGAGTCAGCTCATCTGTTCCCTCCAGTTATTTTATTCATCCCATTAGTATGAGCCATGTAGTTTATAAAAGCAACTGCAGACAGAATTGAAAAGCAGGAAAAAGTTCACATTTAGTTCATTGTGTTTTATCGGAGTTCAGAAGAGGTGAAAAAGCCACATAGTTATTGTCCATTGTTATATGCTACTCCTAAGGCAAAACAAGATTCAGTGCACTTGCTGCAAGGATGCTGGCTTTTGTTACAGCCAAGAGGTTCAGCTGCTTTAGCAGAACACGAGGGGAGCTAGTTGTGCCACCTCAGCTGTTATATGACGTGCAGACACTGCATATTCACTGAAATTTTACACTATTTTTTTCCAGTATCAGATCAGAAAGAAAAGCCAGCCAAGAAAAATTACACGCAGCGTTACATCAAATTGCACTTTACAACCAGCAGAATTAAAATCATACAATTTCTTAAGTTTAGTTCGGGAATGGAATATTTAAATTCTGTAATCTGTGATGCTAGTGGTGGTGGAGTTGGAAACTGTTATCAGTTGCCTTGGTGCGAGGGCATCTTCCAGCCTAGTGGCCAGGCAGTCTGTGAACAATTATATGCCCCTACTGGACATCCCCATGTTTATCCCTGCAGTGTCCACCATCCCATTTCCGTGTTTGTCGGGATGAAAGAACTGTAATTTTGAATTTATTTCACATCTGGAATAATATTATCTGATCAGCTATGCTATTCAAAATAAAAGCTACCAGTTACAGGTGGGTCATATAAATGATATGTGTTTCAAGCCGGTTATGTTAAAAGCCGAAGTTTACCATGAAATTTTAAGCCAAAGTTAATCTGATCATGATCAGCCAAAATTTGGTCACTGTCAGTTTTGTTAATTATAAAGCAAAGCTATAAATTAAAATAATATCCATATTGTATAGGACAGCTGTAGCAATACTATTAGAATAATGTACAATAGTGCCCAGACTCTTCGTGGAGCAGTGTGGAAGTCTCACACAATTATTGTTCTCCTTATCCTTAATCCCTTGATGTTGTAATTATTTTTTGCAATATTGTAAAACATTCTCAATGTTACTTAACTCTCCCATCTCATACAAATTACTGTGTATTTAATCTAGGTTGTAGTACCTTTATTAAGGTGGGGTCCCTGTTTCTAGTTAATCCAGGTGCTTGTGAATACATCTACACACACTCCTGCATATATTTTAAAATCCTTGTCTTCTGTCCGACACGCAGTTTTTATGCCAATCCACAGTACAAGGGAAACATTTTCTCAGAGCTCGTGCTGGATCAGTTAAAGATATACTTAAATCAACATTTTGCTGAAAACCTCTGCACCTTTCCACCGCAGGGTGCTGGCTGACACTGATCTCACCGAGTACTCAGGAGGCGTCACTTGGCATGGGCATTGTTGAAACTGTTCTCGGGGAAGGCAAAGGTACAGTATTTATTTCACCCTGGGACTCTGGTGCTAATTGTTCTTTTCAGATACTGAGGCAGACATTGCTATCCTTTGTCTTTTTTCTTTTAATTTTTGCTCACATTCTCTGATGTTGTACAAAACTCATCCATTTTTGTTGTGCCTGTGCCACTGCATATAGGTTAAATAAAAACATGCACATGGGTGATGGCTTTAGCTGGAGAGCGGACGAGGAAGAAGGAGAGGGTAAGGGGTGGGAGGGGGCGAGGGAGAGAGTGAAGGACAGGGCAAGGGAGAGGGATGGCAATGTGCATGCATAGATAACAGATCAATACTTAGTGCTCAGGGGATTCATTGGTCTAAAAGAAATAGATTCACTCATTACACTTTCTCCCCCTTTAGATTAACGAAACATAAAACTGTATATGTACAAAAAATTCAATTTCCCATTCATAAACCCATATTCCAAATAAATATGCTTTTACAATAACAGTCCTAACCAACTACACAGTTCTAACAGTTCAGTCTTTTGACTGGTGCTTTGCTTCTTTCAGGATAGCTCCTCTGGAACTGTGGAGTGTCGACAGGTTTGTTAGGAGTCTTGTCTTCATTGTGTTGGATGCAGTTGACTCAGGTGTGTTCTTCGGTTGAGCATCTAGTATCTGGTCCACAGGACGTCTCCATGTCTGATCTCCAACATCCACTGTGTACATCAGTGATAGCTATCATACTGGGTGTCCACTTGTCTTCTTGGTAATCACGCACTATGACTTCCTGCCCAGCCTCAGAGCTCCTTGATGATTCACTTGGCAACTGGTTGAGCTGTTTATTCTGCACTTCGCTCTGCAGATCTGGTTTCAGGACCTCAATGTGTGATCTGAGATTCCGGTTCATGAACAGCAGTGATTTGATTTGTCGTCGCATGAAGAGAGTTCAGATACACAAAAAAGTTGTGCTCCTTGTGTTGTAGAGAAGTGTCCTCCTTCCATCGCTTTAATGGACTTCCTGAATGTTTGGATAAACCTTTCTGCAAACCCATTCATTGCTGGGTGATGAGGAGCTGACTTGAAATGTCTGATGCCATTTTTCTTCATGAAAAGTCAGAATTCTTTTATCACTCGCCATTTGATCACTGTTTGATTATCTGTATATTACTCACATTTCGAAAAGAAGATGAAGCTATTTGGATATTTCATTGACAGATTAATAAAAGAAGATAAGAAAACCTACTCATCATTACATCCTTCTGGATTTTTTTTTTTGGAGAGAATATTTACGGTTCAAGTTTGCCTGTTTAAATGGTTAATTACATATTTGATTGAGAAAAGAGGATAAAAAGATTTGTTCCTTTTATCTAATATTTGGTTTGATGTTTTTTTTGTTGTTTCTTAACTTACTAACTGGTAGTTTTTTTCCTACCAATAGGGTTTCTTTTTATATATGTATCTGGGAGGGTTTAGTTATTATGATATTACTAATTAATATTTTTGTAAATTTAGTTCAGTTAAATATACTATTAACCTTTTTATCTGTTTTATTATAGTGCTCTATAACTGAGTTTAAAGTTTTCTTAGGGATTTACGGCTAAACTTAAGATGGCGCTGTTTTTTCTCTCTAAGAGCTTATATTATTTTGGTTCTTTTTCTGTTTAGTACATGATGGAATGTAAACACTCTCCTTTGTTGAGACGTTACTGTCTTTCTTGCAAGGTAATTTTATATTTTTTTGTGTACTGACTGGGGGGAGGGAGAGACAAGACCGGCAGAGCGGCCCATGGCTTTGCATCTATCTTAGTTCACTTGCCTTTTTTCGGGGTTTTGGGAGGGTGGGTGAGTTTAGAGTTAGGACTTTTTTCCCATTGGGTGATTCCGGAGCATGCGTGTTTTCTATATGGCTGTATTCTTCATCACCTCCATCTTTGATAGTCCCATATTGGTATGTGTTCTGCGTATGCATAAAGTAAATTGGAATAAAATTATAGTATGGCAGTCAAACAGAAAATGTAATAAGTTGGAATGTACGTGTTTGGAATCATCCTATTAAATGAAAAAAAGACTTTTAAAATTATTAATTGATTCCAACCTGATACAATTTTTGCTCAGGAGACGCATATCAGGGCAAGAGATCAAAATAGATTTTTTCTTTGACAGAATGGAATACAGCTCCATGCTACTTCTCAGAGCAAGACTAAAGGCGTATCTATCTTTATTAAATCTAATATATTTACTCAAGAGGATATTGAATCAGATTCTAATGGTAGCTTTTTAATTGTTAAAGGAGTGATTTGTAATAGAAAGGTTGTTTTGGTTAATTTGTATGCTCCTAATTTAGATGATCCTTCTTTTTTTAAAAAAAATTGCTTTACTGCCAGATTTAAATGAGTATATGTTGTTAATGGGTGGGGATTTTAACTGTTGTTCAAATCCTATGATTGACAAGAGCTCAACTAATCAGCAACTTCCAAATCACTCTGCGTCAGTTATTAACTCCTTTTTGACCGATTTTGGGTTGATCGAATTATGGAGGCATTTACACTCTGATAACAGAGAATATTCCTTTTCTTCACATGGTTATAAAAAATATTTGAGGATTGATTACATTATAATTGATCCTCGCCTTTTGCCTAATGTTAAAAACTGTGAATGTGACGCTATTGTTGTATCTGATCATGCACCTTTGAGTTTGTCCTTTGAATTTTATGATGTCATTTTTGGCCATCCACCATGGCGCATGTCTCAGACTTTATTGCAAAACTCTGACTTTATCAGTTTTATTGAAAGCCAGATAAAAGATTTTTTTCTTTTTAATGATATAGGAGGTATGTCTGAATTAATTATATGGGATACATTCAAAGCATTTTTATGTGATCAAATTATTTCTTATTCAGCTAAACGTATAAAACAGACTAAAGCAGAATTAGATAAAATTTCAAAGCAAATTAAAGATTTAGATAATATCTATGCGGCTTCCCCTAATATTGACATTTAAAAAAGGTGGAACTTCAATCACAATATAACCTGTTATTATCTCATCCAATTGAAGGTTATCTACTTAAGTTAAAGAGCCAATTTTATATGTTTCGAGATAAAAATAATAAACTCAATTAAATCTCAATTAAAATTGGTTGGAATCAAAAGGCAAATTTTTAAAATTCATAGAAAGGATGGTACCCTGGCTCAGGAATATGAAGAAATTAATAAGATTTTTCAAGATTTTTATACTGAACTTTATAAATCTCAATGTCCAGTAGACTCTTCTGAAAGGAATGCTTTCTTATGAAAGATTGCTTTTCCTAAAATTTCTGCTGAGAATCAAAAAACTCAATGCCCAAATTACTGAATCCGAAATTCATAAAGCTATTTTTTCAATGCAATCTGGTAAGACCCCAGGACTCAATGGTTATCCTGTAGAACTTCATAAAGAATTTGGAAAATTGCTTTATCCATATATGTTGGAGATGTTTAAAAATTCTTTTGTGAAAAGTGATTTACCCTCTACATTTTATGAAGCTTCCATTTCTTTAATTCTCAAAAAGGATAAAGATCTTACTGATTGTGCCTTATAACAGACCTATTTCATTATTGAATGTTGATGTTAAGATTCTCTCAAAGACAATGGCCAATCAATTGGAGAGTTGATTTGTTAAAATCATTTTTAATTGTCAAACAGGCTTTATAAAGTGTCATTATTCTTTTTCAAATGTTCAGAGATGATTTAACATTATATATTAACTTTCTTCTAAAACTCCACAATGTGTTATAGCTTTGGATGCTGAAAAAGCGAGTCAAGTGGAAATATTTATTTAATGTTTCAGAAAAATTTGGTTTCGGTATTAATTTTAATAATTGGATTAAAATGATATATAATGCTCCTATTGCTACTGTTGTCATTAATAACTGTAGGTCTCCTTTTTACAGCTATCATGGGGACAAGACAAGGATGTCCATTAAGTCCTTTGTTAGTTAAATTAATATTAGAACCCCCTTGCTATTGCTCTTCATGAAGCCAAAAATATTCATGGGATTTTTGTGAATGATACCATGCACAAGATCTCTCTTTACGCTGAAGATTTATTGGTATAGATATCTAAGCCTGAAGAATCTATTCCTGTTTTGCCAAAATTATTTGACAAATTTGGAGACTTTTCAGGATATAAAATAAATTTTAGTAAAAGTGAATTATTTCCTTTAAATGAATCTATCCCTATATATGATAATATTCCTTTTAAAGTTACAGATTCTTATAGATATTTAGGTGTTATAATTACTGAAAAATATAAGGATCTTTATAAAGCCAATTTTCCTCCTTTAGTGGACTCAATGAAGTATTCATTTAGTAGATGGAGCCAACTTACATTTTCACTTGTTGGTCGTATTCATGTAGTTAAAATGATGATTTTACCAAAATGTTTATATTTATTTCAGAATATTCCTGCTTTTTTGACTAAGAAGTTTTTTGATCGGATTGTTTCTATTATTCTATCTTTTATTTGGGATAATAAAAGACCAAGAATTGGTAAATGTCATTTGAAAAAATTGAAAAAGGACGGAGGTCTCGCTTTGCCTAATTTAAGATTGTATTATTGGGCTGTTAATTTGCGCTATGTGTCCTTTTGATTATATTGGGGTGATAGGAATGATCGGCCAATTTGGGTAGGCCTGGAACTGAGAGCTGTGAAACAGTTTTATTTAACTTCGTTATTAAGAGTTGCTCTATCTATGCAATTAGCTAAAGTTGCTAATTTAAACCTATATCCTGTGGTTAAGCACCCTTTACAAATTTGGCTCCAGTTCCGCAATTTTTAAAATCTTAAATGATTTAAACTTTGTAGTATAATTTATTGTAATTACTTTGTTAAACCTTCCTGGAGTGATCCAATTTTTTTACTTTTGAAAAATAAAGGTATTAATTCTTTTTTGGATTTATTTAAAGAAGGCAGATTGATGTCTTTTGAACAATTAGTCGATAAATATTCTCTCTCATATTCACACTTTTTACAATACCTTCAAGTTAGACAGTTTTTACAAAAATATTTAAGTAATTTTCTTTACATATTGGAGGCTGACTTGTTAGATACTATTATGAATATGAACCCTTCGATGAAAGGTTCTATGGAAGAATTTATAATTTATTATTACAATGGGATAAGTGTCCTTTACTTAAGATTAAACAGGATTGGGAGAAGGAACTCAATTTGACTTATATATGGGAGTATTGGACGCAGATTCTGAAGCTGGTTAACTCTTCTTTGATCTGTGCTAGTCATTTACTGATTCAATTTAAAATTGTGCATCATTACCATTTGACGAAGGAGAGACTTCTTAAAATACTTCCCAATGTTGACAAGTATTGTGATAGATGTAAAACTGAGATAGCTACACTGACACATATGTTCTGGTCATGTTCTATATTAGAACAGTTTTTGAAGTCAGTCTTATTGACAATTTCTAAAGCACTCAGAATCAACTTACAACCTAATAAATTGACTGTGCTTTTTGGAATAATTCCTCAAAATATCCATGGTATTTCTGTGTCTGACCAACGTGTTATTGCAATTGTTACATTGATAGCTAGGAGGGCCATCTTGCTGAAATGGAAGGATATATCAGCTCCTACTTTGTCACAATGGTTCTCTCAAGTGATGCTGTGTCTTAGCTTGGAGAAAATTACAAGTCGAACCTTTGAACCTTTATTTGATTTTGAGAAGAGATGGGGCTCATCTGCTCGTTATTATCATTTCAGTTAACTGATAGATTTCCTCCAGGATCTAAATGTAAATTTTTTTTGATATATCTTTTTTTCTTGTTGGTGGTTTGATGTTTTTATTTAGAAGCTTTCTGTATGATGCATGGCTCCGGGGTTGTTTCTTTTTTTTTTCCCTCACTTTTCTTGCTTAGTAGGGTTGTATTTTTCATTCACAAAAATTTTCAATCTTTAAGATAATTTCTTCTTTTTTCAGGCATTGTCAGAGTAGTTACTTCGATGTACTTGTGGTTTTTTTGAATAATAATAATAATAAAGTATTTGAAAATGAAGTCTCCTTTTTTTATCCTGATCACCAGGCATAGCTCCCTGCGAGACTCTTCATCTTGACTGTACCCAGGAGTCCTTCATACAGATTCTCTAACACTCTGGTGCGCAGTTTAGAGGGAACCACAACATGAGATCCACACATCAGTATTCTTTGACATACCGACAATTGGACTCATCTCACTGAGAAGTCTGCAAACATTGGGTTACCATTGGGCTGGTCAGCTTTCCATGGTGATGTCATAGACCATGGACATCATCGGGTTATTCCTTGTTTCTCTTTGCATTTCTGAATGTGTTCTGGCAACTGGTCCACCAGTGCAGTGTGGAACACGTCTGGTGGTTCACAGTAAGAGGACTTTCCTTCTTCAGTTGCCAGCAGTGGAAGATGTGACAAGCTGCCAGTGTGGCTGTGTTGTTGGTGCTCTTGAACTCTAGGTCATAAGAGTGGACTGTTAGAAACAAGATCCAATGTTGTAACTAGTAGCAGTCATCACTGGAATTTCCTTCCTGGGATTAAAAATGGACACTGTTACTAGAGTAAATTTTTTTCTTAAAAAGGTAGTGGAGGACCTTCTTTATTACCCATACTCGTCAATGATCTTGACCCAAATACAATCAGGCGCTGAGATCCATCTTTCATAGTGTGCGATAAAACAGTTCCAATGCCATAAGGGGATGTCACTGGATGTTGCTAGTTTCTTTGTTTCCTTGAATGCTCTTTCACATCTTTCTCACAATTCTCACTTTTCTCCTGTCTGTAACTGTGCACTCAATGGATTCAGCACTGTAGCGATGCTTGGGAGAAACCGGTGGTACTGGTTTACAAGGCCCAAGTGTGACCTGAGTTGTGACACAATTTCCAGTTTGGGTCCATTTTGTACTGCTTCAATCGTCTCTTGTGACTTAAGTAAGCCATGCTTGTCAATGACATGTCCACAGTATGAGAGTTAATTCTTGAAAAACTCACACTTCTGTCTCTTTGTGAGCAGATCATACTCACTCAGCCTGGTAAGCACTTTACCAATGTTCTGAAGGTGCTCTTCATCATTCTTGCCGGTCACAATAATGTCATCAATGTAATATTGTGCTCCTGGGATATCTTGGATTTCTTGGTCCATTGCTCTTTGCTAAATTGCTGGAGCTTATGCAATGCCAAAGGGGAGACAATTATACTGAATCAGTCCCTTGTAAGTGCTGATTGTGAGGAACTTCCTGCTTAACTCCTCATTCTCCATTTTCAGACAGGCTTGTGACAAGTCAATCTTTGAAAACCTCTTCCCAGCTACCAAAGATGCAAAATTCCTCTGTTCATGGCACAGTATGTAAGACCAGGTTGATGCTCACTTTGAAATCCCCACATTCGTGAACGGCTCTGGCCCTCCCCTTCTTGATCACTGAGACAACGGGTATGGTACAATCACTCCACTCAACCTTGTAGAGAATTCCAGATGCCCCTGAACTCTGCAGTTCACCATCCACTTTAGGAAGTGGTGTGTAATGCCCTGGATGTGCTTTATGGAATCTTGGTTTTGCTGATTCATCCAGTTCAATTCTGGTCTTCGTGCCTTTGAATTTACCAATGCTCTTCTCATTAGTATTAAGCAGCTATGCCAGTCTCTGGTGATTGCTGCCATTTGGGCTGCCACTGCCTGTTGATGCCACACTGATTGATTGAGTACCAGTGTTGAGATTGAGATTGAGTACTCACTGTTGATTGAGTACCAGTCTACTTTGATTTTTCTCAACTATTCACATCCAGAATTGCTAGCCCTCCACTTTTCAACACATGAAGCTCAGTCTGCGAGTTTGGCCTCCATACACACATTTACTTTCAGTTTGCCTCTGGGGGACACTTATTCACCTGTCTAGATCTTTAGCATTGCTGAGGTCTTTTCTAATGGTAGCTTAGAAAACAGTCTGTTGTAGTCAGTTTCTGGAATTATGGACAAAACTGACCCTGTATCCAGCTCCATTTTCTGTTTTACACAGGACACATCTATTGTGATCCATATGATTTTGTGATCTGCTTCAGTAATACTATACAGTTCTAGGCAAGACAGCTCACTTTTGCAAAACTCTGTGTTGTCTGATTCTGTCTCACATCTGGTCCCTTTATGCATTTGCTTAGTTTTGTGTTTACAACTTCTCACTCAGTGTGTTTTTTTTTCTGTTTGGTTGTGTTTTTTATCTGACTTGCCAACTCTTTCTATGTGACCTTGTCTGTGTCACTTCCTGCACACCTTTTCCTTGAACCAACAGCCATTTGCATCATGGGAGGATCACCCACATTCATAGCATTTTTGGCTTTTTGTGTATCTGCCTGCTGCAGGAAGACATCGAAGGCATCAGAACTGATGCACAAAGGCAGCTTGCAGTGTAACCATGGGTGATTGTCTGGGATGTTTCTCCTACGATCACAAGACCCTGTTGCAAATTGATAAAATAAGATGCCACAGGTGTGTTTCCTTTGTGGCATGTCCTCTGACAGCTCAGTTATGGTGAGGACTAGATTTCAAGCCGTGGGCTTGCCTGTTGCTATAGTCCAGGAGAGGTAACGCTAGAGGGAGCGTAGTGTTGTGTCCAAGCTCGATCGGGGGCTGGCCTCTCCTGTTGAGGCTGCCCCTGTGTTCAATTGATGGAATAACAGGCTGGATTGCATGCGTGTGCGCAGTGCCAGGAACTGCACTATGTGACAATGTGTTTTGCTCGCTCTTTTGAACATGTTGTGTATAATTTGTACGTTGGCCTCAGAGAAATCTGTTTCATTCAGCTGTAGTCATGTATTGTTGAGTAATAATTAAACAATTTTGGTTTGATTTAATTGGCGATTAGCAGTGGGTTGACATTGCCTGGGAGGCTGGAACTGGTGAGTGTCCCAACCACAAGCAGCCTCTTGAAAAGTTCATGGTGATGGATATCGGAGCCACTGGGTGGTCGTCATGAAGGCATCTTACCTTCCTTTTCTTTAACACTGGATTGATAGTGGTCAGCAGGTTTGGAACCTTAGATTGGAGTAGGGAGTGGTTAGAGATGTTTGCATTTGTCAGAATATTTACTGGAGCTCAATATAATGATTGAAGAGCTTAGTTCATTATTTCTTGCCAATATTTATTGAGATCAGTTATGTATAAACTGAAAAAACAGGGCATGAAGAAAAGAGGTGAATGCAGACACACAGAACACTTGCCTGTAAACAGACACACTTCCTCCAGCTGCTCTCGTTTCCTCCTCGAACCCAGAGATATGCAGGTTGGTAGATAAATTGGCCACTGAAAATTGTGCCTAGGGTCTGGTGAGTAGTAGGATCTGGGGCAGTTGATGGGGCCTCTCAGAACTATATTGTGAGCTCCAGATACCACTGTTTATTAGGTAGAGCAGCCATTGTGTGAGTGCACAGAACTAGATGGGAGAGCTTGAGGCTTTGGCAAGAAAAGGCAGAGCATATTGCAAGTTTCTACTGCAGTCCTTTCTTTCTTTGTCTATTAGTGCCTATCTAGAATAATGAGAATTGATCCAGAGTCAGTGCCATGCCAGGTGTGTGATATCTGGATGAACTCCAGTCACTCTGATAACTATATCTGCCTACATCCAACTGTAACTCTTTATAGACCATGTTAGAGAACTGGAGCTGCAGCTGGTTTACCTATGGCTCAGTCTGGAGAGTGAAGATGTGATAGGAGCTACAGGGAGATAATCTTTCCTAAGTTGCAGGACTGAATGACTTCAGACAAGGGAAAGGGAATAGTCAGGCAATGGAAAGTACACATGGCCATTCCCCTCCAATAGCAGGTATATATCACCTTGGACACTTTTCGGGGGGGTGGGGTGGGGTGGCAGTTGACCTACAGGGGAGAAGTCTTGACAAACAGGTCTCTGGCACTGAGTCTGGTTCTGCAGCTTTGGAGAAGGAAGTAGGAGAATCAGAACAGGAGTGCAGTGGGAGCCATTTTGACTTTTTCTTCTTCTCATCAGAGTCAAGAGAGGTGGGACTGCGCAGGGGTGTGACATCCAGCAGTGTCACAGCCTTATACAGTGGGCAGCATTGTTTGCGGGCAGAGAAGTGAGCCAGGAACAAGGTGAAGGCTTAAGGGCTTTGGCTCAATGGGCTTGGCAAGGTGGGTTTAGGTTTCAGTTTTTCCTGTTATTTGAGGAAAGGGGTAAGTATGAGGGTGAAGGCAGCTTGTTGTTCTCGATGTCGGATGTGGAAGGTCCTGGAGTCTCCTAGCCTCCTGGACATCCATATCTATGCCAGGTGCGCCGAGCTGCATGTCCTAAGGGACTGTGTTAGGGAGCTGGAGCTGCAGCTCAATGTCCTTCGTCTGGTCAGGGAGAGTGAGGAGTTGATAGAGAGGAGTTACAGGCAGGTGGTCACACCAGGGCCATGGAAGGCAGACAGGTGGGTCATGGTTAGGAGGGGAAGGGGAAGAGTCAGGTACAAGAGAGTACCCCAATGGCTGTACCCCTTGAAAATAAGTACTCCTGTTTGGGTACTGTTGGGGGGGGAGGGACAGCCTATCCGGGGGAAGCAACAGTGGCCGTGACTCTGGCATAGAGTCCAGCCCTGTGGGTCAGAAAGGTAGGGAAATGAAGAGGAAGTCAGTAGTAATAGGGGACTCGATAGTTAAGGGGTCAGATAGGTGATTCTGTGGATGCAATCAGGAGACACAGATGGGAGTTTGCCTCCATGGTGCCAGGGTCCGGGATGTTTCTGATTGCATCCAAGATATCCTGAAGTGGGAGGATGAGGAGCCAGAGGTCGTGGTGCATATAGATACCAATGACATAGGTAGGAAAAGGGAAGAGGTCCTGAAAGGAGAATATAGGGAGTTAGGAAGGCAGTTGAGAAGAATCTCGGGATTACTGCCTGTGCCACGCGACAGCGAGAGTAGGAATAGAATGAGGTGGAGGATAGATGCATGGCTGAGGGATTGGAGCAGGGGGCAGGGATTCAAGTTTCTGGATTATTGGGACCTCTTTTGGGGCAGGTGTGACCTGTACAAAAAGGAAGGTATTCACTAAGGGGAAGGATATTGAATTGTATAAAGTAAGAGAAACAAGTAAGGTAGTTATGGAAACTATGATGATTAAAAATGAGTAAGTACTGGCACTTGAATCCTAGGGGGACCTATATCTTGGCGGGGAGATTTGCTAAGGCTACTGGGAAGACTTTAAACTAGAATGGCTGGGTGGTGGGATTCAATTTGAAGTGACTAGGGTAGAGGAGGTTAGTTCACAAATAGAGAAAGCTAATAGACAGTGTGTGAGGGAGGACAGGCAGGTCATAGAGAAGGGGAGCGCTCAGACCGAAGATGTAGGGGAGAAGGCAGAAAAAGATAAAATGTTGTTTGCACCGTTAGGGATAAAAAGAGAGGAAGAGGTGGAGAGTTTTTTAAATGCATCTATTTTAATACTAGGAGCATTGTAAGAAAGGTGGATGAGCTTAGAGCATGGATGGATTCCTGGAAAAATGATGCTGTTGCTATTAGTGAAACATAGTTGCAGGAGGGGTGTGATTGGCAACTAAATATTCCTGGATTTCGTTGCTTCAGGTGTGATAGAATTGTAGGGGCGAGAGGGGGAGGTGTATTGCTTGCCCGAGAAAATATTACAGCGGTGCTTTGGCAGGATAGATTAGAGGGTTCGACTACGGAGGCTATTTGGATGGAATTGAGGAAATGGGAAAGGTGTAGTAACACTTATAGGGGTGTATTATAGACCACCTAATGGAAAGCAAGAATTGGAGGAGCAAATTTGTAAGGAGGTAGCAGATATTTGTAGTAAGCACAGGGTTGTGATTGTGGGAGATTTTAATTTGCCACACATAGACAGGGAAGCCCATTGTGTAAAAGAGCTGGATGGTTTGGAGTTTGTAAAATGTGTGCAGGATAGTTTTTTGCAGCAATACATAGAGGTACCAAGTAGAGAAGGGCAGTGTTGAATCTCCTGTTATGGAATGAGATAGGTCAGGTGACAGAGGTATGTGTTGGGAGCACTTCAGGTCCAATGATCACAATACCATTAGTTTCAATATAATTATGGAGAAGGATAGGACTGGACCCAGGGCTGAGATTTTTGATTGGAGAAAGGCTAACTTTGAGGAGGTGCAAAAGGATTTAGGAAGAGTGGATTGGGACAATTTGTTTTATGGGAAGGATGTAATAGAGAAATGGAGGTCACTTAAAGATGACTTTCTGAGGGTACAGAATCTTTATGTTCCTGTTAGGTTGAAAGGAAAGGGTAAAAGTTTGAGAGAGCCATGGTTTTCAAGGCATATTGGAAACTTGGTTAGGAAAAAGAGAGAGATCCACAATAAATATAGACAGCATGGAGTAAAGGAGGTGCTTGAGGAATATAAAGAATGCAAAAAGAATCTTAAGAAAGAAATTAGAAAAGCTAAAAGAAGATATGAGGTTGCTTTGGCAAGTAAGGTGAAAATCAATCTGAAGGGTTTCTACAGCTATATTAATAACAAAAGGATAGTGAGGGATAAAATTGGTCCATTAGAGAATCAGAGTGGACAGCTATGTGTGGAGCCAATAGAGATAGGGGAGATTTTGAACAATTTCTTTTCTTCGGTATTCACTAAGGGGAAGGATATTGAATTGTATAAGGTAAGAGAAACAAGTAAGGTAGTTATGGAAACTATGATGATTAAAAATGAGTAAGTACTGGCACTTTTAAGGAATACAAAAGTGGATAAATCTTCAGGTCCTGACAGGATATTCCATAAGACCTTGAGGGAAGTTAGTGTAGAAATAGCAGGGGCTCTGACAGAAATATTTCAAATGTTATTAGAAACGGGGATGGTGCTGGAGGACTGGTGTATTTATCATGTGGTTCCATTGTTTAAAAACGGTTTTAAGAGTAAACCTAGCAATTATCAACTTGTAAGTTTGACGTCAGTGGTGGGTAAATTAATGGAAAGTATTCTTAGAGATGGCATATATAATTATCTAGATAGACTGGGTTTGATTAGGAACAGTCAACATGGATTTGTGAGTTTGTGAGGTCATGTTTGACAAATCTTATTGAATTTTTGAAGAGGTTACACGGAAAGTTGACGAGGGTAAAGCAGTGGATGTTGTCTATATGGACTTCAGTAAGGCCTTCGACAAGGTTCCACGTGGAAGGCTAGTTAGGAAGGTTCAATCATTAGGTATTAATATTGAAGTAGTAAAATGAATTCAACAGTAGCTGGATGGGAGATGCCAGAGAGTAGTGGTGCATAACCGTTTGTCAGGTTGGAGGCCGGTGACTAGTGGTGTGCCTCAGGGATCCGTACTGGGTCCAATGTTTTTTGTCATATACATTAAAGATCTGGATGATGAGGTGGTAAATTGGATTAATAAGTATGCAGATGATACTAAGACAGGTGGTGTTGTGAATAATGCAGTAGGTTTTCAAAGCTTGTGAGAGATTTAGGCCAGTTAGAAGAGTGGGCTGAAAGATGGCAGATGGAATTTAATGCTGATAAGTGTGAGGTGCTACATTTTGGTAGGACTAATCAAAATAGGACATACATGGTAAATGGTAGGGCATTGAATGCAGTAGAGCAGAGTGATCTAGGAATAATGGTGCATAGTTCCCTGAAGGTGGAATCTCATGTGGATAGGGTGGTGAAGAAAGCGTTTGGTATGCTGGCCTTTATAAATCAGAGCATTGAGTATAGGGGTTGGGATGTAATGTTAAAATTGTACAAGGCATTGGTGAGGCCAAATTTGGAGTATTGTGTACAGTTCTGGTCACTGAATTATTAGAAAGATGTCAACAAAGTAGAGAGACTACAGAGGAGATTTACTAGAATGTTACCAGGGTTTCCACACCTAAGTTACAAAGAAAGGTTGAACAAATTAAGTCTTTATTCTTTGGAGCGTAGAAGGTTGAGGGGGGACTTGATAGAGGTATTCAAAATTATGAGGGGGATAGATAGAGTTGACATTGATAGGCTTTTTCATTGAAAGTAGTGGAGATTCAACCAAGAGGACATTAGTTGAGAGTTGGGGGCAAAAGTTTAGGGGTAACACGAGGGGGAACTTTACTCAGAGAGTGGTAGCTGTGTGGAATGAGCTTCCAGTAGAAGTGGTAGAGGCAGGTTTGATATTGTCATTTAAATAAAAATGGATAGGAATATGGACAGGAAAGGAATGGAGGGTTGTGGGCTGAGTGCAGGTCGGTGGGACTAGGTGAGAGTAAGCGTTCGTCACGGACGGAAGGGCCGAGATGGCCTGCTTTCGTACTGTAATTGATATATGGTTATATGGAATGAAGTCCAAATTAATGCAATCCTTCCTAATAAATCAGGTCCTCCAATCCCGGCAAAAACTTTGTAAGTTTTCTCTGTACTCTTTCAAACTTGTTTACATCTTTCCTTTACATAGGTGAACAACGCTGCACATAATGCTAAAATTTAGGCCTCGCCAATGTCTGATACATTGGCAACATAACATCTGTATTCAATCATAAGCAGAAAAAAATCTTCAGATGCTTGAAATCTAAATAATACAGATAAAATGCTGGAGAAGCTCAGCAGCTCAGGGATCTGTCTTTGTAAACGTCCTGAATCATGGTAAGTTCAGAACTATCGATGTGCTAAACTGTCCGTACCACTCTCTGCAGAGTCCTGTGATTAATGGAGGTACAATTCCCATACCAGGCAGTGATGCAGTCAGTCAGGATTCTCTCACCTGTGCCCCTGTAGAAAGTTCTTAGGATTTGGGGGCCCATACCAAACTTCCTCAACCATCTGAGGTGAAAGAGGTGCTGTTGTGCCTTTTTCACCACACAGCTGGTGTGTACAGACCACGTGAGATCATCTGTGATGTGGATGCCGAGGAAGCTGGAGCTGTTTACCCTCTCAATCTCAGACCCATTGATGTCAGTAGGCATTAACCCATCTCCGTATTTCCTGTAATCCACATCCAATTTCTTTGTCTTTGTGACATTGAGAGAGACACTGTTTTCTTGACTCCACTGTGTCAGAAAGATGACTTCTTCCCTGTAGGCCACCTCATTATTGTTTGAGATAAGGCCAATCAATAAAGAGTCATCAGCAAATGTAATTAGCAGATTAGAGCTGTGGATGGTGACACAGTAATGGGTATACAGGGAGTAAAGGAGGAGACTTTGTTCAGAGCCCTGAGGGGCTCCTGTGTTGAGAGTCAGAGGGTTGGAGGTGAGGGAGCCCACTCATAGAACCTGCCGGCAATCTGTCAGGAAGTCCAGGATCCAGCTGCAGAAGGGAGTGTCAAGGCCGACGTCTTTGAGCTTCCTGTCAAGCCTGGACTCAATATAATTAATTAAATAAGTGGTGCAAAAATTAGTGCAGTATTTTGGGTAGCAGGGTGCGGCTACGTCTCAACCAAAGGAGATGGAAGCTAGCCTTCCCTCCGATAGCTGCAGTCCACCCTTGACTAAGCTGTAACATCTACTTAGCCCCCAATCAGGGACACATTGGAGCAGGTGGCGGATGGTGCTGTCAGCAGCTGGTACATTACACAAGACCTGGTTATGCAACAACTGACACCAGCAGACAATCTCTGAAGAATATTGATAATTGCTGGGGTCACACATCTTGTATAGATACTGCCCAGAAGAAGGTAATGACAAACCATTTCTGTAGAAAAATTTGCCAAGAACAATTTTGGTTATAAAACCATGATCGCATGTAACATATGACATAGCAGATAATCATGAAGATAATTATTGGAATAAGTGAAAAAGGGTGTCCTTAGAGATGTTTACACCCAGGAACTTGAAATTGCTGAGGCTTTCCACAACAAATCCCTTGATGAGGACTGTGTGTTCCCTCATCTTCCCCTTTCCAAATCTATAATCAGTTCTTCAGTCTTGCGTGGTTATTCCTTCACACCACACAACTTTGCAATCTACCTTGGACCTCTAGGGCTTCTCATCAGCATCTGAAATTCTGACAACAGTAGATTCATTATCAGCATATTTATCGGTGACATTTGAGCTGTTTGGACACACAGTCATAGGGGTGGAGAGAGTAGAGCAGTGGGCTGAGCAAACATCTCTGAGGTGCAGCAGTATTGATTATCAACAAGGTGGAGCTAATATTTATGATCTACACAGACTGTGGTCTTCTGGTGGGGAAGTTGATGATCCAAGACCCTGCAGTGGATAGAGAGGTCAGCTGAGAAGATCATCGTGGTCTCTCTTCCCGCCATCACGGACATTTACACTACACGCTGCATCTGCAAAGGAAACAGCATTATGAAGGACCCCATGCACCCCTCATACAATCTCTTCTCCCTTCTGCCATCTGGGAAAAGGCTTTGAAGCATTCGGGCTCTTACAACCAGACTATATAACAGTTTCTTCCCTCAAGCTATCAGACTCCTCAGTACCTGAAGCCTGGACTGACACCTTGCTCTACTGTCCTGTTTATTATTTACTGTAATGCCGGTACTGTTTTGTGCACTTTATGTAGTCCAGTGTAGGTCTGTAGTCTAGTGTAGCTTTCTCTGTGTTTTTTTTATTACGTAGTTCAGTCTAGTTTTTTATACTGTGTCATGTAACACCAGGGTTCTGAAAAACATTGTCCCATTTTTACTATGCATTGTACCAGCAGTTATGGTCGAAATGACAATAGAAGTTGACTTGACTTGACAATTGCAGAGGGAGGTACACAAACCCAGGTTTTGTAGCTTTTTGATCTTATCTGTAGGAACGATTGTGTTAAACACGGAGTTGTAGTCAATAACAGCAGTCTGATGTAGTACTAGTATTATCCAGGTGATCCAAGGTAGTGTGAAGAGCCAATAAGTTTGCATCCATGGTCTCCAAAGCCAGTATATCCTTTCTCAAATAAGGAGACCAGAACTGCATGCAGTACTCCAGGGGTGGCCTCACCAGTACCCTGTACATTTGAGGCAGAACCTTCCTGCTCTTAAATCCAATCTCTGTAGCAATGAAGGTCAACATTCCATTTGCCTTCTTAATAGCCTGGTGCACCTGCAAACCAAACTTTTGTGATTCATGCATAAGCATTCCAAAGCACCTCTAGACAGCAGCATGCTGTAATAATTTACCATTTAAATAATAATCTGCTCTTCCATTTTTCCTTCCAGAGTGGATGACCTCGCATTTACCAACATTGTACTCCATCTGCCAGACCCTTGCCCACTCACTTAACCTATCTATATCTCTCTGCAGATTTTCCGTATCTTCTGCACAATTTGCTTTTCCAGTCAATTTAGTATCATCAACAAACTTAGATACACTGCACTTGGTCCCCTCTTCCAGATTGTTAACATATATTGTGAAAAGTTTCAGGCCCAGCACTGACCCCTGTGGCACACCGCTCACCACTGATTGCCAACCAGAGTAACACCCATGTATCCAAACTCTCTCTTTCTATTAGTTAACCAATCTCCATCCATGCTAATACATCACCCCCAACTCTATGCATCCTTATCTTATGAATATGTCTTTTATGCTGCACCTTATTGAATGCCTTCTGGAAATCAAAATAAATAACATCCATCTGTTCCCCTCTATCCACTGCGCTTATTATATCCTCAAAGAACTCAAATAAGTTTGTCAAACAGGACCTGCCTTTGCTGAATCCATGCTGCATCTGCCTGCTGGATCCACTTCTTTCCATATGATTCATTATTTCTTCTTTAGTAATATCTTCAAGCATTTTCCCAACTACAGATGTTAAACTAACTGGCTTATAGTTGCCTATCTTTTGCCTACATCTTTTTCTGAAAGTGACGTGACATTTGCCATCTTCCAATCTGCTGGGACCTGCCCAGAGTCCATAGAATTTTGGTAAGTTAGTACCTAAGCCTCTACCATAACTACTGCTGTTTCTTTCAGTACGCTGGGATGCATTTCATCAGCACCGGGGACTTATCTAACTTCAGGCCCACAAGTTTGCTCAGCGCTACCTGTTGAATGATAACTATTGTACCAAGTTCCTCACATCCCATCACGTCCATAACTACTCATTTTGGAATGTTAAATGTGTCCTTCACTGTGAGGACTGACATAAAATAATCATTCAAAACCTCTGCCATTTCCTCATTACCCAATATTAATTCCCCCTTCTTATTCTCCAAGGGATGTATGTTCACTTTAACCACACTTTTCCACTTTACATAATTATGAAAACTTTTCCTATCCATTTTAATATTTCATGCTAGTTTATTTTCATAATCTACTGTAGCTTCCTTTTCTTTATTGCTCACTTAGTGGTTCTTAGTTGCTTTTCAAATGTTTCCCAGTTCTTCCTGTTTTCCACTACTCATAAGCTTTCAGTTTGATGCCTTCTTTTATTTCCTTGGTTATCCAAGGCTGGTTCTCCCCTCCCTTACTGTCCTTGCTTTTAACTGGAATATACTTTTGTTGAGCACAGTGAAAAATCTCATTGAAAGCCTTCTACTGTTTCTCAAACATTCCACCATATAGCCAGTATTCCCAGTCTACACTAGCTAAATCCTCCCTCATCCCATTGCTTAGGCATAATATACTGGTTTTAGATGAAATTATTGCACCCTCCATTTGTATCAGAAACTCAGTCATATTGTGATCATTTTTTACAAGATCCCTAACTACAAGATCACTAATTTTCCCTGTCTCTTTGCACAGGACCAGATCTAAGATAGCATGTTCCCTTGTAGGTTCAGTAACATGCTGTTCTTGAAAGTCATTATGGATGTATTCTATGAAGTCCTCCTCAAGACTGCCTTGACCAACTGAATTCACCCAATCTATGTGCAAATTAAAGTACCCCATGATAATTCCTGTTCCATTCTTACGTGCCTCAGATATTTCCCTGTAATTTCCCTGTAGTGTGCCACTGTAATGTTATTATTTGGTGGCCGATAGACAACTCCTACCAGTGATTTTTTTCCCTTTACTATTCCTAATCTCTACCCAGATGGATTCAACATTCTTTTCCTTAGATCTTATGTTGTCTCTCACCTCCTTTACCTTCCTGCCTGTCCTTCCGTATTACCTGATATCCTTGGATATTTAATTTCCAATTCTCTCCACTCTGTAACCATATCTTTGTAGCAGCCACTATATCATACCCCTTTGTACTGATTTGTACCACAAGTTCACTGACCTTGCCTTTGAATACTATGGGCATTCAGATAATTATGCTTTTAGAATCCTCTAATCTTTTACTCCTTTGCTCTTGAGTTTTCTCCACTCCACTTTTAATTTTCTCATTTTTACCTTTTGCTTTTTCTTTATCTTTATCCACTTTTCTTTTTTTTTTCTTTATCTATACTTCAATCTGTTTAATCCACACCCCTACTGTTTAGTTTAAAGCCCTACCCACAGCCCTAGTTCTGCAATTCACTAGGATCCACGCCCCATCATGGTTCAGGTGACCAAAGTTGTACCATTGGTACAACTCCCACTTTCCCCAAAACTGGTGCCAATTTCTATCAATTCAGATCCACTTCTCCCACACCAATCCTTGAGCCATGCACATAGCTCTCTAACCTTCTTGACCCTATTCCAATTTGATTCTGATTTAGGTAGTAATCCAGCAATTACCATCTTTCGGTTCTGCTTTTTTAATTTAGTCCATAGCTGCTCAAATTCCCTCAGCAGAACCTATGTCGTCAATACCCAAATGGACTACAATAACTGGATCTTACCCCTCCACTGCAAATTCCTCTGCAGGTCAGATAAGATGGCTCAAACCTGGGCAACTGGCAGGCAAAACAGCTTTTGGGATGATCTATCCTCGCAACAGAGAACTCTGTTTATTCCCCTGACTATGCTATCTCCAATTACCACTATATTTCTCTTCTCTCCCCTATCTTTAATAGCCCCCTGAACTACAGTGCCTCAGTTAGGTTGCTCATTCCCCCTACAGCCCCCACTGTCATCCACAAGGAGCAAGAATCTCAGACCTGTCGGACAAGCTCAAAGGCTAAGACTCCTCCAGCACTGTTGCCTGGATTCTACTACCCGCCTCATTTGCAGTCACACCCCCTTGCCCCTGACTACAGACCGAATTTCAGGCAACTAATCTAATGGGTAAGACTACCTCCTGAAACAGAGGATCCAGGTAACTCCCCCTGCCTGATGTGCTGCAGTGTTGGAAATTCAGATTTCAGGTCATCAACTTTGAGCCTGACTTCTTTGAGCAACCAACACTTGCTGCAAATGTGGTCACCAGGAACCACAATGGGGTCCACCAGCTCCCTCATCATGCAGCTGGAGCACATCACCTGATCCTGCATCATCCCTTTATTTAATTAGCTGTAATTCAGTGACTTTTTATTCAATCTCTACAAAAGCCTTTTGTTATATATCATCAGCATTTCATCCATCTCCTGTACTCAGTACTTTGATTTTTGAAGGCCAAGGAGCCAATAGCGACCTTTCTGACCCACTATACCTGTGAGGCCACTTCTACTTATGGATCTGTACTCTCATGTCCGTCAGTTCTACCGTACTCTTCAGTCCCCTATGTTCACTATGTAAGTCTAAGCCTGGTTTGTCCATCAAATGTGCAACACCACACACATGTCAACATTTAATTCCATCTGCCATTTATCAATCCATTTTCCAACTGGTCAATATCCCACTGTAAGCTTTGAGAGTCGCCCTCACTGTCCAGATCACACACCCAGTCTTGGTGTCATATGCATATTTGTTGGGTTAGTGTACCACATAATCATTCTGATCATTGCTGTAGATGACAAACACCAAAGGATGCAGTACTGATCTCTAGTCACAGGCCTCCAGTCAGAAAGGCAACCATCTAATACCACTCTCTGGCTTCTCCTGTGAAGCCAACGTTGAATCCAATTTACTACCTCATCTTGAACTCTGAGTGAATGAACCTTATTGACTAATCTCCCATGTGGGACCTTGACAAATGTCTTACTAATATCCTTGTAGTCAACACCTACTGCCTTTCTTTCATCAACTTTCCTTGTAACATTCATGAAAAGTTCTATCAAACTGGTTGGGCATGAACTACATCACACAACTTCCTATTGACTATCACTAATCAGTCCCTTTCTCTTCAACTGCTTTACATTCAGTCCTTTAGAATATCTTCCAACAACATACTCACTTCTGATGTCAGGCTCAGCGACCTTGAATTTCCTGACTTTTTCTTAGAGCCATTCTTGAACAACAGAGCTACATTAGCTTTCCTCCAATCCTCCAGCACCCAACTGTGGCAAAGGAAGTTTAAAATACCTGTGACAGGGCCTCTGTAAAGTCTACACCAGCCTTCCACAAAGTCAGAGGAAGCACCGTGGCAGGGCCTAGGAATTTATCCGCACTAGTTTGCCTCAGGACGGCAGGAAACCCCTCCTCTGTAATCACTATCGGGTCCAAGACCTCACTGCTGCTTTTCCTCACTTCTGTATTCCTTGTCTCTCTCCAGGGTAAACACAGATGCAAAAAGTCCATCTGACATGTCTCCCATCGCACTTGTCTCCTGCATAGACAACCAAGCTGGTCTGCAAGAGGATCAATTCTGTGACTTGATATCATTTTGCTCTTAACATGTCTGCAGAAGCCTTTAGGATACTCTTTCATATTGCTTGCTAGAGCAACCTCATTTTTTTTGGCCCTGCTAATTTCCTGCTTAATTATTCTTTTGATTTCCTTATGCCCCTCACATACCTCACTTCTAGATTGCTGTCTATACCTGCTATACACCTCCTTGAAATTCAAGTTTAATCACACATGAATACCCATCAGTTCAGCCTAACAAAACAGTGTTACTCTGCGGCCGAGGTGTGAAACACAGTATCAACAATTCTACGCAGCAAGTCCATATAAGACAGAATGGACATGTAAGTGTCATGGTCCAGTCCGTGGTTTGCGTTCCGGTTCACTGTCCGGTCTGTGGACTCTGGGTCTTTCGGCTGTCCCTTGTTTCATTGGGGCTTAATCATAGGCACCTGATGCTCATCTTTGTGCTGGGAATATAAGTGGCCCTGGGTTTGAGTGTAGGTGCTGGTTTGTCTTGTCAGTATCCAATCCTTGCCTCTGTGGGGTAAATCAGGCTGCCTTTGCCGTTATCCTGCGATTGGATCTGTCCCTTTCTGACCTTGCCTTTGTTGGGTAAGCCAGGCTGTCTTTCCCATTACCCTGATGCTGGATGGTTCCCTTCCCTTCCCCTTCTTTCTGCAGTCCTTGCCTGAAGCCTTTCCTGCTACCTTTCGCCTGGGGCCTTGCCCGTGTCCTTACCTATTCTTGCTGTCAAGTTCTATTGCTGGAGCCTTGCTGTATCTAGATAAGGAACTGTCTTTTGTTGTTTGGAACTGTCTCTTTGTGGCCTCACCTTCACTAGGTAGGTCCAGCTGTTTGCTGCTACCTTGAGTTGGGAACTGTCTCGTCATGTTCAGCTTTCTGTGTATAAGTCCAGGCCTTACGTCCTGATCCCCAGGAGGGGTCCTGTCTCTGTGTCCTATGTATGAGTCCTGGCCCTATGTCCTGTTTCCAAGGAAGGGTCCCGGCACTGTGTTCTGCATTCCTGTCTCCCAGGACCGAGGCTCTGTGTTCTGTGTTCCTGCCTCCCAAGTTCAAGTCTGAGTTTCATGTCCTCATCCAGTCCAGGAGTCCCGCATCTTGTCCCCACGTCCAATCCTGTTGTCTTGCAACATTTTGCCCTCACCTATATCTGGAATCTGAGCCCAAGTGAAGACCCAGGTTCTGGGTCCCTGTTCAGTCTCTGGCTCGGAGTCCTTGTCCAGGTTCCAAGTTCCTAGTTCCTCATCCAGGTCATGCTTTCCTAGTCTGGTCCTAACCAAGGCCCTGTATCCTAGTCCCATCCAGGGCCTGTGTCTTGTCCAGCGTCATTTCTTCCCCACTTCCATTGCTTTCTTGACACACCTAGTCCTGTCCCTAGTACATCAGTGTCTGTGTCTTGCATTTGGGTCTGCTCCCAAGCCCACCCTATGACAGCAAGATATCTTTAAACCAAAGGGTCCATAGGGTTTTGCCATTCACTGCATACTTTTCTCTTGCAATTGAGTAATCCAATTTGCAAAACCTCACTCTTATCTAAATTAAACTCCATCTTCCCTTTTTTTGCCTAAACTTAGAATTGAAAATACACGTGGACTAAGATGTTAACTGTCCTGTGCTGTCACCAGTGGGTTCATCAGTTGATCTGCCACCTGTCCTCAGGAGTTTCAGCCCGCTTATGATCAAGACTCCCTCCAGGTGGTGGGCCAGCACCACCTCCCACTGGTGAGCTTAAAAACTTGGCATCGGCCTCTATCAGAGTTGTTGGCTGCTTTCATCCAACAGATAGTCTACTCTTCAGGTGTCTATGTAACTACTGAAGAGTTTACAAAAGATGGACACACTGTCCAACTATCTGCCCCTCTGGATGTACTTGGTCCACACCCATGATGATCCTGCCTCTTCTGCCTCAGCTACAGCTCTGCTGGTTGACTTGATCTCTCTTCCAGTGAAGCCAAGGTCATGGAGCCACTTCTGGAAAGTGAACGCAATGAAGCCACGGCAACCTACTTCGAATGGATAGCATGAGAGCTTGCACCGTCTGTCTCTGCACTCTGATCTTAATTCTGCATACTTGGTTAACTTGAGCTGATGAGCTTCATTTTAAGCTCGCCAGTGGGAGGTGGTGCTGGCCCACCACCTGGAGGGAGTCTTGATCATAAGTGGGCCAAAACTCCTGAAGACAGGTGACAGATCAACTGATGATCCCACTGGTGATAGCACACCACTTAGTCCAAGTGTATTTGCAATTCTAAACTATATTCATACAAAAAATATATAGTCCAAGAGTCTGAGTGCATGAATGTTGCAGCAGTCTATATTTGAAAATTGTATGTCTTGTTTACTACTAAGTGAACACGGGGGGTGGGGGCGGTGGGCAGCACTCACTGCAGCTTGGATACTGTGCCCCATTGTTCCTGGCACTGCGATTGAGCGCACAAACTCCAATGCTTCTCTGGAGCAGCTGTAAACAGGTGACCACAAGGCTTCACACTGAGTCCTCGCTTTGACCAAGACCACGCATCTCTTCTGTGGTCTGCCCCTGTAATCTGTCAGTAAATCAGTGAATCGGATTTGCAGCATTCCCCATTAACAATGTCCAACAGCAATCAGAGGAAAAGCGACGAGGAGGACCAGTCATCCTTAGACTGCATACCACCTTCATGCTCCATCTCCTCCGATACTTCTCTGATGCAGGGAGCAGCAGAATCCACACTATGTGCAGCTCTTTCAGTTTCTCTACAACTCACTGATGGGATGGACCTGCAGTACTTTAAGTTCTTATTGTCCAACAAGGTCTTGCAATTGTAAAAATATATGTTTACAAAAGCTAGTAACATTTTTGTTTGGGCCAGTAGAAGCCATTGCGAATATGCCAGCACTTTACTCAAAAGGAAGTTCACCAGGCCTTCAATAATACTTGAAAACTAAGATTCCCAAAATCTGTTAGCCTTGTCTTTAATCTGAGAAAAAATCCATGGTGGAGAAGTTGGTTTCTATAATTGATCTGTGTGATGTTCTGGTCATTGAGGTCAATGCTGGAAGCTGAGGGAGCTGGAAGATGCAGTGCAGTGGTGCCCCCCCCCCCCCCCCCCCCGGTCAATGAGGAAAACTTCCTGTAATTTAGTCATGGGGGAGAAAATGTCATTGCTTATCTGTTTTGCATCTCCACTTCCTTTGCCTAATACATTTCAGTAATATAAATCGTATGGTGGGGACGTTGCCAGATGACTGGAGACAACAAAGTCATCCGAAGACAATTCTAAGCATGAGATCTCTCTGCAGTTTGGTAGGTCAGATTGATTGGAGATAGTGAGTATGACTTTGTTCACAGGAAATCCTATCTTGCTAATTTGATAAATCTGATTGAAGAGATAGCAGATCACATTGTGGTAGATTTTGTCTACACGATCTTTATTTTATGCTTTTGACGAAGTCCTGTGTGGAAGGCTGGTTCAAAATGTACAAGCCCATGGGATTGAGGCCAATAGCAAAGTGGCTTTAAAACTGACTGCTCTAGATGAAACAGAAAGTTGTGATGGAGGATTATTTTACTGATTGGAAGCCTGTGAAAGGGATTTCTTCTGCGACCTTTGACAATTAAAGACTCCGATGTGAATTTCAGAGATATGGTTCATATGTTTGTAATTGATATGAGAATGAGTGGTGTGAGTGATATGGAGGAGGGTTGTCTAAGGCTACAGCAAGTGGTAGATCAGTTGGAAAGTTGGTCAGAGCTATTGCAGATGGAATTTAATCCTGACAAGGGTGAGCTGATGCATTTCTGGGAGGTTAATCAGGGCTGGGCATGTGTAGTTAATGGCAAGGCGCTGGAAAGGGTTGATGAACACAGGCACCTTTGGGTAGCGTCCTAAGCTCCTAATAGCTGCAAAACAGAGTGACGGAGAAAGTAAGGTGAAAGTAAATAAATGAAGAACTGACATTCTCAGTGTCTTATGGAGCACATATCTGGAAGATTGCATGCAATTCTGGCCACACACTACAGGAAGTATGTGATGGTGCTGGTGGAGAATAACCTATCCCTCAACATCAGCAAGACGAAGGAATTGGTTGTTGACTTCAGAAGGAGTAGCAGACCGCATGACCCCGTCTACGTTGGTGGTGCGCAGGTGGAACAGGTCAAAAGCTTTAAGTTCCTCAGGGTGAATATCACCAATGACCTGACTTGGTCTAACCAAGCAGAGTCCACTGCCAAAAAGGCCCACCAGCACCTTTACTTCCTGAGAAAGCTGAAGAAATTTAGACTGTCCCCTAAAACCCTCACTAATTTTTATAAGTGCACCATAGAAAGCATTCTTCTAGGGTGCATCACAACCTGATATTGAAGCTACCCTGTCCAAGACCAGAAGAAACTGCAGAAGATCGTGAACATAGCTCAGCACATCACACAAACCAATCTTCCAACCTTGGACTCACTTTACACTGCATGCTGTTGGAGCAGTGCTGCCAGGATAATCAAGGACAAGACCCACCCAGCCAACACACTTTTTGTCCCTCTTCCCTCCAGAAGAAGGTTCAGGAGCTTGAAGATTCGTAGGGCCAGATTTGGGAACAGCTTCTTTCCAACTGTGATAAGACTGCTGAACGGATCCTGACCCGGATCTGGGCCGTACCTTCCAAATATCCGGACCTGACTTGCACTACCTTACTTTCCCTTTCTATTTTCTAATTATGATTTATAATTTAAATTTTTATTATATTTACTTTGACTTGTACTTCAGAGAGCACGGTGCAGAAATCAAATATCGCTGTGATGATTGTACACTCTATTATCAATTGTTTGGTGACAATAGAAGTAAAGTAATCTTCCATCAGTATATTCTGTTTTCATACTGTCAATTCTTTTGCAGTATTATTGTCTGGAAAAATCACTTCCTGATCTGAAAATTATTTCCAGGGCTGAGTTTTCATTAACCATTAACTTTTTCTGATTATCACTTTATGTGACTGCAAATTGTTACATAGTATTTTCTGGTGGTATCACACCTAAGTATTCTGTAATAAGTTCAACGTTCAGAACAGTAAAACGTACAACCAGGCTCAAAGAACGGACTCACAGAGCAGCATTACAGATTCAGCCACGTTACTACAGGTGGGTAGCAATAAGTTTTTAAAATCTATCCCTTGTCATCGTGAAGTGGTTTTAATATTATTTTGGGTAAATGTGTTATTTGTCATAACATTTTGATGTTGTCAACTAGAGGGTGAATACAAAATGGACATAGCTTTAAGTTTGTTTCTTCAAGTGTGTTTATGATTAAAAATGTGAAGGAAATCAACAGAATCAGAAACACTAAAACAATATTACACATTAAATAGCAATTTAAAACACTCATGTAACTTCATATGGCTGAATTGGATTAGAATATTGTGAGCCAACTTTATTTCAGAGATAATTCACTCCACATCTGATCTAAAGGTTTTACATTAATTAGTTGAGTGGGGCAGATCGGGACTGGGTGCCAGTGTAACAAATGTCAGCCACCAGTCAGGGATAACAAAAAGGTGCCATCTGGATTTCACAAATTTCACGACATATGGTGGTGATATTAAACCTGATTCTGATTCTGACGTCTCTCACAGAGACACCGTCAAAGTCAGGGAGCGAGAAGAAAAGATTTTTTTTTATTGCACCTTCCTAATCTCATGGTGTCCCAAGTGACTGCAGGCAGTAGACATTTTTGAAGTCTGGTCCGTGGCAGTGGCAAAGAAACAAAGTAAAGTCCAAGAAATAAACTTTGTCCTTTTAACTCATGAGTTGAGAGCATAAAGGACTGACCAGAGCCCAGCACTTGATTCAGTACCAACAATTGTCAAAAACTGAGAAATCTGATTTTCTCTCTGACAGTCAACCAAACGTGAAATGGTTGCCAGAAAATATTTTCCTTTTCACTGTTTTGTTGCCCAGACTGATACAGGAATATTCCCTTTGCTGACTTCAGGCAGCATCTGTGAAAAGAGGAACAGTGAATTAATGCTATAGCCTTGTACCAGAATTACTCCACTCTGATACAAAATCAAAGACTGAGGACCTGAAAAGGTTGAATTCACTGTGGAGTAGCAAAGGCTGAAACGTCCTTTGTGATAAAGTGAGACCCGTATATTCTTGACCTCTCTCTGCTTGCTGCACCTTCAACAACAGCATCAAACTTCCCCTGTCTACCCTGCATTCCACGTTTCCCCTCTTTCTTCTAAGCCAAGTTTATAATGTTACGAAGTCCCATAACTGGATCACTTACCAGCAAAGATAGAGGGGTCCGTTGAAGTCTGATGGTACTATTTTTAAAAGTATTTATTGATAAAGGGCACAAAGGTAAGATTAATGCAAACATACAGATAATATACATCATCAATACTAAATCTAAGCGCAGGTATAATAATAATCAATAAGAAATCATTCTATCATTGTCTAGGGGTTAATGTATTGTCCGATGGAAAGATAACAGTCACTATCAGTTCGTCCAAGCTGCAGCATTGTTGGGTTTAAAAGTGATGCGGTTTAAACTTGCCCCAGGTCTTTTAAGATGCCAATCCCTTGAGTCAGGGGAGCGGGCTTCCCCGTTGTTAGCTAAAAGCTGTTTTCCATGGTTCCAGCCACCGATTCCAGCCACGGAATAGAATGCACGTGGCTTCCTTCAGATGACTTCCTGCTGTTACATGGTCAATTAACTTTTCTTCTGGTGCGTCTGAAGGGGTTGTTCCCCAGACCCTCTTTTATACTTCCTCACGGGGTCTCAGATGTCAATCAGGTTGGGATGATGCAATCCCTCAACCAGCCCACTCTGGTCATCCCCTGAGGGGTTTCAATGAATAGTACAGTACTCAATACACAACTTGGTCTTCCGGAGACAATGGCCATGTCCTGTAGCTTTACATCGCCGGGGAAACGAGCCAGCCTGCACGTCTCTTTTCCCAACCCAACAAGTGACCTTGCGATTCTCACAAAGGAGGGGGCTACGGTCGTAACAATAAGAATGAACAACATACGACTGTTCAATTGCTATTAGTCTCAGTTAAGAGATTATAACACATTACAGGATTATTGTGTTTCTGTTTGTTTGTTTATTTTGAACATCAAAAAAAGGTTCTTGCTTATGTAAACAAATTCAGTTGCTCCAGTCTAGACGTATCAAGTACCAGTCTAGACATATCAAATACAAGTTGTTTCAACATCTACTGCAAATGCACCCATATCTGTTCTTGGGAACAGCCAGCCAGCCTTCTTGTTGCTGGCAGTGAACATTTTAAATAATATGGGCAATGCATTCAAAGAATTTGCATCTTTTATTCTCAGGACTCTTTGAAAGAAAATCTCAACCCCACAACATGATCTCCATGCAGAAGAGGATTTTTCTTGTCTTAATATTTGCAGTTGCAATTGTACTGTACAAATGCTGGGAATTGGACAGATATTATTTCATTCAAAGCTACTTCAGAATAGTCCTGATGAAAAACAATTCTGGCACAAAAGTTTCTGATCTTGCATCTCCAGGCAAGAAACCCGGGATTATGTTTGTGGAGTCGACTGACAACGTAGAGCCGACACCATTAGTGGTGTGTTCAGTGGAGTCTGCTGCTCTCCGAAACCCAGACAAACCAATCTATTACTTCATGAAGGGATTCAGTGGCAACTTGAACCAGTATCCACAGTCTGAGTACAAAGTCATCCCATTGCTCTCCTCAGTGAGGAATGTCACCATTCTACCCTTGAATCTCGCTGAACTGTTCGAAGGGACTCCATTAAAAGGCTGGTATCAAAAGGTAAACAATGACAAGATATGATTTCATTTAGTAAATTAATTCTTTGACTCAAATTATTTTTTCACAATAGCACCATTAATGCAGTGTGTGTGGGGAAATTATGTGAAATGCAATGTTCTCGACATCACCTGGTCAGAAATACAGAAGCCTGAAAATCTCCGGTACATCGATAAAGAGTGCATACCTTTTTGTTGACTGTTTTGAAAACTGTTGTTAATTTACTTTGGGCTTTATGTTTGTCATAGAACTGAACAATTAAACTAAAATTCAATTGCTATAGATATTTATTAAGAATTATTCATCTCCAGTGATCTCTGGTGAATCCTTTACTAATTTCTGCCTTCCTCATTCTCTTCTACCTTTCCTGAAGACCTTGTTAAATTGGGAGGTTTCAATGTATTTATTTTTGGTAATTTAATTGGCCAGACACATCATGGTCATCCAATGGCATTTCGATACTCTATTATTCTTGGTATTTTCATTCTACATTTTGTCTCAGTGCATCTCAGAGCAAAGGTCTGATGCTGAGGGTTTTTAAGGCACTGGTGAGTCCTCACCTTGAGTATTGTGAATAGTTTTGGGCTCCGCATCAATGTGCTGGCATTGGAGAGGCTCACAAGGATGCTTCTGGAACTGAAAGGGTTATCATACACGTAACATTTGATGGCTGTAGGTTTGTACTCATTGAAATTTAGAAGGATGGGGGGGCAGGGATCATATTGAAACTTTTCCAGTGTTGAAAGTGTAGATGTGGAAAGGATATTTCCCATGATGAGGGAGTCTTGGACAGGAGGGCACAGCCTGAAGATAGAGGGGCATCCATTTAAAACAGATTGAGCCAGGAGGTAGTGAATCTGTGGAACTTGTTACCACAGGAAGCTGTGGAGGATGGGTTGTTGGGTGTAAATAAAGCAGAGCTTAATCAGTTCTTGAGTGGAGGGAGAAGGCTCGTGAGTGGGGCTGAGGAGAGGAAAAAGCAAACTGCTGTTTCATACGTTGTATTTGTGCCATTATGCCCAGAACTGTATAGTGGACAGTTCATCTAATTTAAATCTGTACAAAAATCAGATTTGAGCTACAGAAGGGTCAGAATTTGTTGGATTTATGGTATATGTGGGGATTTCATGCTTTAAAGCTTTTAAGCTTTAAATGTTGTTTACTTGTATATGGTGAATAACTTCCAACACATATTTGTTTTAAAGTCATAGAGTAACACATTTCTTCAATATTTGGGCAACGGCTTAACCCTGCAGAAAGTGTTCTGGAATGGTTTGTACATTTTAACTTGGTAAAATGTGACCCCATGTGAGTTCACTTGAAAGAGAGGTCTGTGTCTGTGTGTGTCTTGTTTTAAGGGATTGACGTAATCTCTGAAGGAACCAATGTGTTAAAGTGTTGGTGATTCCCCACGAGGCAGATTTTTTTCTCAGTTCTTTGGAAAATGTGTTTTTTTTATAGTGAGCATTAACTGTTTTAAGTTTCTTGCAGTTACTTGTGGAAGTTTCTGAAGGAAGAACAGTGCAAGCATGCATTTTTGTATTTTGCCTTGTATTGTTTTTGATTTGTGTTTCTTTGTTTGCTTTCCATGAAATTGATTTTTGCGGAATGTTGATTCTACACTGGACGTGTGAAATCTGGGTTCAGATGGAAATCTGTGCATTCACGTTTCAAAGGGAAATGGGCATTCATATGCTTTGTTCAATGGTGGACAGTTAAATGTAGTATTTAAAGTTTACAGTTAAGAAAGATTGGAACATTTGAGGAGCAATTCTAAAAGTTGCTTATATTAATAAAATTGCACCATTTACAGAATATAAAAAATGTTGCTCAAGACATTTGAAACATTGATTTTGAGTTTGAGATCCCATGGGAAACATCCTGTCCACACCTACTCTGTCTAGGCCTTTCAACTTTTGAACGGTTTCAATGAGATCCCCCCCCCCCCCCATCCTTCTATATTCCAGCGAGTATGGACCATGAGCCATAAAATATACCTCATATTATAACCCTTTCACTTCTGGAATCATCCTTGTGAACCTCCTCTGGACCGTCACCAATGCCAGCACATCTTTTCTAAGATGAGGGGCGCAAAACTGTCAACAATACTCAAGGTGAGGCCTTGCCAGTGCCTTATAAAGCCTCAGCATCACATCCTTGCTCTTGTATTCTAGACCTCTTGAAATGAATGCTAACATGGCATTTTCCTTCCTCACCACTAACTCAACCTGCAAGTTAACCTTTAGAGTATTCTACGCAAGACTCCCAAGTACCTCTGCATCTCAGATTCCTGGATTTTCTCCCCATTTAGAAAATAATCCACACATTTATTTCTACTACCAAAGTGCATGGCTGTGCATTTTCCAACATTGTATTTCATTTGCCACTTCCTTGTCTTGTCTTCCTTCCTTGTCATCTCCTAATCTAAGTCTTCCACATCCTTACTGTTTCCTCAACATTACCTGCCTCTCCACTAATCTTTGTATCATCTCTAAACTTGGCAACAAAGCCATCTATTCCATCATCTAAATCATGTGTGTGTGTATATACACACACACACACACATAGATACACACACACACACCATAAAAAGAAGTGGTCTCACAACGACCCCTACAGAACACTACTAGTTACTGGCAGTCAACCAGAAAAGGATCTTTTTTTTCCAATCTGCTGCCTCCTACCAATCAGTCAATGCACTAATCATGTTAGTAACTTTACTGTAATATCATGGACTCTTAACTATACAGCATCCACTGCATCCCCTTTATCTATCCTACTTGTAATCTCCTCAAAGAATTGCAACAGATTCATTGGGCAGGATTTTCCATGAAGGAAAGTATGCTGGCTTTGTCCTATCTTGTCCTGTGTCACCAAGTACTCCATTGCCTCATCCTTAACAACTGACTCTAACATCTTCTCAACCACTGAGGAACCACATAGACTAACTGGTCTTTAATTTCCTTTCTGCTGCCTTCCTCCTTTTTTAAAGAGTGGAGTAACTTTTGCAATTTTCCAGTCATCTAGCACCATGCCAGAGTCCATTGATATCTGAAAAATCATTTCTAATGCCACAACAATCTCTAACAATACCTCTTTCAGAACCCTAGGGTGCAGATCCTCTGGTCTGGGTGACTTATGTACCTTTAGGTTTTTCAGCTTTTTGAGCACCTTCTCTCTTGTAACAGTAACTGCACCCACTTCTAATCCTTCATAGACTACGACGTCAGGCATACTGCTGGTGTCCTTCACAGTGAAGACTGAAGCAAAACACTCAATGAATTCATCAGACATCTCCTTGTCCCCCGTTATTATTTTTCCTGCTTCATTTTATAGTGGTCCTATATCCACTCTCATTTTTCTTTTTATTTTTAACATTGTTGAACAAACTTATACTGTCCACTTTGATATCTGCTAGCTTCCTTTCATTTTCCATCTTTTCCCTTCTAATGATTTTTTCAGTTGCTCTCTGCAAGTTTTTTTTAAAAACTTCCCAATCCTCTATCTACCCACTAATTTTTGCTTTGTTGAACAATTTGTTGAAGCAGAAGAAAGATAAAAAAAAAAATAAGTAGTAATAGAAGGATCAGGATAATGTATAAGGAGCACAAGGATGTACATGTCAAGGATGATTAATCCAATATGAAAGGAATTTGTGTTCCCAGATGGAGGAAGAAATCAAATGATCCATTGGTACTATGATCTATGGGGACACCAGGAAGCTAATAGCACCCTGGAGAAGATAAAGGAGGTGTGTTGGTGGGTTAGGATGAATGACAGCATGGAGCACCATCTCAAGAATCGCTTGACTTGTGCACAATACAATCCTGATAGAAATGTTAATAAGGAGCACTCTGACACCCCCATCTCAGTAGAGGGACATTGGACTAACTAGCAGATGTATTACATTGCACCTTTGCTACCCAACAAGGATACAGGTACCTTGTCATGGTAGAGTCTTTCCCAAGTAGGTGGAAGCTTTCCAAGTGAAGGCAAACATGGCCAAAGCCAATGTAAAAATCTTATTGGAAAGAGTTTTCATTCTCTGGGTATTACCTCAGAGTATAGAATTGGATCAAGGCACTCATTTTACAGCTCTCCCTTGCAATGCAAGATGCCATGGCACTTTTAGGGATCAAGCAGGGATTGCTATATTCTATAGACTATAGTCTAGTGGAATTGAGGAAAGGACAAACTGAACATGAAAAATATATAGCCAAAATAATGCAACAAAATGGAACAACAGGGCAGGTGGTTTTGCCTTATGTACTGATGATAACAAGGAGCACAGTGGCTCCATCAATTCTCCTCATTTTTAAAGTTTCTACCTTCCTTGCAGATAATCTTTATTGTACTGGAGAGCCACATGGGTGTCAGGATTTGACAGCAAAAAAGGGGGAAGAATAGGGAGTCATAAAGATGAAACCCCACTCAAAATTGTTCCCTGCAGGGAATGGGAATGCTAATGAGTTAGCAAAGCAGGGTGCTTTAAATGGGCAGGGATGGAAGCCGCAGAGATGGGAAGACAGAAGGAACAACTGTTTAAGGCCATGGATTTAACGGAGGAGCAGAAGATAACATTAGAAGCAGCAGGGTCAGAAATGTTTAAGGAACACAAAGATGTACATGTTAAGGATGGAGTAGACCATCATGAAGGGAAGTTTGCGGTGTTGAAATTGCTATACTCTATAAACCAGTCTAGTGGAATTGTGGAAAGGACAAAATGAACATTGAAAAATATGGCCAAAATGATGCAACAACATGGAAAAACAGAGCAGGTGATGTTGCCTTATGAACTGATGATAACAAGGAATGCAATGTCTTCATCAACAGGTTACACCCCAATAGACCAGAAGAGGCTTGAGATGTTTGGAGGACTTATTAGGATTAGACTTCTTGCAACCCAAATTAGATAGAATTGTGTCAGAAAAGTGGGTGCAATCATATGTAGAGACAGAGAAAGAGGCCAGATATGTGGCAGATTATCATCTTTTCAAGAATAGGCACCTGAAGAAAGTCTAATTTGACTCAAAAGTCAGTCCCATAGAATTATCTTCCTGTAAATGCCTGCAAATAAAACCAGTCTCCTGGTAATATATAGAGACATATACATAATAAATTTACCTTGACTTTGAATCTCCAATAGAGGAGAGTCTAGGACCTGAGGGCACAACATCAGAATAGAAGGAAACACTTAAGAACAGAGATGGGGAGCAATTTAAAAGCCTCTGGGTGGTGAAGATGTGGAATTTATCAGATCCTTCTGCAAGTCACTGCAAAGCTTAGAACATAAAGTTAATTCCCACCAAGAAAAGCATTTAAACACTTTCCAAAGGACCAAGGAGAAGAAAAAAAATCTGCTTTGTGCCCCCCCCCCCCCACACATTAATACATTGATGCAATCTCTTCAGAACACAGTCTCTTAAAACAGCTCTTGCTCTCTGAATGCACCACAGCTCTGAGGGGCCGAAGGGGGCGGGGAAGCCCCCTCCTTTGGAAGAATCGCAAGAGCATTATTGGGTTGGCTCACAGGAAATGAGAGAGACCTGGCCATTGTCTCCTGGAGACCACGTTTGTGGATTGGGGACTATGCTACGTGCAAGCCCTCAGGCAAAGTGGGCTGGTTGAGAGAGTGATTGCATCATCCCTACCTGATTGACATCTGAGACCCCGTGAGGAAGTATAAAAGAGGGTCTGGGGGAACAACCCCTTTGAGATGCACCAGAAGAAACGCTAGCGATCCCGTAATAGCGGGAAGCCATTTGAAGGAAGCCACGTGCGTTCGGTTCCTTTGCCTGGGGCTGGTGGCTGGTACCACGGAAAATGACTTGGAACTAACAACGGGGAATCCACTCTTCCGACGCAACGGATTGGCCTTTAAAAGTCCTGGGCAAGTCTAAAACCGTCTCTCTTAAACCCAAATAGCTGCAGCTTGAAAGGACAGTGACTTTTATCTTTCCATCAGACAATACAATATCCCTTAGACAAACGATAGAGCTATTGCTTAATTGATGATTATTATTATACCCACGTTTTTAGATTGAGTATTGATAATGTATTTTATATGAATGTCTGTATTAATCTTATTTTTGTGCCCCTTTATAAATAAAGACTTTTAAAAATAGTATCATCAGACTTAAATGGGCCTCTCTATCTTTGCTGGTAATTGATCCAGTTACGGGGTTCGTAACAATACAAACCATTCACACTTTAAACCATTCCAGAAAATCTTTTTCCAAAGGGTTATACCTTTGCTAAAATATTGGGGAAATGTGTTACTCTAAGACTTCAAAACAAAGAAATGTTGGATATTATTCACCATTCACAAGTAAACATAACAAGTTTAAAGCATGAAAGCCCTACATTACTCATAATTTCAACAAATTCTGACCCTTCTGTAACTCTGATTTTTGTTCGGATTTAAACTAGATGAACTGTCCACTGTACAGTTCTGAGTATAATGACCTATAAAACCACATATGAAACAGCAGATTTCAGTGTTGTCCTGCCCCTGACAACAGCTTCCCAGATTGGGCAAAAGTGCATTCCAGCACTGTTACTTCCCATTTACAATCTCTCTGTGTCATGGTCCTGGCTGGAATTTCCCACTTTTTCCCTTTCCTCCCTAATTGGTCCTTAATCCCCACACTTGATTCCCAATCTTTCGCAATTCCTCTCAATCACCAGCACTGGTTTCCATTAGCCACCAGAGGATAAGACCCCGACAGCTTCGGTCAGCTCCTGCCAGATTGTTGGTTGACTCTCAGAAAGAGAGGAACCTTGCTCCAAGTCTTCAACCCCGTTTCTCTCCGTGAATCGAGCCTCCCTAGTCCTGACTCAGCCTGCTCTCGCTACGGAGACTCTGCCTCCTGATGCCGCCTCCGTGTCAGAGTCCTACACTTGGATTCGTTCTTCCTACCACATCCGTGTCACAGAACAATCTGGCCAGCCATGAATCCAGCAGACTCGGATACCGTGCAACAGGCCCTGGCCCGCCAGGGCTAGTTGCTGGGTGCCCACAAAGTTACAGGGAATTTACCGAACACCTCCATATACCGGCCACAAGTGTGGGGAAGTCAGTGTGCGGGTGGACTGGCTATCCATCTTCCTTGGTCCGCCTCAACCCCCGAGAACTCCGGCCAACCATTCCAGGCAATCTGGACCGTCTGTGTCCCTGAAACCGGCAACAAGATCCCCTTGAGAGCCGTATGTCCTCGAACCAGAACCCTACGCTGGGGACCTAGAGAAGTGCCGGGCTTTCTTACTGCAGTACTCTCTGGTTTTTGAGCAACAGGCACATACTTACTGCTCGGACAGATCAAAGACTGTGTACATCATGGGGCTGTTACGAGGGGATACCTTGTCATGGGCCACCGCGATCTGGGACAACCGGCCAGAGATCTGTTCCTCCTTCTCCACCTTCGTCTCCGAAATGAGGAAGGTTTTTGAACAGCCCATTCGTGGGAAGGACGCCGCCAGGCACCTTCGGACTCTGTCAGGGCCCGCGACGCATAGCGAAATACTCCGTGGAGTTCCGAACATTAGCGGCCGACTCTGGGTGGAATGACGAAGCACTACTGGAAGTGTTTCGACGGGGTCTCTCCGACAAGATAAAAGATGAATTAGCGACCAGGGATGACGCGAACAGCCTGGACTCTTTGATCGCTCTAGCCACCCGGTTAGATAACCGACTTCGAGAACGTCGGAGAGAGAAGGCAGGTCGGCCCGCCCCTCGGGGCATCCTATGGCCCACCTTACCATCTTGGGCCAGCCTCTCTTCCCTGTCCGCTCCTAGTGTTGCCCCCACTCCAAGGGTTCTGGTGAATCAGACGACATTCCCTTCAGTTCCCCAAACCCAGATGCAGATCCCAGCTAGGGTAACCTACAACCAACAGTCCCTGTCCTTGCCCACCTTGATAGACTCCGGTGCTGAGGGGAATCTGATGGATGAAGCCGAAGCCGCCTGGGCCGGAATCCCTCGAGAACCACTCACCACCCCCGTGGAGGTCCAGGGTGACCCACCGCACTCCACCGTTAACACTAGTCCTGTCTGGTAACCACCAAGAGAAGGTTAGATTCAATCTAATCCACTCGCCTCAAGCCCCAGTGGTACTAGGATACCCATGGCTGGTCCAACACAATCCCCAGATTGGCTGGACCGCTGGGAGGATAGCCAGGTGGAGTCCGGCATGTCACGCCCACTGACTACGGTCGGCCCCACCTCCCAGGGAGGCTCCGGCGACCCCGCCGGTCTCCGAAGACTTTGACCTCTCGCGGGTACCCGCTGAATACCACGACCTGGGACAGGTGTTCAGCAAACGAGCACTTGCTCTGCCTCCGCACCACCCTTATGTCTGTGCCATCGATCTCCTCCCTGGGGCCCCACTGCCCACCAGTCGCTGCTATAATTTATCGCGACCAGAGAGGGAGGCCATGGAGAAATACCTGGGCAAGTCCCTCGCAGCCGGCCTCATCAGGCCCTCTTCCTCCCCTGTGGCAGCCGGGTTCTTTGTGGAGAAGAAAGATGGATCGCTTCACCCCTGAATCAATTATCGAGGCTTGAACAATATCACCATTAAGAACAAGTATCCATTACCTCTCATTAGTTCAGCCTTTGACCCGCTACACGGAATGACCGTCTTTTCCAAGCTGGGACCTACGGAATGCCGACCACCCCGTTAGGATACGGGAAGGGGATGAGTGGAAGACAGCCTTTAACACCCCTCTGGGCCATTTTGAATATCTTGTAATGCCGTTTGGCCTTACTAATGCTCCCACCGTTTTCCGGGCCTTCATCAACGATGTGTTAAGGGACTTCATTACCCGTTTCATGTTCGTCTATCTAGACGACATTCTGATTCCCCCCCCCCCCCCCCCCATAGCCTGCAAGAACATGCTCGCCATGTCCGTAGAGTCCTTCAGAGGCTGTGGGAAAACCAACTGTTTGTGAAGGCGGAGAAATGTGAGTTTCATGTCCCTTCGGTCAGCTTTCTAGGATACATCATCGAAGGCGGGCAGGTGAGAGCGGACCCCGAGAAGATCCGTGCGGTGGAGGAATGGCCTAGGCCCACGACCCACAAACAACTCCAGCGGTTCCTGGGGTTCGCAAACTTCTACCGCCGTTTTATCAGAAACTACAGCCCCCCTCACCCGGCTTACCTCGCCCTCCACACCCTTTTCTTGGAAAACCAAAACAGAAGCAGCATTCTATAGCTTAAAGAGACGCTTCACCACCTGATCCTGATCCATCCGGACCCGTCCCGACAATTCATCGTGGAGGTGGACGCTTCAGATTCCGGGGCAGGAGCAGTCCTGTCCCAACGGTCGGGTACGGATGAAAAGTTTCACCCCTGTGTCTTTTCCCGCTGATTGTCCCCCACGGAACGGAATTATGACGTGGGAAATCGAGAATTATTGGCGGTCAAACTGGTGTTGGAAGAGTGGAGGGACTGGCTGGAGGGGGCAGAGCATCCATTCGTTGCCTGGACAGATCACAAAAACCTGGGGTATATTCAGACCGCCAAGCGCCTGAACTCCCGCCAGGTTCGTTGGGCATCACTTACCGTCCAGGGTCCAGGAACGGAAAGCCAGATGCGCCCTCCCGCCAATGTGACTCCAGAGAGGACACCTCCAGTCCGGAAACGGTCATACCTCCTGTCCTGCGTGGTGGTTTTCCTCACCTGGGAGATCAAGTCCTTGGTAAAAGAAGCCCAACGAGATGACCCGGACCCAGGTAAGGGACCCAACCACCGTCTCCATGTGCCCGAATACGTCCGATCTCATGTCCTCTAGTGGGGGCATGTCTCGATTTGCCTGCCACCCCGGAAGTAATCGAACCCTGACATTCCTAAGACAACATTTTTGGTGGCCCTCCATGGAGGCAGACACCCGCTCCTACGTCGCGGCTTGCCCCACTTGTGCCCAGGGAAAGGCCTCACATCGGTCGCCTGCGGGATTGCTTCACCCTCTGCCTGTTCTTGGCCGCCCATTGCGCTGGACTTCGTTACGGATCTGCCCAAATCCCGCGGGAATACGACCATCCTTACCGTGGTAGACAGATTTTCTAAGGCTGTGCATTTTGTAGGTCTACCAAAACTCCCCCTGGCCCAAGAGACCACTGACCTCCTTGTCCGCCATGTCTTCCGCCTCCACGGAATCCCCGCCGACATCGTCTCGGACCGAGGTCCCCAGTTCGTCTCCAAAGTGTGGAGAGCATTCTGCCGAGCCCTGGGTGCATTAGTCAGCCTATCATCCGGCTTCCACCCCCAGACTAATGGACAGACGGAGCGGGCTAACCAACACCTGGAAGCAACGTTGCGTTATGTGACCGAAAGCAACCCAGACACCTGGAGCGTCCAACTCCCTCGTGAGATCAGCCATAGGAAAACGCCCGTTCGAATGCTCACTGGGGTACCATCCCCCGTTGTTTCCCGCACAGGACGCAGAGATTGCTGTACCATCTGTCCGCGATCATATTGACCGGTGCTGCAGGATTTGGGTGGAGACACGCGCGGCCCTAGCCCGTTCAACACATCGCTACAAGGAGACATCCGACTGACACTGGACCCCGGCACCGGAGTGCCAACCTGAGCAGTTGGTATGGCTGTCCTCCAAAGCCATTCCGCTGAAGAATGTGCATAGAAATCTCGCTCCTCGCTTCCTAGGTCCGTTCAGGGTCGAACGGGTTAGCAATCCCACGGCGGTCCGACTGAAGATAACAAGTTCCCTAGGCATCCACCCTACCTTCCATGTTTCCCAAGTTAAACCAGTCTCTGTCAGCCCCTTGTGTCCACCGCCCGATACTCCCCCACCAGCCCCTTGTGTCCACCGCCCGATACTCCCCCACCAGCCCCTTGTGTCCACCGCCCGATACTCCCCCACCAGCCCGAATCATTGACAACCATCCAGCCTTCTCTGTCCGACAACTATTGGATGTACGCCGAAGGTGCAAAGGGTTCCAGTACTTGGTGGATTGGGAAGGGTAGGGCCAGAGGAACGTTCCTGGGTTCCCCTTTCATTTATCCTGGACCCTTCCCTCATCCAGGACTTTTATCGAGACCATCCCGACAAGCCAGGAAAGTCGCCAGGAGGCTACCTTTGAGGAGGGAGTACTATCATGGTCCTGGCTGGCATTTCCCACCTTTTCCCTTTCCTCTCTAATTGGTCCTTAATCCCCACACTTGATTCCCAATCTTTCTCAATTCCTCAATCATCAGCACCTGGTTTCCATTAGCCACCGGAGGATAAGACCCCGACAGCACCGGTCAGCCCTTGCCAGATTGTTGGTTGACTCTCAGAAAGGGAGGAACCTTGCTCCAAGTCTTCAACCCCGTATCTCTTCGTGAATCGAGCCTCCCTAGTCCTGACTCAGCCTGGTCTCGATTCTGCGCTCACTACGGAGATTCTGCCCCCTGATCCTGCCTCCGTGTCAGAGTCCTACACTTGGGTTCTTATTGCCACGTCCGTGTAACACACTGCTGGCTTCTGCATTGACCCAAATTCCCCAGACAATATCCCGTGCATTTTCTAGAAGGGAAAACATTTTAGCTGCCTTTGGATAATTCTTAAAATTAAAAGCTAGTTTCTACACTTCCTTCACCCATACTCTAATTTCCCAAAGGATGTGCTGGATCACTGGGATCAAACAGTTCCAATGTTTGTTTTAGATTCGTCAGTGCTGTTAGACACTAATATTCATTACCAGCTACTTGTAGTTCTGGCTCCAAATAACAGTGGTCTAATTATTCCTTGTAATAATGATCAGAGAGACAGAATATCTGTAATTACTGATAAGTTCCTTTTTTGTTTCAATGGAACACGTGAATTTATACAATCGACACCTGTGCGCACAACAACTAAGTTTTCCTGACCCTCCATGAACAGTTAAAGAATAGAAAAATATGTTCGGGTTTCACCTGAACTGGAGGGGGACGAACATCCTTGCGGAAGGATTCCTAGTGCTGCTGTGGGCGTGGGTGTTAAACTAGAGTTGCAGGGGGAGGAGAACCAGACTGTTAGAGCAGAGAGTGAGGTGGAGGAGGATAAAGGTCATGCGAGAGCTGCAAGTTTAGTGCATGGAGTAATGCCAGATCTAACATATAAAGAGGCTTTGAGGAAAGTAGAATAAAGGGTGTAAAGGCAGAAGGGCTAAAGTGCATGTACTTCAATGCAAGAAGCATCAGGAATAAAGGTGATGAACTGAGAGCTTAGATACATACATGGAATTATGATGTAGTTGTCACGAGGTGGGGACAAGGGTGCTGGGAGAGGACCCACAAGCAGGACACAAACACGTCTTTCTTAGGTACAATAAAATAGTGTTTATTATACGCTACACAGAAGATCGGGAAATCAAGGAGGACAAAGAGGAACACGAACCTCGGACTAGGGGACTAGCTACTAGGATCACCGCGGACCTTGGACTTGGAAACAGGGAACTGGGATGGCCGCGGCCATGACTGGGACAGGGGAAGCATGGACAGCCACGGCCCTTGGACTTGGACCTTGATTCACCGCCGCCAGACACTTGGATACCATGGATCGCTGCAGCCAGAAACGTGGACACCAAAACACAGGACAAGGAATCTTGAACCAGGACTCCTCCTTCAGATCAGGCACCAAGCCGGGGCTCTTCTTCTAGGGGTAGACACAGACAAGGGGCATGAATGACGAGTCAGGACTCCGCCTTAAACTCACCCCTGGTAGATTGACCTTGCCCGGACCCACTCTGGCGATGGAAGGTGAATTGCTGGTACTCCGATGCGGGCTGGATCACTCTGGCTTGTCATAACAGCGACGGTGACTTGTCAAAGCTTCTTAACACTTTCGTCCCAAATGGTTAAAGCCAGGGGCTTATAAGTTGCCAGTTCGGGTCGAGGGTAGATTACCTTGATTGCCAAGCTCAAGGGACGCGTGAAACGGACATAGAAGGGAACAAGGCGTCAATGGTCCGGATCGCAACCTAACTAAATTTAAAGGGGAACCGATCCGGACCATGACAGTAGTGGTCATTACAGAGACTTGGCTGGCACCAGGGCAGGAATGGATTCTCAATATTCCTGAATTTCAGTGTTTTAAAAGAGAGAAAGAGAGAGGGGAATGGCTACGTGATATTATGTCGTATTTAAATTTAGAAAAGATCCGCTGCTCAGTCTTAAATTCGAAACAATCTTTTTATGATATTTGGGGACTTTTCCTAAATTGCTTTTCCAATTGATAAAGTTTAACAGTGCACAGACTTTTATGTATATTTTTATCTTCTCTTCTAAAGTGAATATGTTTTTTTCTCTAATTATCCATTGTCATCCATCAGCTTTTTTCTTTGGTAGTTGGTAGGGGGTTGACTTTTTTATATATAAAAAAATTCTTTTATGATGTATGACCTATCTTTAAATTTCTGATTACAGAGTGGTATATCTTTATGTGTTATGCTATAACATTTTGTTCAATTTTATTACAATATATGAATGTACACAAGTTATGTTGAGATGTATTTATGTGTTGCACACTGTAAATCTTTTTTTCTTCTGAATAAAAATAAAAATATTGTAAAAAGAAAGAGAGGGGAAAAGGGGAGGAGGGGTGGCATTACTGGTTAAGTATACAATTACAGCTACAGAAAGTGTGGGTAATGTAGCAGGATCCTCTTTTGGGTCAGTATGGGTGGGAGCAGTTACTCTATTAGAAGTATTCTATAGGCCTCCTGGTAGCAGTAGTGATACTGAGGAACAGATTGGGAGGCAGATTTTGGAAAGATGCAAAAATAGCAGGGTTGTTATCATGGGTGACTTTAACTTCCCTAGTATTGATTGGCACCTGATTAGTTCCAATGGTTTAGACAGGGCAGAGTTTGTTAAGTGTGTCCAGGATGGATTCCTGTCACAGTATGTTGACAGGCCAACTAGGCAGAATGCCATACTAGATCTAGTATTAGATACTGAACCCGGTCAGGTCACAGATCTCTCAGTGGGTGAGCACCTGGGGGACAGTGATCACTGCTCCCTGGCCTTTAACATTATCATGGAAATGGATAGAATCAGAGAGGACAGGAAAATTTTTAATTGGGGAAGGGCAAGTTATGAGGCTATAAGAACTTGTAGATGTGAATAGGGATGATGTTTTTGCAGGGAAGTGTACTATGACATGTGCTCAATGTTCAGGGATCTCTTGCAGGATGTTAGGGATAAATTCTTCCCATTGAAGAGGATAAAGAATGAACTATACATGACAAGTGAAATGGATATCCAGTCAGGTGGAAGAAGGCGACATACTTGAGATTTAGGTTGCAAGGATCAGATGGGTCTATCGAGGAATATAGGGTAGCAAGAAAGGAGCTTAAGGGGCTGAGGAGAGCAAGAAGGGGGCATGAAAAGGCCTTGGTGAGTAGGGTAAGGGAAAACCCCAAGGCATTCTTCAATTATGTGAAGAACAAAAGGATAACAGGAGGGAAGGTAGGACCAATTAGAGATAAAGGTGGGATGATGTGTCTAGAGGCTATGGAAGTGAGCAAGGTCCTCAATGAATACTTGTCATTGGTATTCACCAATGAGAGGGAACTTGATGATAGTGAGGACAATATGAGTGAGGTTGAAGTTCTAGAGCATGTTGAATTAAGGGAGAGGAGATGATGGAGTTGCTAAAATAAATTAGGATGGATAAGTCCCCAGGGCCTGATGGAATATTCCTCAGTCTGCTCCACGAGGCAGAGGAAGAGATTACTGAGCCTCTGGCTATGATCTTTATGCCCTTGTTGTCCACAGGAATGGTACCGGATGATTGGAGTGGAGCGAATGTTGTCCCCTTCTTCAAAAAAGGTAGTAGGGATAGTCCAGGTAATTATAGACCTGTGAGCCTTGCATCTGTGGTGGGAAAGCACTCGGAAAAGATTCTTAGAGATAGGATCTATGGGCATTTATAGAATCATGGTCTGATCAGGGACAGTCAGCTTTGTGAAGGGCAGATCATGTCTAACAAGCCTGATAGAGTTCTTTGAGGAGGAGGTGGCCAGGCATATAGATAAGGGTAGTGTAGTGGATATGATCTACTTGGGTTTTAGTAAGGCATTTGTCAAGGTTCCACATGGTAGGCTTATTCAGAAAATCAGAAGGCATAGGATCCAGGGAAGTTTGGCCAGGTGGGTTCAGAATTGGCTCGCCTGCAGAAAGCAGAGGGTCATGGTGGAGGACATACATTCAGATTGGAGGGTTGTGACTAGTGATGACCCACAAGGATCAGTTCTGGGACCCCTATTTTTCATGAGTTTTATTAATGACCTGGATGTGGGGATAGAAGGGTGGGTTGGCAAGTTTGCAGATGACACAAAGGTTGCTGGTGTTGTGGATAGTGTAGAGGATTGTCAAAGATTGCAGAGAGACATTGACAGGATGCAAGAGTGGGCTGAGAAATGGCAGATGGAGTTCAATCCGGAGAAGTGTGAGGTGGTACACTTTAGAAGGCCAAACTCCAAAGCAGAGTACAAAGTAAATGGCAAGATGCTTGGTAGTGTGGTGAGCAGAGGGATCTGGGGGTACATGCCCCCAGATCCCTGAAAGTTGCCTCACAGGTAGATAGGATAGTTAAGAAAGCTTATGGGGTGTTAGCTTTCATAAGTCAAAGAATAGATTTTAAGAGTTGCGAGGTAATGATGTAGCTCTATAAAACTCTAGTTAGGCCACATTTGGAGTACTGTGTCCAGTTCTGGTTGCCTCATTATAGGAAGGATGTGGAAGCATTGGAAAGGGTACAGAGGAGATTTACCAGGATGCTGCCTGGTTTAGAGAGTATGCAATATGATCAGAGATTAAGAGAGCTAGTGCTTTACTCTTTAGAGAGAAAGACATATGTCATGAAATTTGTAGTTTTTCAGCAGCAGTAGGTATGATAAGTTATGATATTATGATAAATCAGAAAGAATTATATGGAGCCAAAAAAAGACAAAATAAAAGATAACAGCTTATAGCTATTATATGTTGGCTTTCCTGCAATCATCTAAATTTCTGTGTAGGTCACACGGTGGGAAACTCCAGATGTCTGAATTACCCTCTTTATAGTGCAACGAATATTGTAGTGGACTGTGAATTGCCAGTAATCTTTCTGAGGCAGAAAAATGTGACCAGCTTCAGCAATCCAAATCAGCATTCACAGAGGACATTGTCAGTCTGTGTGTATACTTCATGTCCAAATCTAGTGTGAATGGTGTGTACTGTAGACAGTTCAAATTCCAAGGCTGAAATCTGATGTGATGAAGATATCCAAAATAATAAGGTAGATAGAGAGGGCAGATAGTAAAAAAAAAACATGAAATAAACTGGTATTAGCCATAGGAAATTCTTAAGTTTAACTCCAGGTTTTAACCTGGAATAGGAAAGTAATGGAGGCTAGCACACTGATGATATTTAAGAAGTGCCTGGACAAGCTCTTGAATTGTCAAGATGGAGAAGGCTACAGCAGGTAACTTGGACAGGAAAGGCCGAGGTTCCCAATAAGGGATCCATGGAAAGGTCCATGACATAAAATAGGGTGGGATCCCCTTGTAAAGGGATATGGGCTAAATGCAGGCAAATGGATGTCGTCATTTTGGCAGATTTGGGCTATCGGACCTGTTTATGTGCTGTAAAACTGTTTAATTCTGGATTGTGTGACTCCAAATGGGATTAGTATAAATGAGTGCAGTCAGCTGATGGATGAGATGTGTTGAATGACTTGTTTCTACCTTTACAATACTACAACTTTCTTTCTCAGTGAGTAATTAGGGTGACAGGTTAAATTTCTTTCCCAAGGAGTGAAACCACCATATTAATTGGGATCGAAGGACAGGGCTGGACGATTTTTACGTGTGTCCCTGGATGGAACATTCCTTTTCTGCAGAGTGGGACTGTGTGGAGCGAACATTTCACACACTCCCTCGGAGTACTGGTTGTAGTGTTTTTGTGTGTTGGCTGCGGCCACTGCACACTGGGCTGTCTGACTGAACAGTCTTTAGCTTCATTAAGACTCACAGTCTGGACAAGAGATGTTTTTGAAAGAATACAATTTAGTAAATCAGAAGTTTCTTTATCCATTATACCACAGGTAAAACCAGAAAAGGAGAGGCACTGGACATATCTACTTGCTGATGGCTGCAGGTTGGCACTGCTCTGGAAATACAGAGGAATCTACCTGGACACTGACATTATATCACTGAGATCTATGCCGTTTGCTAATTTTACATGTCCAGAGAGCACAGAAACTGTCAATAATGCGGCACTTGGTTTCCATTATAAGCACCATACCTTTTTGTGGAATTGCATGGAAGATTTTGTGGCCCATTACAATGGGGATATTTGGGGTCAACAGGGTCCTCGACTGATCACCCGTGTGCTGAAGAAATGGTGCAATACTAGTAAACTAGCCACCTTCATTGGCAAGGAATGCAATGGCATCTCTATATGGATCACAAATCGTTTCTATCCAGTCCCATATCTAGCATGGGGGAGCTACTACGTTCACTGGGAAAAGGGGAATATAGAACGGGCCTTCTCAGCCTCATATGGAGCACATATCTGGAATTACATGAATTTCAGAAAGAAAGCAAATACTGTTGCTGGAAGTGGATCATTAATTGAACAGTTTTTCCAACTGCATTGTCCAATCACATACAAAAAATTAATTCAATCCAGAAATAGTACCGCATCAGTTCAGACTTGATACTGTACAATGATTGACAAATGAAGTAGACACATTTCCCAAAATTTCACTTTATAATTTATAAGAAAATCCTTTGAGCATAATTGTAATCCATGAAACATTTATTGTCATACTTATTCTTCAAATACCAGCTCATCCAATCTAGACACCATGTAGTTGAGTTGTCAAATGTCAATCAGACAGAAATACCAATTTCCCACTGCAGGTTTGTAAATTGCAATCTTGCATTGAGGGCAGATGGCAGTGACCATGCAGGAGGTGTTTCACATTTAACTAATCACAGAGCAGAAAGCAGCAGGATTTGACAAAATATTCATGTGAATTAGTTGAACAACAGAAACTTTGAGAAAATCAGGCACTGTGTTTTGCTGCATTTAGATTTGTCATAATGTTAATTGGTTTTGTATTTGGAATAATAATAATTTTGCTTGTTTGCTGACAGATTTGAGAGTGGCCAAGTACATAGCAAGAGGCCCATGAAGAACATGACCATATTTCAAAAGTTGAATGGTTCAACTTAATATCAGAGAATGTACATTATACAGTATTCAACCTGAAATCATCCCCTCCTTCCACTTCCTGCAGCAAAAGCATCATTTCCCCCCCCCCCCACTCACACCACCCACCATGCAATGGCAAGCTCCCAGAGACCATGATCTAGAACCTATCAAAACCTACTGTTCACTCCAACACTTCAACATCTCACTAACGAGGGAGAGGGAGAGATATCACTCCTGTCACATTGAGAGGGGAGGCCAACTCAATGTTACGATCAGCAGCATTGTTTACTTCAGTCCCTCCAACTCAAGAATCATCAAACTTTCTCTCAAGCTAGAATTTACTAATAGGGACAAATTATAAAATAAAGTTTTCTGCATTGGAAATAAGTATTTTTGCAGAGGAAAGGTCTGATTAAAAAAGTGATTATTTTTAACTTTGCGATGTGGGGACATGATTTGAGTGGGCAAAGAACATCAGGTCACTGGCTTCCAGTTCACTTCAAAACCACAGCATCTGCAGAAACAGGATAAAGTGACTTTAATTTTTTTTGTACTTGACTGCTTGTTTATGTTTAATAATTAAACTTATCAATCATCTCTTACAAGAAGTGTAACAGTTCCTGTCATTGTTGCAAATCTGGAACTTTTGCCGTTTCATATAAATTTAAGAGTTAGTATGACATCTGGAAACTTGCAATGGAAAATTGTAAAATCAAAATCAATTGGCAAGTAATATATAATAACTATAATGATAATGTGATGCTTGGTGGGGGGGGAGAAACAGTCTGCCCCTGCATTTCTAATAACTAGCATTTTAATTGTTTTTGTGGTTAAAATGCTTTTGTGGGATCATGGTGGAAAATTCCAGGTCATTTTTGGTTACATTTTAGTTTGAGTTATACAGTTACTTGCTTGTGTATTCATAGATCACCCTAACTGTAACTGGGGTGTCTGATGGGCACCTCCCCCTTCTGAATGAGACTGGTTGGGTTCACTCTCAGAGTCATGGTGCCCGGTCTGTTTTGTGTTTATCACAATAAAATATTTTTTTGTTCAATGAGCTTCCTCGTCTGTCATTGTGGACCAATTGCTCGCCACAATATGAAGACTTCGAAGTATTTTAGTGTTCACTTCAACAAACAATGGAGTCGACATCTCCTTCCACTAGTCAAAGTGTGGAAACAGGCCAGTCACAGCTGTGTTTTTACCCAGTTAGCCATTGGTTATTGAGCTGCAGCTCCAGTTCCCTAAGACAGTCTGTAAGGAGGTGCAGCTGTGTGTACTTCAAGCAGATATACAGCAGCTATTTATGGTCTAACTCCTGTCCAATCTATGCTTCTGTGAGCAAGTTTTTCATTACATCTGCATTGCAATGTACTTGTGCAGTGAAGTGCATAATAAACGCAACTTGATTTGAGTGTCTTCAAAGCATTCAGTGGGATTTAACGATAGAGTAATGACATTCCTCGCTGAGGACAGCAAAGAGATACATCTTTGTTTAGGCTGTAGATACTGGTTCAAGTTGCCACTGAATCCCTTCATGAAGTAATAGAATGGTTTGTCTGGGTTGCGGAGAGCAGCAGACTCCACCGAACAATGTTGTTATCTCTACGTTACCTCACTCCACAAACATGATATTGGATGTTTTTGAAACCTTTGCAACAGTTGTGAATACTACCTGGGGTGGTTTCTAGATAACAAACACAAAGTACACTGCAGATGCTGTGGTCAAATCAATACGTAAAAAAGCTGGATGAACTCAGCAGGTTGGGCAGCATTAGTTGAAATGAGTCCTGACAAAGGGTCTCGGCCCAAAACGTTGACTGCTCATTTCAACGGATGCTGCCCGACCTGCTGAGTTCATCCAGCTTTTGTACAGTTTCTAGATATTGTTGTTACTGGGTTGATAGTGTTTGTAGTATATATCCTGACTGTCAATGTGAGATGACCAAACCACCTTTTTTCAATGGTTTTAAAATGTCTATATCAAGGATCCTGACAAATCAATTGCAGGATATGTTTTCAACCTGGATCACTTTTCTCACAGAATTATGTTTTGACAGCTGCAAAGAAAGAGATCAGTCAGAACATTGTTTGGAATTGGCTCTTTGTATGAGTAATCTAATCTGGTGCCATTGCTGTAGAGCCCTGCAACTTCTTCCCCCTTGGTGATTTATCGATCTCCCCACATATGCTGGAGTGGAATCTACCTTCATGACTTCCCTGTCAGTGACTTACAGACCAGACACTGGAGAGCATGCTTCCTCATGAATGCAGTTGATAATTGTTCTGAAATTAATCAGAGTTCCACATTGTTATTGAAAGAGCATAAAGGATTTCTCCCTAATGTCTGCAAAGCTTACTATAGTGATGCACAGCGGGATCATAAAATCAGAGTCATTGAATACAGCAGCAGAGAATCAGGCCATTTGACCCATCTAGTCTATACTGAACTGTTAATCTCCCATGGACCCACACCCAGATCATCACCCTCCATAACCCTTCCAGCGATGCACCTATCCAAATTCATCTTAAAAATTGAATTTGAACCAGCATCCACCACTTCCAACGGCAGCTTCTTCTGCACTCTCACATGTTTACCCTGTGAAGAGGATTCCTCTCATTTTCCTCTTTAATATTTCATCTTTCACTCTTAACCTATGATCTCTAGTTTTGTTCCCACCCAAACTCAGTGATAAAGCCCTGCTTGCATTTACTCTATCTATAAGCCTCATAATTTTCTAACCTATATCAAATCAGTCTCCAATGCTCTTGGGAATAAATTCCTAACCTATTCAAACTTTCCCTATAAGTCAGATCCTCAGGCCCTGGCTACATCCTTGTAAAGTTTCTCTGCACTCTCGTAATCTTATTGACACCTTTCCTGAAGGCAGGTGACCAAAACTGCACAGAACACTTCAAATTAGGTCTCAACAACATCTTATACAATTTCAACGTAAAATCCCACCTGTACTCAATACATTAATTTATGAAGGCCACTGTGCCAAAAGTGATCTTTATGACCCTATCAACTTGTGCGCCATTTTCTAGAAATTATGGACTTGTATTCCCAATCACTTTGTTCTGCAGCACTCCTCAGTGCCCTGCCACTCACCTTGTCAGTCCTACCTTAGTTTACCCTCTGAAAGTGCAACATCTCACACTTGTCTGTATTAAATTCCACCTGCTATTTTTGAGCCCATTTTTCCAGCTGGTCCAGATCCTACAGCAAGCTTTGATAGTCTTCCTTGTTGTCCACTGCACCCCCAATCTTGTGTCATTGGCAAATTTGCCCATTCATTTTACCACATTATCAGCCAGTGCATTGATATACCGGAGATAACAAATAACAGACCCAGCATCAATCGCTGTGGCACAACACTAATCACAGGCCTCCAGTCAGAGAAGCAATAAACTGCTACCACTCTGTCTTCTCCTGTGAAGCCAATCTCTGATCCAATTTACTGCCTTGTCTGGAATGCCAAGTGACTGAACTTTTTGACCAAGTTCCTTGAGGGACCCAATGAAAGGGTTGCTAAAATCCGTATATAGACAATATTCATAGCCTTGCTCAGCATTCAAGATATGGTAGTAAATTGGATTACACATTGGCTTTGTGGTAGATGGCTACCTCTCTGACTGGAAGCCTGTGACTTGGGGAGTGCTGGACTTATCAGTGCTGGATCTGTTGTTGTTTGTCATCTCTATCAATGATCTGGATGATAACATGAATAACTGGATCAGCAACTTTGACGATGACACCAAGATTGGAGGTGTAGTGCACAGCGAGGAAGACTATCATGGGTTGCAGTGGGATCTGGAACAGTGGTAGGACCATCCAGGGTAGGTCTTACACAGTAAAAGGTAGGGCACTGAGGAGTAATGTAGAACAAAGTGGATCTGTGAATACAGGTTGATTATTCAATTAAAGTGGTGTCACAGGTTGATAGGTTTGTAAAGAATGCTTTTGGCACATTGTATTTTTTAATGCATTGAGTACTGGAAATGGGATGTTATGCTGAAGTTGTATAAAACATACATGAGGCCTAATCTGGAGTATTGAGAGCAATTTTGGTTACCTACCAACAGGAAAGATGTAAATAAGTTTGAAAGAGCACAGTGAAAATTTACAAAGATATTGCCAAGTCTGCAGGACATGAGTTATAAGGAAAGACTGAATAGGTTAGGACTCTATTCCTTGGAATGTGGAAGATTGAGAAAAGATTTGATAGAGGTATAGATAAGATAAATGCAAACAGGTTATTTGCACTACAGATATTTGGGAATAAAACTAAGGGTCACAAGTTAAATGTGAAAAGTGGAAAGTTTAAGAGGAACGTGAGGAGAAACTTCATTCAGAAGGCAGTGAGAGTGTGGATTAAGCTACCAGCACAAGTGGATCATGTGAGCTTGGTTTCAACATTTAAGAAAAGTTTGGATAGATGCCTCAGTGTTAAGTGTATGAATGTCTATGGTACTCGTGCAGGTCAATGGGAGTAGGCAGTTTAAGTTGTTTGGCACTGACTAGATGGAAAAAAAAGATCTATTTCTATGCTGTATTTTCCTGTGACTCGAGGATTCTAACATCCATTGAATTGCCTTCATCAACTGTCCTGGTGACTTGCTCAGAAAACTTGAAAACATTGGTTAGACATGACCTATCCTGCACAAACCATGTTGACTATCCCTAATCAGTCCCTGTCTATCCACATATTTATCTGTCCTGTTCTTTAGAATACCTTCCAGTAACTTACCCGCCACGGATACCTGGCTCATCCAACTGTAATTTCCTGTTTATTTTTGAAGCCTTTCTAAACCACTAGGTAGAACATCAGCTACTCTCCAATCCTGCAGCACATCACTCATGGCTAAGACATTTTAAATATCTCTCCTAGGGCCATGGAATTTCTGCAGTAGCCTCCCACATGGTTCAAGAGAATATCAGCCCCTGGGGATTTATCTATCCTAATTTGTCTCAGTCTCACAACCACCTCCTCCTCTGTAATCTGCATTTGGCCTTTGACCTCATTGCTGCTTTGCTTCACCTCTACAGACACTGTTTCCATATTCTGAGTAAATACAGATGCAAAAAGCCAATTTAAGATTTGCACCATCTCTTTTGGCTCCATGCATAGATGACCACTCTGATCTTCCAGAGGACCAATTTTGTCCCTTGATAAATCTGTAGAACCCCTTGGGATTCTCTTTCACATTGTTTTCTGGAGCAACCTCATGTCTTCTTTTATCCTTCCTGATTTCTGGTTGCTCCAGTCACTGGAAAACAACTGAAATCTCTCCTCCTCTTTGTTTATCACACAGGGAGTCAAGAGGGTACAAACGGAAACAAAAACTTCAGCCTGTCACATCCACTGAGCACAGTACTTGTAGGGTGTTGTAACCGTGGAAACATACAATGCCCAATGCACCACCACTGATGTTGAGTTGGGGTTCTCTTTAAGAGGCTGGTCTGACATGATGATAAAGTAGTTCTACCACGCTTTGTGTTCAGTGTTTGGAGTAAAATAAATAAGTTACGGTTTTTCTTAAACATCAAATGCCTCTGTCATTATTATTTGCAAAAGTTTACACACACATTTATGCTCTTCCCATTTGTCAAAGACTCTTGAAGTCATACAGCACTGAAAGAGATCCTTCATACCATTTCATCCATTCTGACCAACATGCCAATCTGACCTTATCCCATTTGCCTGTATTTGTCCCATATTCTTCTAAACCTTTCCTATCCATATTATTTGCATTAGCTCCACGACCTTCAATACTTCGGCAATTCGTCTGTCTAGTTGCCTCTTAAACATTGTGAGAACACCTGCTTCCAACACTTTCTCATTCCAGATTGAGAGCACCTTCTAACCTCAAAACTGTGTCCCCTTGTCTTAGACATCCCCAACATAGGAGAGGGAGTTCTGCTATCTGCCATGACTATCCCAATTGTAATTTGTATAACTCCTTGAGGTCACTCTCAGCATTCTCCATTTTGGGGAAAGTGCTGATCACTGGTGAATGGGCTCTGGATTGATGTTGTCCTCAGAGATGCTGAACTGCTGGAAGAGAGCATTGGCCTTGGTATTCTTGCTGCTAGGACATCAATCCAGAGCTCATTCATCCTCGCTCATGTATTGCAACTCTAGTGATTTGTGGAATAGAGGTGTAAGTGAGGGCAGCCCAACATTCAGATACAGACCCAGGTGGGGAACCACCAAACTGGAAGTTAGTCCCTGCTACAGTGCACCCCAGAGTGTTAGAATAGGTCACTCCCTCCACCTGGTCGTACATCCAGGAATTCAATGGACCTTGGAATTTATAAAGAGATAATTTTGGTGGCCTTTGGTGGCCATCCATGTCCTAGGACAGTCACAACTTCATCTCAGCCTGTACAACTTGCACCAAGAACAAGACATTATGCCAGCACCCTGTGAGTCTGCTATGTTCACTGCCTTTGCCTCACCACCCTGGTCACACCTTTCCATCCCCTGCTGCCATTCTGGTGCTTGCAGAACAATTCCTTATGGGAAGATTTACTGGTGAATCAGGAGCACTCCCACATCCTGGAGCTCCCTATTGGGTTGGCCAGAGATTGCCCACAATGACCTCGAGTTGCCCTCCTTTCCACCTTTGAATGCCAGTATGGATTCCAGCCACAACTCTTTCCTGACCAGGAGATTGATGTGGGTCTCCTGCTGCTTAACAGATGTTCCAGTGCTACAAGCGCAAGTGGAAATGGGCCAGGCTTTTCAGCTTTGCACTCAGAAACAACCTGTCAGCAGTCTGTTCAGCTCCGCCTACAGGCAAAAAACTCTCAAGCCAGAGGAGATAACTTGGCTAGAGTCTCGAGATCTTCACTTGAAAGTCCAAAGCCACAAATTGGCCCAACACTATATGGGACTATTCTAGTGCAGAAGGCTAACAACAAGGTTTCATACAGATTGCACCTACCATCATCAGTGAAGATTCAATCAGTGTTCCATGCTTCCCAGCTCAAATCAGCCACTACATCCCCTATTGCTTCAGTCACACCCCATTCCCCATTCTTCCTGTTTGGTAGATGAGGCCCTGGTCTATTCAATGTGGAGCCTCTCGGCATTTGGCTGGGTGTGGACTAATCTTTGATCTCCATCCATTTGCTTTCATCTTATGTTCTTTTTCACTAGTTTATCTCCCTGTTCGGCAGTTATTAGGCGGGGTAGACTGAATGGCAATGTGCCTCTGTTCATCCACAAACAAGAGAAAATCTGCAGATGTTGGAAATCCAAGCAACACACACAAAATACTGGAGGAACTCAGCAGGCCAGGCAGCATTTATGGAAAATAGTACAGTCAACTTCTTGGGCCGACACCATTCATCAGGGCTGGAGAAAAAATTTGAGGAGTCAATATTAGAAGGTTGGAGGAGGGGAGGAAGTAACACAAAGTGATTGTTGAAACTGGGAAGGTGAGAATGGTGAAGTAAAGATTTGGGAAAGTGAAAGAAATATAGGGCTGGAGAAAGGGGAATCTGACAGGAGCGGACAGATAGTGATGGAAGAAAGAGAAGTGGGAGGAGGACCAGAGGGAGGTGATGGGCTTGTAAGGAGATAAGGTGAGAGAGGGAAAAGGGAATGGTGAAGTAGGGGAGGGGGAGGGCACTACCCGAATTTCGCAAAATTGATGTTCATGCCATCAGCTTGGATGCTACTCAGACAGAATCTGAGGTGTTGTTCCTCCAACCTGAGTGTGGCCTCATTGCCACAGTAGAGGAGGCCATGGACTAACATGTCGGAATGGGAATGGGAAGTGGAATTAAAATGGCTGGCCACTAGGAGATCGCACTTTTTCTGGCGGATTGAGTGTAGGTGCTTGGCAAAGCGGTCTGCCAATATATGTCGGGTCTTACCGATATACAAGAGGCCACACCTGGAGCACCAGACACAGTATATGATGCCAACAGACTCACATATGAGGTGTTGCCTCACCTGGAAGGACTGCTTGGGGCTCTGAATGGCAGTGAGAGAGGTGTTGGGGCAGTTGTAGCATTTATTCCATTTGCAAGGTTAAGAGCCAGAAGGGAGATCAGTGTGGAGGAATTAATGGAGGAGGAAGTTGGGTAAGAAGCGATCCCTATGAAAAGCAGAGAGTGGGGGCAGGATGGGAGAGATGTGCTTGCTGGTGGGATCCCACTGGAGATAGTGAAAGTCATAAAAAGTTATTCGCTGGACAAGGAGCCTGGTGAAGTGGTAGGTGATAATAAGAGAAACACTATCCCTGCAGGGTGACAGGAGGATGGGGTGAGGGTAGACATGTACAAAGTAGAAGAGATGCAGTTGAGGGCAGTGTGATAGTGAAGGAAGGGGAGCCCCTTTCTTTGAAGGAGGAGGATATCTCCTTCATTCCAGCTGAGAGTGTTTTACCCATAATGGCCATAGTGGCCAAAGCCACTACCTTTTGCAGGATTTTTCACTCAAAGGCATTGGTTTTCCCAGACCAGGCTGTAATGTAGCCAGTCAGCACACTATATATCGACATTCACACATCTATAAACATTTGTCTAGGTTTTTGATAGTTTGTCAAATCTCTGCAGACTCCTGAGGAAGTGGAGGTGCTGTTGTGCTTCTTTTCCAATAATATTTATATAATGGGTCCAGGGAAGGTCCTCTGAGGAAGTAACACCCAGTAATTTAAAGTTACTGACCCATTCCGTCTCTGATCCTTCGATGATTATTGGCACATGGATCTCTGGTTTCCTTCTCCTGAAGTCAGCACTCTTATTAACATGGAGCGAGAGGTTGATGTTATTTCACCACTCAGCCATTAAACTAGTTAAATTGCTATTGGTCTCAATTAAGAGTTTGTAACACAATACAGAATCATTGTGTTTCTGTTTGTTTTGAATATCAGAAAAAGATTCTTGCTTATGTAAGTCAATTCAATTGTTCCAGCCAATCTAATCAAATCAAATGCAAGTTGTTTCAATATCTGATGCAAATACTCCCATGTCTGTTCTTGGGAACAGACAACCAGCCTTCTTGTTGCTGGCAGTGAACATTTTAAATAATAAAGGCAATGCTCTAAAAAAAAGCATGCATCTTTTATTCATAAGACTCTTTGAAGAAACATCACAACCCCAAAGCATGATCTCCATGTAGAAGGGCTGTCTCCTTGTCTCAATATTTGTGGTTGTAGGTGTTTTGTACAGTTGCTGGGAATTGGACGGGTATTATTCCATTCAAACCTACTTCTTCAGAATAGCCCAGATGAAAAACAGTTCTGGTACTAAAGATTCTGATCCTGCATCCCCAGACAAGAAACCGGGATTATGTTTGTGAAGTCGACTGACAACGTAGAGCCGACACCATTAGTGGTGTGTTCAGTGGAGTCTGCTGCTCTCCGAAACCCAGACAAACCAAACTATTACTTCATGAAGGGATTCAGTGGCAACTTGAGCCAGTATCCACAGCCTGAGTACAAAGGCATCCCATTGCTCTCCTCAGTGAGGAATGTCACCATTCTATCCTTGAATGTCACTGAACTGTTCAAAGGGACTCCATTGAAAGGCTGGTATCAAAAGCTAACCACTAACAAGATATCATTTCACTTTTAATTTAATTGCTTGACTCAAATTATTTTTACACAGTATTACCATTAATGCAGTGTGTCTGTGGAAATTATGTGAAATGCAATGTTCTTGACATCACCTGGTCAGAAATACAGAGGCCTGAAAATCTCAGGTACATCAAAAAAGAACACACAAAACGCTGGAGGAATTCAGCAAGCCAAGCAGCATCTGTGGAAAAGAATACAGTCAATGTTCCTGGCCAAGTCCCTTCAGTAGGACTCGAGAGTATAAGTGGATTTAAAAGTGGGGGAAAGGGGAGGAAGAAACCCAAGGTGATAGGTGAAACCGAGAGGGGGTGGAGTGAAGTAAAGAATGGAATTCAATTGGTAAAAAAGGTACAGGGCTGAAGCTAATAGGAGAGAAAAGAAGGCCATGGAAGAAAAAAGGAGAGGAGCACCAGAAGGAGGCAATGGGCAGGCAAGAAGATGAGGTGAGAGAGGGAAAAGTGAATAGGGAATAGGGAAGGGGGGCCATTACTGGAGGTTTCAAAAATCAATGTTCATGCCATTCGGTTGGAGGATACCCAAACAGAATACAAGGTGTTGCTCCTCGAACCTGAGTGTGCCCTCTTCCCACCCTGTTACTTGTGAAAATGCCTTCACCTTCTCGCAATTTGTCTGTCTCCACCACCTCTGCTCTCAGGATGAGGCTTCTCATTCCAGAATGTAGATGTCCTTTCACTTCAAAGAAAGGGGCCTTCCTTCACCCACCATTGACGCTGCCCACAACTGCATCTCTTCAATTTTGCGCGTCTGCTCTCACCCCATCCTCCCGCCACCCTACCAGGAATAGGGTTCCTCTTGTTCTCACCTATTACCCCACCAGTGTCTGCAGCCAGCATATAGTCCTCCACAACTTCCACCACCTCCAGCTGGATCCTACCACTAAACACATCTTTCCCACCCCACCCCTACCCTCCACATTCCAAAGGGATTTTTCCCTATGTGACTCTCTTCTCTGTTTGCCCCTCCCACTGATCTCCCTCCTGGGACTTATCCTCGCAAGCAGAACAAGAGCTACACCTTCCCCTCACCTCCTCCCTCACTGCCATTCAGGGCCCCAAACAGAACTTCCAGGTGAGATGCCACCTCACCTGCGAGTCTGTAAGGGTTATATAACATATCCAGTGCTCCCGGTGTGGCCTCCTGTATATTGGTGAGACCCAGCATAGATTGGGAGACCACTTACCAAGCACCTACTCTCTGCCCGCCAGAAAAAGTGGGATCTCCCACTGGCCATCCATTTTAATTCCACTACCCATTCCCATTCTGATATGTCCATCCATGGCCTCCTTTACTGTCAAGATGAAGCCACACTCAGGTTAGAGGAACACTATGTTATATTCTTTCTGGGTAGCCTCCTACCAAATGGCTTGAACATCGATTGCTCAAACTTCCAGGAACACCCTTCACTCCAATAACCAGCAGTCCAGATTTTCAGCCTGGCATACTGGATCCTGGATTTAAACTTTGGATTTCTAAGGGTATTTTCCATCTAGGAGACTTGTTTGGTGAAACAAGCAAGGTTCTTTTTTGTTTCTTTCAGATAACAGATTATATACAGAAAAACATCATTGTTAACTGATTTCTATAGTTCTGACATAGAAAAGAGGGTGTTTGTTCTAAGGGTGAAGTCTCCATCGGTGCTTTTTACAGCATCCTGAGGGAATGTTCTTGTGGAGAGGCTGAGCAGCTGGGAAGGATCTGGGAGGTAGAGCCAGGAGTAGAAATTACAGCTGAAACATGGTAAGTCATCTGTGATAATGCAAAGAAAATTTCAGTTTGTAATAGAACTAAATCATTGCAACTCAAAACTCTGCATAGAGCCCATTTGACTCCAGATCATCTTTCGAAATTTAAGACGGGGGTTTCTCCAACGTGTTCTAAATGTAAGGGAAATACTGTAACTCTCACCCACTGTTTTTGGACATCTCCCAAACTTCAGGCATACTGGAGTGATACTTTGGGTGAAATGGAAATGATTCTGAAGATGGAGCTTGAACTGGACTCTGTCTTTTCTCTTAGGCCTACCTAGCAGTTGTATTATTAATGCACATCAGAAAAAACTTCTCAACATCCTGATTTTTTGTGCAAGGAAGAATATTTTACTTTGTTGGATATCCGATAAGCCCCTGGACTTACTGGTTGGTGTAAATTAATCATGGAATACATTCCTTTGGACTTTTTGACATGTATGGTACACTCAAAAACAAATAGATTTCATAAAACATGGCAACCTTTTCTACAATATGTAGATGTAAACATGCCTGCTATTCTAATAAGTGCTTTTGTATAGGATGTTGTGGTGATGTCTATACTTTGATGCAAGTGTTCTGAAAGCTGATATCTGTGACAGGAAGAAATGTAAATGTGCTTGGAAATTGAAAATTTTATTATGCTGAGCAAAACATTTTTTTTTGTATTTTAAAATATCTTCCAATAACCCCCCCCCAACACCTCCTTCACCAATCGCCATCTCCTTTTCCCTCTCTCACCTTATCTCCTTATCAGCCCATCACTTCACTCTGGTTCTCCTCCCAGCTTTTCTTTCTTCCATGGTCTTCTGTCCTCTCCTGTCAGATTCCCCCTTCTCCAGCCCTGTATTGCTTTTACCAATCAACTTCCCAGCTCTTTATTTCATCCCTCTCCCCCCACTTGGTTTCACCTACCACCTTGTGTTTCTTCCTCCCCTCCCCCCACATTCTAACTCTGTCTCCTCATCTTATTTTCTCCAGTCCTGATGAAGGGTCTCAGCCCAAAATGTCAGCTACACTCTCTTCCATAGATGCTGCCTGGCCTGCCGAGTTTCTCCAGCATTTTGTGTGTGTTGCCTCTGTTCATCTACCCATTTCCAGAGCTTCTAATAACTGTAGTGTTGGCACGTGGCCAAGTGGTTAAGTGATCTGAACACCACTAGTTCGAGCCTTGGCTGAGGCTGCATGTGTGTCCTTGAGCAAGGCACTTAACCACACAGTGCTCTGCGACGACAAGCTGTATGGGTCCTAATGCCCTTACCTTGGACAACATTGCTGACGTGGAGAGGGAAGACTTGCAGCTTGGGCAACTGCTGGCCTTCCATAAAAAAACCTTTCCCAGGCTTGCGCCCTGGAAACTTTCCAAGGTGCCAATCCATCGTCTATCGAGACTACTGGAGGCTTACCTACCTACCAACCAATAACTGCCTTGATTACCCTCCCATATTTGTCAGGATTAAATTCCATCTGCAATAGCTTTGCCCAACTGATCTAGGCAACCACTGTCAGTATCCATCACCCCACCCATTTTCTTATCAACTACAAATCTACGAATCGTAACACCATTATTCACATGTAATGCTTTAATGTTCATTTCAAAGGTCCCAGAATCAATTCATTTCACCCATTTCCAATTAGCAAAGTAATCTTCCACCACCTCCTTCTGCTTACTAAATCCCCTTTGCAGTTTGCCACTATCCCTTGTGCTTGTATGTTTTGCCTGTCACACAGGACCTTGTCAAAAGACTTAATTAAGTTCATGAAGACAAGAATAAACCACACTGCTCTCATCAATGTGATTAGTTATTTGTTCAATAAAATCCTAATAAAATTAGCATCCTTTATTCAATTGTAAATAAATCTCATGCTTAGATTTTCCCAAAAGATAGTCAACCATGGATATTTGACTGATGTCTCCAGTCATCTGACAGCCCACCTGTGGGCTCATGTAAAATTTGCCATCATGGCCACATGTATGGAAGTGTAGATAGAAAATTCTGATAAGCCTACTAAAGTTCAGGAAGTTTCACACATTGTCCGGACACCACAATATCCTCCCTCAATATACAGAACTAACAACAATGGGCACGGTGACACAGTGAGCTGATAAGGACAGCATCATCACTTCACTTTAACTCCTCTTACCAAATGAGATGCTCCCAACACATTGCCAACCATCGCAAACACCCAGTGTCAGGAACGGGGACAGGGAATGGACCCAAATGCAGGACGCAGGCACTGAAGTACTAGGGGTAGGACAGGATGGGGATGCCATTGCGTGCAAGGGGTAATGCAGGCGGGGCTGGATCCTGGAGGTCAGGCAAGGCAGGAGGATCCCAGGGCTCAGGCGGGGCAGAAGAGCCCTGAGGTGGGCGCATAACTCCTGGGCAGGGCCGCCTCCCAGGCAGGAACATGGAAGCCCGGGCAAGATGCAGAACACCTGGGCAGATGCAGGGCACAACCCATCTGAGCGGAGGGGTAGGAAGGGGACCGAATCCCCCCGCCGAGGAACAGCAGACGGCCTAGCTTCCCCAGCAGAGGAAAGGGACAGGAAGGGACAGGACCACCTGAGGGGTAACGGTGATGGCTTACCAAATGGAGGCAAGGGAACATAAGGGAGCTGGGTCCAGGGTGAGCAGCAGGACAACCGGGATGCATCAGTAAATAGGGAGAAGCAAGCAGACAGTACAGGCAAGGTGACTACGGCAGAACAGCGGGACCAGCGCACACAATAGAAGCAGGGAAACAAGACAACCCTTGACAGAACCGATACAGAGCAGGGCGGCAACCAGTGCAGAGCAGGATAGGGAGCAGGCAGAACAGGGGCGGAGCAGGGCTCGGAGCCGGTTAAACCAGCTTCAGAGCAGGACAACCCCCCCAACTAGACTCTGTCCCCGAGCCCCTTATAAACACCTGCCCACTAATAGGCGATGGGTGTACCTCCTTAAGCCAAGATGATCCAATGGCTCCAGGTGACAGGAGGGCTGGCTGCAAGGCCCAGAGTCCGGAGTCCACGGACTGGAGCAAAACCCGGAAGGTGGGCTCCTGACTGGACCCTAACACACAGCCCCAATGATTCTGTGTTTCACTTTCTGAGGCGGACATGAGAGCAGCCTGCAGAAATATGAACCCATATAAAACTCCCAAACCAGAAGGGTACCTGCTGATCAACTGGCTGGACTGTCCCTGTTATCTTTAATCTCTCACTTCTGCAGACTGCTTCAAGCTGGCTTCGATTACACCAGTACCTAAGAAAATCTGGTGAACTGCCTCACTGACTATCCTCCAGCAGCACTTACATCCACAGCGATGAAGTGTTTGGAGAGGCTGATGAAACATATCAACTCCTGCATGAAAAATGCTTCGGATAAACTCAAATTGGTCTACAGGGCCAACAGATGCCATTTCATTGGCTCTTCATTCAACCCTGGAACATCCGGACAGCAAAGTGGCATACATCAGGATGCTCTTTATCCACTTCAGCTAGGCATTCAATACCATCATCCCCCAAAAGGCTATCAATAAATAATTGGCCTCAATACCTCTTTATGCAATTGGATCCCTGACTTCCTTGTTTGCAGATTCCGTTCCATTCAGATATGCAACAGTATCTCCACCAGCACAGGGGTACCACAAGTCTGTGTGCTTTAGTCCCCACTCTACTTGCTTTACACTAATGACTGTGTGGTTAAACGCAGCTCCAATGCCATATTTGAGTTTGCTAATGACACCACTGTCTTTGGCCATCAGCATATAGGAGGGAAACTAAAAATCTGGCTGAGTGGTGCCACAACAACAACCTCTTACTCAATGTCAGCAAGATCAAGGAGCTGATTATTGACTTCATGAGAAGGAAACCAGAGGTCCATAAACCAGAAGTCACTGGAAGTTCAGAGGTAGGGAGGGTCATACCTCAGTGTTATTATTTCAGAGGACCTGTCTTGAGCCCATCATTTAAGTGCAATTACGAAGAAAGCACAACAGCGCCTCGACTTCCTTAGGATTCAGTGCGGATTTGGCAAGAGATTGAAAATTTTGACTAACTTGTATAGATGGTAGTGGAGAGTATATTGACTGGCTGCATCACGGACAACAAGGTCTGAACAGAAAATCTTACAAAAAGTGGTGGATACAGACCAGGCCATCACTGGTGAAGCCTTCCCCTCCATTGAGCGTATCTACACAAAACACTGTCACAAGGAAAGAAGTATCCAACATCAGGGACCCCCACCCCCAGAACGTTCTCACTGTTTCCATCAGGAAGAAGATATTGGTACAGGAGCCTTTAGACTCACACCACCAGGTTCAGGAACAATTATTACCCTTCAATCACCAGGCTCTTAAACCAAAAGGTTTAACTTCATCCGGTAAAAGCAAAGGGAATAAATTACACACTCATGCTTTGTGCTGACAGTTTGTGGCTTGGAACCACAGAGGTCATATCTTTGCTCTGAGATAACACTCAATAATGCTTAATTGTATACCGTAATAACCGTTGTATACTGTTTGCTAATTGATAATAAAGGATCAGGATAAGGCACTTGACTCTTTGGAGTAATCATTTGAGCTATGGGTGTGTCACACAAGCATAAAGACTCTGTGGGGCTGCTGACTGGCTGCAATTGTTTGGTTTTGATTTTGGATCAACTTTGCTGCAACAGATATCTTACTGCAGGTAGGTAACCAGAACTGAACAACATCCCAACTCCTGCACCATGCTCTGATTCATGAAGGTCAGTGTGCCAAAAATAAAGAAAAAATGAACGTTATTTCTCACATGTACATCAAACATACAGTGGTGTGATATTTGAGTCAAACATCAACACAGTCTGAGAATGCACTGGGGATGATATGACCCCATCAACATGTGATGCTACTTTCGGTAACAAAAGCGACGATTTTCCAGCAGGTTGCTCACAGCTTTTGACTTGCTGATCATAAGTTCCATGGGAGAGTTGGTTTTGATGTAATATGTATTTTTCCTTTAAAATAGTAACTACCAGACAGGATTTCTATCTTCTCAGAAATAGATATGCAATGAGCTTTGAGTTCAGGTTTTGTCCAGTAAAGTACAAATAGGAATCAATAGACTGTTGCAAATTGATTATGTTGGACCTGCTTTGCCATGGGAAGGGGTAATAAATGAGTTTGTTGAAAGAAAATAAGAAAACTAGCAGGAGGCAAAGTGTGAACCGTAAGAGTGCTGAGAGTCAACAGCAACTGATTACAATAGTAAGTAAATACAAACTGTGAACTATTTATGCACCAGCAATAACAAAAGCTACTTGTCTCTGAAAATACTGTTCCATGACGTTTATTTGACTCTACGCTGAGCTGCGGCTGAAGAAAATAAGAAAACTAGCAGGAGGCAAAGTGTGAACCGTAAGAGTGCTGAGAGTCAACAGCAACTGATTACAATAGTAAGTAAATACAAACTGTGAACTATTTATGCACCAGCAATAACAAAAGCTACTTGTCTCTGAAAATACTGTTCCATGACGTTTATTTGACTCTACGCTGAGCTGCGGCTGAGGTTCAAGCCTGCTCTGGCTGCTCTGGGCTCCATGACTGAGGGCTCTGGTACATTCTATTGGCTCTGCATGGAACTGAGGCTCATGTTGTGCCCCATTCCAACTGTTCCAGGCTTTGTGTCTGAGGCTCTGTGACATTTATTCAGCTCTGTGCTGAACTGAGGCTAAGGTTCTGACCTGCTCCCTTCAGTCAGGCTTCATGTTTATTGACAGACTCTTGTTCTGAATGCTATTTGCTTCCATTTATGGTTTGCACATTTTTTCATCTCTGCACATTGGATGTTTGGCAGTCTACTTTCTGATGGGTTCTTTTGTGTTTCTTTGTTTTGTGGCTGCCTGTATGGTGGTGAATCTTAAGCTTGTATAATGTACACATACTTTGATAATAGATGTACTTTTAAAATACACACCCATCGAATTAGGAACAGCTTCTCCCCTCCATCATCAGATTCCTGAGGTGGAGAAAGAGAAACAGGAAAATCATGGATGTCTAACATTTACTGTGCTGTCGTTATTAGGATCTGTAACTAAAGACCCCGTGATAGAAAATCATGAAAAGTTTGAGCTGATCACAAAGAGACAAGATGGATTTGTGAAATCAATACTCACGATGACAGAAACACTGACCAAAGTAGTTTGAATAGGTTAGACATAATTCCCTAGAGCAGACAAGAATGAGGGGAAATTTTATGGAGGTATACAAAATTATGAGGGGTAAATACAACTGATGTTGGATGAGTCTGAACTGGAGGTCATAGGTTAATGGTGAAAGGTAAAGTATTTCAGGGGAATATGAGGTGGAGATTCTTCACCCTGAGGGTGGTGAGAGAGTGGAACGAGCTGCTAGCAGAAGTTGTGGATTTGTTTTGATTTCACTGTTTTTGGATTTGGATAAGTACATGGATAGGTTTTATGGAGAGCTGTGGTCAGGGGACAGGTCAATGGGACAAGACACAATAATGGTTCGGCACGGACTAGATCCTGTGTTGTAGTGTTCTATGACTACAAGTCGGCAGCATCTGTTGAAAGAGAAACAAAGAGTTGATTGTGCAAGTCGAAACCCCTTTGTCAGAATGTTGAATGATGTGCAGCAATGGTCTTGTGGAGTTGGGATATGGACTGGACAAAGAGAATACTAATTGGCAAAGGGAGGTGAAGAAGATGGTGCCAGTGAACCACACAACCAAAGGTGACAACCTTCAGACAGTTCACAACATTACTTCTACTTCTTTCAAATATGTTTCTGCTACTAAGCTGAATGTGATTGGGGCCTGTGTTTTACATTTTGATGAGTAACAAAGGACATTAAGGACATCCTGAATGCTAAACAGAGGGTGTTTAGAGATGGAAATACGGAGGAGCTGACAATACAGAGGGACCTGAAAGCCAAGATCAGGGAGGCTAAAGATGGGTATAGGAGGAAGCTTAAGTGGAAACTCCAGCAGAACAACATGAGAGAGGTCTGGAGTGGGATGAGAACCATCACTGGGTTCTGGCAAACTAGCAACAGAGGAGCTGAAGGCAGTGTGGACAGGGTCAACGAATTGAACCTGTTCTTCAACAGATTTGACACTGTGGCCCCTGCCCATCCCCCACATGATTCATACTCCACTCTCCCCTCATACCCCTCCTCACAGCCCCCCACCCTGCTCTCATGACTACACCCCTCCCGCACCTGAAACCACCACGGTGGGCTTCACAGCTGAACGTCTCCACCCAAGCAAGGCTGCAGGTCTGGATGGTGTCAGCCCCAGGGTGCTCAAAGCCTGTACCCCCCAGCTATGTGGAGTACTTCACCATGTCTTCAACCTGAGCCCGAGTCTCCAGAGGGTTCCTGTGCTGTGGAAGACGTCCTGTCTCATTCCTGTACCGAAGACGCCGTGCCCCAGTGGCTCCAATGACTACAGACTGGTGGCATTGACCTCCCACATCATGAAGACCCTGAAGAGACTTGTTCTAGAGCAGCTCCGGCCTATGGTTAGGCCACACTTAGACCAGTTCGCCTACCAGCCCCGACTAGGAGTTGAGGATGCCATCGTCTACCTGCTGAACCGTGTCTACGTCCACCTGGACAAGCCGGAGAGCACTGTGAGGGTCATGTTTTTTTTACTTCTCTAGTGCGTTCAACACCATCCACCCTGCTCTGCTGGGTGAGAAGCTGACAGTGATGCAGGTGGATGCTTCCCTGGTGTCATGGATTATTGATTACCTGACTGGCTTGCAACACTGTGTGTCAGACAGAGTAGTCAGCAGCACTGAGGCTCCACAGGGGACTGTCCTGTCTCCCTTTCTCTTCACCATCTACACCTCGGACTTCAACTACTGCACAGAGTCTTGCCATCTTCAGAAGTTTTCTGATGACTCTGCCATAGTTGGATGCATCAGCAAGGGAGATAAAGTGGAGTACAGGGCTACGATGGGAAACTTTGTCACATAGTATGAGCAGAATCACTTGCAGCTTAATATGAAAAAGACTAAGGAGCTGGTGGTGGACCTGAGGAGGGCTAAGGCACCGGTGACCCCTGTTTCCATCCAAGGGGTCAGTGTGGACATTGTGGATGATTACAAGTACCTGGGGATACGAATTAACAATAAACTGGACTGGTCAAAGAACACTGAGGCTGTCTACAAGAAGGGTCAGAGCTGTCTCTACTTCCTGAGGAGACTAAGGTCCTTTAGCATCTGCCAGATGATGCTGAGGATGTTCTTTGAGTCTGTGGTGGCCAGAGCTATCATGTTTGCTGTTGTGTGCTGGGACAGCAGGCTGAGGGTAGCAGACACCAACAGAATCAACAAACTCATTCGTAAGGCCAGTGATGTTGTGGGGGTGGAACTGGACTCTCTGACCGTGGTGTCTGAAAAGAGGATGCTGTCCAAGTTGCATGCCATCTTGGACAATGACTCCCATCCACTCTATAATGTATTAGTTAAGAAGAGGAGTACGTTCAGCCAGAGAATCATTCCATCGAGATGCAACACTGAGCGTGATGCGAAGTCATTCCTGCCTGTGGCCAATAAACTTTACAATTCCTCCCTCAGAGTGTCAGACACCCTGAGCCAATAGGCTGGTCCTGGACTTATTTTCACTTGGCATAATTTACTTAATATTATCTAATTATTTATGGTTTTATATTGCTACACTATTCTTGGTTGGTGCGACTGTAATGAAACCCAATTTCCCTCGGGATCAATAAAGTATGTTTGTCTGTCTGTCTATGTATCTTCAGGTTGACTGACCGATCTAGTGCTTTGCTGTCTCCGAGCAAGTTCGGTGAGGTTAGAGTAAAGTGTGTGGTGTGAAGGCCAAAAAAAGTGAGACCATAATTGACTTCATTGCGCACTGAATAAAGGATGAACAATATTGAAATCAATGAGGATGAGAGCGGAAGGTGAATGGGTGTTCAGTGTTGTATCTCTCTCTCTCTCTCTCTCTCTCTCCCCCCCCCCCCCCAGAGGAAGGTGTCTGTGTTTAACTGGTCTCTCTCTCCCTCTTGGTCAATGCTACTGGAGGACGGTGCCAGAGTCCTGGGTCTTCTGCCATTTACGTGATTTGTTCCTTTATTTTGTAAGTTGTGTGTTTGATGTGTTTCATGGTGATTCTATGTTTCATCACTGTCTGAAAAAAGATAAATCCTAGGGTTTGTATACTGCAAATGTAATTTGGTAATAATTGTACTTTGAATCCTAGCAATGGGAAGGGCTAAGCTATGATCATTCATGATTCATTTCAAACAAACCGATTTCAAGATTTGCCAAAATGCAAGCGGAAGCTTTCAGGACATTCCGCACACCACAGCGGGCTGGGAGCCACTGGATTGTGTGCATGTCATGAGAGTCCTTGATAAGAATGGCTTGGACCCAAATGCAGGAGTATCTGTGGTAAGATCGAGACACGGTGTGAAGCTGGGTCGAGAATCTGAGCACAAAACAAACACTCGACAAAATCACAATAGGCTTACAACTGAGCACTGAACTCAATTCAGGAGCCTCTTAAATGCTCAATCCTTTTCACCCAAAACATGATTGCCAATTGGCAACAGTGTCCTGAATCTTTAAAGTGGCCGCCACAGCTATCTCTAACTCTGGAGAGTTAGAGCATCCAAACCTGGGAAGGTGGCACAGCTGTGTAAGTCTGGTGGTCACAAGATTTGAGAGGACTTGAACCAGGCAGTGGGGATACAGATCATAGAGTAATTAGGTAATTAGCAAAGGCCAATTCAAAAAAATTATGTAAGTGCAACAGCCATTATGCGAGTGGGGATTTGAAACTTTGGCTCATAGAGGGTTCAGCAAGGAGAGGCAAAGGCTTTTGGTAGATTTTGGGTAATTGTCCTTATTTCCATCATTTGCCTTTATTTCACAGTTAGAGCAGTAAGAATGCCAGCCAGAAAAGTGGAACACTCCTTTTGCAGACTGTGAAAAATCAAGGAGACATCGGTTGTCCCAAATGACCCAGCTGCCGGAAGTGAACTCAGCTGCTGCTTCTTACTGACTGTGTTCAGGAATCAGCTGGAGATGGATGAACTCTTTATCATTCAGGAATCATTCATTAATTGTCAGTTGATACAGGGAGGTAGTTACACTAAGAGGCAGGATCCAGGTTACAGGGTGACTATCAGGAGGAGAGAAATGCGATAAGCAGCCTGTGGAGGGTACCCCAGTGGATATTCCATTCAATAACAGGTGTACCACTTCTGAGAATTTTGGGGGGAGGATGACTTAGAAGAAGGAAACCACAGCGGTCAAGTCTTTGACACTGAGTCTGGCTTGTTGGCTCAGAAGGCAATGGGGGAGAACAGATGAGCCACACTGATAAGTGATTCAATTGTTAGGAGAACAGAGAGGAGTTTCTGTGTTTAAGGAGATGATGCAGGATGGAGACCTTCAAATTTTTTAATCATTGTGCCCTCTTCCAGGGAGGTGGGACCTGCACAGGCAGAACAGTTTGCATCTGAACTGGAGGGGTCTAATATCCTCGTGGGAAGGTTTGCTCATGTAACACCGGGGTTGGGGTGCTGTTGGTTAAACTAGAGCTGCAGTGGAATGGAAACCAGCGTGCCAGAGAAAATAGAGAAGTAGTTGCAGAAAAGTATGTTGTTAAGTCTACATACCAAGAGAAAAATGGAAAGGTTGAGCATGGTTGGAATACTGTTCTGAGTTGCATCTATTTCAATGCATGTTGTATTTTAGGAAAGGTTATTAGAGCATGGATCCACATATGGAATTATGAACTGTGAACACTGGTGTACCACGTGGTTTGGTATTAGGTCTGGTGTTATTTATTATCTATATCAATAATCTGGATGATAATGTGGTAAACGGAATCAGCAAATCTGTGGATGCCACCAAGATCGGGGGCGGGGGAAGCGTGGTGGTGTGTGGTGTTCATAGTGTAAAGTGAGGAAGGTTATCAAAGCTTACAGTGGGGTGTGGACCAGTTAGAGAAATAGACTGAAAAATGGCAGATGAAGTTCAATAAAGTATGTGGTATTGCACCTTGGGAGGACAAAATAGGATAGGAATTGCTTGCAGAGCTAGTTTTAATGTAATAAGTATTTGTCCTTTAAAATGTTAACTACCAGACAGGATTTCTGTCTTCTAAAAAATGTATGTGCAATGGGAGGAAAGTGTGTCTGTACTAAAATACAAGCAGGGCAGAGGGCTTCTCAATGTTTGCTTAACTCTTTGCTGAACATCAGGTGAGGCCATGTCCTGCTGCAGCTGCACCGGGTTCATGTCCATGAACTCACTTTTGTTCTGAAAGCCATTTGCTTACTTCTGTTGTTTGTACAGTTCGGATTTGTTTGGTCTCTGCTCATTGGGTGTATCTCTACATCTTTATGGATTGTTTTGGGTTTCTTTGTTTTGAGGCTGATTGTAAGGACATGAATCTCAACTTTGTATAATGTACTGTTATAAGGATCTACCCTTCAGTAATAATGATCACAGAGGCACAGAGAGAATATGTATTTTCCAACAAGTAAGCATTATTGTCTCAACTAAAAACCAGGTGGGGTCACAAACTAACTACCTGTGTACACACTCAGTATAATTCACTGACCCTCCATGAACAGTCAATGAATACAAAAGGTATTACCCGAGAGAGGAAAGATGAGGAAATGTGTGTGTTACCCAGGAGAGGAAACATGAGGAAATGTGTGTGTTACCCTAGAGAGGAAAGATGAGGAAATGTGTGTGTTACCCAGGAGAGGAAACATGAGAAAATGTGTGTGTTACCCGGGAGAGGGAACATGAGGAAATGTGTGTGTTACCCGGGAGAGGAAAGATGAGGAAATGTGTGTGTTACCCAGGAGAGGAAACATGAGAAAATGTGTGTGTTACCCGGGAGAGGAAAGACGAGGAAATGTGTGTGTTACCCGGGAGAGGAAACACGAGGAAATGTGTGTGTTACCCGGGAGAGGGAACATGAGGAAATGTGTGTGTTACCTGGGAGAGGAAACATGAGGAAATGTGTGTGTTACCCGGGAGAGGAAACACGAGGAAATGTGTGTGTTACCCGGGAGAGGGAACATGAGGAAATGTGTGTGTTACCCAAGAGAGGAAACACAAGGAAATGTGAGTGTTACCCAGGAGAGGAAACACGAGGAAATGTGTGTGTTACCCGGGAGAGGAAACACGAGGAAATGTGTGTGTTACCCGGGAGAGGAAACATGAGGAAATGTGTGTGTTACCCAGGAGAGGAAACAGGAGGAAACGTGTGTGTTACCCGGGAGAGGGAACATGAGGAAATGTGTGTGTTACCCGGGAGAGGGAACATGAGGAAATGTGTGTGTTACCCAAGAGAGGAAACACAAGGAAATGTGAGTGTTACCCAGGAGAGGAAACACGAGGAAATGTGTGTGTTACCCGGGAGAGGAAACACGAGGAAATGTGTGTGTTACCCGGGAGAGGAAACATGAGGAAATGTGTGTGTTACCCGGGAGAGGAAACAGGAGGAAATGTGTGTGTTACCCGGGAGAGGAAACATGAGGAAATGTGTGTGTTACCCGGGAGAGGAAACAGGAGGAAACGTGTGCGTTGCCCGGGAGAGGAGTCTACACTGGTCCTCAAGGTCCTGATCTCCACTTTTCCGCGGGGTCCTCCTCATGCATGATGGTTGGTGTCTGGTGCAGGAGAGATATCGTTCCCTTGTATTTTAAGCTTCTGATTGTAATACTGTTTCTCATCAATTCAGCTGATGAATCTATATCCCACTGGCTCAAGCTAACCTTTCCTACATTGGTTACCTTCTTATCATCTCTGTTCCAGAGCTACAACCAGCACTGATTTTTGGTTCTGCCCCCAGCCTTTTGCCTTTCAACTCTGACTGGTTCAAACCAATAAACTAGGTTACCCAGACACCGATTCAATGACATTACAGATTGCTTCTCCAGCAAGGCTGCCATTTTACATAATAAATACTCGGCTGAGTATGGTCTGAGGTTTAGCAGGTGATTAGCTGAAATTCAACTGCTTTGATTTAATTATCCAGAGCAAGGATCAGTTCAGATTTCACAAAATGGAGGGCTGCAAGGACAGTCTCACAAAATGGCTGCTTCCAACTCCTTCAAGCACATGGAAAGAACAAAGATAATTGGTTTGCCTACTTTCACTGTCTTTGATTAATCAAAATTCACAGATTTGTGGACTGTACTTTCTTCTGGCCAACATCTCCCTTCTCTTGATCCAAAGATTTTTATCTTAGGATCATTATCCTCCTCTCATTCAGTTGACTACTCACAGGACTGCCATGGAACCCAGTAGATGTGCAGCACTTACATTATATAAAGATGAAGGTACCATTTACTTATGGAATTCATACACTCTGTATACACACAATCGTATTTACTGTATTACAGAATCATCATCCTCTTCCATTTGCACCACTTCAGCATTCCATCTTCCTCGGTGATACACATTAAACAAAACCGTTATCACTGTACAGAAAATTGATATTACAGCAACATGCTAAACTATTCTCACAATGAACATTTGTTCCCCAGTTCCACAACTTACTCCAAAAGCCTGAGTCACTCATTGGTTCATTTGCCTGACCAGCACATGTTTTAATCACTTCCATGTGTTTAGTCCATGTATAGATTATCTCCCTTGGTACGTCCACAGCACATGTCCAGTCTGCAGTCAAGTGAGGAACTGGTAGCAAGTCAGAAACAACATAGTCCCACAGATATTGATCTGTATTAGTGTGCTGGACATTGAAGTTCTCCTTCATTTCTGTGTCACTTGCTGGTTGAGGCGAAGTTCATCCTCAAATGACTCGATCTAGTCACATTCCTGAAAGCAACATTGCAACTTTCCAAAGGGCAATGTTTCCATCCTTTTGTATAACTTGGATATTGTAAGAAAGACAGGTTATTCACAGACAAAATAGACAATGACCAATTTTCATAAGTACTGAACCCACAATGTATAAGTTTCAGCTGTCACTTCTTCCAGACAAGACCAGTGGTCTCCCCTTTGATGGCATCTTGATAACTCTATCCTGTTCCCTGTACAATTCGGAACAATAGCATGTGTTGGCAGGTTACTTAAGGATGTCTACATATTCTCATGATATTTACTAATATTATGAATGCTTTTCAACGGGGGAGGAATGAATTATTTCCATGTTAGGGAATGTGGAACACTACACTGCCATAAAACCTTCCTTTATAATCATCACATTTACCCTTCTAATAGAGTCAGAGTGTCATAGGGAAGTACAGCACAGAAACAGGCCCTTTACCCCAACGAGATCACGGCAAAACCAATTAGACTGTCTACCCCAATCAACTTCTCTGGAAACATAGCCCTGCATACCTGTACGATCCATGTACCTATCCAAACTTCTCTTAAACATTGAAATTGAGTTTGCATGCACCACTTGTGCTATAGTTCATTCCAAACTCACAGCTCTCTGAGTGAAGAGCTGACCCCTCATGTTCCCCTTCTCACATTTCACCCTTAACCCAAGACCTCTGGTTGAAGTTCTACCCAAACTCAATGAAAAAAAGCCTGCTTGCATTTACCCTGTCTCTGCCCTCATAATTGTGTATACTGCCTCTTGATTTTCTCCATTATAAAGAATACAGTCCTAACCTATTCAATCTTTCCTCATAATTCAGGTTCTACAGGCCCGGCAACATCCTTGTAAATCTTCTCTGTAATCTTTTAACCTTGTTTACATCTTTCCTATAGATAGGTGACCAAAAACTGCACAAAGTACTCCACATTTAGCCTCACCGACTTCTGAGAGAATGTTCACATAACATCCCATCTCCTGGACTCAATATGCCAAAAGCTTTCTTTACGACACTGTTTACATGTGATGCCACTTTCAATCAATTATAGATTTGTATTCCCAGATCTGTTTGGTCTATGACACTCCTCAGTGCCTTAACGTCCATTGTGTCAGACATCTCCTGGTTAGTCCTAGTAAAATGCAAAACCTCACACTTATCTGCATTAAATTCCATCTACCATTTTTCAGCCCATTTTTCCAATCGCTACAGATCTCTCTGCAATCCATGACAGCCTTCCTCACTGTCCACTATACCCCCAATCTTGGTGTCAACCGCAAATTTGCTGATCCAGTTAGCCGCATTATCATCCAGATCTTTAATCTAGATGACAAACAGCAAAGGACTCAGCACTGATCCCTGTGGCACACCACTCTTCACAGGCCTCAAGTCAGAGGGGTAACCCCCTACTATCACTCTCTGGTTTCTCCCACAAATCCAATGTCTAATCCAATTTACTCCCTCATCCTGAAGGCTGAGTGACTGAGCCCTCTTGCCCAGGCTTGTCAAATGCCTTTCCAAAGTCCATGTAGAAAACATCCACTGTCTTGCCTTCATCCACTTTGCTAAAAACGCTGTAAGATTAGTTAGACATGATCTACCATGCATGAAGCCATGCTGATTACCCTTAATCAGTCCACGTCTGTTAAAATACTTATATATCCTGTCCCTTAGAATACTTTCCAATAACTTTCCCACAACTAGTGTCAGACTCATCATCCTATCATTTCCTGGTCTACGTTTAGAGTGTTTTTAAAACAGCAGGACAACACTGGTTATCCTCCAATCCTCTGATAGCTCTCCCTTCGCTAAGGATGATTTGTATAGCTCTACTAGGCTCTGGCAATTTCTGCACTTTCCTTTCAAAAAGTTCAAGGGAGCATCTCGACAGGTGCTGAGGATTTATGCATCCTCATTTGCCTCATAGTAGCAAGCTTTCTGTAATCTGTACAGGGTCCACGAAGAAGATGCTGCTTTGCCTCACTTCTATAGACACCGTATCCGGCTTTTGACTCCACACCTGTATGACCATTCTGATCTTCCGGAGAACCAATGTTGTCCCTTGCAATCCTTTTGCTCTTAACATATTTGTAGAATCCCTTAGGATTTTTCTTCACCGTGTCTGCTAGAGGAACTTAATGCCTTCTTTTAGCCTTCATGATTTCTTTCTTTAAGTGCTTTCTCGCATTTCTTATACTCAATAAGCACCTCATTTGTTCCTATTACCTATACCTGGCATGCACTTCCTTTTTTTTTTATCTTAACCAGGGCCTCTATATCTTTTAAAAACCAAGGTTCACTACTCTTGTTATTCTTATCTTTTATTCTGACAGGCACATGGAAGCTTTGTAGTATCAAAATTTCACTTTTGAAAGCCTCCCACTTTCCTTACACCTTTGCTAGTAAACCATCAGTTCCAATCGATGTTTGCCAGATCACTTCTGATATTATCAGAACTGGGCTTTCTCCAATTTAAAATCTCAACCTGCAGACCAGACTTTACTTTCTGTACATTTACTTTTGAAACTAATGGCATTGTGATCTCTGGATACAAAATCTTCCCCATCACAAACATCTGTGACCAGCTCTGTCTCATACCCTAATAGCAGATCCAGTACCAAGGGAATTCTTGGTACTGATGAAGGAAACATTCCTGAACACATTTGAGAAACACTGTCCCTTCTAGTTCTTTTACAGTATGGAATTCCTAGTCATTATGTGAAAAGTTATAATCACCTACTATAGCAACCTTATGTTTCTGCAGCAATCTGTGATCTCTTTACAAATTTGTTCCTTTAAATGCCTAGAACTGTTGGGTAGTCTGCAATATAGCCCAATTAACATTGACATACCTGTCTTATTTCTCAGTTCTCCCGCATAACGTCTCACTAGTCAAGTTTACTAATCCGTCCCGACAGAGCACAGTCATGACATTTTCCCTGACAAGTAACGTCACCCCTCCTCATTTAATCCCTCCCTCTCTGTCATGTCTAAAACAATGGTACCCCAGAATATAGAGCTATCAGTCTTGCCCCTCCTGCAACCAAGGCTCACTTATGGCTACAATATCATAATTCCTGGTGTTGTTCCATGTTTTGAGTTCATCCACCATTCCTATGATACTTCCTGCATTGAAAAACTAGTCAGGATACTAACTAATTTTGATTCCAGACTTTGCCTGAGATCTTACCAACATCTGCCTCCACATTCTCTCCAGTAACTGTTCTGTGGCTCTGGTTCCCAACCCACTGCAACTCTAGTTTAAACCCCACCATGCAGCATAAACAAATCTTCCCGCTAGGATATTAGGCCCCCTCCAGTTCAGGTGAAAACTGTCCCTTCTGTACAGGTCCCAGCTTCCCTGGAAGAGAGCCCAATGATCCGAAAATCTTATGCCCTCCCTCCTATATCAACAACTAAGCTACGTATTAAACTGTATAATCTTCCAAGTTCTGACCTCACTAGCAAGTGGCATGGGTAGCAATCCTGAGGTCACAACCCTGGAGGTGCTGCTCTTTAATTTAGCACCTAAATCCTTGAAATCCCTATACAGAACCTCATCACTCATCCTACCAATGTCATTGATACCAACAGTACAGGGACCAGAAGCTCTGCCTGTTCACCCTTCCACTTAAGAATGCAAAAGGCACGATCCAAGATGTTCTGGACCTTGCCACCTGGGAGGAAACTTACTATCTGGGAAACTCATTCTTGCCCATAGAAATTTCTGTTTGTTCCTCTACTGAAGGAATCCCCAATTACCATAGCTCGCCTCTTCTCCCCTCTTCCCTTCTGATTCACTATGGCACTCAGTGACAGAGACTCGACCACTGTGACATTCCTCTGTTAGGCCATCCTCTCCAACAGTATCCAAAGTGGTATACTTGTCATTGGGGGGGTGGCCACAGGGGTATTCTACACTGGTTCCTTAACCCCTTTCCTCTTCCTGACTGTCACCCAGTTTCCTTTGTCCTGCAACTTAGATGCAACTACTTCTCTATATGTTCTATCTATCATCCCTTCTTCTTCCCAATTGATCTGTAGTTCATCGACTTCCAGCTCCAACTCCTTAATGCGGTTTGTTAGAAGCTGCAGCTGGATGCACTTCTTGCAGTTGTGGTAGGCAGGGACACTGGAAGCATTCAAATGTCCTGCCTGGCATCTCTGCTGTCCGAACTGAGCAAATGTAAAGAAGGGGAAAAATACTTAGAATTTTTCTTTTTTTTGTTGCCTCTCTTGGGTGAAGTCTTAAAGAGCTAAATCCTCAAAATGTCCTACCTATCTCTGTCCACTCCAAAGATGGCTGCTGTGCTTGCCCCTGCCTTCCTTTAATTTGCTCTTGCTAATCAATCCTTAATGCTGATTGGTCACTGATCAGAGGTCAGTTTACATGGCTGCGATCTGATGCTGCCTCTTTATACTTAGTCAGTGGACCTGATTGAAATCCTCTCCTCTCCAACCTCTGATGTCTGAATTGGTCACTAGTCAGAGCCCAATTTACTGTGTCACAATTAATGTGACACAATGGCACCCTTACTCTGACTCATTGTTTTAGTGGCTCATCTGATACCCAATTTGATACTTGGTATGCATCAAGTTGTAATAAGTTAGTGCCAATCATGGTAAGCAAGCAACTGGTATATGTAGCACAGAGCTCAGTTTTATGCGTTTCATTAGACGTAAGGACGCTCTGGTCAATAATCAGATATTTTGGATCTTGAAGGGGCTTCTGAAATTTGAGTGAACCCAGAGTTACCTATGATGCACTCAGACCCACTTAATAAGTCTGTATCTGATCCCAGTAACTTTCTCCAGTAATATCTATATTTTCTGTTGGAGGGACTAAATCTGGTTTCCAAATTCTGCTATATCCAAGTTATTGATCATTGCTAGCACTGATACATAATTTTCTCCCACTAATTCCAACAATCCTCTCTTCTTTCACTTTTTGACTGTCTTAAAATCACTCCTGCTTAGTTGTCTCCCAGAAGGTGAGTAAAGAATTGTTTTGTTGTAGGCAAGAACCATTGTTTCAGTTAGATTAAAATTAGATTAACATGCAGTTACACTGGTACCAAAACACCTGTATCTTCTAACACTAATCCTACCCCGACTGTATTGTGCTGGGGTTCACTGAATTTAAGTTCTGGTATAATTTCCATCACTTGGCTGTGTGGGGTAGTGATTTTTCTAATGGAAAACCCAGAAAAGGACCGGGCTCTGACAAAAACTGTTCTTCATGTCCTTTACTGCCTTCCCCATTCTACTCACCCCTATACTACATTCTCCTGTGGACTGTCTATCACGATGGAAGCACCCTTCAAGTAATGCATGGAGTAACCACCCTAGTCGATACCTCAATCAATATACACATGAGTGTGATCCCACTGAACTGTAATCTTACCATGGCCATTTAATACCTGAAGGCTGCTCAATAATTGGATGTACAGACTGACTTATGATTATCCCCTCTGGAATACAGAATAATGTCAACTCCTAGAATTTTATTCCAATGGAACTGACCATTGTACTTTCTGGAATACCTAAAGATTTGTCCACACATGTCACGCCATCTACCCCAGCAGAATCCAGGTTTGCTCCTTTGTTAGCCTGCATTACTCGTGCTTGTTGAGGAAATTAGTTTTTGTTCACTGACTGTTCTCCAAGCAACAACCTCACTGTTGATATGTTGGTCCACTGTAAGGGCTCTGGAGCAAGGCTCACCGTGGCCCTAGTTATGGTTAATTTGATCACCACAAAAAGCATTATCCTCTTCATGTTGAATAAAATCTGTAACCCACAAGAGTAATTTCTGCTTTTATTTTCAATTTAAATTTTATATTAAGTCTGTATTTTCTATTTGTTTTTCTAGACTATCCAATCCAGACTCCCAACTGTCTTTGGACACGAGATGTCCCATTTTTCTTCACTCAATTTTGTTTCAGGGTGGGAGCAACAAGCACTAGCATATTTTTTACCTTTCATTTCCTTCCATTTTTTTTGACAAAATGCCCCTGGTTCTCAGGATAAGGGGACTGAAAGTCACCCTCTTTTGACCTGTCCCTTTATTCTTGGAACACCCGAGACTTCATGCTCCAGACTCCCAAACCATCCACACCAATTGTTATGTGCGAATGCTGATAAAATTCCTGTTTCTCCCCCACCAATTTCAGCTGGTTGCTATAGTACTGCCAACTTTTATCTGGAGAAGTCAGTACTCTGTACTAGAAGTTATTTGATAATTTCATAAGGTCCTGTCAAACTTGGATTTAAAAAAGGGGTGGGTTAGTGTACTCTAATGATTGCTTTGTTCTGGACTTCATTCTATGGGAATGAATTTTGACTCAGAGTTGGCTTTTCTCTGTTACTTCTTCTTCCTTATTTACTGCCACATAATTGGCCTCTTTCACCATCTTGCCAACTGCTGTACCTACCTTTCTGAGTCAATCCCATTAATTTCAAGTTCTGACAAATCTAATCCCCTCATGCCCTTCCCAGAGTGGACTTTTACCTTTAAGATCCCATATTCTTTTCCCTATGCCTCCTCAAATATATATGTAATAAAACAGCAGATGGGAGGGGTTTACTGTCAGCTGAAACAAAGCCCTCTTGTTTCCTACAGAGGTAAATATTCTGAAAGGCTGTTCCAAGTTCTCATACTATCAGAGTGCATGACTCACCTGGGTGGAAGTGTCCTGGGTGGCTAACCACATCAGCTACCGCTGCCAAGTCTGCTGCCTGTGCACTTGTGGTCTTGGGTAACTTTAAAGTTATACTATACCTTTCCTGGCCATGTTCATCCTCTGCATGTATGCCACACCCAGTTCTCCTCTTATCATCATGTATGGATGAGAAGCCATCTACAAAAATTTAAAATAGGATTTTTCTTCCACTCACTTCCTTCAAACAAAAGGCCTAGCCACAGGTACTCCCATGAATTCCAAAAGACCAAAAGATCATAAGACATAGGAGCAGAATTAGGCCATCCTGCCCTTCAAGTCTGCTCCACCATTCAATAATGGTTGGTCATTTTCTCCTACCTTTTCCTCAACCCCAATTACTGGCATTCACCCCAAAACCTTTGATGCCATGTCCAATCAAGAACCTATCAATCTCAGTCTTAAATACACCCAAAGACCTGGCCTCCACAGCTGCATATGGCAGCAAATTCACCCACCCTTTGGCTAAAGAAATTGTGCTGCATCTCTGTTTTGAAAGGTGCCCCTCTATCCTGAGGCTGTGCCCTCTTGTCCAAGACTCTCCTACCCAGGGAAACATCCTTTCCACATCTACTCTGTCTAGGCCTTTCAACATTCAAGTTTCAATGAAATCCCCCCTCATTCTTCTGAATTCCAGTGAGTACAGACCCAGAGCCATCAAATGTTCCTCATATGATAACCCTTTCATTCCTGGAATCATCCTTGTGAGTCCCCTCTGGACCCACTCCAATGCCAACACATATTTTCTAAGATGAGGGGCCCATAATTGTTCACAATATTTAAGGTGAGGCCTCACCAATGCCTTATAAAGCCTCAGCATCACATCCTTGCTCTTGTATTCTAGACCTCTTGAAATGAAAACTAACATGGCATTTGCCTTCCTTACCACTGACTCAGTCTGCAAGTTAACCTTCAGGGTGTTCTGCACAAGGACCCATGCCCCTCTGCTTCTGAGATTCCTGGATTTTCTCCCTGTCTAGAAAATAGTCTGCACATTTATTTCTACTACAAAAGTGCATGACCATGCACTTTACAACATTGTATTTCATTTGCCACTTTCTTGCCCATTCTCCTAATCTGTCTAAGTCCTTCTGCATCCTGCCTGTTTCCTCAACACTACTTGTCCTCTCTTCCTATCTTCGTAAAATCTGCAAACATGGCAACAAAGCCATCTATTCCATCATCTAAATCATATATATAAAACATAAAAGGAAGTGGTCCCAACACTGACCCCTCTAGAATACCACTAGTCACTGGCAACCAACCCGAAAAGGATCCTTTTATTCTCACTCGCTGCCTCCTACCAATCAGCCAATGTTCTAACCATGTTAGTAACTTTACTGTAATATCATGGGCTCTTAACTTGGTAAGCAGCCTCATGTGTGGCACTGCATCCCCTTTATCAATCCTACTTGTAATCTCTTCAAAGAATTCTAACAGGTTCATTAGGCAACATTTTTAGTGAAGGAAGTCATGGTGACTTTGTACTACCTTGTCCTGTGTCATCAAGTACTCCATCACCTCATCCTGAACAATTGACTCTAACATCTTCCCAACCACTGATGTCAGGCTAATGATCTATAATTTCCTTTCTGCTACCTTCCTCCTTTCTTAAAGAGTGGAGTGACCTTTGCAATTTCCTAGTCGTTTGGCACCATGCCAGAGTCCAATGATTTTTTGAAAGATCATTGCTAATGCTGCCACAATCTCTAATGCTACCTCTTTCAGAACCCTAGGGTGCAGTTCATCTGGACTGGGTGACTTATGTATCTTTAGGTCTTCCAGCTTTTTGAGCACCTTCTCTCTTGTAACAGTAACAACACCCACTTCTCTTCCTTCACACACTATAGCATCAGGCATACTGCTACTGTCTTCCATTGTGAAGACAAGCACAATATACTAATTTAGTTCATCGGCCATCACCTTGTCCCCCAGTATTATTTCTCCTGCCTCATTTTCTAGTGGTCGTATATACTCTCTAATTTCTCTTTTATTTTTAGCATTCTTGAAAAAACCTACTATCCACTTTGATATTATTTGCTAGCTTGCTTTCATATTTCTAATGATTTCTAATGTTTTTTTTAGTTACTCTCAGTAGGATTTTAAAAACTTCCCAATCCTCCATCTTTCCACTAAGTTTTGTTTTGTCATATGCACTTACTTTTGCTTTTACAATAGCTTTGACTTCATTTTCTATGGATTGATGCTATTCTTTACCAGAAAAGCCACACCACCATCTCCGCCTACCTTCCTAACCCTTCGATATAACATGTAACCTTGGACAATCCCAGATGTGCATGACTTTTTGTCAACTGTGTGAATCACTCTATGTTCCGAGCATGCACTGGTGCCACTCACCAACTTTTCCCACGCAACATCAAGGACTGCACCGGTGCTGCTTCCTGCAGAACTTTGCCCCCAACTTCCACCCTGCCCTCAAATTTATCTGGTCCATTTCTGACACCTCCTACTCCTTTCTTGATCTCTCTGTCTCTATCTCTGAAGACAGCTTATCCACTGACTCTCGCAGCTACCTGGACTATACCTCTTCCCACCCTGGTGCTTGTAAAAATACCATTTTCTCAATTCCTCCGATTTCCCACACCTGCTCTCAGAATGAGGCTTTTCTTTCCAGAGTAAAGGAGATGTCCTCTTTCTTCAGAGAAGGGGCTTCCTTTCCTCTACCATCAATGCAGCCCTCAACCACATCTCTTCCATTTAGGGCACGTCTGCCTCTTCCTCCCACTGCCACTCCATGGATAAGGTTCCTCTTGTCCTCATCTACCACCCCACCAGTGTCTGCATCCAGCACATAATTCTCCATACTTCTGTCATCTTCAAAGGGATCCCACCACCAAGCACATCTTTCCCTCTCCAACTCCACTTTACACTTTCGGCTGGGACCACTTCCTTTGTAACTCCCTTGTCTATTCGTCCTTCTCCACTGATCTCCCTCCTGGCATTTATCTGTTACAAAGGGTGACAGCAGAGAACCCAAGTGCAGGACACTGGCACGTTGACTCAGTTGGAGAGGCTGTCGTAAACTTAAATGTTGAGCAGAAACCCGGGGGATTTTGACAAGGAGACGGGATTCATAGGGATTCTCTAGAAATAGGGCTGAACTTAGAATTGCTGATTCCAATCAGAATAGGGAACAAAGTATCACACAAGGATTGACCAACAAACTGGCAACCTGTGATAGGGGCGTCCTCGTTTTTATTTCCCATTCTCTGATTGAAAGCCAGATGTATGGTAATTGGGTAACTAGCAGCAATTAATTGAAATTGGGGTATGATCAGGGAGAAAGGAGTGTTAAAGGAGAACGGTCCACCGGAAGCTTGATATTATCTCTTGCAAGTGGAACAAGTGCTACACCTGCCCCTATATCTCCTCCCTCACTACAATTCAAGGTCCCAAACAGACCTTCTAGATGAGGCATCACTTCACCTGTGAGTCTGTTGTGGTCATCCACTGCATCTGGTGCACCCACTGTGGCTTCTTGTACATCGGTGAGACACAATGTAGACTGGGAGACCACTTCGCCAAGCACCTATGCTCCATCTGCCAGAAAAAACAGGATTTCCCAGTGGCCATCCATTTTAATTCCACTTCCCATTCCCATTCTGACATGTCTGTCCATTGCCTTCTCTACTGTTGTGATGAGGCCACACTCAGGTTGGATGAAGCTTCCAACTTGATGGAATGAACATTTATTTCTCAAATTTCTGGTAATGCCTCTCTCTTCACCATTACAAATTCCCATTTCCCTCTCTCACCTTATCTCAATACCTGCCTATCACCTCCCTATAGTACTCCTCCCCCATTCTCCCATTTCTTTCTTCCATGGCCTTCTGTTCTCTCCCATCAGATTCCCCTTTCTCCAGGGCTGTATCTTCTCACCAATCAATTCCCCAGCTCTTTAGTTCATCACTCCCCTCCCCCACTGCACCCCAGTGTCTCCTATCACCTTGTGTTTCTTGCTCCTCCCCCACCTTCTTACCCTGACTTCCCATCTTTTTTCCTCCAGTGCTGCTGAAGGGGCTCGGCCCAAAACTTCGACTGTACTTTTTTTCCATAGATGCTGCCTGGCCTGCTGAGTTCCTGCAGCATTTTGGGTGTGTTCCTCGGATCCTGTAGATTTTCTCTTGTTTGTTCTCTTTTTTCTCTGTTCTCAGGCATTACATTATTGGATCTGCTTCCACCCCTTGTTTTTTGTTTTGATTTGGGATTATTTGCTATCATAACTTGACACTTGTTACTTGCTTGGTACACCAGATTATCGGCTAACATTAGGGTAGCGTTTACTCACTTTACACTAATATTTCTCACTTGCAGCAGCAAAGTCCATCTACCAATTCTGTGTTGTCTTACTGAATCAAGTTTAATCCATTCATCTTGCAGTAATTGTATGGGTGTGTGTTGTCAGTATTGTAAATAGATTAAATCCCACTATGCAGGTGAATGCTTGCAACACCCAGAAAACTGCAAACAAGTGTTTTTCACATATACTATACTTCTGTTGTACAGGTGAGAGCAAGCAAGATGCACACTCTACTGGTCTGAACTTCACATCCATTTCCTGTAATAGTACAGCTGAGAGGTTAGCATCAGTTGTGGCCACTTCTAATGAGAATGGTTCACTACCATTTGGGGTTTTTAGATCAGGCTCAGTGCGTGCTTCAGGGCTGTAATGACCTGGGTGACTCTGATTTCCATTCCCACAACACGTTCTTTTTCAGTAACCCTGTTCAGTAACAGGGGCAGTTGGGATATTTGTGCAACACAAATCTTGAGGAAAATAGGCACTTGGCAAAGATCAATGAAAGTAAGGTCATGTTTAAGTGTAGTGGTCACTGTATGAGGGGGAGTTGAAACGTAGGCTCATTGAGGCTTCAGTGAGAGAGGCACATGCTGCTGGCAGATTTCAGGTAATTTTCTTTCTTTCCTTCATTCTCTGTTATCACACAGTTGGAGCAGTGAGAATGTCAGGCAGGAAGGTGGAACACTCCTTGTACCGAATGAGGGAAAGCAGCGAGACTTTTGTGTCCCTAATGACCACACCTGCAAGAAGTACATCAAGATGCAGCTTCATAAGTTTGTTAAAGAATTGGAGCTGGAACTGGATGAACTCCAGATCATTCAGGAGGATGAGGAATTAACTGACAGGTGATACAGGGAAGTAGTTACACCTAAGGGGCGAAACACAGGGAATTGATTGACATTCCGGAGGGGATAAGCTGATAGGCTGCCAATATAGGGTACAGTGGTGGGTGTTGTATAGGCAGGACAGTTTACACCTGAACTAGAGGGAGAGAATACACCTGTCAGAAGGTTTGCTAGTGCTGCACTGGGGTGGGGTGGGGTGTGGAGCTGGTAGTTAAACTAAAATTGCAGGGGGATGGAAACCAGGGAGCCAGAGAAGTAAGTGGAGTAGTTGGAGAAAAAGTTGTTAAGTCTACATATCAAGACATGAATGGAAAGGCTAAGCACGGCAGGAATAATGTTCTCAGTTGTGTTCATGTCAATGCTGGTTGTAGTGTAGGAAAGGCTGTTAGAGCATTGGTCAGCACATGGGATTATGAACTCTGAAAAGTGGTATGCCACAGGGATCGGTGTTAAGTCTGTTGTTGTTTATCATGGAGTATTTTGTCCAGTACTTGCCAGATACCTACAGTAGAGGTGTAAATAAGATTGAAGAAGTGTGAAGAACATTTACGAAGATGTTGCTGGGACTTGAGGACCTGAGTTGAGTAAGCAAGGACTTTATTCCTTAGAGTAAGGAAGACTGATGGGTGATTTGGTAGAGCTGTACAAAATTATGAGGGATATAGAGAAGGTAATGAAAGCAGGCTTTTATTCACTGAGCTTGGGTATGTCTAGATCTAGAGGTCATGGATTAAGGGTGAAAGATGAATTATTTAAGGGCAACATGAGGGGGAACTACTTCACTCAGAGGGTGGTGATTGTGTGTATCAAGATGCCAGCAGAAGTGATGGAAGTGTATTCAATTTCAACATTTAAGAAAAATGTGTGTGGATGGTCTATAGTCCTCCAGTTGCAGGTTTATGGAACTAGACAGAATAATAGTTCAGTATGGACGACATGGGCAAGAGATCCTGTTTCTGGGCTGTATTGTTCTATGTCTCTATAAATCTTTGTATGTGATACTAGGTAATAGACTTTCATGAGCACCACCTTGACTAATGCCCTGTTACAGCAGGTGGGAGCCTCTGACTGCAGCAGTGAGAGTTCAAAAATGTCATTGAACAATGCAGAAGGTTGGGAGGTACAGGTTTTCAGTACCTGGCCGAGTACACCATCTGGGCCTGATGTCTTGCAAGGGTTCACCCTCTTGAATGGAAATTCTGAAGTCATTGGAAGGTGAAGATGATTTGGTACAGTCTGTCATGAATGACCCTGGGAAATTCCAACAGACATGGTGTGAAAAGTATTCTGACTGGTTGTGGCATCAGTAGGTGTGGAGGCTCTGATACACAATATTGAAAGAATCAGCGGACTCCAGTGGTCCTGGGACTCCTGCTCTTTGTGATTTTTATAAATGAGCTGGATGAGGAGGCGGAACGATGGGTGAGTAAGTTTGCAGATGACATGAAGATTGGAGGGGTTGTGGATGGAGCTGTGGGTTGTCGAAGGTTACTAGATGGAATGCAGAGTTGGGCAGAAAAGTGGCAGATGGAGTTCAATCTGAATAAGTGTGAGGTGATGCATTTTGGAAAGATAAACCATAAGGCTGAGTACAGGGTTTTAATGGCCAGTTACTTAAGAGTGTGGATGAACAGAGGGACCTTGGGTTTCAATTCCATACATTGCTCAATGTCTCTGCACAGGCTACTAGGATAGTTAAGAAGGCCTATGGGATGCTAGGCTTCATTAATAGGGGGACTGAGTTCAAGTGTATTGTTGCAACTCTACAAATCTCTGGTGAGACCACACTTAGAGTATTGTGTTCAGTTCTGGTCACCTCATTATAGGAAGGATGTGGAAGCTATGGAGAGGATGCAGAGGAGATTTGCCAGGATGTTGCCTGGATTGGAGAACAAGTCATATGAAGCAAGGTTAGCAGAGCTGGGACTTTTCTCTTTGGAGCATAGAAGGATGAAAGGGAATAATAGAGGTCTACAAGTTTATGAGAGGCATAGATAGTGTGGATAGCCAGTACCTGATTCCCAGGGCATGAATAGCAAACACTAGAGGGCATATGTATAAAATTAAGGGAGGGAAGTTTAAGGGAGACATCAGGGGTAAGTTTTTTACACAGAGGGTTGTGGGTGCCTGGAATGACTTGCCAGGGATGGTGGTGTGACTAAAACATTAGGGGTATTTAAGAGCCTCTTGGGCAGGAACATGGATGAAAAAAAATAGAAGGTTATGGGGTAGTGTGGGTTTAGTACATTTTTTAGGAATATATGGGTCAGCACAACATTGATGGCTGAAGGGCCTGTACTGTGCTGTAGTATTCTGGTTCTAGTTCTAGTTCTAGTTCAAGAAGGTTGTAGGTACAGCCAGATCCACCATGGATGCAACCTTCACCACCACCACCAAGGTTATCTTCAAGAGGCAGTGCTTCAGGATAGCTGTGTTCACAAAGTCCTAATTTCAAAGTAACTTTATTATCAAAGTCTGTATATGTTACCATAAACTACTTTGAGATTCACTTTCTTGCAGGCATCTAGAGGAAAAAAAAAGAAATACAATTGTATTTTACAAAAAACCAAACATAATTTTGTATTAAAAACAAACAGAAGGCAACTAAAAAGTCATAAAGAAGGAAAAGATGGAGTATGAAGGTAAGCTGGCCAATAATATTAAAGAGAATACCAAAAGTTTCTTCAGATATTTGAAGTGTAAAAGAGAGGCAAGAATAGATACCAATCAATTGGAAAATGATGCTGGAGAGGTTGTAATAGAAGACGAGGAAATAGCGGGCAAACTAAATAAGTATTTTGCATTATTCTTCACCATAGAGGATGGCAGTAGTATGTCAGATGTTCAAGTATGTTAGAGGGCAGAAGTGAGTGAGGTTGCCATGAATAGGGAGAGATGCTTGAGAACTGAAAGATCTGAAGTTAAAAAAGTCATCTGTACTTCATGGACTACACCTGAAGAGATTGTGGAGGCATTTGTAACTATCATTCAAGAATCAATAGGTACTGGCATGCTCTGGAGGACTGGAACATGGCAAATATCACTCTACTATTTCAAGAAGGGAGGGGGGAGGAAGAAAGGAAATTATAGGCCAGTTAGTCTGACCTCAGTGGTTGGGAAGATGTTGGAGTCAATTGTTATCAATGTTGTTTTGGTGTACTTGGAGGCACATGGTAGAGTAGGCGGTAATCAGCATTATTTCCTTAAGGGAAAATCTTGGTTGGCAAATCTGTTGGAATTCTTTGAAGCAGGATAGACAAAGGAGAATTGGTGGATGCTGTGTACTTGGATTTTCAGAAGGCCTTTGACAAGGCGACACACATGATGTGACTTAAGAAGTTAAGAACACATGGTGTTCAAGAAAGACATCAACATGGATAAAACTGTTACTGTAACTTATCTGACTGCAGGGGACTAGAGCTGTTCCACAGGGGTCTGTGTTAGGACCGATTCTTTTTACATTTTATGTCAATGTTTGATGGCATTAAGGCTACATTTGCAGGTGATACGAAGATAGCTGGAGGGGTAGAGACGCTACAGAAGGACTTAGACAGATTCGGAGAAAGGGCGAAGAAGTGACAGATGGATTACAGTGTAGGTCATGCAGTTTGGTAGAATGTAAAGCATAGACTATTTTCTCAGTGGAGAGAACATTGAAAAATCTGAAGTGCAAAGCAACATGCAGGATTTCCTAAATGTTAATATTCAGGTTGAGTCAGTGTTGAGGAAGACAAATGCCATGTTAGCATTCATTTCAAGAGGACCAGTAAATAAAAATAATGATGTATTGTTAAGCATCAGGATCAGAATCAGATTTAATATCATCGGCATAAGTTATAAAATTTGCTAACTTTACAGAAGCAAATACATTTTAAATAAATATAGATAAATAAATGAGTTACATTAGTTATATGTATGTCTATTAAATAGATAAGGTGAAATAAGTTAGTGTTCATGGGTTCCATGTCCATTTAGAAATCCACTCAGGTGGGAGTGGAGAAGAAGCTGTTCCTGAATTGCTGAGCATGTGCCTTTAGGCCTCTGTACCTCTTTCTTGATGGTAACAATGCGAAAGTGGCATTTCCTGAGTGGTGTGGATCCTTAATGATGAACGCTGCCTTCCTAAAGTGCTGCTCCTTGAAGATGACTTGGATAATATTGAGTCTGCTACCCATGATGGAGACAACTGATTTTACAATTTTCTTCACCTTATTTTGAGCTTGTGCAGAAGTCTCCTCCCCCCCACCCCTTTCCAGATGGTGATGCAGCTAGTCACAATGCTCTCCATGGTGCATTTGTATAAGTTTCTAAGTGTCTTAGTTGACAAACTTAATCTCCTCAAACTCCAAATGCAACATAACCACTGTCTAGCCTTCTTTATAGTGGCATCAATATGTTGCGTCCAGGTTAGTTCCTCAGAGGTATTGACATCCAGAACCTTGAAATTGCTCACACGGTCCATTTCTGATCCCTCTATAAACAATGGTTTGAGTTCCCTTGTCTTACCCTTCCTGATATCCACAATCAGCTCTTTGATTGAGTGCGAGGTTGTTGCTGCAATACCACTCCACTAAATGGTATATCTTGCTCACGCATGCCCTGTCATCTCCATCTGAAATTCTGTCAATAATTGTTGTATCATCAGTAAATTTATAGATGATATTTGAGCTATGCCTAGCCACACAGTCATGGGTGTAGAGAGTAGAGCAGTGGGCTGTGTACACATCCCTGTGGTGTGCTAGTGTTGATTGTCAGTGACGTGGAGATGTTATTTTCAATCTGCACAGATTGTTGTCTTCTGGTGAAGAAGTCCAGGATCCAGTTGCAGAGAGAGGTACAGAGGCCCAGGTTTTGTAGCTTTATGATCAGGACTGCAGGAGTGATGGTGTTAAATGCTGAGCTATAGTCAACTAACAGCATGCTGACATACGTATTTGAATTCTGCAGCTGATCCAAGGCTGTGTGGAAAGCCATTGAAATCATGTCCACTGTAGACCTATTGTGGTGGTAGGCAAACTGCAGTGGGTCTAAGCTGTTCCTGAGAGAGGCGTTGATTCTAGCCATGAGCAACAACTCAAAGCATTTCATCACTATAGATGTGAGTGCTACTGGACGCTACTCATTGAGGCAGCTCACACTGATCTTCTTGGGCACTGGTAATTGTTCCCTTTTGAAGCAGATGGAACACCACTGCCAGTTGGTTGGCACATGTTTTCAGAACTCTACCAGGTACTCCATCCGCCCGTGTCACCTTGCCAGGGTTCATCCTCTTGAAAGACAGCCTGACGTCGGCCTCTGAGACAGAGATCACAGGGTCATCAGATGCTGTTCAGATCCTCATAGCTGTGGTTTTACTCTCCCTTTCAAATTGAGTTCATCGGGAAGTGAAGTATCGCTGCCATTCATGACGTTGCGTTTTGCTTAGTAGGAAGTAACAACCTACAAACCCTGCCAGAGTTGATGTGCATTCAATGTCATCTCTAACCTCTTCTGGAATTACTTCTTGACTCTTGAAATACCCCTCTGCATTTCTTCCACAGAAAAAAATACCTGCTTTTCTTATACAGAACTGGATCGTCAGAGTTAAATACCACAGATCTAGCCCTCAGCAGACTACAAAGCTCTTGATTCATCCACAGCTTTTGGATTGGGAATGTACAGTATAACTATACAACAATTACAGCACGGAAACAGGCCATCTTGGCCCTTCTAGTCCGTGCTGAACGCTTACTCTCACCTAGTCCCACCGACCTGCACCCAGCCTATAACCCTCCATTCCTTTTGTGTCCATATACCTATCCAATTTTTTTTTTAAATGACAAAATCAAAACTGCCTCTACCACTTCTATTGGAAGCTTGTTCCACACAGTTACCACTCTCCGAGTAAAGAAGTTCTCCCTCGTGCTACCCCTAAACTTTTGCCCCTTAACTCTCAACTTATGTCCTCTTGTTTGAATCTCCCCTACTCTCAATGGAAAAAAGCCTTTCCATGTCAACTCTATCTACCTCTCTCATAATTTTAAATACCCCTATCAAGTACCCCCTCAACGTTCTTCGCCCCAAAGAATAAAGACCTAACTTGTTCAACCTTTCTCTTTAACTTAGGTGCTGAAACCCAGGTAACATTCTAGTAAATCTCTGTACTCTCTCTATTTTGTTGACATCTTTCGGATAATTCAGTGACCAGACCTGTACACAATACTCCAAATTTGGCCTCACCAATGCCTTGTACCATTTTAACATTATCATTATCAGTAAGATTTCATACTCATCCACAGAGGTTTATGGAGTCAGTAACAACTGTGGCTACTCATCCAGGCTTGAAGCTGACGCCTTGAACACTGTCCAGTCCACCATTTCAAAGCAGTCTTGTAAGTGCTCCTGTGCCTCCCAGAACGAGACCTTCTTGGTCTTCACCACTGGAGCTGCAGTCTCCAGTCTCTGCCTGGACTCAGGGAACAGAAGTACAGGAATGTGATCAGACTTCCCAAAGTGTGAGCATGGGATAACACCATAGGCACTTTTGAACTTAGTGTAACAATGGTCCAGTGTGTTGTTTCCATGGGTACTGCATGTGATTTGTTGATAATAATCATTCATTTAGTGACTTTATCAAGCTGACCTGGTTAAAATCCCCCAAGATGATGGGCAAGACATCAGGATGTGTTGTTTTGTGCTGGTTTATCACATCACTTAGTTTGTCTAGAGCCTGCTTGACATTAGCCTGACATGGAATGTACACTGCTACCAAAAAGATCGATAAAATCTCTCGTGGCAGGTAAAATAGCCGGCACTTAAATGTGAAATATTCAAGGTCTGGTGTGCAATATTGGGATGTCACCGACACTTTAGTACACCATGAGGAGTTGATCATGAGGCATACACCTCCATCTCTGCTTTTGGGAGACTGTATTGTGAACCTGTCTATTTGAATCATTGCGTCAGGCACAGAAGTGGTTAACCAGAATTATGTAAAACAAAAGGCACACATGATCCTAACATCCCTCTGATACAACATCCTAGCTCTGAGATTGACAATTTTATTTACCATAGACTGTACATTTGCCAGCAAGGTAGTCTGTATTGGGAGTCGAAAACCTCATCTTTTTTTAACACCTCATCAGATCAGTGCATCATCCCTCTTTTGCCAGCAGCTTTTTAAAGGGGCTGGCTGCTAGCCACAGTCTGATCTATTTCAGTCTGTTTTAAGCAGTGATAGATCATTCAATTGCATTAAAACTTCATCACTGACTGTGCACAGCATAGATACAGTTATGCTTCTCAACCATAGCAACCAATAATGAGAATATTTGATGATTTCCTGCATTTTCAATGAGAGCTGTTGTTCGGGTCCTCCATATTGTTGGCACCCAGGAAGTGAAGCTAAAGCTTTATAAGGTGCTGGTGAGGCCTCACCTGGAGTGTTGTGAGCAGTTTGGGGCCCTTTATGTGCTGAAATTGAAGAGGGTTCAAAGGAGTTTCATGAAAATGTTTCGGGGATTGAAATGCTTATCATATGAGGAGCTTCTAATGACTCTGGGCCTGTATTCAATGGATTTCAGAAAATAAGGGGAGATCTCATTGAAACCTATCAAAGGTTGAAAGGTCTTGATAGAATAGACTTGGATTGGGTGTTTCCTTTGGTGATCTAAGACCAGAGGACACAGCCTCAGAATGGAAGTCTTCTGTTGCTGTAGCTCCATTTCCTTTGACAAGTTGCACATTCAGAGATGTGCTTGTGCACACCACTGTCATAAAGCATTATTTGTGCACAACACTGTCATAAAGCGTTGTTATTTGTGCACACCACTGTCATAAAGCATTGTTATTTGTGCACACCAGTCATGAAGCATTGTTATTTGTGCACACCACAGTCATAAAGCATTGTTATTTGTGCACACCACTGTCATAAAGCATTGTTATTTGTGCACACCAGTCATGAAGCATTGTTATTTGTGCACACCACAGTCATAAAGCATTGTTATTTGTGCACACCACTGTCATAAAGCGTTGTTATTTGTGCACACCACAGTCATAAAGCGTTGTTATTTGTGCACACCACTGTCATAAAGCATTCTTATTTGTGCACACCACTGTCATAAAGTGTTGTTACTTGAGTTGCTGTTACCATCCTGTCAGCTTTAATGAATCTGGTCACTCCCCTCTGACCTCGCTTATTTCAAGATGTTTTTCTCCACAGAAATACCACTCACTGGCTGTTCTTTTTCTTTATCACACCATTCTCAATAACAGTCTAGAGACTGTTGTGCAGGAATATCCCAGGAGATCAGTAGTTTCTGAGACACTCAAACCACCCTTTTGGGCACCAACAATCATTCCATGGTCAAAGTCACTTGGATCATCACATTTCTTGCCCATTCTGATGTCTGGTCTGAAAGCTGAACCTGTTGACCATGTTTTTGTGCATTGAGTCACTGCTACATGATTGACTGATTAGATATTTGCATTACTGAGCAGGTGAACCCAGGACATTGTCCACTGAGCATATTTCAGGGATGAATTAATAGATGTGTAATTATTGAAGGCAGGAAGACGCGTGATCCTGGTGCAGAAATGGGTTAATAAAAACTTAGCCATTCTCTTGGCAATACAAGCAGAAAGCCCATTCATTTTGTTCAGTTTGCCCTTTCACCCCTCTCTACTTCCTCAACATCTGGTTTGGTTCTAACTTTCCCCAGTTAAGACACAAGTGCATCAGGATCACAATCAGAATCAGGTTTAATATCACCGGTATATGTCGAGAGATTATTTATCTTTGCGGCAGCAGTACAATGTAATACATAATAATAAAAAGAACTGTGAATTGTATATGCATAAAATAGTTAAATTAAATAAGTAGTGCCAGCTGGTGGTGCAACGGCATCGACACCAGACTCTGGAGCAAAGTCTCCCGAGTTTGAATCCAAGTCAGGCCACTCCCCGAGTATGCTTTCCATCCGCGCCGGGTTGAGTGTCAAGCTAGCCACTCGGCCTCGTAAAATAAAAAGGCTCAAGTCAGGAACGTTCATATTGTGACCTGGTTAATTGGAAAAGAGACCAATCCTGACACCATGCACCACACAAGAATGGCTGAGAGAAGAAAATGTACACAATGCTGGAAGAACTTGGCAGGTCAGGCAGCATCGGTGAGAAAAGAGTAGCCAATGTTTCGGGCGGAGACCCTTCATCAGGAATGGGGGGGAAGAGAGGGCCAAAGCCCAGTAATAGAGATAGGGGAGGGTGTAGGGTCTAGAGGCGCCAGGTGTAAAACCAATCAGAGGAAAGGTAAAGAGGGAAGGGGATAAGCATGAAAGAACTGTAGAGATAAAGAAGCAGAAAGTTGAAAGGGGAGAGAGGCAGAGAAGGACCTGGGAGGGGGGGGGGAGGGGGAGGGAATTACCGGAAATTGGAGAATTCAATGTTCATACCACCAGGCTGGAGGCTACCCAGACGGTAGATGAGGTGTTGCTCCTCCAACCTGAGGTTGGCCTCATCATGGCAGTAGAGGAGGCCATGTATGGACATATCTAGATGGGAATGAGAGGCAGAGTTGAAGTGGGTGGCAACTGGGAGGTCCTGTCTATTGTGATGGACGGAGTGTAGGTGCTCGACGAAGCGGTCCCCCAACTTGCGTCGGGTCTCGTCGATGTAGAGGAGGCCACACCAGGAGCACTGGATGCAATAGACGACCCCAGCAGACTCGCAGGTGAAGTGTTGCCTCACCTGGAAGGACTGACTGGGGCCTGGAATGGTGGTAAGGGGGGAGGTGTGGGGACAGGTGTAGCATTTGCACTTACAGGGATAAGTGCCGGGTGGGAGTTCTGTGGGGAGGGACGTGTGGACCAGGTAGTTGCAGAGGGAACAATCCCTGCAAAAAGCTGAGAGGGGTAGGGAGGGAAAGATGTGCTTGGTGGTGGGTCCTGTTGAAGGTGGCCGAAGTTGCGGAGGATAATGTGTTGGATCCGGAGGTTGGTGGGGTGGTAGGTGAGGACAAGGGGAACACTGTCCCTGTTGTGGTGACGGGAGGATGGGTTAAGGGCTGAAGTGCGGGAAGTGGAGGAGATGTGGGTTAGGGCATCTTTGATGACGCCATAAGGGAAACCACAATCCTGAAAGAAAGAGGACATTTGAGAAGTCCTGGAACAGAAAGCCTCATCCTGGGAGCAGATGTGGTGGAGATGGAAGAACTGGGAATAGGGAACGGCATTTTCGCATTGGGCAGGGTGGGAAAGAGATATAGTCAAGATAGTTATGAGAGTCAGTGGGTTTGTAGAAGATGTCAGTGGACAGTCTATCTCCAGAGATGGAGACCGAGAGATCAAGAAAGGGGAGAGAAGTGTCTGAGATGGACCAAGTGAATTAAAGGGCTGGGTGAAAGTTAGAAGCAAATTTGATGAAATTGACGAGCTCAGCATGGGTGCAGGAAGCAGCACCGATGTAGTCGTCAATGTAGCGGAGGAAAAGTTGGGGAGTGATGCCAGTATAGATCTGGAGCATAGACTGTTCCACATAACCCACAAAGAGGCAGACATAGCTGGGGCCCATGCGAGTGCCCATGGCTACACCCTTGATCTGGAGAAAGTGGGAAGAACCAAAGGAGAAGTTATTGAGAGTTAGAACAAGCTCCACCAACCAGAGGAGTGTGGTGGTGCTGGGGAACTGGTGGGGTCTGCTATCCAAAAAGTAGCAGAGGGCTTTGAGGCCTTCTTGATGGGGGATGGAGGTGTATAAGGATTGAACATCCATGGTAAAAATGAAGTGGTTGGGGCGGGGAATTGGAAGTTATTGAAGAGGTGAAGGGCATGGGATGTATCCTGGATGTAAGTGGGGAGAGTCTGAACTATGGGGGATAAAATGGAGTCCAGGTAGGCAGACACAAGTTCGGTGGGGCAGGAACTGGCTGAAACTATGGGTCTGCTGGGACAGTCAGGCTTGTGGATCTTGGGGAGGAGGTAAAACCGAGCTGTGCGGGGTTTGGGAATTATGGGTTTTTTGGCTGAGGGAGGAAAGTGTCTGGAGTTGATGAGGGTGGAGATGGTACGGGAGACAGTGGATTGATGTTTTTTGGTGGGGTCCTGTGGCAGGGGTAAGTAAGAGGAGGTGTCAGAGAGCTGCCATTTGGCCTCAGTGGGGTAGAGGTCCGTCCGCCAGACTACTATGGCACCACCTTTGTCTGCGGGTTTGATGGTGAGGTTGGGGTTAGTGCAGAGAGAGTGGAGGGCAGTGTGTTGAGAGGGAGTGAGGTTAGAATAGGAGAGAGGGGTGGTGAAGTTGAGACGGTTGATGGCTCGGCGACAGTTAGAGATGAAAAGGTCGAGAGCAGGCAGAAGGCCCGATGGGGGTGTCCAGGAGGAGGAGGAGCGTAGAAGCCGGGAGAATGGATCATCACTGGGGGGAGGGGGAATCCTTGTTGAAGTAGTAGGCTCGGAGACGTAGACAGCAGAAGAAGAGCTCAGCATCATGGTGGGCATGGAACTCGCTGAGGTGGGGGCGGAGGGGGACAAAAGTGAGGCCCTTACAGAGGACAGAGCGTTCTGCCTCAGAAAGGGAAAGGTCGGGGGGATGGTGAAGACACAGCAAGGGTTGGGACTGGGGTTAAGGGAGGGTAAGGAGTGGGAAGTCTCAGGAGGAGGAGGGGTGTTGGGATGTTCAGGGACAGCGGGCAGAGGGGAGGATGAGGGATCGGAGTGATGGAGAGGGAATAAGGGATGAAAGGAAGGCTGGGAGTCACAATGAGAATAGGAGGTAGTAGGGGAATAGGGCGGGCGGCAGGACCCCGCGGCAGCACCGATGGTCCTGGCCATAGGATCCGGGTCTGAGCCGGACCTGGAGCTGAGGCCTCCAGAGCTTATAGCCCGCAGGGCGTCAAGTCTGTGGTCAGAGTCCGGAGCGGGAGAGTTCATGGTCCACCGGGGGCTGGTGCCCATATCTGTGGTCCGTGTCCGGAGCAGGAGAGTTCATGGTCCGCTGGGGGCTGGTGCCCATATCTTTGGTCCGAGTCCAGAGCAGGAGAGTTCATGGTCCGCCGGGGGCTGGTGCCCATATCTGTGGTCCGAGTCCGGAGCGGGAGAGTTCATGGTCCGCCGGGGGCTGGTGCCCATATCTGTGGTCTGAGTCCGGAGTGGGAGAGTTCATGGTCTGCCGGGGGCTGGTGCCCATATCTGTGGTCCGAGTCCGGAGCGGGAGAGTTCATGGTCCGCTGGGGGCTGGTGCCCATGTCCAGGGAGCCGTGGTGCCAGTTGGGGTCGGAGTCCGAGGCAGATGATTCTTCAATGTGCTGAAAGTCTGAGAAGTAGGAATCCGGCTTGGAAGCAGTCGCCCTCGTGGGATGCAAGCGAGCAAGCTTGTCATCCTTCTTGGACATGAGGAAGGAGAAGAAATGGCGGTTGAAGGCGTGAATCTTACAGAGAATGAAGTGGAGTAGTGGACCATGGCAGACGGTGTAAAGCGTGGCTCGGAGTGGTGGCAGAGACGGTGATAGGAACTGCAGGTATCTCCGCATGGCGGAAAGCATGGCTTGGAGAATCTGACGGGAGAAGCGGAGGCAGTATCAGTTAACAAAATGGCGGTACCTGGGATGTCTGGCCTGACATGCTAAAAAAAAGTAGTGCAAAGACAGAAATAAAAAACATTGTGAAGTAGTGTTCATGGGTCCATTAGAATTTGGATGGTAGATGGGAAGAAGCTGTTCCTGAATTGCTGAGTTTGTGCTTTCAAGCTTCTGTACTTATTTCATGATGGTAATAATGAGAACAAGGCATAAGCTGGGTGATGGGGGTCCTTAATGATTGACGCCACGTTTTTGAGGCATCGCCCCTTGAAGATGTCCAGGATACTATGGCGATTAGTGCCCATGTTGGAGCTGACTAAGTTTACAACTCTCTGCAGTTTATTTTGACTTCAACAGTACTGGCTACTCTTTAGCATTATTGTGATAGGATTGGAGTAACAGAAACAGCATGGACTATCCCTGGCAACATTGAGTTAATAATAGCATCTTATAGCAGGATGTAATAAGACCCATAGCTTCCACCAAAATTCTCTTCAATCAACTGCTGGACAACATGAGAGCGCCTGCAAATTGACAATTGAGAAGCAATAGGTAAATAATGTGACCTCTTTAACGGTCCTCACTCTGGTGGGTTGTCTCCATACATTAAAACAGCTTTCCTGTGCTGCAAGATTGATACTGTTAGAATTTAGTAGTCAATTTCCAGATTCAGATTCAGATTCAGATTGAGTTTATTGTCATTTAGAAACCACAAGTGCAATGCAGTTAAAAAATGAGACAACGTTCCTCCAGAATGATATCAGAAAAGCACATGACAAAACAGACTACACCAGAGAATCCACATAACGTTTGGCAATCCCCAATCCAGAGTCCGGAGAGGCTGTTGTGTATTAATATCGCGCTACCGTCTTAGTGCATTCCCCGGAAAGGAGCTCCAAATCCACCAGACAAACAAGACCAAAAACTAAAGCTACAAGACGTGCACAAAACCACATAGTTACAACATATAGTTACAACAGTACAAACAATAGCATAATTGATAAAAAATACAGACCATGGGCACAGTAAAAATAGTCCAAAGATGTTAAAGGACTATAAGTTCAAAATAAATCACCACACAGTTTCCACGAGTCCCCAGGGTCTCAACAGACTTGCCATCCCACGCCAGCGGCAGAAGGGAATAGCCCTGCTATGGACTTTCCACAGTGCCGCCCGACTCAGCCTCACAAACGCAGCATACACCAAAAGCGACCTGACCGCAGCAGACTCTGAGTCCGTCGAACCTCCGAGATGACGACCATCCCCTCCGGCACAGCTTCTCTGAGCACCATCCTCTGCCGAGCGTATTAAGACACCCCCACCAACGGCTACCGGAGACACGACCCTGAGGACTGGGGGCCTGTTCTTTCCAGCAGAGTCCCGGACCTCACAGCAGCAGCAGCAGCAATGAAGAAGGTCTTCCTGGGGATTTCCCGATGTTCATCCATGCTCCCACGTCCGTTTTCAATCGATTATGATTGCGCACGGCACCCCGCTTCACAAATAACAGATAATCAGCTCTGGAGTGGCCGCTGCAAGCTGCGTCATGCTGCCATCTTGGAAATATTGTATGTTGGATATGTTTTAATGCATTTCCATTTACTCTGCAATGAATTCATAACAGTCCATCCATATTTCGTCTGTGATTAGCTCAAGGTTTGAGCTACACTCTTTGACTGAATGCTTTATAAAATAAACTGCTCCAAACGGTTATACAATTTAACCCTAACAAAGTAGATACCATATAATGTGCAAAAAATACTACATTTAGATTAAATGATCACACAGGGAAGCTGAAATAGAGCAAAACAAATGCAAACTGCAGATGATATAAAAGTTGTTAATGTTCTGGATATTGTAGAAGGTTGTCAGTAGTTACAATGGGACATTGACAGGATGCAGAGCTGTGCTGAAATGTGGCAGATGGAATTCAATCCAGAAAAATGTGAAGTGATTCTGTTGAATTTAAAGGCAGAGTATGGGGTTATGAGGAGGATTCTGAGCAGGGTTGAGGAACAGAGGGGTTTTGGGGTCTTTTGCCATAAATCCCTCAAATTTGCCACACAAGTTCACAAGGTAGTTAAGAGAGTGTATGTAATATTGGCCCTCATTAGTCAGGGGATTGAGTTCAAGAGCAGTGAGGCAATGTTGCTGCTCCATAAAACGCTGGTTAGACCACACTTGGAGTATAATGTTCCATTCCGCTCACCTCATTAGAGGAAGGATGTGGAAGATTTAGAGAGGATGGATTCTACCAGGATGAAAAAGGATGAGAGATGAAATGATAGAGGTATATAATATAATAAGAGGTATTGATAGACTGGACAGTTCAGTGAAGAAATACCTAATATGAAAGGGCAGAAATACCAATATGAGGAAGCATATTGGGAAAATATAGAAGTGACTATTAGTTTTTTTTTACACAGAGAACCGGTGTGTTCGATCTATTGCCAGCTGTGGTGATAGGCGCAGATACATGAAGGATGTTTAAGAGATACTTAGACAGATAAATGAAAGAAAAATGAATGGCTGTACAGAGGGGAGGGGAAGTGTTAGATTGACCTTAGGTTACGTTAATAGGTCAGCACAATCCTCATGAGCTGAAGGGCCTGTATTGTGACAAACTGTTCTATGTTTATGTTTAAGCTATCTTTAAACAGATATTGTCCGACACTAAAACACTGAAATCACTCTATGAGTCAGTGGGCTGTTTCCACACTCACATTGATGGTTTGTGCAGAAAGCTTCCCCTTTGTGTAACTTGTAGAAATAAAACTTGGGGTCGGTCAGATCTTGTGAATGTACTACAGTTGTTACACAGTTAAAAAAGGTTTTGACATATAACACTCCCTCACACTACACCTGAAACATTTTGTATCAAAAGCAGTAGACTGGGCAACAGGATCAGCATTAAAGCTTTTTGTTGGTCCACTGTCAGTCCTCAATAAAGACGACTATCAGCAGAAAAATAATCATCACTCAACTATGTCATGGAATTTGTTTTTTTTCTGTGTGGCAGTAGTGCAGTGCAATAAATAATATTAGTACTGTTCTGTGCAGAAGTCCTTGACATCCTACCTAAGTATATTTGCCTGATAATTTTGCACAGGACTGTAGTTCTACCACAATGGAAGTGATAAAGAGACAGGCAGGATTTGGAAAAAATACAAGATTAGGGAAAAATGAGATATTTTCTCATTAAAATATTTCCACACAGATTTTGAGGAAAAAGTAAAGGCTACACAAGGACTTGGACAGATTAGGACAGGGGTTCCCAACCTGGGGTGCCCGCAACCCCAGGGAGTGTGAGATGGAATTTCAGGGGGTGAGACAAAGGAGTAGCTTGTGTCCTTGAGTGAGGAGTCATGAGTCGTCACTCAGCCAGCTGCCAGTGTGCCTTGAGAAGTGGTGGTAACATTTGTCCCAAGCACACTCCAGTCTCCTGCTGTCCGAGTCGAGAGAGACGTAAAATCACTCCATTAAGAAATATACCTGACATAATCATTATATATACCTGAAATATAATCACTATGTACTAGCTATTTACTATACTATGTACTTCTAGGTACTGAATATTACTATGTATTATTTTACTAGACACATTTTGCTATATATTGTTTTAACTAGATACTTTGTACTCTCTTATCTGCATACTGTGGCACTTACAGAACACCTGCTTGTTTAGCAGCACTATTAGCTGAGATGTATCCCATGTATTACACTCAGCCTTTGTTTAGTCAGAGATAACGGTGGCAGACAGGATGGTACGAGCAGGAATGTAATGTGAGGGAGGTTGTCTGGAAAACATAACCTTGACCAGGAACAAGGCCCCAATGCGAACGGCTGATAAATAATGGTGACACACCGAGAGCTAGGCAAGAGCGATTGATTAGTTAATATATAGATGATATGCAATTAAAAATTGATTGGGTATGCTGATGAAACCAAAATGTAACAGATAAGAAATTACTATAAAGAATGCTGTACACCGGAGCTCTGCGGGCTTTCAGTGACAAGTTCATTGATTGCCTCAGCCTTTGTTTGCAAATAAAGGTTTAAGCTTCTTGAAGAATTGTCTGTGTCTCCAGGTCATTTCAAGTAACCATGACAAAATTGGCATCACAAACAGGATTGGAAAGAGACCTGCGAAAAAGATTCGACGGGTTAAGGCCGCTTCCCAGTTCCTCAGGAGCACTCACAGAGCTAACAGAATTACGGGTGCATCCAGAAAAAAGGCAAGTGCTTTTTGCGACAATTTGGACTAAAGTTCTGTTGGTTTTGGTCTCTCCGATCCAAAGAATCTGGCAGAATTGAGGGTTTGACAGGAGGCTCAGAAGATTGATCGAGAACACTGCAGTGGGGGTAAGTACGAATAAGGTAATAAGAAGTTGAGTAAAGAAAATTCCACGTGGTGTTGGTAAGTCCCAGTGGATACTGCTTCATACGAAGCGAAGGGCTGAACGGGCAGGGAGAGTGAAGAGAAACCTCTGTGAGTACTGCCCTAGGTTGAGGGCTGCTCGGGCAGAACGGAACAGAAGGTAAGAAGAATTTGATAAATTGCTTGAACACTGGTAGAATAAACTGTAGGGCCAGGCGTGGAGATAGAATTGGGAGGGTATTTGAACTGTGAGATTTTTTTTTAATAAATAATACCTAAGAGAAGAAGAGAATAACATGGCGGAAGAAAAAGGAACAGCAGTAGACATACTGTGCAAGAAATTCCCAGTAAGTAGAGGTGAGTTTATTGCAATTTCAGAGAAATGGGAAAAAAGAACCAAAAACCTGCACACAAAATGGCCAAAAGAAGGGACATTCAATGTAAGCTTGTGTGAAGAGATGGAAGTACTAATTAAAAATCATACACCAAATGTTAAGTCCAAGAAAAGGGAGGAAAGGAGAGAGCAGGAGATGGAAGTATTGAAACTTTTTAGGATGGAGCGAGAGAGATTGAGAACGACAGGCAGGATATTGATAATAAACGAAAAAGACAAAAGGGAACAGGAAAAACAGTCAGGTGGGGGAGAGGAAAAACCTAACAGAAACCGGGCTGCAGCTCCATACCCGGATCTGAAAGAAGTAGAAAGACCCCCTCCCTATTATGAGCAGGGAACACCCAAGCAATGCCCCATAATATCAGGAACAGTAAGCCTGCAGGGGGAAGTAGAGGTCTGGGACCCTGAGGAGGAAAGAAGGAAATATGAGAGGGTGAGAGAGGTGCTGAAGAACGAGATAGAAGGAGAAAGGATAAGGATGGAACATGAAAGAAGGGAGATGGAAAGAGAAGTGGAAAGGCTACAGCAGCTGAGAGAGAAGAGGGATTATGAGGAGTATTGGTTATCCTGTAGAGACAGACAGACTAGAAGAGAACAGGAATCATCTAGACAGCAAGAACGGAGTGAGTTGAGAGGAAGTTGGAGGAAGGTAGGAGACGAGAGTTTGGAGGAAGCACGGGAGAGGATGGAGAGGCAGATATTGGAGATGAAAGAGGAGACTAGAAGAGATAAGGAGCAAGGAAGAAGGTACACCCCAGGAAGGTATGAGTGGCAGCCAGTAGTAATAGGGCCAGCAATAGATGAAGAACCAAGTGAGGAAGGAAACTTGATTGCATGGAACGGGGAGAAGGAAATGCTGCCACTGCTGGTAAGGGATCAGGACAAGTACAGTATATCCCTTGGGGATCCCAGGACCTAGAAGGACTGAAAAATACTCTGCCTAGTCTGCACGAGGGAGCAGGAAAGTGGATTACAGCCTTCGAGGAGGAAACAACAGGACGATTGTTGGCTATGGGAGATTTGAAGGCACTGCTGATAAGGTTGATGGGAATTTCCAAGCAGAAAGAACTGATGGAAATGGCTGGCTTACAGAATGTGGACAGCCCACAGACTGATGGGACCAGTTCTGATCCAGTGAGACAGAGGGCATGGCAGGCCCTCAGGAAGCTTTATCCACCCAGAGTGGACCCCAAAGCCTTAAAGGGGGAACCACTGGGAGACACTGAAAACCCAGCAGCCTATGTAGAAAACCAGTTGAGAAGGTGGAGACTGGAGACTGAGCAAGAGGTGGAAAATAGCTTGTTTCTGAACTCACTGTTCCGACAAAGCATTCTGGATGCAATGCCTCCGCAGGTCAAGTCTAAATTGCAGGAAGTGGTTGGGCTGTCGTCGCTGACCCCACAAGCATTCAGCGATCACGTAGTCCACGCGGTGGAGAAATATCAGAGAGACAAACGAAAGCTGGCTGAGCAGCAAGAAGAGGTGCTGCGAAAGGAATTGCAAATGCAACTCGAAGAACTAAAAAAGAGGGAAAAAGAAAAAAGCAAAAAGAAGCTTCCAGCCACCACCAGTGTGAGTACAGCCGTTAAAGTGAATGAAGCACCACCAGATGGAGGAACCGGTCATTCTGTCAGTCAAGGGCTGGAAAATCCCATGCCAATAATGAATGTCTTCGGAGGAGCATTTCTACAGATGCCCTATTGAGGACAGAGTAGAGTTAAGCAACAGCCCAGACAGGACTGGAAGTCCCAAGGAGGGGGGCAGAGGAGTTATGGGCAGACTGGTTAGAAAGCAAACTAGGGGGATGGGGTATGTGGCTGACTAAAATGGCAATGACTGCAGGTATTGTGCTGATAAGTTGTGCATTTATTCTGTGCTGTTTTCTTCCATGTCTCAAGACTTTGATAGTGTGTGCAACAGCAAAACAATTCCCGATGCTCCTGGAAATTGTTGATTCTGACCCCAGACGAGAAAAATTGATGATGTACTGTTACAGTCTGCACGATGCATCAAGCAGACTGGAGGGTGTTAATAATGTGGACACTAGTCTGTGAGGGTGTCTGAGTCTTTTTTCCTGTCTCAGCTACGGAGGGACAGGTTTTTGGCTCAGCAGCCTAGGGTAACAGAGAATGATCATTTTGAGCTCCGAGTATGGAAATTGTAGTTGTCCCAAATTTGGGATTAAAATACTGGACTTTATTTTAGCTTTGGTGCACGGCCTCTGAGTGTTCTCTTTCTGTGTGAGACCCTGTGGGTCTCAAAGGGGGGATTATATTGAGAAATATACCTGACATAATCATTATATATACCTGAAATATAATCACTATGTACCAGCTATTTACTATACTATGTAATCACTTCTAGGTGCTGAATATTACTATGTATTATTTTACTAGACACAGTTTGCTATGTATTGTTTTAACTAGATACTTTGTACTCTCTTAGTTGCATACTGTGGCAATTACAGAACACCTGTTTGTTTAGCAGCACTATTAGCTGAGATGTATCCCATGTATTACACTCAGCCTTTGTTTAGTATGAGATAACGGTGGCGGACAGGATGCTGCGAGCAGGAATGTAATGTGAGGGAGTTTGTCTGGAAAACATAATCTTGGCCACGAATAAGGCCCCAATGCGAACGGGTGAAAAATAATGTTGGCACACCAACAGCTAGGCAAGAGTAATTGATTAGTTAATATATAGATGATATGCAATTAAAAATTGATTGGGTATGCTGATGAAACTGGAATGTAATTGGGATAAGAAATTACTATAAAGAATGCTGTACACCGGAGCTCGGTGGGCTTTCAGTGACAAGTTCATTGATTGCCTCAGCCTTTGTTTGCAAATAAAGGTTTAAACTTCTTGAAGAATTGTCTGTGTCTCCAGGTCATTTCAAGTAACCACAACAACTCCATTCTCCCACTGCCCGAGTCAGCGTTGAGTAGTCTCATCAGTGTTACCTGTGAATTACACCTCAGAGTTGAGGAGTCTCATCAGTGTTACCTGGGAGTTACACCTCAGAGTTGAGGAGTCTCATCAATGTTAGCTAGAAAGTTACATCTCAGAGTTAAAAGTCATGTCATAGCCAAAATGTTTATACATCCTGAATCAACCATTGTGTAATGACTTTGTGTTAAAACCAAACCAGCAGACAGTAAGTAAATTACTCAATTATGAAATTTTAAAAAGCTGCATTTTGATAAAAAAGCAGCTGAAGTCATTCATTCATATTGGTCTCAATGCATTAAAGAAGTTTTTGAATTTTAAAGGTTTATTTTTTCTCTTAAAAGCCTTTTTTCTTAAATTGTTGATAATTTTGAATTGTGTTATTTGAGGAGGTATCATCATTAGCACCCAGGACTTTGAATTGTGTGACGAAAGTTAATATCTCTGGTAATCATCAGAAATAGGTGTGTAAATTCAGTAGAGAGTAGCCTCATAAGTCACGTCGTGTCCCCGTAGCATTTCCACCTGACGATTTATCTTGGCATAACCGCAGATAATATCATAGTATAATACTCAAAGGTGCATTTCTCGCGATACTTTGCTATAGGCATGTCTGTTTGAGTAAAGTGGTCATCCCTGACTTAGTCAGATAGTTTTTCTCATATTAGCTCATATTTTTCTCTTTACCCTTAACCCTTCATCATGTCAAAAAGGAAATGGAATGATGACTATGTGTGCTTTGGTTTCACTTGCACAACAGGAAATGATGGTTTGCAAAAACCCCAGTGCATTCTTTGTAGCGTTGTGTTTTCCAACTCAAATCTGAAGCCATCCAAGCTTCAAGAGCACTTCAAGAACAAGCATGGCGGAGCTGATGTTGAAGGACATGATGTGGGGTCATTGAAAATCAAAAGAGCTCATTTTAATTCACAAGGAACTATTCCAAAATTAGGTGTTGTTTCTGTTGAAAAACCACTACTTCTTGCTTCATACCAACTGGCATATAAAGTGGCCAAATCCAAGAAGCCCCATACAATTGCGGAAGATCTCATCAAGACATGTGCGTTGGAAATGGCAACAATTATCCTGGGCAAAGAAGCAAGAAAAAAATTTGGACAGGTGCCCCTATCAAATAATGTCATTCACAACTGAATCATTGATTTGAGTGAAGATATTTTGGACCAAGTCATCTCAGATATCAGAGCTAGTCCTCATAAAATCTCTATTCAGTTGGATGAGTCAACTGATGTCTCCAGTTGTAGTCAACTTATCACATTAGTGGGGTATGTCAAAGATGGTGCTGTGAAGGAAGATTTCCTGTTTTGTAAAGATCTGAAAACAAGCACAACTGCAAAGGATGTGATGCAGCTGGTGAAACATCATGTTTGGCAAAGTCATTATTAGATTATTAGGTTTATTACTATTATTATTATTATTATTATTATTATTATTATTAAAGTCATTATTATTTGGCAAAGTTAGATATCAAAGTCATTGGTTCTGTATACACTGACAGGGCACCTGCAATGGTTGGAAATAAACCTGGCTTTTCTGCATTGATGAAAAGAGAGATTCCAGACTTGCAAGTTACCCATTGTTTTCTTCATCGGCATGCTTTGGCATCAACAACATTGCCTCCAAATTTGAAGGAAGTCCTTGATTCTTGTGTGAGGATCATCAAGTGGATCAGGGAGCATGCTTTGAACCATCGTATATTCAAATCATTTTGTGAGCATCTGGAACGTTAGCATTCAGTTTTAGTTTTCCACACAGAAGTCCATTGGTTGACACGAGGACAAGCTTTAACCTGCTTCTATGAACTGCGGGAAGAAATCAAAGTTTTTCTGGAGGAGCGTGAATGTGATCTGGTTGGGGCAATGGAATCACAGGAATTCACCCAAGTGTTGGCTTACTTAGCTGACATTTTCACTCATATGAATAACCTGAGTGTTTCTCTTCAACGAAAAAAGGTAAACATATTGAAGGCTTGTGAAAAGTTGCATGCCTTCAAAGAAAAATTACATCTTTGGCGTCATAGGATGGAAAGAGGCAGTCTCTCAAATTTTCCTTTACTAGAAGAGATGGATAATGATGCTGGATTCATAACTCCTATAGTACGTGAAGAAATTGTGGCTCACTTGAAAATGCTGTCAGAATTGTTTGATGGATATTTTGCTGCTGGAGACCTGAAGATTTCAGAAGAATGGATCATGAATCCATATTCCTACAATTTGGAGAAAATGGCAGATGATGAAGAGCTGAAGGAAGATCTTAATGATTTGCGGACCAATTGGGCTCTTGAAATGCAATTTGGAAGCAAGACTTTGGAGGAGTTTTGGTGTGCAGCACTGGATATATTCCCAAGACTTGGTGGAAAAGCACTCCGTGTCATCATACCATTTGCAACAACATGCTTGTGTGAATCTGGATTCAGTTCTCTTTTGTCAATCAAGACAAAATCTAGAAATCCCCTGAATCCACAGTCAGCAAGAAAGTTCCACGTTTTGACAAAATCATGAATGAGAAGCAGGAGCAAAGAAGTCATTGAATTTTATGTTCACAATTGGGATTGCTTTTACTGTTTACAATTTTTTCTGAATAAGTTAGAATCCATTTACTCAATTTATATTTGCATTTTATGCTTATTTATGCTTATTTTTTAAGTTCAATTTGTTCACCTGCAGTATTGTATGTGGTTCAATTTGTGGTTCAAAAATTAGAAATTAGACTTCTTCATCTTCAAATGTGATATTACTTTTGTAGGGGGTGCGAACATTAATCAAACATTTCCTAGGGTTGCGGGGCGTAGAAAAGGTTGGGAACCACTGGATTAGGAGAATGGGCAAATAAGTGGCAGATTTAATAAAGTGTCGGGAAGTGTATGGTCATGTACTTTGGTAGAAGAAATAAAAGGGTAGTTTATTTTCTAAAGGGAGAGAAAATTCAAAAAATCTGATGTGCCTTAGAATCCTTGTGCAAGTTTCACTGAATCTTAGTTTGGAGGTTGAGTCAGGCAAATTCAATGTCCAGAGGACAATAATACAAAAGCAAAGTTATAATGTTGAAGCTTTATAAAGCACTGGTGAGGCCTCACTTGGAGTACTCTGAGCAGTTTCAGTTCCCTTATCTAAGAAAGGATGTGCTATTATTTGAAAGAATCTCGGTGTGCTTCTGCATATATTGCAAAAGTTTATCAAGGAAGCTGTTAGAAAGATTAATGGATCTTACCATTAAGACTCCAAAGATTTAGGAGTTTAGTCAAAGGAAAGTACTGTTAATGTTTTACAGTGTACTGGTGAGGCAAATCTGTCAGCAGTTTAGTTCCTTCATTTATGAAGCTGTATAATGGTACATTGCTTGATCCATTCAGTCCGCACCATGCCACAATCAAAGAGGACACTTTAACCATTGCTGTGTGTGCATCAGTGGAGGGCTCAGCTGTAGCTTCCCAGCACACCAATGTTCAGTAGCATAGAGAGTGGTGCTTCATGCACAGTTCCCAGTACAACAGCTCTGCAAGTAACGCAGAGACATAAGAGACTGCAGGTGCTGGAATCTGGAGTGATACACAACATGCTGGAGAAACTCAGCGGGTCAGGCAGCATCGGTTGAGGAAAATGAACGGTCTATGTTTCAGGTCAAGCTTCTTTGCTGGACTGAAAGATAGAGGGGAGATAATAGATAAGAATGGGGGAAGGAGTGGAAAAAGAGCTACACACAAAATACTGGAGGAAACACATTTAATTGTTGAGCGAACTCAGCAGGTCAGGCAGAATCTATAGAGGAGAACAGTCAATGTTCATTCCCCTCCAATAATGTTGCCTGACCTGCTGAGTTCGTTCAACAATTATATGTGTTTCTTTTGATTTACAGCTTCTGCAAAATCTTTTGTGTTTATGTAGATACAGATGAGGGGAGGGGTTAAGTAGGCAGCTGAGGGAGAGGAGAATGGGAATAGTTCCAGAAGTGGGGAGAGGGAAGGAGGAAGTGACAAAGGGTTGAAGATCATGTGTGACCTGCGAGTCCCCCTCTCACTCCTCTTGCTCTGGGATTTCAGCTGTTCTCCTACTCTTTGACCATGTGCTCACCGGGACTGGCATCGACTGTACACCTCAGCTCCAGCACCTCAGGTTCCATCCTGACCTCACGTGCTGTTATCCAGAGCTGGCATGATTTCTGTTATGATAAGGGCTTCTCAGATACCCCTGTTTCAACCCACATTCCAAAGGCATGCAGATGATAGATCAGTTGTCACAGGTAAATTTTTCCTTCAATAATTGAGTGGTAGGAACTTGTCAAAGTTCAGATTATTGTCATATGCTCATGGAGTCATAAGGTCATACAACATGGGAGTTCGCTTGGGGCACTAGATGCAGTAAGTTGTAATTTCACTTTGCCCCATTCATTTTTCAATTTTTTTACCACCCTTTCACTATCTGCATTAAAATGTTTATAATACTTTTATGTGTCTGAACTTTGGTTTTTAATTGCAGAAAATGAATACCAGAGGGCAAAAGGCGTCAGCCGATTGCAAGGAAGCCGGCAATGGAAATGGAAGGAAAGAAGGAGATTCTAAACAAACTAAACAGTCTCCATTCACTTTGGAAGCTATGTCGAAGCTCCTGGATGATAAACTCGATAAAAAGATTTCCACTTTGGAAGTATTGTTAAAGGAGATCGAGAGTAGACAAGAACCTCTTAAGCGGGAGAGTGAAAAACAACAGCGGCAAATATCTGAACTGACTGAAGCTAGAAGTCAGAGAGATCACAGATTGGATGCATTGGAAAAGAAATTAGCTTCGACTACTCAAATACTGGAACAGTATAAACTCAAGATTATTGACCTGGAAAGTCATAGCCATAGACAGAACCTGCGAATAATAGGACTCCGTGAAGACGTTGAGAATGGTGACCCTACTAAATTATTTTCTCAATTTTTAATGGACGTATTCGGCTCTGAAGCTCTCTGAAGCTCCTAAAGAGCTGAAGCCGCAACTTATTATACTCCGATTCCACTATATGCAAACCAAGGAGCATTTAATTCAAATTGTCTGTTGGAAAGGGGTTATTGAACACTGAGACCTCAAGTTTTGTCTGGTTGAAGACTACAGTCCTGAGGCAATGAGAGAAAGATTGTTTTTTAAACTGGTGAAGTCTGAGCTTTATAAAAGAAAGTTTCAATCAGCTCTGCTATTTCCAGATCATTTGAGTTGTTCTGCCTGACAAATCATGTAAGTGGTTTAAATTTGTGGAAGAAGCTCATCAATTCCTTGAGGATCAACGTTCGATCTCAGCTGTCTAATAAATTTACTGTCTCTTTGTGTCTATATTCATTTGGTTTCTAAGTTAATAATCAGTTCATAGATCTAGACTTTTGAAGTTTGAAGATTTTTGCCATTGGTTCAATAACACTCATACTCTGTTTCGGAGTATGGATGGTTATCGTGTTTCTATGTTAAAATCCCTTTTTTCTTCCTTGGTTATTTTATTCTTTTCAATTGTTCATTTTTGAAAATAATTAAGAATTTGATTTGGTGATTGACTGTTTTTCCCTGAAATATTAATAAGATTGTATTCTGTTTCATTTTTCAAGAATTTGCATTTCAAAATGTTTTGCAAACGGCTGATCTTTTTTTTAACACTTGTTTGGTGTTGTTTGTAGCATTCTTTTCTCAATGTTTTGACTATGGATGGAAGTTCACATTTTCGTCAATTTTTTCATGTTTGTATTCATTTAGTTTATGTTAATAACCAGTCAATGGATTTGGACTGTTAAAGTTTGAAGATTTTTGCCCTTGGTTTGATAATACTTGTACTTTGTTTTGGAGTATATATTTGTGTTATGCTTCTATATTAACATTCTTTTTCTCTTTATTAACTTATTTTATTATTTTTAATTGTTTGTTTTTGAAAATAATCAGGAATCTGATTTGGTGATTGATTGTCTTTTTCCTTGAAATATTAATAAGATTGTGTTCAGTTTCAGTGTCCAAGATCTCACTTTAGAAAATGTTTTGCAAATGGCAGATTTATAAAAAAAATTGCCTGTTTTCTTATGACATTCCTCTTTCAATGTTTTGACGATGGGTAGTATTTTGCATTTTTTTTCAGTTTTGGAGATTTGCCTTCAAGAGAGTGGGGGTAAGGGATTTTCTAGATAGCTTTTTGGCTTCTATTGGCCAGTTTTTGGGCTTTTTGTGAGTCGGAGGTGGGGCTATCTTTAGTTCAGTTTTTATTCATCCAGGCTGAACTGAAACCTACAAATATGTCAGAATTGTCGTAACTTCCGGTTCCTCTTTAAACCTTTTTCCCACTTCCTGTTCATGAGTTTCCTATGCAAAAAGGTTAACCCTTTACATACCATATGGTTTATTCAAATAAAATGGATAATATTATTAACTTTGTGTCACGGAATACAAATGGATTGAATCATCCGATTAAATGGAAGAAGATTTTTAAAGTTTTTCATAGATTGAATGCTCAGGTTATCTTTGCCCAGGAAATTCATGTGAGGAAGGAGGATAATCAGAATTTTTTTGGGTTTTGGAAGGATCAACAATTTCACTCTAATTTACAGGCTAAGATGTAAGGTGTATCTATTTTTATAGACTCCTCAATTTCATTTGTTCATTATGAAACAATCTCAGACCTGAATGGTAGATTTCTATTAATTATTGGTATGCTTTATAACCAAAAAGTTATTATGGTTAATATCTATGCACCAAATGCTGACTACCCTGAATTCTTTAAACATCTATTTGCATCTCCTCCTAATATAAATGAATATATGTTGATTATGGATGGAGATTTTAACTGCTGCTGATGGACAAGTCTGTGTCCAATCAGGTACCTCCAAACAAATCTGCTATTCTTATTAATTCCTTTTTAATTGATTCTGGAATTTTAGAAATTTGGAGGTTTTTACATCCTAATGATAAAGAGTTCTCATTCTTTCATCATTTATATAATAATTAGTCTAGAATCGATTACTTTTTTATTCACTCTCGATTAGTTCTGTCTGTTTCTGCCTGTGAGTATGATGCAATCACCATTTCTGATCATGCGCCCTTGAAACTATCAATCAAATTAACTGATGTTACTTTTAGCTCTAGACAATGGCAATTCAATTCTACTCTACTTCAGAAATTAAACTTTGTTAACTTTATGTAAGACCAGATTGCATTTTTCTTTTCAACTAACTTTACGGATGAAATTTCCAGTGGGATATTATTGGATACTTTTGAAGTATACATCTGTGGTGAAATTATTTCATATTCTTTTGGATTGAAAAAATAAATTAATGATGAACTAGGTACATTGGTTGATAAGATTAAAGAAATTGATAAAAAATATTCTGCTGCTCCTAATCTGGAGCTTTATAAAAAGAGAGTTGAACTTCCAATGCAATACAGTTGTTACTAACATCCCTGATTGAAAATCAATTACTTAAAACTAAGAGTCATTTTTTTATACATAGTGATAAATTAGGTAACTTATTGGTCAACCAATGGAAAATTGCTTCGGCTAAATGTCAAATTATTAAAGTTCATAAATGGGATGGTATTTTGATGGTTGACCATGACAAAATTAATAAATCTTTTTAAGATTCTATGCCTCTTTATACCAATCAGAATTTCTTGATGTTTCTACCATAATGCATGAAATTTTAAGGAAATTGAATATTCTGAACTTACCGCTTAATGAACGTTTAGCATTAGATGCACCCATCATGGAAGAAAAAATAAAGAAAGCAATTTCTTTGACGAATTCTGGTAAAGCACCTGGTTTGGATGGGTATACAGTAGAACTTTAAAAATCTTTTTCAAATCTACTTTCTCCTTGGTTATGTAGAATCTTTAAGGATGCCTTATTTGTAGGTAAATTACCACAATCCTTTTATGAAGCATCTATTTCTTTAATTCTTAAAAAAGATAAAGACCCCACTGAATGTGCATCATATAGACTTATATCCTTGTTGAATGTGGACTCCAAAATCTTTTCCAAAATATTGGCAACTAGATTGGAAAATTTATTGCCACAAATTGTCTCTGACTACCAGACAGGATTTATTAAAAATCATTAATTCATATATTAATGTTAGGAGTTTAATGAATATTGTATATACTTCATCTAAAACTCCAGAATTTGTTATTTCACTTGACACTGAGAAGGTGTTTGATAGAGTTGAATGGGAATATTTATTTAACACACTTCGGAGATTTTATTTTAGCCCAAAATTTATATCTTGGATTAAATTGATATATCATACACCTTTGGGTTCTGTACTTACCAATAACCAAGAGATCCCCCTTTTTCAGGCTTTTTCAAGGTACTAGACAGGGCTGCCCTTTAAGTCCCTTACTATTTGATATTGCCTTGGAGCCCTTGGCAATTTTTCTTTGTGATTCACCAATATATTTAGCAACACTTGTAGGAATGAAATGCATAAGGTATTGCTATATGCAGATGACCAGCTACTATATATCTCTAACCCAAAGAAATCCATCACTGCAATAATATCACTACTTGCCCAGTTTAGTACTTTTTCTGGACATAAATTGAATCCTAATAAGAGTGAGCTTCTTCCGTTAAATATGCAAGTTCCAATCTATAGACAATCACCATTCAGACTGGTTACTGATTATTTTACTTATTTGGGTGTTAAAATTACTAAGAAGCATAAGGATCTATTTTTGATAGTATTGATTCTAAAATTTATTCATGTATATGGCAGAAAATGGAGGTAATTTAAAGGTGAGGGCACAGAATCTTTATGTTCCTGTCAGGTTGAAAGGAAAGGTTAAAAGTTTGAGAGAGCCATGGTTTTCAAGGCATATTGGAAACTTGGTTAGGAAAAAGAGAGATATCTACAATAACTATAGGCAGCATGGAGTAAATGTGGTGCTTGAGGAATATAAAGAATGTAAAAAGAATCTGAAGAAAGAAATTTGAAAAGCTAAAGGAAGACACGATGTTGCTTTGGCAAGTAAGGTGAAAATAAATCTGAAGGGTTTCTAGTTATATTAATAGCAAAAGGATAGTGAGGGATAAAATTGGTCCCTTAGAGAATCAGAGTGGACAGCTACATGTGGAGATGAAAGAGATGGGGGAGATTTTGAACGATTTTTTTCTGTATTCACTAATGAGAAGGATATTGAATTGTGTAAGGTAAGGGAAACAAGTAGGAAAGTTATGGAAAATATGACGATGAAAGAGGAGGAAGTACTGATGCTTTTAAGGAATATAAAAGTGGATAAATCTCTGAGTCCTGACAGGATATTCCCTAGGACCTTGAGGGAAGTTAGTATAGAAATAGCAGGGGCTCTGACAGAAATATTTCAAATGTCATTAGAAACAGGGATGGTGCTGGAGGATTGGCATATTACTCATGTGGTTCCATTGTTTAAAAAGGGTTCTAAGAGTAAACCTAGCAATTATAGGCTTGTCAGTTTGACGTCAGTGGTGGGTAAATTAATTGAAAGTATTCTTAGAGATGGTATATATAATTATATGGATAGACAGGGTCTGATTAGGAACAGTCAGCATGGATTTGTGCATGGAAGGTCATGTTTGATAAATCTTATTGAATTTTTTGAAGAAGTTATGAGGAAAGATGACGAGTGTAAAGCAGTGGATGTTGTCTATATGGACTTCAGTAAGGCCTTTGACAAGGTTCTGCATGGAAGGTTAGTTAGGAAGGTTCAATCATTAGGTATTAATATTGAAGTAGTAAAATTGATTCAACAGTGGCTGGATGGGAGATGCCAGAGAGTAGTGGTGGATAACTGTTTGTTAGTTTGGAGGCCGGTGACTAGTGGTGTGCTTCAGGGATCTGTACTGGGTCCAATGTTGTTTGTCATATACATTAATGATCTGGATAATGGGGTGGTAAATTGGATTAGTAAGTATGCAGATGATACTAAGGTAGGTGGCGTTGTGGATAATGAAGTAGGTTTTCAAAGCTTGCAGAGAGATTTAGGCCAGTTAGAAGAGTGGGCTGAATGATGGCAGATGGAGTTTAGTGCTGATAATGATGAGGTGCTATATTTTGATAGGAGTAATCCAAATAGGACATACATGGTAAATGGTAGGGCATTGAAGAATGCAGTAGGACAGAGTGGTCTAGGAATAATGGTGCTTAGTTCCCTGAAGGTGGAATCTCATGTGGATAGGGTAGTGAAGAAAGCTTTTGGTATGCTAGCCTTTATAAATCAGAGCATTGAGTACAGGAGCTGGGATGTAATGTTAAAATTGTACAAGGCATTGGTAAGGCCGAATTTGGAGTATTGTGTACAGTCCAGGTCAGAAAATTATAGGAAAGATGTCAACAAAATAGAGAGAGTACAGAGGAGATTTACTAGAATGTTACCTGGGTTTCAGCACCTAAGTTATAGGGAAAGGTTGAACAAGTTAGGCCTTTATTCTTTGAAGCGTAGAAGGTTGAGGGGGGACTTGATAGAGGTATTTAAAATTATGAAGGGGATAGATAGAGTTGACGTGGCTTTTTCCATTGAGATTAGGGGAGAGTCAAACAAGAGCACATGAGTTAAAAGCTTAAGGGTAACAAGAGGGGGAATTTCTTTACTCAGAGAGGGGTAGCTGTGTGGAACGAGCTTCCAGTAGAAGTGGTAGATGCAGGTTTGATATTGTCATTTAAAGTAAAATTGGATATTTATATGACAGGAAAGGAATGGAGGGTTATGGGCTGAGTGCGGGCCAGTGTGACTAGGTGAGAGTTAGTGTTCAGCACGGACTAGAAGGGCCAAGATGGCCTGTTTCCGTGCTGTAATTGTTATATGGTTAATAAAAATCCTGGGTTAAGTAAGAAATATTTACAGAAAGCAAAAAAGGATGGTGGTTTGGCAATGCTGAACTTAAGATTCTGTTATTGGGCAATTAAAATTCAATATTTAATGTTCTGGACACAAGATCTGGATGAAATTCAATGTCCATGATGGGTGAACCTTGAGTGTGAGTTTGTACAGGGGTTCTCATTGGCTTCTATTTCAGTGGCCTTGCTTCCCTTTGCACTTACTAAACTGAATAAATGAATGACTAATTTTATAACTAAACATACAATACGAATATGGTTTCAATTTTGTAAATTTTTTGGATTTTAATAAATATATCCTATCAAGTCCTATTATATCTAATATTTTCTTCCAACCATCCAGAATTGATCATGCTTTTCTCTTATGGAAAATGAAGGGAATAATATGTTTTCATGACTGATTCATGGATAACTGTCTCATGTCTTTTGAACAGTTGTCTAATAAATATAATTTGCCTAGATCACTTTTTTTCAGATATTTACAGATTAGAAACTTTTTGAATATTATTTTACCTACTTTTCCAATATCACATCAAACTGGAATTACAGGAAAAAAATAGGTTTAAACTCCTATCAGTAGAGTTTGATAGCAATTATTTATCATCTGATTACGAAAATATGTCTAGGTATATCTGATAAAATTAAGAATGAATGGGAAAGAGATCTTCAGGTATCTTTACCTACAGAGAAATGGGAGAAAATTCTCCAACTCATTAACACTTCTTCAATGTTTGCTGGACATGCTTTGATACAATTTAAGGTGGTTCATAGGGGCCATATGTCCAAGGATAAGTTAGCTCGTTTTTATTGCCATATAAATCTGTCTGTGACAGATGTAAGTCTGAGGTAGCTTCCTTGACCTATATGTTCTGGTCTTCTCCTCTTTTGGAAAAATATTGGAAAGATATTTTTAATATTATTTCAGCAGTTTTGCGTATTGATTTACAACCTCATCCTATTACTGCAATTTTGGGATTACCAGTGATGGACTCTAGTCAATAATCCCCTTCAGCTTGCCGTTTGATTGCATTTGTTACATTAATAGCCAGAAAATCCATTTTATTTAAATGGTAAAATTCTAATCCCCCTACTACATGTCAATGGTTTTCCCAAACTATAACATGTTTAGACTTGAAAAAAATTAGGAGTGGCACTATCGAATCCTCGGTTAAATTTGAAGAAACCTGAAGGCCATTTATTCAACATTTTCATATGATATAAGCTGACCTTTTCCAAATCCTTCTCAATGACTTTTTGTTCGTGTATAGAGGAGTGGAGTTAATGACAAATAATGATTCTAACCGATGAAACATAGCAGCCCAGCTTTTGTTTTGTTTTGTTCTTATTTTGGGTTTTTTATTTCGTTTAGAGGGACTTCATTTTCTGTAAAGAAAATTTTTTTTGTATCTTTTTCATGTTTAGTTACTGAGAGATTGGGAGGCTTGGATTACATATGTTACTCCGAGTCTGTTTCTGTATACTTTAACCATTATTAATGTAATCCCGATCTCTTTGTATCATTATCATTGTTAAGTTCATCTATTTGAAACTCAATAAAAAAGATTGAGAAAGAAAAGGTCATACTGTGGTGACTCACTTCCCAGCTCACAAAGTGGCGCCCACCGGCATAGAGGCCGGTTCCAAAGAGGGTGCCAAGTCTGCTTCACCAGCAAAGGGAAAAGCCCGCGTGCGGGACGGGACTGTGAATACATGGGGATTCAGTATTCAGTATTCAATACTACAGTATTCCCACCCGGGGAGGGTGGGATCAGGAAGGCTTTAAAGCGAGGCCGTGAGGTTTGAATAAATCTCTTTTGCAGCTGCAGCTGACCGACTCTGTGTACACAGATTTCAAAGCCTTGCTCATGAGGACTTTCGGACTCTCACGGCGCGCGCGAGCTGCCCGCTTACTGCACCTGGATGGTTTGGGAGACAAGCCGCCATCGGCTTTGATGAACGAGATGCTCTCCCTAGCCGGAGGACACAAGCCCTGCCTCATGTTTGAGCAGGCATTCCTGGAGCAGCTGCCCGAGGACATATGCCTGCTGCTGTCCGACACGGATTTCAGCGACCCCCGGAGGGTGGCGGCCCGGGTGGACATGCTGTGGAAAGCCAAGAAGGAGAGTGGGGCGTCCGTCGCACAGATCACCAGGCCACGCCCCCAGCAGCAAACCAGACCAGGCCTGGCCGCAGAGCCCACTAACCCCAGAGACAGTGGTGAGGAGGCCAACAAAGAATGGTGCTTCTTCCACCAGCGGTGGGGCGCAGAAGCCCGCTCCTGTAGCCAGCCCTGCAAGTTCCCGGGAAACGCTGATAGCTACGGCGGCTGGCCATCGGGAGAGCCTCCTGTATGTGTGGGACAAGCGGTTGGGATGCCGCTTTTTTGTCAACACCTGTCAAGATCAGCGTCTTACCTCCGACGAGTTAGGACACCCGCAACAGGGCACCGGGTCCCACCCTGAGGGCCGCAAACGGCAGCACAGTAAGGACCTACAGCACCCGTATGGTGCGGCTACATTTCGGCTCCAGCCAGTTCACGTGGGACTTCACACTGGCCGCCGTAGCCCAACCGCTCCTGGGAGTGGATTTTTTGCGGGCTCACAGCCTACTGGTCGACCTGCAAGGGAAGAGACTGGTCCACGCCGAGACCTTTCAAACGTTCTCCCTGGGTGAAGCCCAGTTGCCAGCCCCTCACTTAGACTCCATCATACTGCCCGACAAAGACTTCACCAGAGTTCTGGTGGATTTCCCATCTGTTCTGGCATTGCATTTCACGGCAGCCATGCCCAGACATGGCATACAGCACCACATCCCAACACAGGGACTACCTCTCCACGCCTGTGCTCAAAGGCTTCCCCCCGGACAAGCTTCTGTTGGCGAAGGAGGAGTTCAAGAGGATGGAAGAATTGGGGATCATACAGTGGTCCGACAGCCCATGGGCCTCCCCCCTACACATGATGCCCAAAGCAACAGGGGACTGCAGACCACGCGGCGATTACCGCAGGCTGAATGAAGCTACAACACCAGACCACTACCCTGTGCCGCACATTCAGGACTTTGCAGCAAACCTGCATGGTGTACGGATCTTCTCCAAGGTAGACCTTGTACGGGGATACCATCAAATCCCGATGCATCCGGACGACACTCATCACCCCTTTCGGCCTTTTCGAGTTCCTCTGCATGCCATTCGGCCTAAAGAATGCCGCACAGACGTTTCAGTGGTTAATGGACGCGGCCTGTACTTTGCTTTCATCTATTTGGATGACATCCTCATAGCCAGCAGCAGTCGTCAGGAGCATCTGTCCCACCTCCATCAACTCTACGCCCGACTGAGTGAATACGGCCTGACAATCAACACGGCCAAATGCCAGTTCGGGCTCGACACCATCGACTTCCTGGGCCACAGGATTACTAAAGATGGGGCAACCCCTCTGCCCACTAAGGTAGACGCAGTCTGCCATTTCCCCCGACCCACCACGATCAAATGCCTTCAGGAATTCATGGGTATGGTGAATTTCTACCACAGCTTCCTCCCTTCAGCTGCCCAAATCATGCGCTCCCTGTTTGCCCTGATGTTGGGTAAGGGCAAGGACATTACCTGGGACGAGAAGTCTGCCACCGCTTTCATTAAAACCAAAGAAGCTTTAGCAAACGCCACGATGCTAGTGCACCCCAGAACGGATGTCCCTACCGCCCTCACAGTGGACGCATCTAACACGGCAGTCGGTGGGGTGCTGGAACAACTCTTCGAGGGTCGCTGGCAACCCCTGGCATTTTTCAGCAAACACCTACGACCTCCCGAGCTCAAATACAGTGTTTTCGACCGAGAACTGTTGGCGCTATACCTGGCAATCCGGCATTTCAGGTACTTCTTGGAAGGTAGGCCCTTCACCGCGTTCACGGACCACAAACTGCGTTCACGAAGGCATTTGACCACTGGTCATCCCGCCAGCAGCGACATCTGTCCTACATCTCCGAATACACGACGGATGTCCAGCATGTCTCGGGAAAGGACAATGTCGTGGCCAACGCCCTCTCCCACCCTAATATCGAAGCCCTGTCCCAGGGGGTAGACTATGAAGCACTGGCGGAGGTGCAGCAGGCTGACGAGGAGATCCCTAGTTACAGAACCGCAGTCTCTGGTTTGCAGCTCCAGGACCTCCCCGTAGGCCCAGGTGAGAGGCCCCTACTCTGTGACGTCACCACCAGCCAACCCTGTCCCATTGTCCCAGCAGCCTGGCGGTGGCACATTTTCAACTCCATTCACAATTTAGCGCAACTCTCCATCAGGACATCTGTCCAGATGGCCTCCAGCAGGTTCGTTTGGCACGGACTCCACGAGCAGCTCAGTGAATGGGCCAAAACGTGCATGCACTGCCAAACAGCCAAGGTGCAGCGGCACACCAAAGCTCTGCCGCAGCAGTTCCACCCCACACACCGGCGTTTCGACCACATTCATGTGGATATCGTGGGCCCCCTGCCAGTGTCGCGAGGAGCACGGCACCTCCTGACTATCGTGGACCGGTTCACAAGATGGCCAGAGGCAGTCCTGCTCACCGACACCACCTTCGAATCTTGCGCCCGGGCACTGATTGCCACCTGGGTATCTCGCTTTGGTATACCGGCCCACATTACCTCTGACAGAGGCGCCCAGTTCACCTCCAGCCTGTGGTCAGATATGGCCAGCCTTTTGGGGACACAGCTGCACCACACGACTGTCTACCACCCACAGTCGAACAGACTGGTGCAGCGTTTTCACCGTCACCTGATGTCGGCTCTCATGGCCCGCCTCAAAGGGCCTAACTGGGCGGACGAGCTTCCCTGGGTCCTGCTCGGAATTCGCACGGCGTCCAAAGAAGATCTGCACTCCTCGTCTGCCGAGTTGGTGTACGGCACACCCCTGGTCATCCCAGGGAAGTTCATACCAGCCCCAAGGGGGCAAGAGGAAGAACCCGCAGCAGTCCTGGGCATACTATGCGAGAGGCTTGGTAACCTGGCCCCCATACCCACTTCGCAGCATGGGCAGAACCCAACCTACGTACCCAAAGAGCTGCAAAACCGTAAGTTCGTTTTTGTACGACGGGGCGGACATCGGGCACCGCTACAGCGGCCCTACGAGGGGTCGTTTACGGTGATCAGAAACAACGGGTCCACATTCGTACTGGACATTGGGGAGAAAGAGGAGGTTTTCACAGTGGACTGACTCAAACCAGCCCATATGGATGTGGTGCAGCCGGTTGAGATTCCGGCACCACGGCGCAGAGGCAGACCTCCCAAAAAGAGTCTGCCCCAGACTGTGGCCATTGGGGGGGGGGGGGGGGTGTATCGCCAGTTCTGAGGGGGAGCATTATGTGACAACACACTTCCGAGCACACTCGAACCAGCTCACAAAGTGGCGTGTGCCAGCATAGAGGCCGGTTCCAAAGAGGGCACCAAGTCTGCTTCACCAGCAAGGGTAAAAGCCCGCGCGCGGGACGGGACTGTGAATACGCGCCCCCTACAGTATTCCTGCCCGGGGAGGGGGTGATCAGGAAGGCTTTAAAGCGAGGCCGCAAAGTTTGAATAAATCTCTTTTGCAACTGCAGCTCACTGACTCTGTGTCGTTTATTGCAGCACTGCGTGTAGCACACCGCTACAATACAATATGGAAGCTTGCCCTTCAGCCCACCTGGTCCATGCTGACTCATCCAAACTAGTCCTATTTGCCATCATTTGGCACATAACCTTCTCAAGTTTCCAATCCTTGCACTGTTCTAAATGTCTTTTAAAAATGTTTATTGAACCTGCCTCATCCACTTCCTCTGCCAATTCATTCAGAATCAGAATCAGGTTAATTATCACCACCGTGTGTTGTGAAATTTGTTAACTTAGCAGCAGCAGTACAATGCAATACATAATAGAGAAGGGGAAATAATAATAATAAATAAACAAATTACAGTATACATATATTGAATAGATTAAAAATCATGCAAAAACAGAAATAATATATGTTAAAAAAGTGAGGTAGTGTTCATGGGTTCAACGCCCATTTAGGAATCTGATGGCAGAGGGGAAGAAGCTGTTACTGAATCACTGAGTGTGTGCCTTCAGGCTCCTGTACCTCCAACCTGATGGTAACAGTGAGAGAAGGGTGTGCCGTGGGTGATGGAGGCTCTTAATAATGGATTATGCCTTCCTGAGATGTCCTTGAAGATGTCCTGAGCACCAGAGGGAGGCGATGGATGGGCAAGGAGATAACATGAGACAGGGAAAAGGAGATAGGAAATGGTGAAGGGGTGGGGAGGCATTCCTGGAAGTTTGAGAAATCAATGTTCATGCCATAGGATTGGAGGCTACCCAAACAGAATATCCATGGCCACCTCCACTGTCGTGATAAGGCCACACTTGGGTGGGAGGAACAGCACTTTATATTCTGCTCTCTCTCATTTTGTAGAGAGAGAACTCATCACCAAACTCTGGACCATGGAATTTAATGTCTCTATGTGTAACTAGGTAGGAAGGTCCCTAGCATAATGTTTTATAAATCTAGCAATCAGATTTGGGTTCAATTCCCTGAGATGTTTTGGTTTCCTCCCACATTCTAAAGACGTACAGGTTATGGTTAGTAGGTTGTAGGCATGCAATGTTGGCACTGGAAGCATGGAGATGGAGGGGTTAGTGACACAGTGTCATGACAACAACCTTTCCCTCAAGGTCAGCAAGTCAAAAGGCTGGTCATGGACTTCAGAAAGAGGGGCAATGTACATGCTCCTGTCTACACCCATGGTGTTGAGGTCAAGAAGGTCAACAGCCTCAAGTTCCTCGGAGCGAACATCACCAATATCTTGTCCTAGACCAACTACATTGATATTGTGACCTGACCAGGAAAGCTTACCAGTACCTCTGCTTCCCTGAATGTTTAAGAAATTTGGCATGTCTCTGTCGACCCACATGAATTATTATTGATGCAACATTGAAAGCATTTTGTCTAGATGCATAATGGCTTGGTATGGCAACTGCTCTGCATGTGACCACAAGAAACAACAGGCATAGCTGACTGCATCACAGGAACCAGCCTCCCCTCTCTGGACTCTGTCTATACTTCTTGCTCCCTCATTTAGGGTGCTACAGTAGCATAGTGGGGTGTCTTATGTCAGAGTTCAATTCAGGCATCATCTGTAATAAAGTTTGTACTTCCTTCCCCTGAGTGTGTGGGAAGAAACCAGAGCTTTGGATGTCCAGGCTTCCACCCACAGTCCAAAAATGCACAATTTGTAGCTTAATTGTTCAATGTAAATTGTCCTGTGGTTAGGCAACGGTTAAATAATTAGATTACTGGGCTGGAAGAGCCGAATCTGCACTGTATCTCTAAATAAATGAACAAACAAGGAGACCCCTGCTGGCAGTCGATGGGGTAACATCTTTTTAAAATCGCTCCTATCTTACTTATCTCTTTACCAGTTTTTTGAAACCTTATTATAAATCTTAATATTGCTGTAATATGTCTCTGAGAAAAACAAAAGTCACTACAAAAGAAAAAGAAAAAGAAGAAGACTCTCCAACTACTTTGGAATCTATTGGAGATTTCATTAAAAAGTAAAGGACAGAACTCTCTGAGGAATTTCAACACCTTAATGTCAATTTGGACGCAATTCAACAAACTTTAAACAAACATGAAAAGCAAATTAAAGAGAATAAAGAAGTTTTATCATTATAGGAAGCTGACTTAGAAGACATGAGTAAGATCTACAAAAAGTTATCACTATCTAATGAAAAATTAACAAAGAAGATTATCAACCTGGAAAGCAGAAGCAGAAGGAAAAATTTACATATTTTGGGTCTTGGAGAATCAGTTGAAGATGACTGCTCCATGGAGTTCTTTGCAAGCTTTTTGAAGTAGCTATTCCCTGATTTATTTTCGTCCATGCCTAAGTTGGACCGCGCCCATCGATCACTATTCCCGAAACCTAAGGCAGGAGAATGTCCCAGGCCGGTCATTTTATGTTTTCATGGATTTCACACTAAGGAGCTTTTAATCTGACATACCTGCTGAATCAGGATGATTGATTTCAACAGGAAGAAAATTTGATTCATGGAAGATTATGCACCGGATGCTATGGCTGAACGTGCCAAGTACAATGAGGTCATGTCATTGCTTTATAAGAAACAGTTTAAGCCTTCTCTTTATTTCCCTGCACGTCTCAGAATTGTTTTGAAAAGTGGCGAGCAGAAATGGCTGGGATCAGTCGAACATGCCCAGAATTTTCTGGAAACAGAAGATTAATTGTGTTAATAGCCCCTGTGGCTCCAATGACTACAAACTGGTGGCACTGACATCCCACATCATGAAGACCTTTGAGAAACTTGTTCTAGAACAGCTCTGGCCTATGGTTAGGCCACACAGACCCCCTCCAATTCACCTACCAGCCCCGACTAAGGGTTGAGGATGCCATCGTCTACCTGCTGAACCGTGTCTACGTCCACCTGCACAAGCCAGCGAGCACTGTGAGGGTCATGTTTTTTGACTTCTCCAGAGTGTTTAACACCATCCGCCCTGCTCTGCTGGGTGAGAAGCTGACAGTGATGCAGGTGGATGCTTCCCTGGTGTCATGGATTATTGATTATCTGACTGGCAGACCACAGTACATGCGCTTGCAACACTGTGTGTCAGACAGAGTGGTCAGCAGCATTGGGGCTCCACAGGGGACTGTCCTGTCTCCCTTTCTCTTCAACATCTACACCTCGGACTTCAACTACTGCACAGAGACTTGCCATCTTCAGAAATTTTCTGATGACTCGGCCATAGTTGGAGATTCAGCAAGGGAGATGAGGCTGAGTACAGGGCTACGGTGGGAAACTTTGTCACATGGTGTGAGCAGAATCATCTGCAGCTTAATGTGAAAAAGACTAAGGAGCTGGTGGTGGACCTGAGGAGGGCTAAGGCACCGGTGACCCCTGTTTCCATTCAAGGGGTCAGTGTGGACATGGTGGAGGATTACAGATACCTGGGGATACAAATTGACAATAAACTGGACTGGTCAAAGAACACTGAGGCTGTCTACAAGAAAGGTCAGAGCCATCTCTATTTCCTGAGGAGACTGAGGTCCTGTAACATCTGCCGGACGATGCTGAGGATGTTCTACGAGGCTGTGGTGGCCAGTGCTATCATGTTTGCTGTTGTGTGCTGGGTCAGCAGGCTGAGGGTAGCAGACACCAACAGAATCAACAAACTCATTCGTAAGGCCAGTGATGTTGTGGGGGTGGAACTGGACTTTGATGGTGGTGTCTGAAAAGAGGATGCTGTCCAAGTTGCATGCCATCTTGGACAATGTCTCCCATCCACTCCATAATGTACTGGTTAGGCACAGGAGTACATTCAGCCAGAGACTCATTCCACCGAGATGCAACACTGAGCATCATAGGAAGTCATTCCTGCCTGTGGCCATCAAACTTTACAACTCCTCCCTCGGAGTGTCAAACACCCTGAGTCAATAGGCTGGGTCTGGACTTATTTCCACTTGGCATAATTTACTTATTATTATTTAATTATTTATGGTTTTATATTTCTATATTGCTACACTATTCTTGGTTGGTGCAACTGTAACAAAACCCAATTTCCATCGAGATCAATAAAGTATGTCTGTTTGTCTGTCTGTCTGTTACATCTCTTACAAGCAATTATCTTTTAAATGTTGGACAGTATAAGGTTTTAATAAACTTATGTTTTGAATGTTTATATATCTTGTTCTTTTGATACTTTCTTTGATATTTCTTTCTATTTTTATTTTTTCCTGTGAGGTTTTCATATATATATTTCTTTTGAAATCATTAAAATAAATCCTCTTATGTTTTGGACTTTTGATCTAAGCTTTTTCTTTATCTTGTCTGGGTAGGAACAAAACAACTTTCAAAGTTTTGGAATTTCGCCAGCTGGATTCCTTGGGGAGGGTTATCTGTAAGGTTAGCTTTCTGGTGGTCCTCTAGCTGGCTTTTCTGGCTTTAGGACAGGAGGGGAGTGGGGTATTTTTTTTTTTCTGGAAGCTGGGTTGAGCTAACATTCAAATTTTCTGCTTGAGTACCTTATTTCATGGATTATCTTTTGGATCTAGTAATTTATGCTCAGATCTTTTAACTCTTCTGTTAATTACAGTTTAAAATGGAGTGAAATATTAATTTACTTAGTTTGAGTGTGAAAGGGATAAACCAACTGTAAAATGGAATAAGATATTTGCATATATTAAAAAGTTAAGAGCCTCCATTATTTTTCTGCAAGAAACGCATGTACGTAGTTGTGATAATGCATGCCCTTTTAATTGGTGGAGGTGTTTACAATTTCATTCTTCATTTAGAGCAAAATCTCATGGAGTTTGCATTTTTATAGATAATGCAATTTCATGGGCGAATTGTTATAGAGTCAGGGAAACTAGATAATAAATTAATTGCATTTGCTAATGTGTACGCTAATGTGGATAACCCAGGATTTTTTGAGCATTTCTTTTCATTCTTGCCAGATTTGAGCTCTTATTCTTTAGTGATTTTAATTGTTGTCTAGATCCAGTATTAGATCATTCTTCTTTTAAATTAGCCATGCCTAACAAATTAACTTTATTTATTCAATCCTTTCTAACAAAATGTGATTTTGTTGATATCTGGTGTTTTCTTCATCCAGCAGAAAGGGAGTATTCATTCTTTTCTCATGTCCATCATTCTTATACCAGGATTGATTATTTTTTATTGATAGTCAATTGATTCCATTAGTTTGATCCATTGAATATAAAGAAATAACTATATCCTGTATTTTTATCTTTAAATCTTCCTGTTTTCACTCATATAAACAGATCATGGTGTTTTAATCCAACTTTATTATCTGACAAGGGCTTTCTAAAATTGCTGAAGAATCAAATTACTCTTTTGTTTGAAGAAAATGCATTGGAAGAGACCTCCAGTCGTCATTTGGGATGCTTTTAAGGCATATATCAGAGGACAAACTATCTCTTATACTGCATATATTAAGAAAAAAGCTAATAAAGAGATAACTGATTTAGTTAATCATCTAAAACAGTTAGACCAGAAATATACTTTGACACCTGACCCTGAACTATATAAAAGACTTGTTGAAATTAAAACTAAATATGATCTTCTTTTAACATACCCAATTGAAAGCCAATTTTTAAAAGATGGAAGCCAATTTTATACACATGGAGAAAAAACCGGTAAACTATTGGCTAATCGATTTGAAGATCTTTATAGTTAAATGGGAAATTAAAGAAATTTGCAAAACTAATGGTGACATGACAACTGACCATTATGAAATAAATGACACTTCTAGAGTATTTTATTCTAAATTGTATAGTTCTAATTTTATTAAAGATAATATTGCAATGAACAATTTTTTTAGACCTATTAAATATTCCTGGACTTCCGGCTGATAACTGAAAGCAGTTGGATCAACCTATTTCTCAGGAGGAATTCCCTGAGGTTATACATTCATTGCATTGGGGAAATCTCCAGGACCTGACAGTTTCTCTGGAGAATTTTATAAGGCTTTCTCCTCATTGCTTATACCTTATTTATGTTCTATCCTTACTGAGTCTTTCAAGGTTGGTAGGTTGCCACAGTATTTTTATGAAGCTTCCATTTTGCTTATTCTTAAAAAGAATAAAAATCCCACTGAGTGCTCTTCATATGACCAATTTCTTTACTCAGCTTTGATGCTAAGATCCTATCTAAACTTCTGGCCTGTAGACTTGAAAATATTATACCTTCTATAATATCTGATGATCACACAGGATTTATTAAAAATCAATATTGTCATTTTAATATGCGGCAACTGTTAAATGTTATGCATTCTCCATCCAAGGAAATATCAGAATGTGTGATTTCCTTAGATGTGGAGAAGGCTTTTGATCGAGTCGAATGGTATTACCTACTTAAATCTTTAGAAAAATTTAATTTTGGGCCTAATAATTCATTGGATTAAATTACTTTATTTATCTCCCTCTGCTCAGGTACTTATTAATTTTCAGACTTATAAACCAATTAAACTTCAATGTGGAACCAGACAAGGTCCTTTGCTTTTTGATTTGGTGTTAGAACCTTTAGCAATTGCCTTTCGAGAGTCTAAAGATATCACCGCTATTTTGAGGAAAGGTACTATTCATAAAGTCTTGCTTTATGCTGATGACCTATTGCTTTTTATATCTAAAGTTACAACTTCTTTACCTTCTATGTTTTGTTTATTGACTAATTTTAGTCAGTTTTCAGGATATAGTTTGAATTTACATAACAGTGAATTGTTTCCTTTAAATAATTTGAAACCGACTGGTACTAACCTTCCTTTTAAAATTGTAACAAAACAATTTATATATTTGGGCATAACAATCACTAACAATTATAAAGATCTATTCAAAGAACATTTTTTAACATTAATGAATTATGTGAAAAAGACACTTTCTAATTGGTTGCCTCTCTCTTTATCATTGATTGGTTGAATTAAGTCTATTAAAATGAATATTTTACCTAAATTTACCTACCTCTTTCAAGCTGTACCTGTTTTTATTCCCAAGTCTTTTTTTACTCTCTAGGTTCTATTCTTTCTTCCTACATGTGAGAGAACAGAAAACCTTGATTATATAAAGCCCACCTTCAAAAAAGCAAAAGAATGGTGGTTTTGCATTACCCAACTTTAGGTTATATTATTGGGCAATTAATGTATGAAATCTTACATTCTGGTTATATCATATTATTCATGACAATTGTCCAATACAGGTCTTTATGGAAGCCAACTTTGTTACAACATTTTCTAGTATTTCTCTTCTTGGATCCTCTCTTCCTTTATCTGTAACTAAATTAACTGACAGTTTGGTAGTTAAACACACTTTGAGGGTCTTGCTACGGTTTAGGAAACATTTCGGTTTATTGAAATTTTCTCTTTCCAGTGCTATTTTTTCTAATTTTGTTTCTAGGTTTTCTACAAAACGCATGTGGAGACAGCTGGTAGACAACAGGATGGAGTGGACTGGGATCTGAGGGTCCGAAAGGCAGCAACACTCAGAGGAAATCGATGGTGGAAGAATGATGACTGAGTGTAAGCATGCAGATGATACTAAGATAGGTGGCATTCTGGATAATGAAGTAAGTTTTCAAAGCTTGCAGAGAGAATTAGTCTAGTTAGAAGAGTGGGCTGAAAGATGGCAGATGGAGTTTAATGCTAATAATTGTGAGGTGTTGCATTTTGGCTGGATTAATCAAAATAGGACATACATGGTAAATGGTAGGCATTGAGGAATGCAGTAGAACAAAGTGATCTAGGAATAATGGTACACCCTGAAGGTGGAATCTCATGTGGATTGGGTGGTGAAGAAAACTTTTGGTATGCTGGCCTTTATATATCAGAGCATTGAGTATAGGAATTGGGATGTAATGTTAAAATTGTACAAGGCATTGGTGAGGCCAAATTTGGAGTATTGTGTGCAGTTCTGGTCATGGAATTATAGGAAAGATGTCAACAAAATAGAGAGAGTACAGAGAAGATTTACGAGAACGTTACCTGGGTTTCAGCACCTAAGTTACAGAGAAAGGTTGAACAAGTTAGGTCTTTTTTCTTTACAGTGTAGAAGGTTGAGGGGGGACTTGATAGAGGTATTTAAAATTATGAGGGGGATAGATAGAGTTGACGTGGATGGGCTTTTTCCATTGAGAATAGGGGAGATTCAAACAAGAGGACATGAGTTGAGAGTTAAGGGGCAAAAGTTTAGGGGTAACACAAAGGGGAATTTCTTTACTCAGAGAGTGGTAGCTGTGTGGAATGAGCTTCCATTGGAAGTGGCAGAGGCAGGTTCGATATTGTCATTTAAAGTAAAATTGGATAGGTATATGGACAGGAAAGGAATGGAGGGTTATGGGCTGAGTTCAGGTCGGTGGAACTAGGTGAGAGTAAGCATTTGGCACGGACTGGAAAGGCTGAGATGGCCTGTTTCCATGCTGTAATTGTTATATATTTATATGGTTACATGGAGTGCGCTCCAAAGTGAAATTTTGACTTTTCCTTAAATTGGGTCCTTTTTTTATTTTCATTACTAACCCTATACTCAGATTAAAGTTCATAAAATTCAACCATTTAATTGCATATGGTGTACTGTCTGATAATTAGCATTGTGGGGTTGTAACTGGGCAGTGCATTACACAGCATCCACACAAATGTGATACTCAGTTTGACGGGGCCAAAGGCTGTTTTCCTCTAGACAAACACGAGCTGGGTGAGCCTGAGTGTTACATACCTGATGACTTGTCCACTATTCCACAGATTTACCACTACCACCTTGGCTAACGAATTTCCTTATCATCCCTTTTCTAAAGGGATGTCCTTCTATTCTGAAACTGTGCCCCCAGTCCTAGAGGTGAGAATGGCATTGAGAGGGTTAATAAATCAGCCACACTGAAATGGCAGCGTAGACCAAATGGGCCAAATGACCTGATTTTGCTTCAATATCTTCTGTTTTTATGGTCTGTGTGAAATTCAGAGGATGGTGGGAACTCAACTGGGAGATGGGTAGAAAAGGAGGGAAGATGTTAGACTAACACGTTTATGTCTTGGGCCAGCTGACCTGAATAATTCCCTGTTCAGTATGAATATGCACATTTGCAGGGAGTGCACTTGTCAAGCAACAGAGCAGCACATATTGTTTAAATTTAGTTCCAGTCAGCTGGAAAAGCAATGTCTAATGTCTAAATTGAGATCTTTGGGACTGACCCAGTTTAACATGGTAAGTTTGTTTGGATATCACTGCCTTTGAAATGTATATAAATGTGTATTTGTCTTTCTGAAAAGCATTAGGTGTGTTGACATTATTCCAGTGTTTTTGTGTGGGGAGTGGGGTGTTAGTTGTTCAGTAGGTATACCTCCTGTCTGCTCCATACTCCAATTTGGTAGGTGGTGGCAATGCACCTTTTGTAGCTGTGCCAACCTCCATTAAACTTTTCAGGAAGGAAAAGAGGGCATTCAGTTGATGTTCAGACCAAACATCAGAATAGAGAAGAACTGTCAAATAAGTAATTTTGACCATGGAATGCTTATTGGTATCAGACAGTGATTTAAATATCTTGGAAATTCAAAGTACATTTATTATCAACTGATCAATATTGTACTGTGTTCTTTGCCAGTCTTCTGCACAATCCACAACTCCACTAATCTTGCTATCATCTACAAACTTACTAATACCCATCTACATTTTCATCTAGGTCATATATATACAACACAAACAGCAGAGGTCCCAGCACAGATAGTAGTTGTGGATCATGTGGAACACTACTAATTCTGAGCTCCTGCTTGATTTATTCTCTTCAACCACTACACTCTATCTTCTATTAAGCTAGTACTGAATCCAAACAGCCCATTTCCTGTGGACCTCATGCATATTAACATTGTCTCCTTTTTAAATAAAGGTACAGCTTTGGCCACTCGTCTGTCCTCCAGGACCTTGCCCATTGCTTGAGAAGACTCAACAATACTGTTCAAGGCCCCAGTAATCTTGCCTCTTGACTCTTTCAATACTTCATGGTAAATCCCATCAAGTCCTGGGGCCTTACCCACCTTAATACTCAGTAGGAAGTCCAATACCTCTTTGTCCTCTAAATGCTTTAACATATTTGTACACATAGCACTAATCTCCTGGCCCTCCACATTTCCTTGGTATTACTGAAGCAAGGTACTCTTTAGTATTTTAACTCACATTCTCCACATCCAAGCCCTTTCTATCTTTATCCTTGAGTCATCTCACCCTCTCCCTAGTTATCATGGCCCCTCCTGGGTTTCCTAATTCCCTTCTTCAGTACATTTCTGGATTCTTTATTCTCCTCATGTGTTTCATTTGAAGCGTTACATACTTTTCCCTTTTCTTTCTGACTAAATCCATCACCTCTCTGGATATCAACGGCTCTCTTATCTTTCTGATCTGTTTTACTAGCTGGAAGTTTGTAATCTTTGATTCAGAATGGAGAACCAACCACTCGAAATAATAATTATTGATGTCCAACCCATTTCAGCAAACAAATTAAAGGAATTAAATAAATTAGTCTTTTAACTCTATGCTGATACAACATAATCTCCCTAAAGTGAGGGTGTGGACAGATGAAAGGACTTGACAGTTGGCATCCTGTGCCGGGCTGTAAATATAACAGAACAATATACTATTAGCTATAATTAATATTTAGTAGCAGTTTTCCATTTCAGTGCTCATTCAACAATTGTTAAGTCACTATACAGTAAATAACTAACATCCTGGTTTCAGTAGATGCTCGGGAAGAAATACAAATTGGTTGAAATACAAATGTTTTGAGTTCAGTAGAAACATGGAATCATAGACTTGATACTCCTCAAATTGAGCATGCTGAGTGTTTTATACTCTATCTCACTTAGATAATGAGGCAGTAAATCACAGCATAAAATGCAGACTAGTGCAGATGAACTGAATACAAGGCTCTCCTGGATCAAAAGGCACATCCTTTAAACCCCCCAAATGATGGGAATTCAATTCAAAAACAGAGAGTCTGATTTTAAAACTATTGCATTACAGCTGTTTCATTTTTTGCTTCCGCTGATTAAAGTAAAATAAACGATTGAGGATTAATTTCCTCAGTTCTATTTAGAATTACTATTGTTTGAAAAAAATGTAAAAACATCTAAAGAAAGACAATTCACATTGTAATTTCCTGGGTTTGTTCACTAACAGCTTCTCTGTATTATCCTCCTTTCATGTCCACTAATATTTGTTCATTCATCTGAATTAAAATTGTAGGAAATGACAAACTGAATTTCACAACTGTATTGTGTAGTTGTGGTTAATGTTTCCATTTGTGCAAATATCTTTATTTACCCATGCCAGATTCCTACCTCTTAAAACAACATTGAATATGCTTTGAGCATTTGAGGCCATTTTGTTGCGTTGACAAATTTGAGCAAAAGGGTAAATTTGAAGTTACAAAGAACAAATACTGTTCTACAATGACAAAGCAGAGCCACAGAAAGCAACTGTGGTGTATGGTCTAGTTTGGGGATTCCCAGAATTTACGTGCAGACATCAATAAGATGCAGCAAGTGAAAATTTTATTCAGTTTATCAGCACTGTCAGTTTCAGACTGGAGAAGCGAATAGGAAAATTGAAATTGCAACTTCCTTGTTTAAGAGGCTAACGGAAAAAGTTAGGATATTCTGAACCTGTTGTTGTAAAAAATCTGGAAATTATAATAAAGAAAAATATCAAAGTCAAGGCCAAAGTTGAGTTTATATTTGTAAGCACCAAGTAGACTGAAAATGAAACTCTTAGTTACAACAGCAATTTAGGAACAAAATAGTATTCACAAGTACAAACTGTGATGGTCTGTGTCCAGTTGACATTAATCCAGGATTGGGGCTATCTAGTCTATATCTTACTCTGTGATTTATGGCTTCATTATCTGAGTGAGATAGAGCATAAAATATCCAACATGCTCAATCTGTGGAGTGTCAAATCTATGATTCCATGTTTCTGCTACACTCAAAACATATTTGTATTTCAACCTGAGCAGCTACTGAAACCACGATGTCATCTATTTATGGCGACTAAACAAATGTTGAATGAGCTCTGAAATGGACAGCTGCTATCGAATACTAATTATAAATAATACCATATTGTTCCTTTATACTTACAGCCCCACACTGGGTGCCAACCATGATGATATTGAGTGCACCTGTACAAGAGATCTTTTGTCTGTCAGCATCCTCACTTTAGGGACATTGTGCCATATCAACACATAATTGAAAGACTGATCTACTTTATTACTTTAAGCTGTTTGCTAACGTTGTGTACACATCAATAATCACTATTTTGAATAGTTGGCTCGCCCCTCTGAACCATGGAAGAGATACTCCCAGCAAAGAAAGCAAGTTAAGCGCAGTTATTTAGGAATGGAAAATACGATAACCTCCAGAGAGGTGAGGAACTTAGTCAAGAAGAAGAAGGAGAAGTATGTAAAGCTTTGGGAGTTGCGATCAAACGAAGCACACAAAGAGTATAAAGAAGCCAGAAAAGAAGGGAATTAGGAAAGCCAGGAGGGATCATGAAAAATCCTTGGCAAGTAGGATTAAGGTGAATCCCAAAAAGTATTCTATGGATACATCAGGAGCGAGAGGTTAACTAGGGAGAGGATGGGACTACTCAAGGATAAAGGGGGAACATTTGCTTGGATGTGGAGAATGTGAGTGAGGTGCTTAATGAATACTTTGCTTCAGTATTTAAAAGGAAAAGGGTCATGAAGGACCAGGAGTGTTGATATATCAGGGTGTTTAGAGGTCAAGGAGAAGGAGATATTAGACATCCTACTGAGTATTAAGATGGATAAGTCCCCAGGGCTTGCTGTGGGTTATTGAAGGTGTCAAGAAGCAGAATTGCTAGGGCCTTGAGCCGTATCATTGTGTCTTTTCAAGCCACAGGCAAGGTCCTGGAGGACTGAGGACTAATGAGCAGCTAATATTGTACCTCTATTTAAGAAGGGGACGACACTCAGATGCATGGAGTACACAGCAAATGGGCTGTTTGCATTCAGAATTGGCTTGTACGTAGAAGAGTGAGGGTAGTGGTTGCAGGGAGTTATTCAAGCAGGAGGTCTCTAATTAGTAGTGTTTCACAAAGATCTGTGCTGGCACCTCTGCTGTTTGTGTTGTATATAAATGACCTGGATGAAAATGTAGATGGGTGCGTTCAAGCAGCACACACAAAATGCTGGAGGAACTCAGCAGGCCAGGCAGTGTCAATGGAAAAGAGTACAGAGCATTTTGGGCTGAGACCCAGTCCTACTGAAGGGCTCTGAAAACCTGTGACAACCAACTGGAGGGTGTATTCAACGACACTTGCAATGCCTCATTGCCACAGTCAGAAGTTTCTGCATGCTTCAATAGGGCAACAATCATACCAGTGCCAAAGAAGAGCAACATGAGCTGCCTTAACTATTGTCCAGTAGCACTCAAACCTATGGTGATGAAGTGCATTGAGAAATTGGTTATAGCTAGAATTAACTCCTGTCTCAGCACAGGCCTGGATCCACTTCAGTTTGCCTGTCACCACAATAGGTCTACGGTGGATGTGATCTCATTGGCTCTTCACGCTGTCACGCTGTGGGGGCAAGGGTGCTGGGTGAGGACTCAAATGCAGGACACAAAACACTGTTTTGTCGGGTTAACTAAATAGAGTTTATTACTAGTTACAAGGAGAGCTTTGACACAAGGATAGAACGGAGAGAAATCAAGGAGAGCAAAATGGAAATGGGAATAGGCTTAATGGACAAGGACTCAGGCCCTGGACTAGTCAGTGACTCAGGGTCTGGGCTAGGACTTGGAGCTCAGGGATTGGAGCCAAGATTCGGAACACGGACCTCAGAGCCTGGACTTGATACTTGAATACCAGAGCTCGGACTTGACAATTGAATACCAGAGCCAGTACTTGATACTGGAACCTCGGAGCCTGGACTTGATACTCAAACACAGGATATAGAACACTGAGCCGGGACTCCTCCTTAGAAACAGGGCATGGAGCCAGGACTCTTCTTATTCACGGTACAGACTCAGACTCAGGACATAAAACACTGAGATGGGAATCCTCCTTAGACACAGGATGGAGTTGGGACTCTTCCTGACACAGGGTCAGGACCCTTCTAGGGTACAGGGCTGGGACCCCTTTTAAACACAAGACACGTATATGGAGACCACACAATGATAGATGGTACTATAACTGGGCACAAGTTTGTTCCAAGCAGCGGTGAGCTCCTGACTCACCCTGCCGGGTTAACGCTCTGGCAAGGGAAGGTGGCTTGCTGGCACTTGCTTAGGGAGGAGTCTTGGCTTGCTCTGGCAAGGAACTTAGTTGGCTCCAGCTAGATGACTTTGGCTGGCACGAGCTTCAGTGACTTTGTTAACACTCCATAACACTCTTGCCCTGAACGGCTGAAAGCTGGAGACTTATAAACTGCTGGCAGAATTTCAGATAGTGACGAGAGGGCATACAGGAGCGGCATACATCAGCTAGTTGGGTGATGTTGCAGCAACAGCCTTGCACTCAACATCAGTAAGACCTAAGAACAGAACGTGGACTTCAGAAAGGGTGGCTGTCTTGTTTTCTGAAGAGAAATTGGCTGCACTGTTTTTTTAAATTTAACTCCAATGTCTCACTGTGCTTCAATAGGCAAGTAGTTGCCTCTGGTTCATTTCAAACTTGCTCGTCACCACTCCAAGAAAAAAGATGGAGCCGGGAATGAGAATCTAATGTGTTTTACTTTAAGCAAGATGCACATGTATCATGTGGTAGCACCATGATGTATGTAATTCACATATTTTTTGCATTTCACAATAATGAATTACATTATCAACAAAGAATGCTTAACCAAACAATATATTTGCAAGGTTACTCAAGTATGACTGAAATATTAAATACACATCAAGCAGCTTGTCCTGCAAGCGATGTAGTCACTGCTGATCTGGCCCAGTCTCCTCTCCTCTTCTGTCTCAGTCTCCCATTCCCCTCATGTCCCTGATCTTAAAGAGTTTATTTATTTCTTGGTTAACAAGCCTCAGTGATCCAACCTCTGAAAACCACCTGGGGAAGAGAATTACCATATGATGTGCGAAGAGAGTCCTATGCACTTCCTTTTTCAATGGAAATATCTCAATATCTACCTGTTGTGCCCCCATTGGAGAATTAAAACACTGATTCTTTGTTTTAATAAGATCATCACTCTTTCATCTCAATGCCAATGCATGTGTCTAATTTCATTGGTCTCTCTCTAGTCCCAGAAATTGGCCAATTGAATCTCTTTTGGACTGCTTCTAATACCATTATACAACTTGTTAAATAAAGGAACCAAAACTGCTGACAGGTTTGCAGGTGCAACCACACCAGTACCCTACAGGTTAAAAATTATTTTTTTTGACTTGACTCCCTTTTGCAGTTAGTCGTAAGAACCATTAATCTTTTTTACATCTTCCTGCACTTACTTGATGACATTTTGCAATATATACAGAAGCACACCTAGATTCTTCTGTACATAGTCATCTGTTCTTGTCAGTCTTCTTACTTAATAGCCTGCATTCCTCTGCAATATGTGCATGGTTACACATTTAACATGTTGAGCTCCATTTAGCAAGTTTTCATCTTCTCTCAGCAAGACAGAATTTTACCTTCATTAATGGCCTGTATTCAGTGACAGAAAAAATCCAATGTGGTTGCAGTTATGTGGATGGATAAAATGTATTGGTATCCAGAAATGAATGCACCTTTAACACAAGTTCATAAGATGTTAAGATATAGGAGCAGCATTAGGCCATTTGGCCCATCAAGTCTTCTCTGCCACTTCATGGCTGATCCATTTCTTTCCTCTCAGCCCCAATCTCCTGCCTTCTCTTTATGTCCCTTCATACCCTGACTAATCAAGAATCTCAACCTCGCCCTTAAATATATCCAATGACTTGGCCTCCACAATGGCCTGTGGCAACAAATTCCTCCTAATATCCATTCTAAAAAGAAACACCTCTATCCTAAGCATGTGTCCTCTGGCCTTAGACATCCCACCATCCCCTGCACACCCACTCTATCAAAGCCTGTTAACATTTGATAAGTTCCAATGAGGTCACTCCTTGTTCTTCTGAGTTCCAGTGAGCAGAGGCCTAGAGCAATCAAATGCCTTTCAAAGGTTCGAAGGTTCAAAGTACCTTTCTGAATTCCAGTGAGTGGAAGCCTAGAGCCATCAAATGCCCTTCAAAGGTTTAAAGCACATTTTATTATCGATGTATGTATACGTTATACAATCTTAAGATTCATCTCCTTACAGGCTAACTACAAAACAAAGAAACCTAAAAGCAAACCCCATATATATGAAAAAAAGTCTTTAACATCCAAAGTACAGAGAATAATAAAACTCATCAAGTCCAACAGAAAATGCCTTGGCCTTCAACACCCTGGCTTTTCTGATACCTTGACATTTTCAATCCGTCCCGGCTCCAACCGAACATTGGGTTCTGCCTCCTGCCTCGACACCCTGACCTTTACAGTCTGGCCCGGTGTTTAACTCTCCGAACAAACAAAAGGTTCTGCTGCTTGGATACACCGGATTTCACTGCTTCCATTCAACCTGTAAATCTCTGCACATCGTGCTCAGTCACACCTGTCACCTGGGCACCACGGCTTCGATTTGGCCTCTGCCTGATCTTTCATACTCTTCCATACTCTTGGCGATGGGCCCACTGCTTTGCCTTGTCTTTGCTCTGCCACATTGAATTGCTTCCAAGTCCAAAGGGAAGTTACAGACTATTATTTGTGATGATCACTTGCCAGAAAAAGAGTGGTCAACAAAGTAATTAGTTATTCTTCTCATTTCATTAAGTACCAGCCAGAAGTCACAGAAGTTCACCAGTGCCATCTTAACTGTAACACCTTTCAATCACAGAATAATTTTTGTAAACCTCCTTTGAATACTTTCCAATGACAGCGCATCCTTACTTATACAAGGGGCCCATTCTATATTGATCAATAAACTCATTGTTTGGAATCAAATGACTGCCTGTTATTTTTTTTAGTGCTGGTTGTGTCCGTATGCACGCCGCTGGTCCTGGCACTCCTCCTGTGAAACTCGACCCTCACCATTCCCAACATCGTTCACTCCCACCTGGTTGTAAGGGTAGACTGGGGTAACTTTATGTATCAACACACATCATTCATGGAGTTCATTGTAACAAGTTAAATTCATTATTATATACAGTGCCTATTCAACAACATTGAATCACAGTGGATTTGATTTGGCTTTTGTACACAGATCATAAGAAAAACACTCTTCCATGTCAAAGTGAAAACAGATCTCTACAAAGTGATCTAAATTAATTATAAATATAAAACACAAAATAATTAATTTCATAAGTCTTCACTTGCCCCCCTTTTAATATGAGGCACCAAATCATTACTAGTGCAGATAATTGGTTTTAGAAGTCATAAAATTAGTTAAATGGCGACCTACTTTTGGAGTCCTATGTGCAGTCAAGGTGTTTCAATTGATTGTAGTAAAAATACACCTGTATCTGGAAGGTCCAAACACTGGTGAGTCAGTATCCTGGCAAAACTACACTATTGAAGACAAAAGAACACTCCAAGCAACTCCGCAAAAAGGTTATTGATAAGCAGAAGTCAGGAGATGGATACAAGAAATTTTCAAAGTCACTGAATATCCCTTAGAGTACAGTTATGTCAATAATCAAGAGACAGAAATAATATGGCACAGCTGTATATCTGCCTAGAGCAGGCCATCCTCAAAAACTGAGTGACCATGCAAGAAGGGGATGAGCGAGGGAGGCCACCAAGAGACCTATGACAATTCTGGAGGAGTTACAAGGTTCAGTGCCTGAGATGAGAGATTGCCCATACAACCACTGTTGTCCAGGTGCTTCACCAGTTTCAGCTCTAGCAAAGAAAAAGCCCCACTGTTGAAAAAAACTCACATGAAATCTTGGTTACAGTTTGTCAGAAGGCATGTTGGAGACTCTGGAGTCAACTGGAAGAATGTTCCATGGCCTGATGAAACCAAAATTGAACTTTTTGGCCATCTGATTAAATGCTATGTTTGGTGTAAGCCAAACACCGCACATCATCAAAAACTTAAATCCTGCCGTGACGCATGGTGCCACAGGTGAGAGCTGAATGCCAGGTGAAGACCAAAGGTGGACAAATGACCTGAAAAGGTTGCCACATGTTCCCCCACCAGAGGTGCTACTCCTCCCTGACATCCCATACACCCCATTGACAAGATCTGACCGACCCCAGGTTTTACTTTCTACAATTTAAAATGGGAAGCTTTCTGCACAAACCATCAATGTGAGTGTGGAAGCAGCCCACTGACTCATAGAGTGATTTCAGAGTTTTATTGTTGGACAAAATCAGTTTAGAGATAGTTTAAACATAAACATAGAACAGTTCGTCACAATACAGGCCCTTCAGCTCACGAGGATTGTACTGACCTATTAACGTAACCTAAGGTCAATCTAATTCTTCCCCTCCCTGCTGTACAGCCGTTCAGTTTTCTTTCATCTCTCTGCCTATCTAAGTATCTCTTAAACATTCTTCATGTATCTGTGTCTGTCACTACAGCTGGCAATGGATTAAACACACCTGTTGTCTGTGTAAAAACAAACTACTTCTAATATTCACTTCTATATTTTCCCACAGCCACCTGAAAGTAATGCTCCAGCATATTGGTTTCTCTACCCTCTCATATTAGGTATTTCTTCCCTGGGCTGTCCATTCTATCAATACCTCTTATCACCTTATATACCTCTATCAGTTGACCTCTCATCCTCTTTTGTTCCAAAGAGATAAGCTCCAAATCACTCAAACTTTTCTCATAAAGACATGCTCTTTCATGCTGGTAGCATACAGAAAAATGTTCTCTGCACCCTCTCTAAAGCTTCCACATCCTTCCTTTAATGAGATGACCAGAACTGAACATAATACTCTGGTCAACCAGTGTTTTATGGAGCTGCAACTCACTACTCTTGAACTCAATCCCCAGCTAATGAAGTCCAAAATAAATACATCTTTGAAAATACCCTATCGACTTGTGAGGTAACTTTACGGGATTTATAGCAATGGATGGCAAAGCCCCTCTGTTCCTGCACCTGCTCAGAATCCTGCCATTAACCCAGTACTCTTCCTTCAAACTCGACCTTCAAAAGAGAATCACTTCACACTTTTCTGGATTGAATTCCATCTGCCACATCTCAGCACAGCTCTGCAACCTGTCAATGTCATATTGTGAACTCTGACAACCTCCTACACTATCTAAAGCATCACCAACCTTTGTGCCATCTGCACTTTGTATTTGTGTTTGCTTTATTTCAACACCCGTTTTGCATCTCACAGTTTCAGTGTTGTGTTTCTCCCCCTCTCCTCACCTTCACTCTTCTGTCTTCATTTACTCCTCCTCCAGACAGATCTATTATGATTAATAAGCCCTCAGGGCTAGCACCATGTATATATTTGGTCTCTCTGCCTCCACTCAATTACAAACATTCCCTTCATTCTCACCCCTTCCCTCCTGTTGTATGTTCACCATTTGCAGTGTTTTCTTTTGTGTCAAGCAGCAGCCACCTGATTTAACCCATATCCCAGTCTTCCTGCCTTGCTGCAGGAAGAAATGCTAAATCACCAGGTGTAAAAGGGAACAGATGCACTGAGGCAAAGCGTAGAGTGAAAATTTCAAGAATAAAAGAGATACTACAGCAGGACTGGAGAAAAAAAGATGAGTTGTTTGAAATGGTGGGAGGAGAGGAGGGAGAAATTCAAGATGACAGCTGAAACTGAGAGGTGGAGGGGTGAAATAAAGAGCTGGAAAATTGATTGGTGAAAAGAATATTGGGCCGAGAAGGGGAAATCTAATGGGAGAGGATAGAAGGCCATAGATGGAAGAAAAGTGGGGAGGAGCACCAGAGCAAGGCAAAGAGCAGGCAAGGAGATAAGGTGAGAGAGGGAGAAGAGGATGGGCAATGGTGGGGGGCATTATCAGAAATTTAAGAAATCGATGTTCATGCCATCAGGCTGGAGTCTACCTTGATGGTATACAAAGTGTTGTTCCTCCAACCTGAGTGTGGTCTCATCACAACAGCAGTGCATCTACAGACAGTATCTACTGATCTTTATTACATCTAGCACCTCCCTCCCCCTCCACAATCTCTCTGTCTCTACCTCTCTTTATCTACTGATGTTTATTATGAACCCACTGTCTCTCAGAGCTTCATGCACTATACCCCTTACCACCCTGGCACTTGTAAATACGCCATCCCCTTCTCTCAAATCCTTTCATGGCGGAGTTGTGAAATAACAACAACCTCTCACCCTATGTCAATAAGACCAAGGAACTGAATATCAACTTCAGGAGAGAGAAACCAGAGGTCCATGAGCCAGTAATCATCGGAGGATCAGAGATGGAAAGAGTCAGTAAATTTAACTTACTGTGTGTCACTCCTTCAGAGGACCTGTCCTGGACCCATCATATAAATATTATTGCAAAGAGAAAACAACAATGCCTTGACTTCCTCAGGAGGTTCGACATGTCAACGAAAACCTTGGCAAACTTCTATAGATGTGTAGTGGACCGTGTGCTGACTGGATGCATTACAACCTGGTGTGGGAACACCAATGCCTTTGAGTGGGAAGTCCTACAAAAGGTGGTGGATTCGGCCCAGTACATCACGGGTAAAACCTTCTCAACCAAAATGAAGGAGATGTACTTCTTCTTTAAAGAAATAAATTTCCCTTCTGCCACCATCAACACTGCCCTCAACTGCATCTCTTCCATTTAGTGCACACCTGCTCTCACCTTGTCCTCCTGCCACCCCACCAGGAATTGGGGTTCCTCTTGTATTCACCTACTACCTCACCTGCCTCCATGTCCTGTCATAATTCTCCATAACTTCCATCATCTCCAGTGGGCTTCCACCACCAAGCATATCTTTCCCATCCCGCCCCCACTTGTTGCTTTTCACAGGACTCACTCCCTATGCAAATCCCTTGTCTATTCATCCCTCTTGACTGATGTCCCTCCTGGCTCTTATCCTTGCCAATGGAACAAATGTTGCACCTGCCCCTACACCTCCTCCCTCACTACTATTCAGGGCCCCAAACAGTTCTTCCAGGTGAGGTGATACCTCACGTGTGAGTCTATTGGGCTCACATACTGTGTCTGGTGCTCCCAGTGTGGCCTCTTGTATAACAGTGAGACCCACTAAAGATTGGGAGACTGCTTCACTAAGCACCTACACTCCATCCACCAGAAAAAGTGAGATCTCCCACTTTTAATTCCTCTTTCTATTCCCAATCTGACATGCCAGTCCACAGCCTTCTGTACTGTCACAATGAGGCCACACTCAGGTTGGAGAAATGACAGCTTATATTCCATCTGGATAGCCTCCATCCTGACGGCATGAACATCGATTACTCGAACTTCTGTAAGTGCTTTCTCCCCCACACCTTCTCCATTTTGCATTCCCTTTTCCCTCTTTCACCTTATTTCCTTATCTCCCCATCACATACCTCTGGTGTTCCTCCTTTCTTGTTTCCATAGCCTTTGTCCGCTGTCCCTTCTCCAGCCCTGTTTCTCTTTCAGCAATCAACTTCCAAGCTCTTTACATCACCCGCTCCTTCCACCCAGTTTCACCTATCACCTTGTGTTACTTCCTCCTCCCACAACCTACTAACTCCGACTCCTCATCTTTTTTTCTCCAGTCCTGATGAAGGGTCTCGGCCCAAAAAGTCACCTGGATGAGTACAGATCCACCAACACTCAAGAAGCTTGACACCACCCTGTACAAGTCACCAGATTTGTAATGCATGAGTGAGGATGAATGAGCTCCAGATTGATATCCCAGCAACAAGAACAGAAAGCCCAATTCTCTCTCCCAGCAGTTCAACATCTCTGAGGACATCAATCCAGAACCCAAACACCAGTGATCTGCACTTTCCCCAAAATGGAGAATGCTGAGTATGACCTCATGGAGTTTTACAAAATTAAAATTGAAATAGTCTGTCATGGTCCCTTCTGGCAATCGCCCACCTGGCTATTTACCTCAGGAATTGGGCCTTAATCACCTCATTAAGTTCCAATCATTCCCAGGTTCCACTAACTACAAACACCTGTCTTCCATCAGCAAATGCAGTATAAAAACGCTGTGAGCACAACAAGGAGCTGCCAGTTCATTGGTTGACTCTGGTGTGAGTAACCTTGTTTCATGGTTCTTCAGACTACCAGTTCAAGCATTGCTCCTGGATACTGACTCCATGCTTACTATGTTGATAATGCCTCCTGACTCTGCCTCCATGCCTGTGTTCTGCACTTGGGTTTGTTTCCACTGCCATGTCCTTGCAACATAGTCATGGCAGATAGCAGAACTCCCTTTCCTATGTTGGGGATGTCTAAGACAAGGGGACATAGTTTTAAGGTTAGAAGATGCTATCAATCTGGAATGAGAAGGCATTGGAAGCAGGTATTCTCACAATGTTTAAGAGGCAACTAGAAAATTGAATTGCTGAAGTATTGAAGGTTATGGAACTAATGCAAATATGGATAGGAAAGGTTTAGAAGAATATGGGACAAATACAGGCAAATGGGATAAAGTCAGATTGGCATAGTGGTCAGCATGGACAAGGTGTCTGAAGGATCTCTTTCTGTGTTGTATAACTCCAAGAGTCTTTGACTCAAATGGGAAGAGCATAAATGTGTGTGTAGGTTTTTGCAAATAATAATGACAGAGGCATTTGATGTTTAAGGAAAAACCATAACTGATTTATTATACTCCAAACACTGAACACAAAGTGTGGTAAAACTACTTTATGTAATTACATCATCATGCCTCTTAAAGAGAACCCCAGCTCAATGTTGGTGATGGTGCATTGTGTGTTTCCACGGTTACAATACCCTACAAGTTCAGTGCTCAGTGGATGTGACAGGCTGGAGTTTTTGTGTCTGTACTCCCTTGACTCCCTGTCTGATAAACAAAGAGGAAGAGATTTCAGTTGTTTTCTAGTGACTGTAGCAACCAGAAATCAGGAAGGATAAAAGAAGACATGAGGTTGCTCTAGAAAACAACATGGAGGTTCCCAAGAGCTTCTACAGATTTAACAAGGGACAAAGTTGGCCTGCTGGAAGATTAGAGTGGCCATCTATGCATGGAGCCAAAAGAGATGGCTTAAATTAACAATTTAACTTAAATTGACTTTTTGCATCTGTATTTACTTGGGAGATGGACACAGTGTCTGTAGAGATGAAGCTAAATAAATGACTTGTACAACTTCAGCAAAATATCACTGAAGGAAAAAAGTTGCAGGGCTCTGTGGTGATAGCAGGAAATTGGATTACTCATTCAATGAGTCAATACCAGAACAATGTTCTGATTGATCCATATTGAAATATATATCCTGCAATTGGTTTCTCGGGATCCTTGAAGTAGATATTTAAAACCCAGATCATGTTTTCCTTGTAAAAAGTGTGGTTTGTTCATGTCACATTGACAGTCAGGACATTTATTACAAACACTATCAAACCAATAACAATCAGTTTTTTTTTCCAGTTTGTGACTAAACTGGACAATCCAATGACAGGTCATCAGCTCAGACATTCTATTTCTGTTTTGTGTGGGTCTTGACAACATCCTAACTGCAAACATTTCACTATCTGCTCTGGTACTCTGCTTTCCTTTGCTCAGCAACTCTCACTTAAAGTTACCTTCCACAGTTCAGCTCTAGCAAATCTTCCCACAAGGATATTAGTCCCTCTCCCATTCCTGTGAAAACTGCCCTGCCTGTACAGTTCCCACCTTCCATGGAAGAGAGCCCAATTATCTAATATTAAGAAGCCCTACTCACTGCACCATCACCTTAGCCAAATGATAAACTGTCTTACCTTCCTATTTTGGCGTCACTGGCACACAGCATGAGTAGCAATCATAAGATCACAACCCTGGAACTTGTGACCTTCAACTTTGCACCTTACCCTCTGAACTTTTCCTCACCATTGCATTAGTATGATGTGACTACAACCTCTGGCTGCTCACCCTCCTATTTAAGAATGCTGTGGATTCACTCAGCTATGTCTCTAACTATGGCATCTGGGAGGAAACTTACCATCCAGTAATCCTTGTCTCATCCACAGAACTTCTTGTGTGTTTCCCTAAGCACTAAATCCCTAGCTCTACAGCTCACCTCTTTTTCTCCCTTTCATTCTGAGCCACAGAGCCAGACTCAGTGCCAGGAGTCTGACTAATGTGTTTATTCTCTGCTAACTCATCCCCTCTAACAGTATCTAATGTGGTATTCCTGTTATTGAGAAAAAACAGCCACATAGGTACTTTGCTTTGGAAGCCAATCTCCTTTTCCCTTCTGTCAGTCACCCAATTACCTATGTGCTGCACCTTAGGTGTAATGATTTCCCTGTATGTCCTGTCAATCAGCCACTCAGCCTCCCAAATGATCTGCAGCTCTTTCAGCTGCAGCTCCAGTTCCAGAACAGAATCAAGAAGAAGCTGAAGTTGGATGCACTTCTTGCAGGTGTAGTGATTGGGTTCACTGGAGGTCTCCCTGCCTTCCACCATCCCACAAAAGGAATATTCCACTGTCCTGCCAAGCATTCCCACTGCTTTAACAGTGAATAAGAAAGGAAAAATAAAAAAGAATTTTACCCAAAATCTTTCCATAGCTTCTCCTTGCTGAATCCTATATGAGTCAAAGACTTACCTCTCTAATCTAACACTGGACCACTCACATAATGTTTGGTCTACTGAAACCTAACTTCATCTTTATAGTATTTACCAAGTGTTCAATTAACCAACTAATTGTGGCCTGCCCCATTCACTTCCTTTCAAACCTTATAAGGCGTTGGTAAAGAATGATTTGCTGCCATCAATGATGTGATTAATTTGTTTCCCTTTATTTTATAAAGCAAAACATATTTTATTGAAAAAAAGCTTGTATCTCTTTTGAAGGAATGTATGAAGAAACATCTCAGCTCCACACCATGGCCTCCATGCAGAAGAGATGTCTCCTGGTCTTCATATTTACAATAGCATAGGTGATGTACAGATGCCGGTAATTGGACAGCTTTCATTTCACTCAAATCTACACCTTCAGAATCTCTTAGGTGAAAGACAATTCCAGACATGAAATCCAGCATTATGTTTGTGGAAGTGACACACACAAAATGCTGCCTGGCCTGCTGCGTTTCACCCCCATTTTGTGTGTGTTGCTTGAATTTCCAGCATCTGCAGATTTCCTCCTGATTATGTTTGTGGAGTTGACTGACAATGTAGAGCTGACACCATTGATGGCGTCCAAAACCCAGACAAACCAATGTATTATTTCATGAAGGGATTTAGTGGCAACTTGAAAAGGTATCCACAGCCTGAACAAAGAAGTACCTGTTTGCTCTCCTCAGTGAGGAATGTCATTATTCTATCATTAAATCCCATTGAATGCTTTGAAGACTCTCAAGTTGAATCAAATCAAGTTGTGTTTATTATGCACTTCACTGCACAAGTACATTGAAATGCAGATGCAATGAAAAACTTGCTCACAGTAGCAGAGATTGGACAGCAGCTAGAGCATAAATTTACATAAATTGGTGAAAAATATTCAACAAAAGACAAGTCTATGGTAGTGAAGATTGTCACCTTGTTGTGGTGGAGAAGCTTGTGTGGTCCTGAGATCCCGAGAGCGATGCCGTCTGGAGCTCTGCTCCTGGTAGGGTCACCAATGGTGCTAAGGTCGAGGGTGAGGTCCCTGACAAAGAACAATCCAACCAAAACCTCAACGGTGGAACAGGCCGATGAAGTTACTTCAAACTCAATGGCTGTGAAGACAGATGAAGGCTGCAACAAATCCATCAGCTCCAATCATCGTGGTTTCCATGCCATTGGAATCAGTTGGTTGATTTGTGAAGTATCGTGTACTTCTTGGAGTGCAACATCAAGTACACATTAAACAAATACACGCACATGCGTCTTAGCTCTGTGATAGATCAACAGAATGATGACCATCATCCTCGAACTCGAGGGATAGCCATGACAACAACGACGAGTGTAACCAGATGATCATTGAATATCATTTTTTATGGTTAAAATGCACTAATGCATTCTCCCTAGTAATGATGACATAGCTGCCCGGGACTTAAAGAGAAAATGGTGATGTCATTATGCACATGTGGAGTAGAAAGAAGAGTAACAATGTTCTAGAATAAATGTTAAGTGCTGGGAGCTGCTTTTCCCAGGTTTGGTGAGAAAAGGTGAATGATATTTGATAATAACCATGTAAATTCACTTATACTTTGTAAATCTAGAATATCAGTGATTTTACATGCTTTACATGTGGATGCTTTAGATTTCGCAAGTAAGGCATCAACGCTGGATAGTGTGGTTGTGCAAAGTTCCTTATTGGCTTAGTATGTCAGTCTTTCTAGTGAATTTAACGACAGGGCAATATACTGTAAAAATCTTTGTTAAAGTGTATTTTGGTCTAACTTTATTGTTTCATGACCAAATGTGAACATAATGGAGTAATGTGGAAGTATTAATTTCTCTTCACATAGTATGAGCAAAGAGAATTCTTTTGAGTCTAGCCTACGCATGTTTGGAAGTTAAGCACATGTGTGCCATTGTTAGTACACCTCTCAGTGAAGAAAAGATGTACTTATTCATATTTTTGATGTGTATAAGGTAGAGGGCTGGTGGGGTTCAAATTTTGTTTCTATTTTTTTATAGAGTTGCCACATTCATATTAGTTTTTTATATTTTGTTTTAGTTATTTTCATACTGCATATATAACTTGTTGATACACATCTTTAAACTCATTTTGTTGTTTTTATTTTGAGACACTCTTTCTGCATTAAAACAGATAAAGGAATTAAAGACCCAATAAAGTATTTGTTGCCCTGAGTGTGTATTTTTCCCAGTCTACAAAATCAGTGCAAGAAGCGGTCTGTAGTACTCATCACTGAGGTCTGGTTGATTGAAGAAAAGTGGGTGTTCCTAAATCAGATGAAGTGGGACTTCAAGTTCTGTACAAGTGAAAAGTGGGCATGGCCTGGATGGTGGTATCCATGGTGATTTTTGGCACTCTCTTGTTTGAGAGTGAGCACAAAATTTGAAAGTGAGCCGGCTCTTCTGGAACTTCTCAGTGTGCGTAAGATATTGTGTGCAGTCGCATGTTTGTGGAAAGCGAATGAGAGGTTCAGGGTCCTAGAGGGACCTTTTAGAACTTTATGATAGGCTTCAGATATCTCTGAGTGAGATCTTTCAAAACTACTTCCTGAGGTTAGATGGAACAGCCATTGTGTGAGGGCACCAAATTAGAGGTGTTGGCTACAGTAAGCTTATTCAAAGTTTATTTCTGTCTTTGTCTATTATTGCTTAGCTAGAGTTGTGACAATGGATCCAGGGTTAGTGGTCAGTTCTTCATGCCATGTGTAAGAGATCTGGGAGACTTCCAGTCACACTAATAGCTGCTGTATATCTGCTTGAAGTACACACATCTGCAGCTCCTTACAGACCATGTTAGGGAACTGGAGCTGCAGCTCAGTGACCAATGGCTAACTGGCTGAAAACACAGCTGTGACTGGCCTGTTTCCACACTTTGACTAGTGGAAGGAGATGTCGACTCCATTGTTTGTTGGAGTGAACACCAAAGTACTTCAAAGTCTCTATATTATTATTGTTGTTATTATATATACTTGATAGTTGATTTTGATTTTACAATTTTCGATTGCGTTTCCAGATGCCACGTTAACTGTTTTCAATTTATACCAAACTGCAAAAGTACCAGATTTGCAGTAATGACATGAATTGTTACACTTCCTGTATGAGATGCCTTACCAACTGTGATTAGTGATCTTAGCTCTCATTTTAAATATCAATTATAAACTCAGTAGTAATGGACAAAAAATAAAGTCACTTTATCCTGTTACTGTTGAAATTCTGTGTTGCGGTCATGAATAGACATTCATATCTGGAGACTGCCCAGCAATTTGAAGTGAACTGGAAGCCAGTGACTTGATGTTCTTCGTCCTCTCAAATCATATCCCCACATTGCAAAGTTAAAAATGATCACTTTTTTAATTAACCTTTTCCTCCGCAAAAATATTTCCCAATGCAGAAAACTTCATTTTATAATTTGTCCCTATTAGTAACTTCTGGCTTGAGAGGGAGTTTGATGATTCTTGAGTTGGAGGAACTGGAATAAGCAATGCTGCAGATCATAACATCGAATCAGTGAGCTGTTGGCCTCCCCTCTGACTGTGGCAGGAGTGATATCTCTCCGTCTCCCTCATTAGTGAGAGAGGTGCCTGTTGTGATGTCAAAGTGTTGGCATGGACAGTAGTTTTTTTGACGGACTCCAGATCATGGTCTTTGGGGTCTTGTTATTACCCCAAATTGGTGGGGGGGGGTGGGGGGTTGATGTTTCTGTTGCAGAAAGTGGGGGGAGGGGATGATTTCAGGTTGTATACAGTACTGTATAATGTACATTCTCTGATATTAAATTGAACCATTCAACCTTTGAAATTTAATTATGTTCTTCATGGAAATCTTCCTATGTGCTTAGCCACTCTTGACTCTGTCAGCACACAATCATAATTATCCTTCTTCCAAATACAAAACCAAATAACGTTATGACAAATCTAAATGCAGCAATACACAGTGAATGATTTTCTCAAAGTTTTTGTCTTTTTGTTTCTCAAATAATTCACATGAATGTTTTGTCAAATCCTGCTGCTTTCTGCTCTGTGTTGACTTAAATGTGAGACACCTCCTGCATGGTCACTGCCATCTGATCTCAATTCAAGATTACATTTTACAAACCTGCAGTGGGAAATTAATTGATATTTCTGTCTGATTGATATTTGGCAACTGAACTGCATGGTATCTAGATTGGACGAGATGTTCTTTGAAGACTATGTATGACAAAAAGTGTTTCATGGATTACAAATATGCTCAAAGGATTTTCTTATAAATTATAAAGTGAAATTTTGGGAAATGTGTCTACTTCATTTTGTCAATCATTGTACAATATCAAGTCTTAACTGACGCGGTACTATTTCTGGATTGAATTAAATTTTTGTATGTGATTGGACAATGCAGTTGGAAAAAGTTTTCAATTAATGATCCACTTCCAGCAACAATACTTTTTTTCTTTCTGGAATTCATATAATTCCAGACATGTGCTCCAAATGTAGCGGAGAAGGCCCGTTCTATATTCCCCTTTTCCCAGTGAACGTAGTACCTCTCCCATGCTGAATATGAGATTGGATAGAAACGTTTTGTGATCCATATAGAGATGCCATTGCATTCCTTGCCAATGAAGGTGGCTAGTTTACTAGTATTGCACCATTTCTTCAGCACACGGGTGATCAGTTGAGGACCCTGTTGACCCCAAATATCCCCATTGTAATGGGCCACAAAATCTTCCATGCAATTCCATAAAAATGTATGATGCTTATGATAGAAACCAAGTGCCCCATTACTGAATGTTCCTGGGCTCTCTGGACATGTAAAGTTGGCAAACGGCATAGACCTCAGTGATATAATGTCAGTATCCAGGTAGGTTCCCCCATATTTCCAGAGCAGTGCCAATCTGCAGCCATCAGCAAGTACATGTGCCCAGTACCTCTCCTTCTCTGGTTTTACCTGTGGTATAATGGATAAAGACAATTTTGATATTTTATGTTAATTTTTATTTTTTCTAAAACATCTCTTGTCCAGACTCTGGCTCTTGCTGAAGCTAATGACAGTTCAGTCAGACAGCGCAGTGTGCAGTGGCTGCAGCCAACACACAAAAACACTGCAACCAGTACACTGAGGGAATGTGTGAAATGTTCGCTCCACACAATCCCACACTGAAGAAGAGGAATGTTCCATCCAAAGACCCCTGTAAATATACTCCAGAGCTGTCCCTCAATCCAGATTAATTTGGTGGTTCCACTCCTTGGGAAAGAATTTTAACCTGTCACCTTTGTTCCTCACTGAGAAAGAAAGTTGCAGTATTGTAAAGGTAGAAACAAGTCATTCAGCACATCTCATCCATCAGCTGACTGCACTCATTTACACTAATCCCATTTGGAGTCATACAGTCCAGAATTAAACAGTTTTACAGCACATAAACAGGTCCTTTAGCACAAATCTGCCTAACCGACCTCATCCCATTTGCCTGCATTTAGCCCATATCCCGCTACCAGGGGATCCCAACCCTTTTTATGCCATGGACCTCTCCATGGATCCCAGGTTGGGGACCCCTGCCTTTCCTGCGCAAGTTACCTGCATTTGCTCTGTAGCCTTCTCCATCTTGACAATTCAAGAGTTTGTCTAGACCAGGGGTCGGCAACCATTACCACTAAAAGAGCCATATGGACCCATTTCCCACAGAAAAGAAAACACTGGGAGCCACAAAACACGTTTGACATTTAAAATGAAATAACACTGCATACAATGTGTTTTTTTTTTGCCTTTATGCTATGTATAAACAAACTATAATGTGTTGCATTTATGAAATTGATGAACTCCTGCAGAGAAAATGAAATTACATTTCTGTATGCAACAAAAACATTTTGAAATCTGAAAAAAGACATTGGGTTGAAGGTTACTCCATGGTTAGCCTACCTTCGATTGAAAAATTAAAAGAAATCACTCACTGGCGGGTGTCAGGGATTGGCAGTGGTGACGTATATTAATAGCGATAAAAAACATGTTGTGGCAGTGTGCTACACGCAGCGCTAAAATAACGACACTGCAGTCAAAGATAACTTTATTCAAACTAAACAGCCTTGCTTTAAAGCCTCCCTCAACCCACCCCCCGTGGGCGCGGATGCTCCAAAAGACACGTACTCACAAACCCCTGTAGGCTATCTCCCTTAGCCGGAACGGTGGCTAATTGTGAGCCGGTTCAGATGTGCCAGGAAATGGGGTTGTCACAATGTTTTATTTAGATTGTACAAGATCACCATAATCTCAATTTTTGAATTACATTTCAAAAACTAACAAACCACGGGGAGCCGCAGCACAGAGATGAAAGAGGCGCATGCGGCTCTGGAGTCACGGGTTGCCGACCCCTGGTCTAGACACTTCTTGAATACTATGAGAGTACTAACCTCCATTACTTTCTTATTCCAGATTGCAACCACAGTCTTAACATAAACTCAGGCATTTCCTTTGTATAATACCAGTTTATTTTATGTATTTTTTACTATCTGCCCTCGCTATTCCCCTTATTATTTTGGATATCTTCATCATATCACTCGTCAACCTCAGAATTTGAACTGTCTACAGTACACACCATTCACACTAGATTTAGACATGAAGTATACACACAGACTGACAATGTCCCCTGTGAATGCTGATTTGGAATGCTGGTCATATTTTTCTGCCTCAGAAAAATTGTTGGCAATTCACAGTCCACCACAATATATGGTGTACTATAAAGAGGATAATTTGGACATCTGGAAGTTCTCACCATGTGAGCTATACAGAACTTTAGATGCTTGCTGGAGAGCAAAGAAACTATTGCTCTACACCATTTCTTGCCTTTTCTTTTTATGTAGTATTATGTCTTATTATGCACTATGCATTTCTTTTCTAATTTATCATAATATCATAACATCAGAATTTATCATACCTACTGCTGCTGAGAAACAACAGATTTCATGACACTTGTCAGAGGTAATAAAACTGATTCTGATTCTGTGTCCACACTTCCCATCCCTACTCACACCATCAACCCCTTCTCATCTGGATCCACTTACCACTGACCAGCTCTCACAAGAGCACCTCTACTCTTTTAGAAGTTTTGACAGGTTCAACACATCATCAAAACCCTTGACAAACCTCCCTACCCACACAGTGGAGAGTGGCTTGACTGGTTATACCACAGCCTGCTATGGAAACACCAATTCTCAGGAATGGAGACATCTACAGTAAGTGTTGGATGCAGCCTAATCCATCGAAGGCAAAGCCCCCATCACCATCCAGTACATTTACAAACAGCGCTGACACAAGAAAGCAGCATCCATCATCAAGAATGAAAAAAAAAAGAATGTCCACCATCCAGGTCAGGCACTTCTCTCAGTGCTACCATTGGGCAGGATATGCTGTAGCCTTAGGTTCCATGCCACCATGTACAGGAACATTGTTACCCTACAACCATTGAGCTCCTGAGACAGTGTGGATCACTTCACTCACCCTAAATCTGAACTTATTCCACAACCTACAAACTCACTTTCAAGGAGCCTACAAATCATGTTCTCACAGCAGAGATATGTAGACATTATTGAGTTAGATCGGTGGGAGTAATTTAAAAGGAGATCATTTTTTCTTCAACTGTTTTGTCAAAGCACGACTGCACAGGCATGTGGACATCATCGAATTAGACAGGTGGGAAGAATTTAAGATGACATCTTTATAGAACAGGTATCAGAGTAGAGGGGAATCATAGTAAAAAGGCGTTGGCTCAATGGGGTTTCAGTGATAACATGTCGATCTTGTGAAGAATAGGAACAGGAAGTATGTCTGTGAGGTCGGTGTTCTGTACTGGGTGTTGGATGTGGGATGTCCGGGAGACAACATCACATCTCAGACCATGTGAATTAGATGTCCCAAAGCCTGCCAGAAAGCAGAGTGGCAAAGATTTGATGAGGACAGAGATCTAGTGTTGGAAACAGTGGCCAAAGGTGGTGTGGAGAGGAGATTGCAAATAATGACAACAGCGATCTTAACTATGGCAGCAGAAAGATTTGGTACGGAGGAAGAGAATTGGGCCAAACAGCTATATGTTAGAAACAACAGAGCCACCAAAATCCACAACATCCAGAAATAACTCAAAGCGCTCGAGCAACAACATAAACTGGCAACCCGTGAGGACAGGGCACCACTGGAAGCACTGCGTGTGATGCTGAGGAAAAGGATCTTAACTCCGAGAAGAATGGAGCAACATCAGAGGCGCAGGAGAGAAGGAGCACAGAAAAGGTCTGCATTTATCAGTAACACATTTCAGTTCACCAAACAGCTGCTGGGTCAGAAGAGAAGCAGAAAGCTGTCCTGCACAGAGGAACAGATGGACCACCATCTTTGAAGCACCTTCAGTAACCCGGACAGAGAAGTTGAACTGGGAGGCTGTGATGCCCTCATCGCCCCCACAGAACCAACAGAGGCTTTCAACCTTCAAGAGCCTCTTTTCAAGGAGGTTTAGCAAGTAGTCAAGAGAGCCAGATTTGGCTCAGCACCTGGTCCGAGTGGCACTACCTACAACACCTACAAATGCTGCCCCCAACTCCTCAGGTTGTTGTGGAGAATCCTCAAAGTCATCTGGAAGAGAGGCAAAGTACCCAAACAATGGAAGTATGCAAAACAGAGTGTGGATTCCAGAAGAAGAGAACTCCGAGAACATCGGCCAGTCTAGGATAATATCCTTGCTGAGTGTTGAAAGTAAGATCTTCTTCAGCGAGGTGGCAAAGCGCCTAACAGAGTACTTCCTGAGGAACAATTACATTGATGCCTCCGTCCAGAGGGGTGGTGTTCCAAGGGTACCAGGCTGCTTGGAACACACTGGAGTCATCACACAGCTCCGGAGAGAGGCCAGAGGGAATAAGGATGACTTAGTGATTTTGTGGTTGGATTTGGCCAATGCCTATGGATCAATCCCCCAGAAGGTTGTTGAAGATGCTCTGAAGAGGCACCGTGTTCCTGAGGGAATCAGAGACCTCCTTACGGACTACTACAACGAGTTCCACCTGAGAGTCTCAACAGGGCCAATAACATCAGATTGGTGCAGGCTGGAGATTGGTATCATCACAGGCTGCACCATCTCAATCACCTTTTTTGTCCTGGCAATGAACATGCTGGTAAAATCTGCAGAGCCAGAGTGTCAAGGCCCGATATTAAGATCTGGGATCTGCCAACCACCAATTTGAGCCTTTATGGACTACGGAGTCAGTGCCAGGTGTAGGTGGATTCTTAAGGGGCTGGAAAGGTTGATGAGCTGGGCAAGGATGTCTTTTAAGCCTGCAAAATCAAGATCTGTAGCGCTGAAGAAGGAGAGCGTACAGGAGAAATTTTGTTTCTCTATTGAGGATATTCCAATTCCTACCATCACAGAGAACCCTGTTAAAAGTCTTGGGAAGATGTTTGTTGCAACACTCCGAGATAAAGCGGCAATAGGAAACACCTGTGGGGAGTTTGAACAATGGTTGCAAGAGGTGAGAGGACTGGCCTTCCAGGGCGGTTTAAGGCATGGATTTACCAGCACAGTATACTACCAGGAATCCTCTGGCCAATGCTCCTCTGTGAGTTTCCAATTTCCACTGTTGCTGAATTAGAGACTGTCGGTTCCTCTGAAGATGGCTGGGTTTACCAAGGAACATCAGCAGCATCGCTCTGTACAGGAATAACTGCAAACTGAAGCTCCCCTGAAATCCATCGAGGAGAAGTTCAAGGTTTTGCGAGCAAGAGAGGTGCTGGAGTTCCAGGAATCTTCAGATCTGGAGGTTGCCAGAGCAAGAGTGGCAGTGAGAACTGGAAGAAAGTGAAGAGCAGAAGATAAGGCGCGACTGCGCCACAAAGAGCTGGCGGGGGCAGTTGCCAAGGGAAGAGTTGGACTTGGAAGCCTTGAAGTTCCCCATTTTGACAAAGCACAAGGGAAAGAGCAATGAGAATGAAGTAAGGGCAGCTGTGGAGGAGGAGAGGACCTGCAGAGCAGTGGCAATGAAACAGCAAGGAGCCCGGACCAAATGGGAACAGGTGGTCGGGTGAAAGATCACATGGAACGACCTCTGGAAGGTGGATCCACACCGCATCAAGTTCCTTATCCAGGCTGTTTATGACGTCCTTCCTAGCCCATCCAACCTGCACGGCAGGGGCTTTGTTGAACAACCAGCTTGCCCCCTCTGTGAGAAGACTGGTACACTAGAGCATATTCCCAGCCGCTGCCCCAGAACTCTTGCTGATGGCCGTTATCGAAGGTGGCATGACCAGGTCCTCCGGACAATTGCTGAGACAATCTGCAGCACCCTTAACATCTGCCGGAAAACAAGTCCGGCCAAGTATACCATCTGCTTTGTCAAAGAGTGGAAAAAAACTAACAGAACACCAGAAAGCAAGAGGGTTGCTCTTCACTGCGCAGGACTGGAAGCTAAAAGCAGACCTGGGAAAACAGCTGCATTTCTCTCCCCACATCACAGAGCCTACATTGCGGCCCAACATTGTGTTGTGGTCCGACTCATCAGAGCACATTCTTATGCTTGAGCTTACAGTTCCATGGGAAGAATGCACGGAGGAGGCCAATGAGCGGAAAACAGCCAAGTATGAGGATCTGATGAACAACTGCCAAAGAAGAGGCTGGGAAGCAATGTGTTGGCCCGTGGAGGTCGGGTGTCATGGCTTTGCAGGCCAGTCACTCTGCAACTACACACTGCACTTGGAATCACGGGAGAGGGAAGAAGGAGAGCCATTTCTACCACCACAGATGCAGCAGAGAAAACATCAAGATGGCTCTGGATAAAGAGGGCAGATCCGTGGGTTGCTGCTAGGGCACAGGCCGGGGTCTGATCAACCCCGGTTGGGGCACCTGGGTGAGCATGTATTATGCTGATAGACCCGAAGCACCTGACGACCCCAGGTAACATCACAGATGATATGCCCTAGCTTAGCATCATGCAGATGTTTCTGTAAGAACAGAAGGGTCAGAACATGATGGAATTTTGGTTAATGTGGGGATCTCATGCTTTAAACTTGCAAAATGTTCTTTACTTCTGCATGATGAGAATTCTTTGTTTTAAATTTTGAGAGTAATGCATTTGCTCAATATTTTGGCAATGGTTTAACCCTTAGGTAAAGAGATTTTCTGGAATGGTTTGAAGAGTGAATGATTTGTATGTTTTAATTTTGTAAAATGTAGCCACATGTGAGTTCACTTGAAAGAATGTGTCTGTATGTGAGACAGAGAAAGAGAGAGCAAGAACAGTTTTAAAAACATTGTGCCCTGAAGTGATTGTATTAATGTGTTAATGTGTCAGCGGCCACCACAAAGCAGTTATTTTTCTTCTCTTTGGTTCTTCAGAAAATGTGTAAAAGTTTTTCTTAGTGTGTTATGGTCCTGCCCGGATCCCGCATTCTGGGTCTTGATCCGGTCCACGGACTCCGGACTCTGGGTCTTGTAGCCATTCCTCCTTTCACCCTTAAGCCCAAATAGGATCATCTTGGCTTAAGGAGATGCACATGATGCCTATCGGCTGGGAGGTGTATATAAGGGGCTCTGGGACTGAGTGTAGTTGGGGGTTGTACTGTTTGTGCTAGTCTGTCTGGTTCACTTTGTTCTCACTGTTATGCTGTTTGCCTGTCTATCCTGTTTTGACCTGGTTGTCCTGTTTGCACTGGTCACCCTATTTATCCTATTCTGACCTGGTTGTACTGGTTACCCTGTTTACCCTGTTCTGACCTGTGAATCATGTTTGTCCTGCTTGTTCTGTTCATCCTGGCTTGGAGTACCCACTGTTAATCAACTAGTTCTGTAAGTCCATTCTTGTAGCCACCCTAGACTGAGCTCCCTTCTGATCCCTTGCCTCTGTTGGGTAAGCCTGGCTGGACTGCTGTTGCCCAGTGGGGAACTCTGACCCTTTCCTACCCCTTTCTTCTGATGGGTGGTGTACCACACCTGCCCAGGTGCCCTGCAACCTGTCCAGGCCCCTGTGCTCCTGCCTGGGAGGCCAGGCCCTGCCCAGAAGTTATGTGGCTTTCCCAGAAGACTCTGTACCTTTCCTACCCCTTGCTTCTGATGGGTTGTGCCCTGCATCCTGCCCAGGCCCCTGTGTTCCTGCCTGGGAGGCTGGGTCCTGCCCAGGAGTTATGTGGCCCATCCAGGTGGCTATCCTCCCAGCATTCCTTGTCCCATAGACCCATCCTCTAGCCCAGCCAAGGTCCTCCCTCGCTACGAACTATCTCTGAACCTCAGGATCACTTTTGAATGCCACGTCCCTCATGCACACCACGGTCTCCCCATCTTGTTCTATCCTTTAAGTTGTTCCTGTCCTGCTCCTAGTACATCAGTTCCTGCATCCTACATTTGGGTCCAGTCTACATGTCCCCCTGTGACATATTGAAAATTAACTGTTTTAAGTGTAAAGGGGGTTTCTTTTTTTTTCTTTGTTACTGTGTATGTTAATCAAAATGGCTTCTTTGTTTTTTTAAAGTAGGAATGCTTTGTTGCAAGAGAGTGCTGGAAGCTTATTTGGGTTAAAATTTACTGATAATGAGAATTGTATTCCTTTGTAAACCAATTGGGATTAATGTTCTTTCTTCTGAGTCTGTAAGCTATTGTTGACGGGCTTTTGGGGAGTTGGCACGAGGGGGTGAGAGAGAGAGGATGTGATGCTGTAAACTGGGTGAGGAATGGACCTCAAGCAGGGGCCCAAGGCAGGAGGTACTCGGAGGAGAGGGGATGAAGATCGATGTGCTTGGCTGGCCACTTCGGGTGGTCCAGAGCTGCGAGTTGGAGTTAGGAGGGGATCGAATGGTGGCCAGAACACTTCAGTAATTGAGCTCCAACGGTTGTGCACGAAGTGGTTTGGACTTTGATAAGTTTGGTGGCTTTTCTTTATTTTCTTTTCCTTCATATAGACTGTATAGTTATTAATCAGTTATAGTAATCTTTATAAATTGTAATTATTTAATCGCATATGGTGTCCTGTTTGTTATTTGGCAAGGCGGGGACATCACACAGCATCTGCACAAGCTGATTACCCAGTTTGGTGGGGCTGAAGGCTGCTCCCCCTAAACGAGAACGAGCTGAGCGAGCCTGAGGCGACCCGGGGGTTACATTGTGGGGGCTCATCCGGGATTGATTTCTGTTTCAGCTGTGTGATCACCCTCTTTAAATTATGTCTGCAGCGAAGAGCTGGTGCGCCTTTGCGGGTGTGTGATTGCTGGTTATCTCTGCATGTGTGTTGGGTGGGGTGGCTGTTGGTACCCCGGAGGGCGTTGTTCGAGTTCCGACTAGCGTTGACGAAATGGTGGTGGGGCAATGGGCTGTCCATGCTGTTAAGAGTGGGGAAGGACTGGTGGGTATGTTCCAGCTATGGTGGGCCCCTCTCAGTTGTTGGGTGCGTGGCAGTGCTTGGCTGAGGGAAAGCGACAGGGATTGGTTGAAAGTTTGAGTAGGCGGGCTGGTGATGTTGTTAGAACTATCGCGTACAATTACCTCGAAATAACAGCTGCCAGTTCTGGGAAAGTGTGGGAAAATGCGTTTGGTTCGACTGGAAGTCAAATGCCGCAGCTGGGGGGCTTACCATATCTGTGGCAGGAGATTGGTGGAAAGTTTTTAGGGTATCCCTTTTGGCCAGGGGGGCAGATAAATTGCTTGCGGTGCCAGGGAGATCTGTCGAGGGAATCAGCTCCTCCCTCAGTTGTTCAGTTGATCCGAGAGATGTCGGGAAACTTAGAGGAGGCCCAGTGGGGGAATGGCTTGGGGTCTCTGGGGGAGCACGTTCCCAGCAATGTACCAAGGAACTCCCAAAAGGAACAGACCCTATTCCTGAAGGCATAGAGGGACCACGCACTCAGGTGTCGTTACGGATGGATGGAAGCCAAGTTAAAGCCATCCTCGACACTGGGGTGCTGGTTAAGTTACTGTACAGTTGGTTTTATAACCGTTATTGAAAGCATTTACCCTTGACGACATTGAGGACACTGGAGATTTGGGGTACCAGTGCCGGTGATTATCCAGGCGATGGTTGTTGGTTAGTGAAAATGGAGTTCTTACAGGTGACTGAGGTTTGTGAATCGTTAATGCTGATGTATCCGGACACTGTTGAGATGGGCAGCGTTTCTGTTCTGGAGAGGGCCAATACCCTGCTGATGTGCTTGGGGGCCTGCCAGGAGGAGGCGGGTGAGCGCTATTTGGAGGCATTGTCAATGCACCTAGAGTTTCGAGCTGCTTGTGCAGACGTGTAGCAGCATTGGGCCTGTACTGAATTTAAATGAGAGCCAATGGTGGTACAGCCTGGGGGAAGTATCTGAGGGTGAGACCCTCTTAGAGGACGCTGCAAGATACCATGAGGGAGGGGCGTTGACCGCTGAAGACACCTCGGTGAGAGAGAGGTTGCGGTGACTGGCACCTACAGCCATGGAAGATGTAGGCAGCATATGTGTGGATTATATTGCGTTGAAGAGGCGCGCTGTCAGTGATCAGAATATGGCCCTGAGGGCCGAAGAGGCGATGGCCTGTCTGAGTGGTGCGCAGTGGCTTAAGGTGCTGGATCTGAGGAGTGGATGTTGCCAGATCCCGATGAGTGAGGCCGACAAGGAGAAGACGGCCATTATAAGTTCCCTAGGATTCTTCCGGTCCGAAAAGATGCCACAGGGCATATCCAGAGCCCTTGCAACCTCCCCGTGGGGCATGTGGAAGACCATGGGGGATGTGGAGATGTTTGGCGTTTTGGCAGATGTGGATGACCTCGTATTTGGATTTGCCTCGGGAAAATATGAAGTGAGGTCGTTGCAGGAGCAGCTGAGAACTACAGATTTAAAGTGTTTTCTGGACATGTGCCAGGGCTGGCGAAGGTCGCAGCTTGTGAGTGACTGTCTCTACGGAATCAAGTTTGAAATGAAGATGGAGAGACTGGAGAAAGTTGATCTGGAAAAAGTCATGAGGAAGAAGCTGGAGAGAAGTGCAGTGAACACTGAACTGGAGGCTGACCAATCTTTAACTGCTGCTTTTCAGGTTGAGTATGGAAGAAGCTGTTGAAATAATTGTGTCCCAGATTGAGAAGGCCGGGATGCATGAGTCAGAACTGCTGAGCCTGTGGCGAGAGTTGCAGGGGACAGAGAAGAAGCTGATATCTCGATTGCAGGAGGCTGAAGAGACTGCAGGGGCAGTGCAGGCCACGTGTTTGCATTTGGAGAAGATCAAACAGCAGCTACCGATCGCAGAAATGAGGAAGAATAGGGATTTGAAGGATGATGTGCTGGATGTGTGGTATATGCTGCCTTTTGCTGACTTTCCCTCGATTGAGGAAGATACCTTTGGCTCTTCTCCCACTGAGTCAGGTGTAGTGGGGAGGGTTAGCTGTGTGCTGTGGGGGGCATGAGTGAGAGGTTAAGAGAGGAGTTGGTAGCGGGCCCGAGGTATCCCCAGTTGTGTCCAAGCCTGAAGGGTTTAGGTAAGGGGGTACAGAGATCTCAGAGGGTTAGGAAACTCCAAGAGAAGTTGGCCTATGTAGCGCCTGAGGAACAGCGCGTGAGGTTTACTCTTTGGGAAGCAATGTCACTGCTCGTGCCTGGGTTAGGGTTTGTGTTGGCAGGAAGAGTGGGCGAGTTATTTAATAGTCATGAAGACATGACTTTTATTTGCTGGGGGGAGAGTGTAAAGGGGGGGGGTTTCTTTTTTTTATTTCTTGCTGCGTATGTTAATCAAAATGGCTTCTTTGTTAAAAGTAGGAATGCTTCTTTGTTGCAAGAGAGCGCTGGAAGCTTGTTTGGGTTAAAATTTACTGATAACAAGAATTGTATTCCTTTGTAAACCAATTGGGATTAATGTTGTTCTTACTTCTGGGTCTGTAAACTATTGTTGGCGGGCTTCTGGGGAGTCGGCGTGAGGGGGTGAGAGAGAGAGGACTCGATGCTGTAAACTGGGTGAGCAATGGACCCAAGCGGGGATCCGAGGCCAGGAGGTACCCCGAGGAGAGGAGACGAAGATAGATGTGCTTGGCTGGCCACTTCGGGTGGTCCTGAGCTGAGAGTCGGAGTTCGGAGGGGATCGAATGGTGGCCAGAAGACATCAGTAATTGAGCTCCAATGGTTGTGCACGAAGTGGTTTGGACTTTGATAAGTTTGGCGCCTTTTCTTTATTTTATTTTCCTTCATATACTGTATGGTTATTAATTAGTTACAGTAATCTTTAAAAATTGTAATTATTTAATCGCATATGGTGTCCTGTTTGTTCTTTGGTGGGGCTGGGACATCACACAGCTTCCACACAAGCTGATTACCCAGTTTGGTGGAGCCAAAGGCTGCTCCCCCTAGACAAGAACGAGCTGAGCGAGCCTGAGGCGAACCAGGGGGTTACATAAGTTTTGCAGTTATTGGGGAAGGTTGAAGGAAGAACAGTGCAAGCATGGAATTTTGTCTTTCGTCTTGACTCTGTTCTTGGTTTGCGTTTCTTTATTTGTTTTCGAAGGAATTGATTTGAGAGGATCCTGGATTACACGTTGGCCTTGTGTAATCTAGGTTCAGATGGAAATACGTGCATTTCTATTCTGAATATGAGATGCTCACATTTCAAAGGGAAATAGGCATTCAAGGAAATTACTCATTGGTGGCTAGTTAATTAAGAATTTCAATTTAACACCAGCTGCTGGATGTTCAAATTAAAATATCTTGTTCAGTCAGTCTTGGCACTACAGGGTTGAGATGTAGTTATAAACGGTATCAACATTTCTACCTTCTTTGCAGATAACATTCATTGTACTGGAGAACCTCATGGGTGTCAGTATATAACAGCAGATTAACCCAAGAAAACATTTGTATCAAAATAATGAGGGAGTAGAGGAAGATCAGACAAAGTAATGACGAAGGACACAGACACAATGGAAGAAAAACCCGATTTAAAAAATTTTTGTAGATGCCCTCTCGTCAATACAGATGGGTGAGAGAAGAACTGGAGGTGGCATATATGAACAGGATCACGACAGCTAGAAAAGGTGGAGCATAACCTCAATTTACCCAATATCATGAGTGCCCAGGCAGCAGAATTAGTAAATGTGGCATTTGTGCTTAGTCACCCAGAATGTTTTCCACCTGGATCAGCCATACAACTCTGATAGTACTTACGTTTGTAATTGCCTAACAGAATATTTGCCTCTGTGGGAAGCAAGAGGATTTATTTCAGATGTTGGAAAGCCCCTCCCATCTGTTTCTCCATCGCTGTATATACTTGAGGAAGCAAAGGGGAAAGAATACGGACTCAGAAAGGTGACGGCTCACTCAAAGCTGTTCTCTATGGGAAATAGGAAGGCTGATGAGTTAGTAAAGCAAGGTGCTTTAAATTGGCAGGAATGGCAGCCACAGAGATGGGAAGACAGAAGGAATAGTTTAAGGTCATAAATTTAATTGAGAAGCAGAAGAAAGATAAAGAATTTAAAAAATTAATAGATGGAGCAGGGTCAGAAACATACAAGGAGCAAAAGGACATACGTGTCATGGATGAAGTAGTCCATCATGAAATGAAGTTTGTGCTCCCAGAGGAAGGAAGAAAAATGATGATCCATTGGTACCACAATCTATGAGTACACCAGGGAACCAATAGCACCCTGGAAAAGATAAAGGAGATGTGTTTGTGGCCTTGGATGAAGGACAGTGTGGAGCACCATGTCAAGGCTTGCTTGATTTGTGCGCAATACATTCCTGATAGAAATGTTAGAAAGGAGCCCTGTGACCTACCATAACAGTAAAGGGACCTTGGATGAACTTGCAGAGATATTACGCTGGACATTTGCTACCCACCAAGGATACAGGTGTCTTGGCTCGGTGGACGTGTTCCCAATGAAGACAAACATGGCCAAAGCCACTCAAAAATTTTATTAGAAGGGGTTTTCACTCACTGGGAATTACTTCAGCGTATCAAATTGGATCAAGGCACACATTTTACAGCCCTCCCTCATAATGTAAGATGTCATGGCACTTTTTGTGATCAAGCAGAGATTGCCATACCCTATAACTCACAGTCTAGTGCAATTGTGGAAAGTACCAAAGGAACATTAAAAAATATAGTCAAAATAATGCAACAAAATGGAAGAACAGGGCAGGTAGTTTTGCCTTATGAACTGATGATAACAAAGAATACAGTGTTATACACCCCAATAAGCACATGACAAGAGATGTGAGAGATTTGGAGGACATGTTATGATTTGACTTGTCAGAACCCAAATTAGATGGAATAGTGTCAGAGAAGTGGGTACAATCAGATGTAGAAATAGAGAAAGAGGCCAATTATGTGGCAGCCCATTATTTCCATTTAAGTTTCTTTTGTTTCTTCTTCACTCTCTCTTGGTTAGTACATAGTTAGAGCAGGGAGAATGGCTCCAGGTTCTGTGTTATGATCCTTTTTCTGAGATGTGGGAATTCTGGGAGACCTCCAGCATCCCGGATACCACATCTGCATCAGCTGCACAGAACTGTAGCTCATCAGAGATCGTTTAATAAATAATCTGCAGCTCTGTGATCTCCAACTTAAATGGAAAACTGAGGAGGTGATAGATAAGAACTACAGGAAGGTAGCCACCTCTAAGTTGCAGGAGGCAGGTACCTGTGTGACTGTCAGCAGAGGGAAAGGAAATGGGCAGCCAGTACAGAGTACCCCTGTGGCTATTCCCTTCAATAATAAGTTTAGCATTTTGGACACTGCTATGAGCGGGGTACCTACTGGAAGGAGCCGCAGTAACAGGTCAAAGGCATTAAGTGCATCTCTGTGGCTTGAAGTGAAGTGGGGAGAAGAGGACAATAGTGGTGTCAGCAGATTCCAGTCAGAGCAGCAGAGACAAGGTTCTTTGTATGCAATAAACACACCTGGATGATATATTGCCATCCAGCTGCCAGTGTCAGAGACTTCTCTGATTTGGTTTATGGCTTTCTAAAAGGTGGGGGAGGAGTGAGTAGCCAGATGTTTCAGTACATATTAGATGGAATAGTGTCAGAAAAGTGGATACAATCATATGCAGAGATGGCAAAAGAGACCAATTATCTGGCAACCATCAACTATGAAAGAAGAGGCAACAGAGTAAAGCTGACTTGGACCAAAAGTTGTCCCATAGAATTAAGTCCAGGAGAAAGTGACAATTAAAATGCACAAACCCACCTCATTTCTAAATCCAAGGTTTGCAGGGCCCCATGAAAATTATAGACAAAACAAAGCCATCAGTATACAGGATGCTGATTTCTCCAAATAAAAGTGGATGGTACCATGTCCCCAATTGAAAGTTGTGGGGGAGCAACAGGAATATTATCATCACTGGCACATAACAGTTGATGTAGATGATGTTCCCAATTTTGGAGACCTGGTGATCAATGAATGTGGTAATTCTGATCTGAGGAAGATTTGAGATTGGAACTGCTGTTCCAAATAGATTGGAACTGCTTTTTCCAAGTAGATTACAATAGATTTGAACAAGATGGATTTTTTCCATTCTCTCATTCTGAGAATCAGGGAAGTTTTGTTAAGAAAATTAAGAAAAAGTTGAAAACATATTGGTTCTTGCCACCCCAATCCAGGAAAGAATTTGGGTGGCAAAAAAAAAATGGATGGCTTGAGTCCAAAGACAATTGGGGACCTGAATTGGATAGGCTAGTAAACTATGAAATAGAAACTATGAATGTAAAATGATATACAATTGAAAATTAAAACCAGAGATAAGAGCAGAAATTACAGTTATATTTTACAGGAGAATAATGTAAAATTGACTACCTACAACCTCAACTAGCTGGAACTACACCAGATCCTAAATTCAGTGAGATGAAGCATAACACAAAGGAATATTACTATTACTTTATTGTCGCCAAACAATTGATACTGGAGCATGCAATCATCACAGCAATATTTGATTCTACACTTCGCGCTCCCTGGTGTACAAATCGATTGTAAATATAATAAAAATTTTAAAATATAAATCATAAATAGAAAAGGGAAAGTAAGGTAGTGCAAAAAAAAGGATCAGTGTATCCAGATATAGGGGAAGTTGTCACGTTGTAAGGGTATCAGTAAGCATAGTTAATTTTAGAACTGAAATATGGTTCCTGAATGGTGCCTGTCTACAATGAGGCAATTATTTACTCACTTTCTTGGGAGACAGCTAAGCGGCATTGAGTTCAAGTCAATCAAAAATTGAAAGAGAGGACTATTGGAATTCAACGAAGTATGTTATGCATCAAGGTTTGCAATGGTCAATATTTTAGATATAGCAGAGTTAGGAAACCAGATCTAGACCCTTCCACAGAAAATGCAGGATATAACTGGAGAAAATTATCGGAATCAGATACAGAGTAGTCAAATTGATTGGAGTGCATCACAGGTCATTCTGAATTCAGTTAATCTTCTGAAGTCCTTCAAGATATCATGAATTTGATAAGGCCACACTCCGGTTGGAGAAACAAGATCTTACTTTTTATCTGGCTAGCCTCCGATGGCATGAACATCGATTTCACGATCTTCTGATAACACCCCCCTCCCTTCTCCTTCACCATTCCCCATCCCCTATTCTCTCACCTTATCTCGTTGCCTGCCCATCACCTCCCTCTGGTGGTCCTCCCCACACTTCCTTCTTCCATGGCTTTCTGTCTTCTCCTATTAGATTTCCCTGTATCTCTTTCATCAATCAACTTTTCAGCTCTTTACTTCAGCCCCCCCCCCCCCACTACTGGTTTCACCTATAACCTTGTGTTTCTCCCTCCCTTCCCCCCAACATTTAAATCTACTCCTCATCTTTTTTTTCTCCTGTCCTGCTGAAGGGTCTTGGGCCCAAACATTGACTATTCTTTGTCGATGTGCCTGAGACTTTCAGGCCCCTGTATTTCTGACCAGGTGATATTGAGATCATTGAATTTCTCATAATTTCCACAGACACACTGCATTAAAGGTGCTATTGTGAAAAAATAATTTGAGTCAAATGATTAGTTAATGAAATGAAATTGTATCTTGTAATTGGTTACCTTTTGATACCAGCTTTTCAATGGAGTCCCTTCAAACAGTTCAGTGACATTCAAGGATAGAATGGTGACATTCCTCACTGATGAGAGCAATGGGATGCCTTTGTACTCAGGCTGTGGATACTGGCTCAAGTTGCCACTGAATCCCTTCATGAAGTAATAGATTGGTTTGTCTGGGTTTCGGAGAGCAGCAGACTCCACTGAACACACCACTAATGGTGTCGGCTCTACGTTGTCAGTCGACTCCACAAACGTAATCCCGGGTTTCTTGTCTGGGGATGCAGAATCAGAAACTTTTGTACCAAAATTGTTTTTCATCTGAGCTATTCTGAAATAGCTTTGAATGGAATAATATCGGTCCCATTCACAGCATCTGTATAGCAAACCTGAAACTGCAAATACTAAGACAAGGAAACAGCCCTTCTTCATGAGGATCATGACCTAGAGTTGAGATGTTCTTTCAAAGAGTCCTGGGAATAAATAAATGCAAGCTTTTTTAACGCATTTCCCATAATATTTAAGATGTTCACTGCCAGCAACAAGACTGCTGGCTAGCTGACTGGTTTATTTGCATTAGACATTGAAACAACTTGTATTTGATGTGATTAGACTGATTGGAGCAATTGTATTTATTAACATTAGCAAGAACTTTTTTTATGTTCAAAACAAATAGAAACACAATGATCCTGTATTGTGTTACAAGGGGTAAGGGGATATGGGATCGGGGTATGGAGAGAAAGGAGGTACAGGGTTCTGAGTTGGATGATCAGCCATGATCATACTGAATGGCAGTGCGGGCTCGAAGGGCCGAATGGCCTACTCCTGCACCTATTTTCTATGTTTCTATGTTTCTACAGTCTCTTAATTGAGATCAATAGCAATTTAACTAGTTAAATAACTAGTGGTTAAATAACATCAACCTCTCACTCCATGTCAAAAGACCCAGGAACTGACTGTCAATTTCAGGAGAGGGAAACCAGAGGACCACGAGTCAGTAATCATTGGAGGATCAGAGGTGGAGAGGGCAGTAACTTTAAATTACTGGGTGTCACTCCCTCAGATGACTTGTTCTGGACCTGTCATATAAATATAATTACAAAGAAAGCAGAATGGCACCTCTACTTCGTCAGAAGTCTGCCAAAGTTTAGCATGTCATTAAAAACTAGGCAAATGTCTATAGATGTGTGGTGGAAAGTGTGCTGACTGGCGGCATTATGGCCTGGTATGGGAACACCAAGGCCTTAGAACATAAAATCTGAAATAGGGAGTGGATTCAGTCCAGTACATCGTGTGTTAGACCTTCTCATCCATTGAGTATATGAAACATTCCCATACAAAAGCACCATCCATCATCAGAGCTTCGACCCACTCCCCCCCAAGCAGTGCTGTTTTCTCCCTGCTGCCATCAGTTAGAAATTACAGGAGTCTCATGACTCAGAACACCAAGTTCAAGAACAATTACTACCCCTCAACCATCAGGCTGTTGAACAAAGGCATTAACATCTGATCTGCATTTGTTGGCTCTAGACCTGTACACACTGGATTTTAGAATAATGAGGGGGAATCTCATTGAAACCTATTGAATATTGAAAGGCCTCAAGAGAGTGGATGTGAAGAGAATGTTTCTGTAGTGGGGGAGTCTAGGATCAGAGGGTTCAGCCTCATAACAGAGGGACATCTTTTTAGAATGGAGATTGGGAGGAGTTTCTCCAGCTAGAGGTGGGGTATCTGTGGAATTCATTGCCACAAACAGCTGTGGAGGCATGTTGTTTTGTATATTCAAAGGGGAGGTTGATGGAATCTTCATTAGTAATGGTATGAAAGGTTATGGGGAGTAAGCTGGAGAATCGAATGGAGAGGGATAATAAATCAGCCATGATGGAATGTTGGCACAGACCAAAAGGCCTAATTCTGTTCCTATGACATACAGTCTTATAAACTTGGCTTTGAAGGAAGAGAGGAAACGTGGAGTGCAGGGTAGACAGGGTAGGCTTGGTGGTGTTGTTGATGAAGGTGCTGTAAGCAGGGAGAGGTCAAGAACATTCGGGTCTCATTTTATCACAAAGGATGTTTCAGCCTTTGCTACTCCACAGTGAACTCAACCTTTTCAGGTCCTCAGTCTTTGATTTTGTATCAAGTGGAGTAATTCTGGTACAAGGCTAGAACATTAATTCACTGTTCCTCTTTTCACAGATGCTGCTTGAATTCAGCAAAGGGAATATTCCTGGATCAATCTGGGCAACAAAACAGTGAAAAGGAAAATATTTCCTGGCAACCATTTCACATTCAGTTCATTGTCAGAGAGAAAATCAGATTTCTCAGTCTTTGACATTTGTTTGTACTGAATCAATTGCTGGACTCTGGTCAGTCCTTTATGCTCTCAATGCATGAGTTAGGAGGACAAAGATTATTTCTTGGTCTTTACTTTGTTTCTTTGCCACTGCCACGGACCTGACTTCAAAGACATCTACTGTCTGCAGTCACCAGGGACACCAAGAGATTAGGAAGGTGCAATAAAAAAATCTTTTCTTCTCACTCCTTGTCTTTGACGGTGTCTCTGTGAGAGACATCAGAACCAGAATCAGGTTTAATATCTCCACCATATGTCGTGAGATTTGTGAAGATCAAATGGCACCTGTTTATTATCCCTGACTGGTGGCTGACATTTGTTACACCAGCACCCAGTCACGATCTGCCCCCCTTAACTAATTAAAACAAAACCTTTAGATTAGATGTGGAATAAATTATCTCCGAAATAAAATTGACTCACAATGTTCTAATCCTATTCAGCTATATGAAGTTACATGAGTGTTTTAAACTGTTGTTTAACATGTAATATTGTTTTAGTATTTCTGATGCTGTTAACTTCCTTCACACTTTTAATGATAAAAAAATTTTATGACAAATAAAATGAATTTTCCTAAAATAACATGAAAACCACATCACGATGACAAGGGATAGGTTTTAAAAGCTATTGCTACCCACCTTGTAGTAACGTGGCTGAATCTGTGATGCTGCTCTGTGAGTCTGTTCTTTGAGTCTGGTTGTATGTTCTAAATGAGGGTTATTAATTTAATGTTCTGAATGTTGAACTTATTACAAAGCACCTCGGTATGATCCCACCAGGAAATATTACGTAACAATTTGCAGTTACATAAAGTGGCAATCAGAAAAAGTTAATGGTTAAACTAATACCCAGCATTGGAAATACTTATCAGATGAGGGAGTCATATTAACAAATAATAAAACCACAAAAGAATTGGTAATGTGAAAACAAGATATATACTGATGAAAGATTAATGACTTCAATGATAACTATTTTTCTCTCCAAGGAAGTTATCTGATCGCTGAGGATTTTTAGTATTTTCAGTTTTAAATGTGATTTTCTGACATCAGTGATTCAATTGATGGAGACATCACAATCTTTAAATCGGCCCAGAGGTGGGGAGCAAAGACTAGGGACAGTAAGACACAAAAGGATGTGATCCCATGGAACCAGGAGTGATTCAATGTTAAAAGGGAGAGGTCAGAGTGAAATGGATTAGTAATTAGAAGTGAAGAAATAAAAAATGAAAATCAAAACCTGCAGATGCTGTTAAACTGAAACAAAAGCAGAAAATTCTGGAACAACTCAATAAGTGAGGCATCATTGGTTAAAAGAGAAACACTCAAAACCACTCGTGATTCAGACAACTCTGGTATTTTGGCAAATTTGCAAGTGTTGTTGTATCTGTAATGTGTGCAAAGAGAAGAGCAGAGTCTAAGCATGAAGTGCTCCTGTGTTGATGATCAGTGAGGAGGAAATATTGTCAATGATCTGCACTGATGGAAATCTTCTGATGAACGTGGTGGATGCTGAGTGTGGACGAAGATTAGCAGCCTGACGTGCTGTTACCTAGATGGTCCAGAACACAGTAGAGGACCAGTGAAACAACGCCTGGTGTTGACCTGATACACTGATAGGCAAATGAAGATGAACCAGCACAATAACCAACTTCATGAAGAACTTGTTATGGTGGATCTAAGTGCTGACAGATGGTCGTTGTTCAGGCAGGTCACTATGCCCTTCTTGGGCATGGTACAATAGGTGCCATTTTGAAGCAGGTGGGACGTTCAGACCACAGATGTGAGATGTACGACACCCTTGAAAACACCAGCCATTGATCTGTACAGATCTTCAGCACTCAGCATTCTCTGAGCTGGAGGCTTCTGACTACTGAAGCAGCTCACCAATCCACCTCACAGCCACTTAAGGCAAAACCTCCATCATCTACTCCATTCCTTTCTTGAATTTAGCTTCTGTAACAAAGAATAAAGTTTCACACACTAAATTCTGAAGGAACTCAGCAAGCCAGGCAAAGAAGAAATTTTATAGACTCTATTGACAGTGCTCAACCTTCATCAATATACAAAGTAGATCATTGATCATGAGTTGACTGACAACGTAGAGCCGACACCATTTGTGTTGTGTTCAGTGGAGTCTGCTGCTCTCTGAAACCCAGCCAAACCAATCTATTACTTCATGAAGGGATTCATGAAGTAAATTAATTGACTCAGATTTTTTTATACAATGACACTGTAGTGTATGTAGCAGAATCAATGTAATGTGTCTTGGGAATTGTGCAAAATGCAGTTCTCCACATCACCTGGTCAGAAGTACTGATTGTAGAGAAAGTCTCAATCACATTGACAAAGATTGTTCCCCTTTTTATTGACTTTTTATAAAGCTAATGTGAATTTTCTTAGCGCCTTTTCTTTACTGTCGAACTTAACATTAACTTAGAATTCAGTTGGTATATATAAATAGAAGTAAATATTGCTCATCTCCAGTGACCCCTGGTGGATCCTTAACTAATGTTTGCCTTCCTCATTCAAATCCATTTTTCCTCAAGATCTAGCAGCATCAGCAGGTCTCAATATGCCTTGTTTGTTGACTTAATCTGCCCATCACATTCTGGTCTTCATTTTCTCATCTAATAAATCTTCTGGGTTCTTTGATTCTTGGTCTTTATTTCCTCAAATAATTCTTTCTCATTAGGTCTGTTCCCTGCTTCAACACATTTTCATTCTATACCTTGTGATTAAACCATAAGACCATCACTCATAGGAAAATAATTTGGCCCATCAAGTCAGTTCCACCATTCCATCAACTCCATACTCCTTCATTCTCTCTGAAATCTTTGACACCCTAAATAATCAAAAACCTATCAACTTCCACTTCATATATCCCGGTGACTTGGCCTACTCAGCTATCTGTGGCAATGAATTCCACCCATTCCCCACACTCTGACTAAAGAAAAATTTCCTCATCTCTGTTCTGAATTGACATCCCTCAGTTTTGAGGCCCTGCCCGCTGATCCTAGACTTACCCACTGCGGGAAGCATCCCCTCCATCTCTACTCTATATAGATCAAAAGGATTCAAATGGTATTGCCCTCATTTGTCTAAATTTCAGTAAGTACAGGCTTAGAGCTATCAAACACTTCTAATAAGTTAACCCTTTCATTCCTGGGATCATTCTTGTGAATCTCCTCTTGACACTCTTCAATGCCAGCATATCTTTGCTTAGATAAGAGGTCCAAAACTGCTCACAATACTCCAAGTGTGGTCTGACCAATGCCATATAAAACCTCAACATTACATCCCTGCTTTCAGATCCTCATGAAATGAATGCTAATATTGCATTTGCCATCCTTATCACTGTCTCAACCTCCAAGATAGCTCTAGGGAATCCTGCATGTGGATTTCTAGGTCACTTTGCACCTCTGATTTTTGTATTTTCTCCCCACTTAGGAAATCGTCCATGTCTTTATTCCTTCTACCAAAGTGAATGGCCATGCACTTCCCTAAGCTGTATGTCATTGGCTACTTTGCGCGTTCCTCTAATCTGTTTAAGTCTTGTGCAGACAGCCTGCTTCCTCAACACTACCTGCCTTTCTACCTATCTTTGTACTGTCCACAAACTTGGTCACAAAGCTATCAATTCCTTCATCCAAATTATTGACATATAACATAAAAAGGAGCGGTCTCAACAGTGATCCTTGCAGCAGCTCACTAGTCTTCAGCAGCTAATGAAAATGCCTGCCTTTATTCCCACTTTTTCCCTCTTGCCAGTAAGCCAATCTTCTATCAAAGCTGGTACCTTTCCTGTAATACCATGTGTGCTTATCTTCTTAAGCAGCCTTATCTCTTTTATCTATCCTGCCTGTTATTTCCTCAAATAATTCCAGTAGACCTGTCTGGCAAGATTTCCTTTTAGAAAGTCATGCTGACTTTGGCCTATTATATCATATACCCACAAGAACCCCAAAACATTTTTCCTTAATAAGAAACTCTAACATTTATCCAACCACTGAATCAGGCTAACTGGCCTGTGATTTCTTTTCTTCTGTCTTCCTCCATTCTTAAAGAGTGGAGTGGCATTTGCAATCCTCCAGACTTCTGGAGCCATTCCAGAATATAATGATTCTTTAAAGATCGTTACTAATGCCTCCACAATCTCGACAGCTATCTCTTTCAGAACCCTGGGGTGTAGTCAATCTGATCCATGCGACTTATCTACCTTCAGACCTTTCAGCTTCCCACACATCTCCTTAGTAATAACAATGACACTCAGTTCTGTATTTTTTATGTTTCTGGCATTCTTTCACAGTGCAGACTGATGAAAAATACTTATTAATTCACCCTCCATTTCTTCATCCATCATTCCTACTTCTCCAGAGTCATGTAGAACCTCCATTGGTATAAGATCCACTCATCTCTCTTTTCCTTATCATACATATGAAAAAATGTTTTGTATTAACTTTTATATTATGGGCTACCTTACCTTCATAGTTCATCTTTTTCGTCTTTGTTGTTTTTTTAGTTGCCTTCTGTTGGTTATTAAAAGCTTCCTAATCTTCTACCTTCCCACAAATTTTTGCTATATTTTGTGCCTTCTCTTTTGCTTTTATGCTATCTTAGACTTCTCTTGTTGATCACAGTTGCCTCATCATTAGAGTATTTTTGAATTTCCCCAGAAACTTTAGCCATTGCTGTGCTGCCATCACCCCTGCTGGATTCCCTTACAATCAACTTTGGCCAGCATCTCTCTCATGCTCCTGTAATTTCTTTTACTGCACTGTAATACTGATACATCTGATTTTACCTTCTCTTTCTGAAAATAAATATCATGCATCATGTTATGATCATTGACTCTTAAGGATTCATTTACCTTAAGTTCTCTAATCAAATCCGGGTCATTTCATAACATCCAGTCCAGAATTGCCATTCCCGAAAGTGGGCTCAAACACAAGTGGCTCTAAAAAGCCATCTCATAGGCATTCTCCAAATTCCCTCTCTTGGCATCCAGCACCAACTTAATTTTACCAATTAACCTGCAGATTGAAATCCCTCATGATTACTGCATCATTGCCTTTTTTACATGTCTTTTCAATCCCCCATTGTAACTTTTAGCTGACATCCTGGCTACAATTCAAATATCTGTATACAAATCCAATCAGGGATTATTTCCCCTTGCAATTTTTTAACATTACTCACAAGGATTCTACATCTTATGATCTTATCTCACCTCTTTCTAGGGATTTGTTTTCATTTTCTATCCACAGAGCTAACCCATCACATCTTCTTGCCTGGAGCAACTCAACAGGTCGAGCAGTATCCGTGGAAACGAACAGTCAATGTTTTGGGCTGAGACCCTTCATCAGGACTGAAGAGGCAGGGGCCCTATAAAGAGTGTTGGGGGAGGGTGGGAAGGTGCAGGCTGGTAGGTGCCAGGTGAAAAACCAATCAGAGGAAAGATCAAGGGGTGGGGGAGGGGAAGCAGGGAGGGGATAGGCAGGAAAGGTGAAGAAGGAATATAAGGTGAAAGCACTGTGTAGTAGCAGAAGGCAGAATCATGAGAGAGGTGATAGGCAACTGGAGGAGGAGGCAGAGTGAAACTGGGATGGGTGAAGGGAGAAGAAGGGAATTACCGGAAGTTGGAGAATTCGATGTTCGTGCCAAAGAGTTGGAGACTACCCAGACGGTATATGAGGTGTTGGTCCTCCAACCTGAGTTTGGCCTTATCATGGCAGTAGAGGAGGCCATGTATGGACATATCTGAATGGGAAGGTGAAGCAGAGTTGAAGTGGGTGGCAACCGGGAGATTCTGTCTGTTGTGGCAAACGGAGCAGATTTGCTTGATGAAGCTGTCCCCCAATCTGCATTGGGTCTTGCCGATGTAGAGAAGGCTGCATTGGGAGCATCGGATGCAATAGATTACCCTAACAGACTCACAAGTGAAGTGTTGCCTCACCTAGATGGACTGTTTGGGGCCCTGAATGGTGGTAAGAGAGGAGGTGTAGGGACAAGCGTAATTGCTACACCTGTCCCTACACCTCCTCTCTTACCACCATTCAGTCATTAAATTTTAGTCCATTGCTGTTCACTTCATGCTTGATAATTAAAACTGAGATTTAAGATCACCAATCACATTTGGTAAGGCATCTCTTACAGGAAGTGTAACAGTTCATGTCATTGCTGCAAATCTGGAACTTTTGCAGTTACTCTACATTTAGAAGAGTTAATAATGCATCTGGAAACTTGTAATAAAAAACTGTAAAATCAATAAACACTTGCAAATAATATCTAATAACAATAATATTAATAAATATTTTGCTGTTCACTCCAACAAATAATGTCAATGTCAACATCTCATTCCAATAGCCACGAAGTGTGGAAGTGGGCCAGCCACAGCTCTGCTTTCACACAGTTAAGTGCAAAGCTCTATAATGATCTCAATTTCTCCTTGAATTATTGAAAAAGGAAGTTTTTAATGATTCTCTTCTCATCGTTCATGGATATATGTTATCAGCCACTTGTTGAAACAAATATAATTAGGGTAATGTAATTGGAGGAAATTGGTAAGGTAATATAATTGATTGAAGTGTACATAATTCACAACTATCAACATTGAGATGGGATTTCACTTTAAGAGGCTGGTTGACTTGATGACATAATTATGTAAAGGGCTTTTAGCATGCTTTTGTGTTCAGGTTTTAGTGTTTAATAAAATGTGTTACTTTTTTTAAAACATAGAACACCTCACTTGTTTTATTTGTGAAAACCTACATTGGTGATCTCAAAACTCCAGGACAATTCCAGAGTTATTCAACCTGTCGGTCAACACAGCCGCTTTAAAACTGCTGGAGATTTGGGATCACAAAGCCAATGTTTAGCTCATACAAGCTGAGGCCTAACTTGCACTTTGAAAAATCTCCAGCAACAATGCAAAATATTTCCACGGTAGATATGGTACCATAAGCAATGTGGTAGCATCACTCAGTAATTCCGCAGCTGTAAGCGTGGCGAGTCTACGAGCACACAGAAAATGGTCTTGGCGATTGTAGGGATGACTTACAATGGACTGGAAAGCTTGAGCATGAAGATATTAAGGAAGAGGATGTGCTGGAGCTTTTGGAAAGCATCAGGTTGGATAAGTCACCGGGACTGGACAAGCTATACCCCAGGCTACTGTGGGAAATGAGGGAGGAGATTGCTGAGCCTCTGGCGATGATCTTTGCATCATCAATGAGGACATGAGAGGACCTGGAGGATTGGAGTGTTGCGGATGTTGTTTCCTTATTCAAGAAAGGGAGTAGAGATATCCGAGGAAATTATAGGCCAGTGAGTCTTACTTCAGTGGTTGGTAAGTTGATGGAGAAGATCCTGAGTGACAGGATTTATGAACATATGGAACTGTACATAATTCCCAACCACCAACAGTGAGTTGGGATTTCACTTTAAGAGGCTGTTTTGATGCGATGATGTAATTATGTGAAGGGTTTTTAGTGTGTTTTTGTGTTCAGGTTTTGCTGTTCAATAAAATGTGTTACTTTTTTTAAAAACTTAAATACCTCACTTATTTTTTATTGTCAAGTCCTACATTGGTGACCCCATTACTCCAGGACAATTCCAGAGTTATTGAACATGCTGGCCAATGCAGTCGCTTTAAAACTGCTGGAGATTTGGGATCAATATGCCAATATTTAGTTCATACAAACCAAGGCCTAATTTGCGCTTTGAGAAATCTCCACCAACACCACCAAATATTTCCATGGTAGATATGGTTTCTTAAGCAATGTTTTACTGTTGCTCAGCAATTCCACAGCTGCAAGGGTGGTGAGTCTACTAAAACATATGTCTGAGCACGATACATACCAGTCACTGAGAACTCACCTTTTCAGACTTTTGGACTATTGGAGTCTGAGCGCGCCAAACAGTTGCTGTCCTTGTCCAGCCATGGCAATGTTAAGCCGTCAGAGTGAACAGACCACATGCTGTATCTCCTGGGAAATCACTATCCCAGTTTTATTTTTAAAGGACTCTTCATGCAGTCCAATGGCCTATGGGAGTGGTTTCATGGCTCCTTAAATGCTGCTCAGAGGGTTTCCCTGACCGATAGGTGTTGGCATGATCGTCTGCCATGGGTCCTGCTGAGGCTCAGAACAGCTCCAGAAGAGAACCCGCAGTTGTCAGTAGCTGAGTTGTTATACAGACAGCCATTACAAGTGCCAGGTGATTTCATTCCTGATGCCACAACCACCTGGCTGTCCTCTGAATAGCGTTCCACCCTCCTCAGTAAATTCAATTCCTTTTCATCTATTCCTAACCCCCATTATGGCGTACAGAACTCATGGGTTCCTGTTGATCTAAGTTCCACCTTGCTTGTTTTTGTCTGGTATTTTCCCCTTACAATGGCCTACTTCATGTTTTGGAATGGGGAGAAAAGACTTTTATCATTGATAGGAGCGGTAAACCTGAACGTATTTCAGTAGAGTGCCTTAAACCAGCCTATCAACATTTGCAGGATTCTGCTAGAATGCATATATTCTTTGTAGACATGACCATGAGCATATTCACACACACCTGCCTATGTGGCATAATTGGTGGAAATGTACATAATTCACAACCACTGATATTAAGTTGGGATTTCACTTCAAGAGGCTGGTCTGATGTGATGATGTAATTATGTGAATGGTTCCAGTGAGCTTTTGTGTTCAGTTTTGAAGTTTAATAAAATATGTTATGGTAAACATAAAGCTCCTCAGTTAATTTTGTTTGTGAATACCTACAACATGAAGAAAGGAGATTATGACAATGTCAGCTGCATATATTCACTGTTGATAATTTGTAATTATTGTATTGGAGTAAACAGGTAGGGAGATGTTGTTGAATTCTCCAGGGGCTGATTTATTTTCAAACCACTGAAACTTGGGTTCGGAAATTGGCAACTGAAAGCAGTTGAAATTGCACAATTGAATTCTGAGAGGCACAGATTGGGTAATAAGTCAGAATCTTGTCAATATTGGGCATACCTTTAAGGTGAGAGGAGGATAATTAAAGAGTGGATGGAGATAGACGTCTTCCCCTGTGCACATAAAACAAAATCCAAATTATCCCATGCAGAAAATTATATAAAAAGAAGCCTAGTCCAGGAAGTGATGTTCATACAAACAAGTTGCATATGAAAAAACTGTGCCTCTTGGAGGCCTGAAAACTCCGCGCCTAGCATCCATAGGATGTCAAAGTGAACTATTAAAGCTAAAAGTCAAGTGATTATTTCATTACGTCTTTGGAAAAAGGATAGGCTTGGAGAATGGCCTTGAAAACAGTCTTACTACACAGTCTTTAATCATCTCACTTCAAAAATGTCATCCTTAGTGACATACAGTACTCACCCATGGCAATGTCTAATGAGAAGAAAGGTGATGTTTGGTTTGAGAGTAAGCTTTGTCTTGCCAAGAATGAATCTTACTCCACTATATCCAGCAGCATCTGTGATCTTCAGGTATGCACCTTCATGGTCAGTGAACAGGAAGGTGAACTCCTTGTTCACAGTTCAAAGGAAGACCTCATCTTCAAAAGAAGATGCAATGTTATAATCATTTTCTGAGTGACAGTAGACCAACTTTCCTAAATCATTTGCTATCTTAGACCCAGGTACATCAGCTTAAAGACAGGTAAAATTAGTGATCTTGTAGTTAGGGATCCTCTTGGAAAGAGTGATCACAGTGTGATTGAGTTTCTCATACAAATGGAGGGTGCAATAGTTTGATCTAATACCAGTGTATTATGCCTAAACAATGGAGACTACAATGTGATGAGGGAGGATTTGGTTAGCGTAAACTGGGAACACAGGCTAGATGGTGGGACAGTTGACAAACAGTGGAAGACTTTCAAAGGGATTTTTCATGGTGCTCAACAAAAGTATATTCCAGTTAAAAGCAAGGGCAGTAAGGATGGGGAGAGCCAGCCTTAGAAAGCTAACGTAATAAAAGAAAGCATCAAACTAAAAGCTTGTACACACAAAGTTACCAAGAGCTGTTGGAAACTGGAAGACTGGTAAAACTTTAAAAAGCAACAAAGAACCATTAAGCAAGCAATAATGAAAGGGCAGCTGGATTATGAAAATAAACTAGCACAAAATACAAAAATGGATAGTAAAAGTTTTTATAATTGTGTAAAACAGAAAAAGGTGGCCAAAGTGAACATAGGTCCCATGGTGGATGAGAAGGGGAAATCGACGTTGGGTAATAAGGAAATGGCAGAGGGTTTGAATTTTGTGTCAGTCTTTATGGTGGAGGAGATGTCTAACATGCCAAAGATTGATGGTATGGATGCGATGCGAGGTGAGGACCTCAGTACAATTGCTATCACTAATGAGGTAGTGCTGAGCAATTGGTGATAATTTACCAAAATTCTCTGGACTCTGGGCAGGTCCTCATAGATTGAAAGATGGAAATTAACATGCCTCTGTTCAAAAAAGGATGTAGGCAAAAGGCAGTTAACTATAGACCAGTTAGCTTAACTTCGGTAGCTGGGAAATGCTTGAAGCTATCACTAATGAAGAAATAGCAAGGCATCTGGAAAGAAATGGATCATCAGGCAGATGCAGCATGGATTCAGCAAAGGCAGGTCCTGTTTGACCAACTTACTGGAGTTTTTTTGAAGATATAACAAGCGCAGTGGATAGAGGGGAATAGATGGATGTTATTAACTTGGATTTCCAGAAGACTTTTGATAAGGTGCCACACAAAAGACTTATCCATAAGTTAAAGATGCATAGAGTTGGAGCTGATGTATCAGCATGGATAGAGGATTGGTTAACTAATGGAAAGCCGAAAGTTTGGATACATGGGTGTTACTCTGGTTGGCAATCAGTGGTGAGTGGTGTGCCACAGGGGTCAGTGCTGGGTCCACAACTGATCACAATATACATTAACAATCTGGAAGAAGGGACAAGGTGTAGTGTATCTAAGTTTGCTGATGATACTAAATTGAGTGGAAAAGCAAATTGTACAAAAGATATGGAGAGTCTACTAAAAGACATACATAGGTTAAGTGAGTGGGCAAGGGTTTAGCATTTGGAGTACAATGTTGGTAAATGTGAGGTCATCCACTATGGAAAAAAAATATAGAATTGCAGATTACTATTTAAACGGTAACAAATTACAGTATGCTGCTGTGCAGAGGGACTTTGGAGTGCTTGTGCATGAATTACAAAAGTTTGGATTGCAGGTGCATCAGGTTATCAAGAAGGCAAATGGAATGTTGGCCTTCACTGCTAGAGGGATTGAATTTAAGAGCAGGGATGTTACGCTGCAACTGTACAGGATACTGGTGAGGCCGCACCTGGAGTACTGAGTGCAGTTCTGGTCTCCTTACTTGAGGAAGCATGTACTGGCTTTGGAGGCAGTGCAGAGGAGGTTAACCAGGTTGATTCCAGAGATGAAAGGGTTTGACTATGAGGAGAGATTGAGTTGTGTGGGACTGTACTCACTGGAATTCAGAAGGATGAGAAGATATCTTATAGAAACATATAAAATTTTGAAAGGGATACATAAGATAGAGGCAGGAAACCTGTTTCCATTGGTAGGTGAGACTAGGACTAGGGGACACAGCCTCAGGTTTCAGAGGAGAAGATTTAGGATGGAGATGAGGAAGAACTGCTCTTCCAAGAGAGTGGCAAATCTTTGGAGTTCTCTGCCCAATGAAGCAGTGGAGGCTACCTCAGTAAATCTATATAAGATATGGTTGGATAGATTTTTGCATAGTAGGGGAACTAAGGATTATGGGGAAAAGGCAGGTAGCTGGAGATGAGTCCATAGCCAGATCAGCCACAATCTTATTGAATGGTGGAGCAGGCTCGACGGGCCAGATGGCCTACCCCTGCTCCTATTTCTTATGTTCTGATGCAAATCTGGTTGACCAGAGGAGAGCAGGTCAGGATGCTTGGTTTCCTTACCAACAATCTTCTTTTTCCTACAGATTCTACTCTCACAAATGACTTGGGCACCCATTCGCTGGAACATAAGTTTTAAATATGTTGACAGTGGGCCAATGAACACCATCAAGGTAGACTTCAGCCACGATGATCCAACCCATGTTCAGATATTAAGCACAAGGTGGACTGGGCTGATGGCTGTGCTGTTCATATACATCATGTGCATGAATGGTGCCTCTATCAAGCGATAGAAAAACCTCGCAGAAGAGTCAATTGGGAGAATTTTGTTGGCTATGACCTTAAGATGTGAACGACCTTGTAAGCTTCATGAATTGGGATTTCATCCCTTTTGTTGGGAATATGGTCACACTCAGTGAGGGTTGGAAAGAGCAATCAGGCTTCCCATTATCTTCACTTGATGACAAATCTATTGGCTCTTCTTCCAATAGCTTCTGATGTACCAGAACATGTCTTTAGAGTATTTGGGGAAACAGAACTTTCAATACTGAATGTGGCAAAGAATGTTGATTTCACCAAAGACACGTTGCTCTGATCATCTGATATCATACATGCCTTTCTTTTTTTGCTCAGGATGTCCTTTCGGGTAGATGTTAGCTAGACATGTTTTAGAGTAGGATTTGCCTTGGAGCCCTTTCGCACGTACTTCTGTGCATGAGTAGGTAAGTACATCTGATGAATACTCAATGGACACCCCATCGTGCTCAGCTTCGGGTGTGCTAGAACCAGTAACCCAAGGTGCTGGCCCTGAATGACGTGTTGATATGTACTGGCTACATTTCCGCTCAATGCAGTGTATGGTAGCATTACAGTCTTTGATTTCGTGTGTTGTTGAAGCACAACACTGGAAACATATTGAACACTCCTTCAGAAAGCACTTCCAGTCTGCAAGATGTTTTTCTCTAAATCCATTGCATTTCCCTATGGGATAAGGTTTCTTTAGGACCAAGCATTGTCTATTGGTGTTCAGGCTAGAACTTCCTTCCTCGGTTTTGTTATCCATGATAGGGATTCTGTTTTCCCGTGTATTAATCCACAGTATTAACAAATCTTTGGACTCACAGATATTGTTGTTTCAAGGGCAAATAAAGAGTAGATGGAGAGAGGTAATTTTCCACCATATGCTTCAAAACAAAATCCACGTTAACCCATTCACTAACTTCATTAAAACCTGTATGTGCCTACGAGAATATATCGTACATACCCAAATCAAAAACTGTGGGTGAACAGGAGATCTGTGGTGTTCAGAGAGCTGGATCTATAACATTCCAGTCTGGTGATCCAGGACTATACAAGAAGGACAGGCATGACTTATGGAAGGCTATCTCCAGAGCAAAATAACAAATCTGATTGAGGTTAGAGATGGGATCAGATGCACAACAACTCTGACAGGGTTTGCAGGCCATTTCTTCATACAAAGTGAAAGCTAACTTCATGAATGGCAGTGATGCTTCTCTCCCAGATGAGCTCAACACCTTTCCTGCTCACTTTGATAGGGAGAATAAAATTACAGCAGGCGTGTTCAAAGACATTCTCAATCTCTTATTGCTGCAGTCTGAAGTTACCACCTGCCTTAAAATGGCAACAATCAAATCACTGGCCGATAAGAGCATTGTGAACTGCCTTAATGACTATCGTCCCGCGGCATTCACATCTATGTTGAAGAACTGCTTTGAGACATCCGTTATAGCTAGAGTTAACCTCTGCCTAAGCAAGGACTTGGACTTACTTACAATTTGTGTATCACCACAATAGGCCCACAGAGTGGATGCGATCTTATTGTTACTTTATGCGGCCTTAGATCACCTGGACAATACTAGTACTTACATTAGGCTGCTGTTTATTGACAATTCAGTGTCTAACATAATTATTCCTACAGATCTGATCAGTAAGCTACAAAATCTGAGCCTCTATACCTCCCTCTGCAATTGGATCCTCGACTTCCTCACTGGATGACCACAGTCTGTGCAGATCATAAATAACATTTCCACCTCACCGATAATCAACACTGCTGCACCTCCGGGACGTGTGCGTAGCCCACTGCTCTACTCTCTTCAACCCCCATGACTGTGTGGCCAGACATAGCACAAATGTCATCAATAAATTTGCTGACAACGCAACTACTGTTAGCAGAATTTCAGATGGTGATGAGAAGGCCTACAGGACCAAAATAGATCACATAGTTGAGTGTGTTGCAAGAATAACCTTGCACTCAATGTCAGTAAGACTGAAGAACTGATTGTGGATTTAGAAGGGAGAAAATGAGGGAACACACCAGTCCTCATTAAGGGATCAGTTGTGGAAAGGGTGAGCAATTTCAAGTTCCTGGGGGTCAATATCTCTAAGTAGACCCTTTTTCACTGATTCCAATCATCATCATATGTGTCATATGTTGGAGGCGATCATGGCCTCCTGAACTTGACTGTTTGTGGTAAATAATCCTACAGAAATGGTTTGTCATTACCTTCTTCTGAACGGTGTCTGTACAGATGCATGACCCCAGCAATTATCAATACTCTTCAGAGATCGTCTACTGGTGTCAATTGTCACATAACCAGGAATTGTGATGTGTACCAGCTGCTCACAGGACCATCCACCACTTGCACCTATACCTTCCCGTCTCCCTGATCAGGGGGCTAAGCAGATGTTACAGCTTACCTAAGAGTGAACTGCAACTAGCTGAGAGAAGGCCAGCTTACATCTCCTTTGGTTGAGATGTAGCTCCACCCCACTTCACAAAATACAGTACTGCACTAATTTTTGGAGTATATATACTTACTGTAATTTACAGTTCTTATCATTATCTATGTAGTAATTTTAAACCTGATTCTAATTTGTGGTCACTGTCTCCAAAATGCTCACCCACTGAGAGATATGGAATCTGACCTGATTCATTGGCTAGTGTGATGGATTTTCACCTGTCAGATCCCAAGAGACTTATCTACTAACTTCAACTTTCTCATACAGCAGCATGACTTTCTAAAGGGTCAGAATTGTTTGTGACAAAGTCAAACTTTTAACCAGGATTTTTTCCTCAGTTTCTTGATGTAAGCAAATAAAAAAGTCAGCTTCTGCAGACTGATGTTTAATCTATGTAAGAGAACATGGTTATATCATAAGGGGGTTCTGGGACCAGACACAAATGCAAGACAGACACTGACATACAGGGAACTGGAATAGACTAGAGTTAGGGACGGCACTGCACACAGACTTAGGGGCTGGGACAGGAACACAGACTTGGGCTAGGACTTCGGCTAGGGAAGCGGGACCAGGACAAGGATCAGGGAACATGGAACCTGGGCTTGGACTCTGAGCCAGAGACTGGACAAGGAACCAGAACCTGGGTCTTGACTCAGGCTTGGACCCTGGAACTAGGCAAAGACATGACATGGCTATAGGACTAGGCGAGGCTAGAGCTCATCAAGGGTAGGGTTCTTCGAGGCTTTCCTGGGCAGGATGAGATATTCCTTCTTGGAGCACAGGGCTGGGCCCCTTCCTTGGATGCAGGGCCGGGATGTCTGCCGAGGTAAACTGTTGAGGAAACTGTCAGGGATTCAGATGGAGAAGGGAAGAGAACAGTACTGCCTCAGGGTAACGGCGAGGATGGCCTGACTTATCCCACGGATGCAAGGACAGTGCAAGGACAGGAAGGGAGCTCAATCTGGGGTGGCTCCGAGTAACCTTGGACTGGCTACGGAAACAGCTGAATACATATCTAGCTCAGAGTGGCAGACGGCTACTCAGCTGGCACCGGACACGGCCGAATCCCCATACCCCGATGACTGCTCCGACTTGAGACAACAAGGCTCCATGAAGAAGTGGTCTTCCAACCAGGCCTAGAGATCATGAAGGGCTGCTCTAGCCTTTCACTGGCGAATACTGACAAGGTGAACCAGCAACCACACTCGACCCCAGGGCCACTTATATTCCCAGCTCAAGACAAGAGTCAGGTGCCTATGATTAAGCCCAACAGAAGCAATGGACAGCCAGAAGACCTGGAGTCCGGAGTCAACAGACCAGACCATGAACAGAAATGTGGATTTCACAGACTGGATCATGACAAGTTATGATAATTGGCCTGCTTCCTACCAGGCAAAACCAGCTAAATTATTTAGTTCAAGGAAGTTTGCAGACCAGACTGATGTTGTCCATGGACACATCATACATAGTCACAGGTATAGCTGATCAATCAATAGTTGGGATATCTTTGTCTTCAGAGAGTCAGCCCTCACAACCTTAATTTTACATATCTGGGATATTTGTCTCCAGAAGCTTTTAGAATATTTGTGTAAATTACTTTGTCCCAGGAAAGGTATCTGAAAATATTCTATCTCAACTGGTACAAATGTTAGAAGCACTAGGGGTTGTTAGGAATGAGAAAAATGACCAGAAGAACTAGATCTGTTCCTCAACCTTCAAAGGGAAGGTGGGGCCTGGACAAAAGAGATGGTTTGCAGCTGAACTGGAGGGGGACTAATATATAGCAGCTCACACTGCACATGGTGCGGGAAGAGGGCTCGGTAGTTAAAATGGAATAGCAGGGGATGGGAGCCAGAGTTCTGAACAGATAGTGGAAAAGTTGTGGAGACAGATGTTGACTTCAGACATTGTTATGAATCAAAAGGTTGAGTACGATGTGACTAATGTCTCGAGCTGCATATATTTCAATGCAGTAAGTATTGCAAGAAGGGCAGATAAGCCTAGGGTATGGATCAACACCTGGAATTATGATATAAACCGGGAAATTATAGGCCCGTGAGCCTGACATCAGTAGTGGGAATGTTATTGGAAGGTATTCTAAAGGACCATATATAGTTGGAAAGGGACTGATTAGGAAGTTGAGGCAGCATATTATGGATATGATGGCTTTGTGCATGGTACGTCATATCTAACCAATCTTATCAAGTTTTTCAAGGAAGTTATCAGGAAAATTAATGAAGGAATGGTAGTGGATGTTATCTACATGGACTTTATTAAGGCATTTGGCAAGGTCCCTCATGGGAGGTTGGTCAGGAAGATTAAGTCACATGGCATTCATGATGAGGTCGTACATTGGATTAGAAATGGCCTTTGTCCGATAAGCCACAGAGTGGTAGGAGGTGGTTGCCTGTCCGATTGGAGACCTGTGACTGATGGAATGCCACAGGGATTTGTGCTGGGTCTGTTGTTGCTCGTGATCTATATGAATAATCTGGATGATAATGTGGTGAATTGAATCAGCAGATTTGCAGATGATACCATGGTTGGATGTGTAATGGACAGTGAGGAAGTCTATCACAGCTTGTAGATGTTTGCAGCTGTTAAAATGACTGAAAAAGGGCAGATGGAATATAATGCAGACAAATTCAAGGAGAGACACTTCAGTAGGACTGAACATGTTGTATTGTGGCTTATATTGTGAATGGTGGGGCACTGAGGAATGTTGCAGAACAAACGGATCAATGAATCATAATTCATAATTCATTGAAAGAGGTGCCCCTTGTATATAAGGTCATAAGGAAGGCATTTTGGCCTTCATAATTCAAAGTTTTGAGTGCAGAAATATGCTGCCTGACCTGCTGAGTTCCTCCAGCATTTTATCTGTATTGCTTTAGATTTCAAGCAGCTGCAGACTTTCTTGTGCTTATGATTGAATACAGGAGATGGGATGTTATGTTGCCAATATATCAGACATTGGTGAGGCCTAATTATATGCAGCTTTGTTGACCTACCTACAGGAAAGATGTAAACAAGTTTGAAAGAGTGAAAATTTACAAAGTTTTCACTGGGATTGGAGGACCTGATTTATATGGAAAGATTGAACAGGTTTGGACTTTATTCCTTGGAACATGAAAGAATAAAGAGAGATTTAATAGAGGTATACAAAATCATGAGGGGTGTAGATGGGGTAAATGCAAACAGTCATTTTCCACTGAGATTGGGTGGGACTACAAGTAGAGGTCAAATATTTTGGGTGAAAGGTGAAAAGTTCAAAAAGAGCATGATTGGAAGACAACTTCACTCAGAAGGTCTGGAGAGTGTGGAATGAGCTCTGCATTCAAGTGGTGCGTGCAAGCTTAATTTCAGTGCTTAGGAGAAGTTTGGATAGGTACATGGATATTAGGTTACTAATGGCCATCATCTGGGTGCAGGTTGATGGGACTGGGCAGGTTAAATTTTCTGACAGACTAGATGGGCTGAAGGATCTGTTTCTATGCGGTACTTTTCTACAACTCTATTACTTTTGTTTTCTGAGAAGGACGACTCGTTTGTCTGCAAGTTGCTGGTAGGTTCCTTTAGTTCCACAGAATTGTACCTGTGTTTGGACATCCTTTGCAGTTTATGAATCTTCACAAACCTCAGAAATGTTTTATAAACCAGAAATCCTCTGTGAGTTTTAAATTTGTGTTAAGGTCTACTTGTTTAAATTTAAATGTGTATTGTTGAAAATAAAACAAATTGTGTTTGAACTACCTCATTAGCTGGAACTATCTCTTCCTTGGTAGGGGAGGGAACCCTCCACTCAAATAGTGGGAATTGACAGCAAAACCTCACCTCAAAGACTGCACAGGAAGTAAGCTCATCTTTGAAGAATAGGTTAATTCAGTAAAAGCTACTTATAGTGAGGGCACACATAAGTACCTACAGTGTTTCTGATAGGGGTGAAAATCTCCTTTTGAGTTTAGGGCCTAACAGATAGTGAACCCAATACCATCGCACTGGCACCAGATCTTGTATGGCCTCTACTCTTCTCCATATAGTTAGTCATGAATCCCTCCGGGCGTACCTAACAAAGTCACCGCATCTAATCCTTCTGCATGAAAAAAATACCAGTCAATATTAGGAAAGTTGAATTCATCCCAAATGACAACCTTGTTATTTTTGCAGTTTTCCAAAACCTGCAGCCTAACCTATTCCCCTATGCCTCTGTTGCTATTGCAGAGTCTGTAGAATAACACTGTAAGACCATTAGATAAAGTAAAAGGATTAGGCCATTCAGTCCATTGAGCCTTCACCGCCATTTAATCATGGCTGCTTTATTATCCCTCTCAACCCCATTCTGCTGCCCTCTCTGCATAACCCCAAAAGAGTGATTGTTCCCATCCTGTTTATGTCTTCCACCCACACAGACGCAGGATACAATTCCTCTGTTACAATCCCCGCCCCCCCCCCCCCCACCGAATAGTGTCTAATGTGATATATAACTGCTATTGGAGGGGAATGGCCATGAGTACTCTGCACTGCCTCCCTACTCCCTTTCCCTTGTCTGAAGTCACTCAGATACCTGCCTCCTGCAACCGAGGAATGATTACCTCCCTGTAGCTCCTATCTATCACATTCTCACTCTCCAGACTGAGCTGTAGGTAAGCCAGCTGCAGCTCCAGTTCTCTAACATGGTCTATAAAGAGTTGCAGTTGGATGTAGGCAGATATAGTTATCAGAGTGACTGGAGTTCATCCAGACATCCCACATCTTGCATGGCACTGACTCTGGATCAATTCTCATTACTCTAGCTAGGCACTAATAGACAAAGAATGCAATGCAGTAGAAACTTACATTACGCTCCACCTTTTCTTGCCAAAGCCTCAAGCTCTCCCATCTAGTTCTGTGCACTCACACAATGGCTGCTCTACCTAATAAACAGTGGCATCTGGAGCTCACAATATAGTTCTGAGAGGCCCCATCAACTGCCCCAGATCCTACTACTCACCAGACCCTAGGCACAATTTTCAGTGGCCAATTTATCTACCAACCTGCATGTCTCTGGGTTCGAGGAGGAAACGAGAGCAGCTGGAGGAAGTGTGTCTGTTTACAGGCAGGTGTTCTGTGTGTCTGCATTCACCTCTTTTCTTCATGCCCTGTTTTTTCAGTTTATACATAACTGATCTCAATAAATATTGGAAAGAAATAATGAACTAAGCTCTTCAATCATTATATTGAGCTCCAGTAAATATTCTGACAAATGCAAACATCTCTAACCACTCCCTACTCCAATCTAAGGTTCCAAACCTGCTGACCACTATCAATCCAGTGTTAAAGAAAAGGAAGGTAAGATGCCTTCATGACGACCACCCAGTGGCTCCGATATCCATCACCATGAACTTTTCAAGAGGCTGCTTGTGGTTGGGACACTCACCAGTTCCAGCCTCCCAGGCAATGTCAACCCTCTGCTAATCGCCAATGAAATCAATCAAAATTGCTTAATTATTACTCAACGATACATGACTACAGCTGAATGAAACAGATTTCTCTGAGGCCAACGTACAAATTAAAACATGTTCAAAAGAGCGAGCAAAACACATTGTCACATAGTGCAGTTCCTGGCACTGTGCACACGCATGCAATCCAGCCTGTTATTCCATCAATTGAACACAGGGGCAGCCTCAACAGGAGAGGCCAGCCCCCGATCGAGCTTGGACACAACACTACGCTCCCTCTTGCGTTACCTCTCCTGGACTATAGCAACAGGCAAGCCCACGGCTTGAAATCTAGTCCTCACCATAACTGAGCTATCAGAGGACATGCCACAAAGGAAACACGCCTGTGGCATCTTATTTTATCAATTTGCAACAGGGTCTTGTGATCATAGGAGAAACATCCCAGACAATCACCCATGGTTACACTGCAAGCTGCCTTCGTGCATCAGTTCTGATGCCTTCGATGTCTTCCTGCAGCAGGCAGATACACAAAAAGCCAAAAGTGCTATGAATGTGGGTGATCCTCCCATGATGCAAATGGCTGTTGGTTCAAGGAAAAGGTGTGCAGGAAGTGACACAGACAAGGTCACATAGAAAGAGTTGGCAAGTCAGATAAAAAACACAACCAAACAGAAAAAAAAACACACCGAGTGAGAAGTTGTAAACACAAAACTAAGCAAATGCATAAAGGGACCAGATGTGAGACAGAATCAGACAACACAGAGTTTTGCAAAAGTGAGCTGTCATGCCTAGAACTGTATAGTATTACTGAAGCAGATCACAAAATCATATGGATCACAAAGATGTGTCCTGTGTAAAACAGAAAATGGAGCTGGATACAGGGTCAGTTTTGTCCATAATTCCAGAAACTGACTACAACAGACTGTTTTCTAAGCTACCATTAGAAAAGACCTCAGCAATGCTAAAGATCTAGACAGGTGAATAAGTGTCCCCCAGAGGCAAACTGAAAGTAAATGTGTGTATGGAGGCCAAACTCGCAGACTGAGCTTCATGTGTTGAAAAGTGGAGGGCTAGCAATTCCGGATGTGAACAGTTGAGAAAAATCAAAGTAGACTGGTACTCAATCAAAGCTCTCAGTGTGGCATCAACAGGCAGTGGCAGCCCAAATGGCAGCAATCACCAGAGACTGGCATAGCTGCTTAATACTAATGAGAAGAGCATTGGTAAATTCAAAGGGACGAAGACCAGAATTGAACTGGATGAATCAGCAAAACCAAGATTCCATAAAGCACATCCAGGGCATTACACACCACTTCCTAAAGTGGATGGTGAACTGCAGAGTTCGGGGGCATCTGGAATTCTCTACAAGGTTGAGTGGAGTGATTGTACCATACCCGTTGTCTCAGTGATCAAGAAGGGGAGGGCCAGAGCCATTCACGAATGTGGGGATTTCAAAGTGAGCATCAACCTGGTCTTACATACTGTGCCATGAACAGAGGAATTTTGCATCTTTGGTAGCTGGGAAGAGGTTTTCAAAGATTGACTTGTCACAAGCCTGTCTGCAAATGGAGAATGAGGAGTTAAGCAGGAAGTTCCTCACAATCAGCACTTACAAGGGACTGATTCAGTATAATTGTCTCCTCTTTGGCATTGCATAAACTCCAGCAATTTAGCAAAGAGCAATGGACCAAGAAATCCAAGATATCCCAGGAGCACAATATTACATTGATGACATCATTGTGACCGGCAAGAATGAAGAACAGCACCTTCAGAACATAGAAACATAGAAACATAGAAAATAGGTGCAGGAGTAGGCCATTTGGCCCTTTGAGCCTGGACCATCATTCAGTATGATCATGGCTGATCATCCAGCTCAGAACCCTGTACCTGCTTTCTCTCCATACCCCCTGATCCCTTTAGCCACAAGGGCCATATCTAACTTCCTCTTAAATATCGTCAGTGAACCGGCCTCAACTGTTTCCTGTGGCAGAGAATTCCACAGATTCACCACTTTCTGTGTGAAGACGTTTTTCCTCATCTCGGTCTTAAAAGGCTTCCCCTTTATCCTTAAACTGTGACCCCTCGTTCTGGACTTCCCCAACAAAGGAAACAATCTTCCTGCATCTAGCCTGTCCAATCCCTTTAGAATTTTATACGTTTCAATAAAATCCCTCTCAATCTTCTAAATTCCAGTGAGTATAAGCCTAGTGATGGTCAACCAAAGAACACACCTGAGTCAACTGCATCCAACACAATGAAGACAAGACTCCTAACAAACCTGATGACACTCCACAGTTCCAGAGGTGCTAAAACAGAGCACCACTCAAAAGACTGAACCTTTAGAACTGTGTAGTTGGTTAGGACTGTTATTGTAAAAGCATATTTATTTGGAATATGGGTTTATGAATGGGAAATTGAATGTTTTGTACATATACAGTTTTATGTTTCGTTAATCTAAAGGAGGAGAAAGTGTAATGAGTGGATCTATTTCTTTTAGACCAATGACTCCCCTGAGCACTAAGTATTGATTTGTTATCTATGCGTGCACATTGCCATCTCTCTCCCTTGCCCTGTCCTTCACTCTCTCCCTCTCCCCCTCCCACCCCTTACCCTCTCCTTCTTCCTCGCCCGCTCTCCAGCTAAAGCCATCACCCATGTGCGTGTTTTTATTTAACCTATATGCAGTTGCACAGGCACAACAAAAATGGATGAGTTTTGTACAACATCAGAGAATGTGAGCAAAAATTAAAAGAGAAAAGACAAAGGATAGCAATGTCTGCCTCAGTATCTGAAAAGAACAATTAGCACCAGAGTCCCAGGGTGAAATAAATACTGTACCTTTGCCTTCCCCCAGAACAGTTTCAACAATGCCCATGCCAAGTGACGCCTCCTGAGTACTCGGTGAGATCAGTGTCAGCCAGCACCCTGCGGTGGTTCCCAACGGTAGAAGAGGAGAGGTGCAGAGGTTTTCAGCAAAATGTTGATTTAAGTATATCTTTAACTGATCCAGCACGAGCTCTGAGAAAATGTTTCCCTTGTACTGTGGATTGGCATAAAAACTGCGTGTCGGACAGAAGACAAGGATTTTAAAGTATATGCAGGAGTGTGTGTAAGTGTATTCACAAGCACCTGGATTAACTAGAAACAGGGACCCCACCTTAATAAAGGTACTACAACCTAGATTAAATACACGGTAATTTGTATGAGATGGGAGAGTTAAGTAACATTGAGAATGTTTTACAATATTGCAAAAAATAATTACAACATCAAGGGATTAAGGATAAGGAGAACAATAATTGTGTGAGACTTCCACACTGCTCCACGAAGAGTCTGGGCACTATTGTACATTATTCTAATAGTATTGCGACAGCTGTCCTATACAATATGGATATTATTTTAATTTATAGCTTTGTTTATGTTTAACAAAATTGACTGTGACAAAATTTTGGCTGATCATGACTGAATTAACTTTTGCTTAAAATTTCATGGTAAACCGGCTTTTAGCATAACTGGCTTGAAACACATATCATTTATATGACCCACCTGTATCTGGTAGCTTTTATTTTGAATAGCATAGCTGATCAGATAATATTATTCCAGATGTGAAATAAATTTAAAATTACAGTTCTTTCATCCCGACAAACGCGGAAATGGGATGGTGGACACTGCAAGGGTAAACATGGTGATGTCCAGTAGGGGCATATAATTGTTCACAGACTGCCTGGCCACTAGGCTGGAAGATGCCCTCGCACCAAGGCAACTGATAACAGTTTCCACCTCCACCACCACTAGCATCACAGATTACAGAATTTAAATATTCCATTCCCGAACTAAACTTAAGAAATTGTATGATTTTAATTCTGCTGGTTGTAAAGTGCAATTTGATGTAACGCTGCGTGTAATTTTTCTTGGCTGGCTTTTCTTTCTGATCTGATACTGGAAAAAAATAGTGTAAAATTTCAGTGAATATGCAGTGTCTGCACGTCATATAACAGCTGAGGTGGCACAACTAGCTCCCCTCGTGTTCTGCTAAAGCAGCTGAACCTCTTGGCTGTAACAAAAGCCAGCATCCTTGCAGCAAGTGCACTGAATCTTGTTATGCCTTAGGAGTAGCATATAACAATGGACAATAACTATGTGGCTTTTTCACCTCTTCTGAACTCCGATAAAACACAATGAACTAAATGTGAACTTTTTCCTGCTTTTCAATTCTGACTGCAGTTGCTTTTATAAACTACATGGCTCATACTAATGGGACGAATAAAATAACTGGAGGGAACAGATGAGCTGACTCCTTTGCTAAGGCAGCAACAGCAGATCTTTATGGTCACACAGCACTCCAGTGTGGTCAGGCCGACAATACTTTCAAAGTTATATTGATAAAGCAGTACAACTACTGTATGATGCATCAGAGAACAAAAGGACATTATGGACAAAAGCAGTCTGTGCACAACTATAAAGGATGATGGGTATAATCGAAAATGAGAGATTCTCAATCATAGCAAAAAAAGGTGGCAGCACATGTATGATTTATCATAGACAAAATCGTGAAAGACACTTTCGGTATCCACCACTGCTGGATCCTACCCCAGGAAGTTATTTTTGCACTGACATGTATGAGTTGTGATTATGCACCTGTTATTACATTGTTGCCCACAATTGTGAGAAAAGATGCTCTAAATTCTATGATGAGAATTTATTCCCAGGTTTGGGATCCCTGAGAAAAACCTAATGAAAATAGCCCTCACTTTACAGGGAAAGTTAAACAGAAACTAACAAAAGCCTTACAGTTCATTTCTCCTTACCACCGTCAATCTTATGGGGCAGCTGAAAGGCAGAATGGGGTTCTGAAAAACAGGTTAGCTAATGAGATCAAGTTAAAGTGGTGAGAGCTGCTTTTGCTGGCCCTCATGTCAATGCACTGTGTTCCAAACTGCGTAACAGGCCGATCTCAACATGAGATAGTTTTGGGGCATCCCAAGCTCTTGCTGGCTGCAATTCCTATTTTAATTAAACAGGTGGACATCCATATAATGAGCAGGAACATGTTGCATCATTGTAAAGGACTAACATAAGATTTTAAACATTTCCATCAACAGCTGAGGTGGCACAACTAGCTCCCCTCGTGTTCTGCTAAAGCAGCTGAAACTCTTGGCTGCACATGTAGCAGCACATGTATGATTTATCAGAGACAAAATCGTGAAAGCCCAGAAGATTGTCCTAGCTACAGGGTGTCAGATCTACCAGACGGGAGATTAGGTACTGGTGAGAACCTGCTGATAAAAGAACTGCCTGCAGCCCCATGGTAAGATCTATTCCAAGTGTTGCTGACCACATATACTACTTTGAAGGTCCAGGGAATGCCAACGTGGACACATGTCTCACATATTAAGCTAGTGGTGTCACCTGACCAGGGAACAGTTGGACAGACGAACATTGATGATGAAGACAGACAGACCGAACCCTTCACCTTTGCTGTTTTCCACCTGAAGTAATCACCATGGATGATAGGTTTTGTATACCCTGGACATCTATTTTCCACTGAAATGCAGAAGTATCCCATCACACCAATACTCCTAACATTTTTCCTCATCTGAAGTTATAAATATGCATCGCATATTAACAAGTCAGTTTGTTGGTTGTGCTCCAGAGAACATGCCTACATATGGCAGGTGGATTGTCAAAGCATTTATACCCCTGAATCAGAGAAAATTTGACAAATAAACTAAAGCTGTAAATGGAGCAGGGACTGCTCTGCCTGTAGAAATAACTCTTGCCGATGCAACTGTTTCAAGGTTTGGTACCAACCTGCCTATGTTGGAGGGCATAACCCCTGTGCTGAGCTGCTTAGTGGGGACAGGGGTGAAGTATGTGACCGGAACCATCAAGGGATGGGACTAGACTTAGAAAACAGCATATGCAACACCTATACCACTTGTAACCGTTCGAATCCTGTTAATGGTACTTATCGGGTATGTGGCCACCACTGGCTGTCAGGAGTACCCTAGAAAAGTGCGCTCTTTGGCCTGAAGCAAGAATGCACTCTTTGGTCACTCTTCGGTTAAGCAAGACCTATGTAGTGCCATATACACACCACCTACCACACACTCTCTGCATCGCACTAGGTGTGGCTGCCATCGAAGGAGCATTACAGAAACTGAGTGTTTCTGGATTATCGCATCCTCAGTCTGGCCACCTGCCGGACTCCCTCTTGAGAGCATGAAAATGGCCTCAGTGCCAGAGAAACTGAGTAATGGTATAGCCTTCATGCTACATGATACGGGTTAGACCAGCAATGTCATCACGGCTGAAATGGGGGGTACTTGTGCTATCATTGGCCAGGAGAATTGCATGTACATCCCCGATATGTCTGAGATTATCACTGATTTAGTTGTGCACATCCATGTTGAAGCTGATAAGATCAGGGCAATTGAGAAAGAGCTGCACAAGACACCATCTTCATCTTGTGAACCCTTTAGTTGGCTTCACTCTTTACTCATGTCTTATCACAGGCAATAGGAGTCATATTCACGTTAGTTGTCATATTGCTTTTCTTCTCTTGTCTGAGATTATGTTGTGGATTTTAGCTCAGTGAGCAACCTCCTCCATCTTTGTACAACAGCCAGGCGCCCCTGACAAAACTCTCACAGTGTGACAGAGGCTCTGTGCTATTGAAATTCAGTAAGGTATATGCTGTCTTCTACAGGACAAAAGGAGGGAGTGTAGAAGTTGCAGGAAGGCAAGGGTAGTCCAGAACAGCTATAGTTAAGCAAGACCTTTGAAGTGAAACCACCGGGGACACCTCTGATTACAAGATAGACTGTGGCAGCGTTGTAAGGTTGAATCAGTTTTGCGGGTCTGGCCAGTGAGACAGGAAATGCACTGACTTTGAATGGGTATGTTAATATTTATTCACAAACAGTAAAAACTCAACTAAATATTCATGTTCCCAAAGTTGCAGACACTACAAAGCTGCATACTCAGAAAACGTATATACATTGAGCGAGTTAAACGTGTATGCAGATCGTTCCTTCCCAATCATCTTGCCCTAAACAAAGGAAGAAGAGAGCAACCCCCCCCCCCCCCACCACACGTGCTACTTTACATAGTCAGGAAATTTGAAACTAGACACCGAGCAGATATCCAATGGGAAAAGCAGCTACAACTGCGTGTCGGACAGAAGACAAGGATTTTAAAGTATATGCAGGAGTGTGTGTAAATGTATTCACAAGTACCTGGATTAACTAGAAACAGGGACCCCACCTTAATAAAGGTACTACAACCTAGATTAAATACACAGTAATTTGTATGAGATGGGAGAGTTAAGTAACATTGAGAATGTTTTACAATATTGCAAAAAATAATTACAACGTCAAGGGATTAAGGATAAGGAGAACAATAATTGTGTGAGACTTCCACACTGCTCCACGAAGAATCTGGGCACTAATGTACATTATTCTAATAGTATTGCTACAGCTGTTCTATACAATATGGATATTATTTTAATTTATAGCTTTGCTTTATAATTAACAAAACTGACAGTGACCAAATTTTGTCTGATCATGATCAGATTAACTTTGGCTTAAAATTTCATGGTAAACTTCGGCTTTTAACATAACCGCCTTGAAACACATATCATTTATATGACCCACCTGTAACTGGTAGCTTTTATTTTGAATAGCATAGCTGATCAGATAATATTATTCCAGATGTGAAATAAATTCAAAATTACAGTTCTTTCATCCCGACAAACACGGAAATGGGATGGTGGACGCTGCAGGGGTAAACATGGGGATGTCCAGTAGGGGCATATAATTGTTCACAGACTGCAACTTCTAATCTAACTAATCACTATGGAAGCGACTTTCAACAATCAGAATAAGGCATGTGCCCACAGGAGAAGTGTATACTCAAGCCAAACCAGTGAGTCCTCCGTAGTGAGAGTTTTCCAGAAAAGTTTTCCTAAAACCTAGCATCCCTTTACACAACAGGGAAGACCTGAGACAGGTGAACTAACAGAAGGATGTAAAACATTCCCAACAGCTAAGGCTCTGTTGTCTTTACTAACTTCAAAATGTTATCAGCTGTCCATTCCAAGTTTCAATTGACTTCTACCACTTCTATTATCCTTACGAACATCAAGATGTCACGGGCTGTCTATTGTGAATGGCAATTAATCTGATAAACCAGTTTTATATGATTTTCTCTATGTCCACAAGTAAATAAAGAAAAAAGCTTGAGTTGTAAGAGTGTGTGTGTTCTGGGCTCAGTTCTTCTACTAAAGTTATTTTTGTTTTGTCCACATCAGTGACTGACAGACCGAACACTGGAGAGCATTCTTTTGCATGAATGCGGTTGATAATTGTACTGAAGTTATTCAATCTTCCCCATTCTTATTAAAAGAACATCGATATCCACAAAACTGATTATATTGATGTACAGAGGGATCTCAAATTCCAAGTTTCTAACTCACTGAAAATGGCTATGGAAGTAAATTGAGTGGTTAAAAAGCCATATGGCATGCTGCTTCATTGCTCAGGGCACTGAGTTTAAGAGTTACGTTGTAGCTCAATTAAACTTTGGTCCAGCCCCTCTTGGAGTTTTGTGTGCAATTCTGGTTGCTTCATTACAGAAATGATGTGGAGGCTTTGGAAGGGTGCACAAAACAGCTACCAGAATGCTCTGTGGATTAAAGGGTTTGTGCCATTAAAAGAGGTTGGACATACTTGGATTCTCTTGTTGGAGCATTGAAAGCTAAGGGGAGACCTAATCAACTGTGAGAGGATACAAAGGGTATACTGCAGAGAACAACGAGAAAGAGAAATTATGTAATCCTACAACTGTTGTCCATCACCTTAAGTGGAAACATTAATAAAAACATATTGTTGGGAACACTCATCCACAGACAGTCACTTGCCAAGGCAAGGAGTAAGAAGAAAGGAATTTTTAAAATATATTATATATTCCTTGATCTCAGTTGTCCCAGGTGATTGCAGCAGTGAGCTTTTGTGAAGTATGGTCATTGATGACTGCAGGAAAACAGAATAAAGTTCCAGAACAAACTGTCCCTCTGATGTAGTTGAGAGCACAAAGAACTGAGTGAAGGCTGATACTTAATTCTGTACCAGCAACTACCAAAGATTCAGGAATGTAATTTTCTTACTGATAACTGAATGTGAAATGGTTGCTGTGAAATACTTTCTGTTTTCACTGTTTTCTAACCCAGCCTGATCTAATGGTATGCTGAATTCTGCATGTTCCCCATTTCATGATAGCTCTTAGTCATGACTGGAGCATTGGAATGCAGGGGAGACAGGGAGCTTTTACATTGCAGGTGAAGGTGCTGTGACAGAGTGATCTCAAGAGTATGAAGCCAGTTGTGAAGCCGGTTTTGAAACTTAGTTCAACTTTCCATCTGCCAAGGGAACAGAGGTATTGCTTTAGGACTAGAAAATGTTGAAAATTTTATGTTTGAAATTTCAGTGAAGTAGGAGATGTGGATTGAATGAAGGGAATGTTTGCAATTGAATGGAGACAGAGAGACTGAACAACGTATGTAGTGCCAGGAGTGAGGGCTTGTTAATCATAATGGATCTGTCTGGAGGAGGAGTAAATGGAGGGAAATATGGAAAAGAGAGAAGAAGAGGAAAACACAATTTGAGCTGTGAGAAACAAAGAAAACATGACCAAAATAACTGACAGATCCAGCAACATCTAACTGGAAGACCACAGTCTGTGTGAATTGGTGATAACATATCCTCCTTGCTGACGATCAACACCAGTGCACTTCAGAGGTGTGTGCTTTGCCCACTGTCCTATTCTCTGTATACACATGACTGTGTGGCTAGGCACAGCACAAACACCATCTCTAAATTTGATGACGATACAACCATTGTTGGTAGAATCTCAGGTGGTGACAAGAGGGTGTACAGGAGTGAGATATCCCAACTAGTGGAGTGGTGCCACAGCAACAACCTGGCACTCAACATCAGTAAGACAAAAGATCTGATTGCAGACTTCAGAAAGGGTAAGATGAAGGAACACATACCAATCCTCATAGAGGAATTAGCAGTGGAGAGAGTGAGCAGCTTCAAGTTCCTGGGTGTCAAGACCTCTGAGGACCTAACCTGGTCCCAACATATCGATATAGTTATAAATAAAGCAAGACAGTGGCTATACTTTATTAGGAGTTTGAAGAGATTTGGTATGTTAACAAATACACTCAAAATCTTCTATCATTGTACTGTGCAGAGCTTTCCAACAGGCTGCATCACTGTCTGGTGTGGGGGGGGGGGGGGCTACTGCACAGGGCCGAAAGAAGTTTCAGAAGTTTGTAAATCTAGTCAGCACCATCTTGTGTACTAGCCTACAAAGTACCCAGGACATCTGTAGGGAGCAGTGTCTCAGAAAGGCAGCGTCCATTATTAAGGACCTCCAGCACCCAGGGCATGCCCTTTTCTCACTGTTACCCTCAGGTGGGAAGTGCAGAACCCTGAAGGCACACACTCAGTGATTCAGGAACAGCTTCTTCCCCTCTCCCATCCAATTCCTAAATGGACATTGAATCTTTGGACACTACCTCACTTTTTTATAATACTGTATACAGTATTTCTGTTTTTGCACATTTTTAAAATCTATTCAATATATATAATTGATTTACTTGTTTATTTATTATTACTATTTTTATTTTATTTTTTTCTCTGCTGAGTTATGTATTGCATTGAACTTTTGCTGCTAAGGTAACAAATTTCACATCACGTGCCGGTGATAATAAACCTGATTCTGATTCTGTCATCTGTGGGGGAGAAAATGTGAATTAAATTAAAAAGGCTGATCACCATGAAGATTGACAAGTACTAATACAAAATGGAAATGTTGGGAATCTAAAATTGTTGGATTCACTGTTGAGTCGCAAGAGCTGAAATGTGCCTCATCAGAAAAAAAGACCTTGCACACTCTTGATGTCATTCTGCCACAGCACCTTCAGCAGCAACAACATGAAAGCTGCTGTCTCACCACATCCCATGTTTCCCTTCTCCTGTCAAAGTCAAGCTGTTGCCATTTGAACATGTACGTGTATGCCCAGCTGTAATCAAAATCTTACCTGCAGCTACATCACAGCATTTTGTATTACCAACACGATATTGAGAATTCAAACATAAATTATACACAATTTTATAAGAAAAACAAACAAGCAGAACAAAGAAAATTCTAAGCGGTTGATGTGGTCATAATGTTGCTGCACTGAGGTATGGTTGTGCAGGTTGTTTTAGGAAGCAAATGGCAAAAGGTACATAGCTACAATATTCTTTAACTTGGTGCTGAGGTTTCTGTACCTCCGACCCAATGTACCCCTGTATCTTCTGTACCTCCAATATGAAGATGGCACAGCTCAAATTAAACTCCAATCAAGAAGCCATCATCAGTATGCAGATGAGAGTGTTGTCTCCTCGGAATGCTGGCTTATATACTCCTCTGAGGTCCGAATGGATATTGATCAGACATTGTGACCTGGGTAAGTATAAAGTGCACTGCAGGTGCTGTGGTCAAATCAAGACATACAAAAAAGCTAGATGAATTCAGCAGTTCAGGCAGCATCCGCTGAAAGAAGCAGTCAACGCTTCGGGTCGAAACCCTTCGTCAGGACTAAAGAAGGAGGGGGCAGGGGCCCTATTATGAAGGTGGGGAGAGGGTGGAAAACCAATCAGAGGAAAGATCAAGGGGTGGGGGAGGGGAAGCAGGGAGGAGATAGGCAGGAGAGGTGAAGAAGGAATCTAAGGGGAAAGCACTATGGGTAGTAGAAGAAGGCAGAGTCATGAGAGGTGATAGGCAGCTAGAAGAGGAGACAGAGTAGAGGTGGGATGGGGAAGGGAGAGGGAGGGAATTATCGGAAGTTGGAGAATTCGATGTTCATACCAAGGGGCTGGAGACTACCCAGACGGTATATGAGATGTTGTTCCTCCAACCAAGGTTTGGCCTCATCATGGCAGTAGAGGAGACCATGTATGGACATATCCGAATGGGAATGAGAAGGAGGGTTGAAGTGGGTGGCAACCGGGAGATCCTGTCTGTTGTGGTGGACAGAGCATAGGTGCTCGACGAAGCGGTCCCCCAATCTGCAGTGAGTCTCGCCGATGTAGAGGGGGCTGCAATAGATTATCCCAACAGACTCACAAGTGAAGTGTTGCCTCACCTGGAAGGACTGTTTGGAGCCCTGAATGGTGGTAAGAGATGAGGTGTAGGGACAGGTTTAGCACTTACACTTGCAGGGATAAGTGCCAGATGGGAGATCTGTGGGGAGGGACGTGTGGACCAGGCAGTTGTGGAGGGAACGATCCCTGTGAAAAGCAGAGAGGGGTAGAGAGGGAAAGATGTCCTTAGAGGTGTGGTCCTGTTGAAGGTGGTGGTAGTTGTGGAGGGTAATATGCTGGATCCAGAGGTTGGTGGGGTGATAGGTGAGGACAAGGGGGACACAGTCCCTGATGTGGTGACGGGAGGATGGGATGAGGGCTGAAGTGTGGGAAATGGAGGAGATGCGGGTGAGGGTATCATTGATGACAGCAGAAGGGAAACCACAATTCTTAAAGAAAGAGGACATTTGGGATGTCCTGGAATGGAAAGCCTCATCCTTGGAGCAGATGCTGTGGAGACGGAGGAACTGGGAATAGGGAATAGAACTTTTTGCATTTGGCAGGGTGGGAAGAGCTATAATCAAGGTAGTTATGGGAGTCAGTGGGTTTATAGAAGATGTCAGTGGACAGTCTATCTCCAGAGATGGAGACCGAGAGATTGAGAAAGGAGAGAGAAGTGTCTGAGATGGACCAAGTGAATTTGAGGGCTGAGTGAAAGTTAGAAATTGTCAATGAAATTGACGAGCTCAGCATGGGTGCAGGAAGCAGCACCAATGTAGTTGTCAATGTATCGAAGGAAAAGTTGGGGAGCAGTACCAGTATAGAGTTGGAGCATAGACTGTTCCACATAACCCATGAAGAGGCAGGCATAGCTAGGGCCCATGCGAGTGCCCATAGCTATACCCTTGATCTGGAGAAAGTGGGAAGAGCCGAAAGAGAAGTTATTAAGTGTGAGTACCAGTTCCGCCAACCTGCGGAGTGTGGTGAGTTGGGGAACTGGTGAGGTCCATTGTCTAGAAAGTAGCGGAGGGCTTTCAGGCCTTCTGGATGGGGAATTGAAGTGTATAAGTGTTGTGACCTGGGTGGCTGGTTCTTGCAACAGCACCTCATATAGATTCAAAGACCCAAAGCACATTTATTATCAAAATATGCATGCAGTATATAACCCTGATATTCATCCTCCCCACAGCAGCCTAGAAACAAAGAACTATGAACCAACTTGTTCAAAGTAGAACATCAACCTCCTCTCCTCGCGCTTGCTAAAACATAAATTGTGTAAACCACAACAAGAATGGTGGGGAAGGGTCTGACAGTGATGTATTGTTGAGTCCAGGGCACTTTGCAGCTTCTTAAAATCCTGCATATTAAAATTGCCACACAAGACCATATTCCAACTCATCAGGATACTTTCAAAAGTACATCTGTTGACATTTGCTGGAGTATTCAGTGAAATACAGACACTGACACTGATGCACCATCCTTCTGATTGGGGGAGGAATTGACTGGATAAAGTACGGACAGCTGGCCTAGCTGTTTTCAGGGTTCAAGACTGTTTCGCTAATTGGTAATCATGTTTTGAACACCAAGAATTTAAGGGACACCTGAACTGAGGATCGATGCTCAATCATAAGCTCACTGGTGATATCGCCTAGCATTTGTTTTGTGCTCAGATCCAGTTGGATACAATGTCTTCATCCTTACTTCAAATACCCCAGTATTTGGGTCCAGATCATTCTCCTCAGGGACTCGCGTCACAGTACAATTGAGCCAACATGGAAGAAATGGGGTACTGGAGCCATTTTGCCAGCTCTGGTCAACTACAGCAAGAACATTTTCAGACAAAGCCTGGAGATAGTGGGGGGGGGGGGGGGGGAAGGGGATGATCCGGAAATATAAGGATGGAGTTAAAGGGTGTTACGAGTGTTACAAACCCCGTAACTGGGTCACTTACCAGCAAAGATAGAGACATCCGTTGAAGTCTGATGATACTATTTTTACAGTATTTATTAGTAAAAATACAACAAAAATAATATCAATGCAAATATACAGATAATATACATCATCAATACTAAATCTAAAAGTGCAGGTATAATAATAATCAATAAGAAGTAAGCTCTATTGTTGTCTAGGGGATAATGTATTGTCCGATGGAAATATAAAGTTCACTCACTTCATCCAGGCTGCAGCCGTTGTGGACCGCTGTGTTGCAATTGTTGGAGAGAGAGAGAGAGATTTGGAGAAAAACCTGCCGGCTTTCCTTTATGATTTTGATCCGTCAGGAGTCTCGTTGTTGTGGCCTCTCCTTTAGCTAAACCGTTCTTCCGTGATGAGCCTGCCACCCCGACAACGGAGGACGCACAGGAGCTCTCACCGGCTTTCGCTATAAAACACTATCATGTGATTTCTAGCGTTTCTCCTGGTGCGTCTAAAGGAGTTGTTCCCCAGACCCGTCTTTTATCCCTACTCACAGGGTCTCAGATGTCAATCAGGTTGGGATGATGCAATCCCTCAACCAGACCACTCTGGTTGTCCCCTGAGGGGTTTCAATAAATAGTACAGTACTCAATACACAATTCTGTCTTCAGGAGACAATGGCCATTATCAGTGGTTCCGTTCCACTGAGGTCAGGACACATTCCAAACCTTGTGTATTCTGAGTGACTCTCTCTTATTTCCTGGGTCCCAGACCTGAATTAATAGCGATCTTGCGATTCTCAAAAAGGAGGGGGTGACTTTGTACCCTTCGGCCCCTCAGAGTTGCTTCACACTCGTAATACCCCCTTCCTTCTAGGATTTTTGCCACAGGTAAAAATTAATTAATACAGAGTCTTACAGGATTTCAGAATCTAACACAATACGAAAGAGTTTTTTTTTTCACTACAGAGTAATACAGTTATACATTCAATTCAGCATCTAAACAGTTAGCAATTACATTGTCACTTCCTTTAATATCTTAATATCTTGTACCTTAATAAAATTCTTGAAGCATCAGACTCCAATTTAATAACCACCTATTTTTATTCCTTTTCTTCAGCAAAACAAAACTAAAGAGTTGTGATCTTAGTTTACATGTATATTACAAAAGTTCATTCAAATACTAATCTTTATTTTACTTACAAACTTAACAGTCAATCTTCCATGGGGTTGTCTTTATTAGTTACATGCTTTGTCGAAATCCCTTAAAACCAGATCCTGTTATTTAAAGTGACATCCTGTCAACCCTCGCCCCTTTTCCAGTTAACTCCCACGTGATTAGCTTGCACACCAGTGTGGAATAGGCTTTTGCATGCTCCTTTCATAGGAGTTATTTTATCAACAATGTTTTCCAAACTTAGCCCATTTGCTGAATTTCCAGACAATTCTTTATTTTTAAGCAAGTTGTTAGTTTTATCTTCAGGACCCTTCATTCTATTGGTTTTCAGTTTAAAATCTGCAAGCGATCCCTTTTTGTCCAAACAACATTTCAAATTCTGCCTCTTCACAGCACACTCTTGAATAACAATAGTGCATGGGGCATCTTTACATTCCAAATCAACCTGTAATTGATTCACAGGCATCATAGCCATAGTCATAGCCATAGTCCCTTCAGCCTGGTTACTACTCCTGACACCAATCCAGACTTTAAAGTTTCTTCATTCAATTTAGAATCTTCAATTCAATTCTTCATTCAACTTTTCCCTTCTCCTTCAATAATAAGATTCACATCACCACCTTTTGTCTCCTCACTAACTTTTAACACACCTTCAAACACAAACAACTGGGAATTCTCACTTCCCACTAGTACCAAGGTTAACCCTCTCTTCACTGAACCAAGTCCATCTGACTTGGACTGAATTCCTTTTCAACTGAATCAAATACCTCAGACTTCTTCTGAGTTCAGTACCACATGCATCGACATTTTGAACACACTCAAATGGGACATCTGCCTCTTCCAGGCTTTCAATACCTGTCCCCTTTTCAAATTCTAAGTTTCCCTGATCCTCCCAGTTACTCTCTAGCCAACTCCCTTCCGGAGTAAACTCAACCCCGCGGGCTGAAACAACCTCATTTTCCAACCCAGCAGACTTCTTCAAGATAATGGCACCCTTTTCATCTAGGACTGCCCTCATTTCATTATCGGGAACAGATTTAAAATTTTCAACTTCTTCAAACAGTTCTGCCAAACCAGACAGATCATCCATGTCCAACCCTGGACCTTCTAACAGCCTTATCTGTTTCTCATTTTTACTCTGTGCCTCTATAAACTTCCTCCAGGCTAAGGGTAGGTCTACCTCCTCTCCTTTACTCTCTTTCACTTTCCTATTCTCTGTTTTACCACCCTCTAACTCCCCTTGGTACAGGGTCAGTAAAAACATCTCGGCCAAATCGATACTGGCCTGATTTAAACTGGTCTCTTTCTCAGCTGCCTTTTCTGACATGCTGCGAGTGGTCGTGCATGCGGGATAGATCTTGGAATCTAAGGGCGGGTCTTTGACACTTACAGGCTGGCTCAAACATCAACACCAGCTAAATCGTTACCCAGAAGGATGTCTATGTCAGTTCTCGGAAATTCTGATCGCACCCCTATTTCAACTGGTCCAGATACCAGCTCACAATTTATAATGATCCTATGCAAAGGCACAGCTTCTGTCCCTTTTCCTATGCCTCTCCAAGCTACCTCTCCAGTCTCGGGACCAAAATCTAGTACCGTACTGCAAATCAATGACTGCTCAGCTCCAGTGTCTCTCCAGATCTGCACTGGAACTGTTGTGTCTCCCTCTTTCACAGACACAGTTCCTTCTGAAATAAATTTCTCAGGCCCCTCTCGTATTCTGTCTACCTGGGGCTTTCTCGTTGATTTACTGATCACCACAATACATCCTGTAGGGACTGCTGCTTTCCCTTTTCCTGTCTCCTTCCTCAGAGCAAGGCACTTAGATGCAATATGACCCACTTTTCCACAATTAAAACAGGTCAAGCCAGGACCCCTCCTGCCATCTTGCCTTTTCTCCTCCTTATTTTTACCTCTAGCTCCCGGCTGGATTGCTGCCTCAGCCGGTGGGCTTTCTCTGCCATTCCCACGGTCTTTCTGGTAACTCTTACTCAACGAAAACTTTGTCTTGTGGGGTTAGGGCATACTCATCTGCAAACCTAGCAAATTCAGATATGGACTTATTCGGCTTCTTGTTCAAATATATCCAGATATCATCCGAAACACAACCTTTAAATTCCTCAATCAGAATTAACTCCCTGAGACACCGAAAATCCTCTTGCACCATTTCAGCTGCACACCAGTGATCCAAGAGCACACCCTTCTCATAGGCAAACTCTGCATACGTCTGATTCCACCCTTTCTTTAAATTTCTGAACTTTTGTCTATAGGCCTCAGGTACCAATTCATAGGCCCGAAGAATGGCCTCCTTTACTCCCTCATAATTCTCAGACTCCTCATCCTCCATGGACAACGCCGCATATGCCCGTTGTGCCTTCCCTTTTAACACACTTTGTAACAACACCACCCACTGACCTCTGGACCACTTTTGACTCACTGCCATTTTTCAAAATGCAAGAAATAACTATCAACATCTGTCTCCTCGAATGGAGGTACTAATCTAAACTCCTTACTAACATTAAATCTCCCTTCTCGGTCTGGCCCTTGAGCTCTTCGCTCTTGCCTGAACTTCTCCATGTCCAACTCAGGTTGCCTCTGTTTCTTCTTCTCCTCATACTCCCTCTCCTTTTCAGCTCTCTCCTTCTCTTTCTCAGCTGCTTCAAACTGTTTTAACTTAATTTCATGCTCCCTCTGCTTCTTAGCTCTTTCCTGCTCTTTTTCCTTTTCGGCTCTTTCTTTTTCCTTTTCGGCTGCTTCCAGCTGTTTTAACTTAATTTCATGTTCCAACCTTAATTTCTCCAACTCTAACTGAGCCGTCCCACTAGCTGGTACCTTTTCAGGGATATTTTCCAATACCTCAGCCAAAAACACATTCTTCACAATATAATACTGAGTTATCGCACTCCGCACCTTCCGCTTTTTCATTGACATCCTCACCTCTGCAAGATTTAGTCCTTTCGCAATATTTATCAAGTCCGACTTTGTGGCAGCCTCTAGCGCCTCCAGAGTCGGGTTTTCTATAGATTCGTCTACGTCCATCTTTGCTGGTTTCCCGTCTGGTTACCTGCATAACCAGATCCAAGTTTGGGCTTAAAAGCCCGATTTACTGGGCCTCCAATTTGGTATCAAATCCCGGACAAGCCCCCACATTGTTACGAACCCTGTAACTCAGTCACTTACCAGCGAAGATGGAGACGTCCGTTGAAGTCTGATGATACTATTTTTAATGGTATTTATTAGTAAAAATACACAAAAATAATATCAATGCAGATATACAGATAATATACATCATCAATACTAAATCTAAAAGTGCGGGTATAATAATAATCAATAAGAAGTAAGCTCTATTGTTGTCTAGGGGATAATGTATTGTCCGATGGAAATATAAAGTTCACTCAGTTCATCCAGGCTGCAGCCGTTGTGGACCGCTGTGTTGCAATTGTTGGAGAGAGAGATTTGGAGAAAAACCTGCCGGCTTTCCTTTATGATTTTGATCCGTCGGGAGTCTCATTAACGTGGCCGTTCATTTGTGGCCTCTCCTTTAGCTAAACCGTTCTTCCATGATGAGCCCACCACCCCAACAAGGGATGACGCACATGAGCTCTCACTGGCTTTTGCTATGAAAACGCTATCACGGGATTTCTAGTGTTTCTCCTGGTGCGTCTAAAGGGGTTGTTCCCCAGACCCCTCTTTTATCCTTACTCACGGGGTCTCAGATGTCAATCAGGTTGGGATGATGCAATCCCTCAACCAGACCACTCTGGTTGTCCCCTGAGGGGTTTCAATGAATAATACAGTACTCAATACACAATTCTGTCTTCAGGAGACAATGGCCATTATCAGTGGTTCTGTTCCGCTGAGGTCCGGACACATTCCAAACCTTGTGTATTCTGAGTGTCTCTCTCTTATTTCCTGGGTCCCAGCCCGAATTAATAGTGATCTTGCGATTCTCAAAAAGGAGGGGGTGACTTTGTACCCTTCGGCCCCTCAGAGTTGCTTCACATTTGTAACAAGGGTAAGAGAGAATAAGAAAAGTTAAGAAAGACAACAGAATTAATGGGGCAGGAAGGGATCGGAGAGTATGGCCAAGTGCAATAGGAATCGATGTGAAAGGTGAGGGGAGTAATGGATTAAAAGTATTATATATGAATGCACAAAATATAAGAAATAAAGTGGATGAGCTTGAGGCTCAGTTGGAAATTGGCAAGTATGATGTTGTAGGAATAACAGAGCACATGGCTGCAAAAGGACCAGGGCTGGGAAATGAATATTCAGGGGTATATGTCCTATTGAAAAGACAGACAGGTAGGCAGAGGAGATGGAGTGGCTCTGTTGGTGAGGAATGAAATTCAGTCCCTTGCGAGGGATGACATAGAATCAAGTGTTATAGATTCAGCATGGATAGAACTGAGAAAATGAAAGGGCAAAAAGACCCTAGTGGGAGTTATCTACAGGCCCCCAAACAATAGCTTGGACATAGGGTGCAAGTTGAATCAAGAGTTAAAACTGGCATGTCGCAAATGTAATGCTATGGTTGTTATGGGGGATTTCAAGATGCAATAGACTGGGAAAATCAGGTTCATACTGGACCCCAAGAAAAGGAGTTTGTGGAGTGCCTCCGAGATGGATTCTTAGAGCAGCTTGTACTGGAGCTACCAGGGATAAGGCAATTCTGGATCTAGTATTGTGTAATGAACCAGATTTGATAAGAGAACTTGAGGTAAAGAAGCCATTAGGAAGTGGTGACCATAATATGATAAGTTTTAATCTACAATTTGAGAGGGAGAAGGGAAAATCAGGAGTGTCAGTATTAGAGTTGAACAAAGAGGACTATGGAGCCATGAGGGAGGAGCTGGTCAAAGTTGACTGGAAGGATACCCCAGCAGGGATGACAGTGGAACAACAATAGCAGGTATTTCTGGGAATAATACAGAAGGTGCAGTATCAGTTCATTCCAAGGTGGAAGAAAGATTCTAAGGGGAGTAAGGGGTGACCGTGGCTGACAAGTGTAAGGTGGTTTCTTCTTTGTGAGGGTTTTTTTTCTTTCTTTTTTTTTTGTTACTGCGTATGTTAATCAAAATGGCTTCTTTGTTTGTTAAAAGTAGGAATGGTTTTTTTGTTATGATAAGTGCTTTCTCTCGCAGTTTTGTTTGTGTTAAAATTACTGATAACGAGAATTGTATTAGTTTGTTTACTAATTGGGATAAATGTCTCTTCTCTCTTCTGATTCTGTAAGCTATCGTTGGCGGGCTCTTGAGGAGTCGGCGCAAGGTGGTGAGAGAGAGAGGACGAAATGCTGTAAGCCAGGCGATGGAATGGTCCTCAAGTGGGGGTCCAAGGCCAGGGGTTTGGGCGAGGAGAGGAGACTAAGATAGATGCGCTTGGTTGACCACTTTGGGTGGTCCTGAGCTACGAGTCGAGGAGTTCAGAGGGGATCGAATGATGACCAGGACTTTGTTAATTGAGCTGCAATGGTTGTGCATGAAGTGGTTTGGACTTTGATGAATTTGGTGCCTTTTCTTTATTTTCTTTTCCTTCATATATACTGTATAATTATTAATCACATAGTTCTAGTAATCTGTATAAAGTGTAATAATTTAATTGCATAGGGTGTACAGTCTGTTATTTGGTGAGGTGGGGGACATCACACAGCATCCACACAAGCTGATTACCCAGTTTGACGGGGCTGAAGGCTGCTCCCCCTAGACGGAAGCGAGCTGAGCGAGCCTGAGGCTAGCCAGGAATTACATTGTGGGGGCTCATCCGGGATTGAAATTTAGTGGGAGCTGTGTGATTGCCCTCTTTAAGTTATACATGCTGGGGGGACAGAAAGCTGGTGTGTCTCTGTGAGGCTAATTATCACTACATGGGTGTTGGGTGGGGTCGCTGTTGGTACCTCGGAGGTCGCTGTTCGAGTTCTGACTAGCACTATGGTGGGCTCCGCTCAGTTGTTGGAATAATGTCCAGCCCTAAAGGGGCGGAGGCGTGAGTGGAGCGGACCTCTCAGTTGTTAAGTGACTGGCAGTGCTTGGCTGAGGGGAAGCGACAGGGATTGGTTGGAAGTTTGAGTAGGTGGGCTGGTGACATTGTTAGAACTGTCTGTTCCAATTACCTGGAGGTGACAGCTGCCAGTTATGGGAAAGCGGGTGAAAATGCATTTAGTTTGACTGGAAGTCAAATGCTGCAGCTGGGAGGCTTACCATATCTGTGGCAGGAGATTTGTGGAAAGTTTTCAGGGTATCTTCTTTGGTTAGGGGGCAGATAAATTGCTTGCGGTGCTGGGGTATCTGTCAAGGGGATCAGCTCCTCCCTCAGTTGCTCAATTGATCCGAGAGATGTCTGGAAAATTAGAGGAGGCCCAGAGGGGGAATGGCTTGGGGTCTCTGGGGGAACACATTCCCAGCAATGTACAAAGGAACTCTCAAAAGAAACAGACCCTATTCCTGAAGGCTTAGAGGGACCACACACTCAGGTATCATTACGGATGGATGGAAGCCAAGCTAAAGCCATCCTCGACACCGGGGCACAGGTCAAGTTACTGTACAGTTCGTTTTACAACCAGTATTTGAAGCATTTACCCTTGATGACATTGAGGGCACTGGAGACTTGGGGTACCAGTGCCAGTGATTAACCAGACGATGGTTATTGGTCAGTGAAAATGGAGTTCTTGGAGGCCAGTGTGGGGGTGACTGAGCTTCATGAATCGCTAATGCTGATGTGGCCGGACACTGTTGAGATCATGGTACAACAGCCAAGCACCCCTGACAAAACTCTCACAGAGTGACAAAGACTCTGTGCTACTGAAATTCAGTAAGATATATGCAGGACAAAAGGAGGGAGTGTAGAAGTTACAGGAAGGCAAGGGTAGTCCAGAACAGCTATAGTTAAGCAAGACCTTTGAAGTGAAACCACCGGGGACACCTCTGATTACAAGATAGACTGTGGCAGCGTTGTAAGGTTGAATCAGTTTTGTGGGTCTGGCCAGTGAGACAGGTAATGCACTGACTATGTTTCATTTTTAGAATCTTTTTATTGGTACATAATCTTCTACAGCTATAAAATGATACAAAGCTTCAACAGATTAATATGTTTACAATTAATAAAGGTGAAGAAAAAAAGCTGATCATAATATATAAAAATGGAGAGAAAAATTAGATATAGGAAAAAGAAGGCAAAAAAGAACCCCGTCTAACTAGGAAAAAAAAATCACTGACTACAAAAAAAAAGGGGGGGGGGAACCCATTAGGAATCAAACCCCCGGAGCAATACGTTTAACCATCATCTAAATATATAAAGAAAAAGAGTCATCAACTGCCAATTCATGTTTATAAAAAAAATAAAATTGGAAGAAAACCATATAGAATAATTCAAATTAAATGGTAATATTTGGCAAGAGAACCCCATCTTCTCTCAAAATCAAATTGGGGATCAAAAGTTCCACTTCTAATATTTTCCAAACTGAGACATAATATTACTTGAGAAAACCATTCAATTAATGTAGGGGCAGAGGTATCTTTCCATTTTAATAGAATAGCCCTTCTTGCCAATAATGTGACAAATGCAATTACATGTTGATCTGAAGATGAAATACCCTGAATATGATGCAGAACTATTCTATAATAGAACAGTCAGTCTACTAGGTTGTAAATTAATTTTCAGAGCTTTAGAAATTGTAGAAAATAAAGATTTCCAAAACAATTTTAATGAAGAACATGACCAAACATATGTGACAAAGTAGCTACTTCAGTTTTACATCTATCACAGTAGTTGTCTATACTAGGAAATATTTTAGATAGTCTTTGTTAAATAATAACAGTGAACAATTTTAAATTGAATTAACCAGTGGTTGGCACATATAGAAGAAGAATGTACGTTTTTCAAAACTTGAAGCCAATCTTCATTAACAAAGGTCATATTAAGTTCTCTCTCCCAGTCTTGTTTAATCTTTAAAGTTTTGTAAGTTTTTTGTAACAAAAATAAATTATAAATTCTGCTAATGGAATGTCTCACTAAAGGATTCAACTTCAAAATGGTATCCAACAAATCAGATTCTTGTAAATATGGAAACTTAGGTAAATATTGTTGTAAAATATATCTAATTTTCTTCAACAACATACGCAAAATGCTGGTGGAACACAGCAGGCCAGGCAGCATCTATAAGGAGAAGCACTGTTGACGTTTCGGGCCAAGACCCTTCATCAGGACTAACCGAAAGGAAAGATAGTAACAGATTTGAAAGATTTGAAGGGTCTGGGCCCGAAACATCGACAGTGCTTCTCCTTATAGATGCTGCCTGGCCTGCTGTGTTCCACCAGCATTTTGTGTGTGTTGTTTGAATTTCCAGCATCTGCAGATTTCCTCGTGTTTGTTCTAATTTTCTTCAGCAGTTTAACGGGGCATGACTGTGCAAGCGTGTGTGCGTCGGACCATGAGGCAGCAGGAATACTTAAAAGAGAGCAGTTTGATGGAGCGGGCGACATTGTAGTGGGCAATGGAGTAGAGGGAGACAGAGTAGGAAGGCTTTGTCTCCAGAGGCTTCGGCGAGCAGAGGCTGAGGATGAGCTTCACTCCAAGTGAGGTAGGGCCAGGTAAGTTCCTTTAGAAGGAGAACGTTTCAAAAGTTGAGGTAACGTATTGGTTAGGTCGTGACAGCTGAGATTGGCCCAGCGGTTTGTTCATCCAGCAGCATGTGGGAAATCAGGGATACTTCCAGTGTCTCTGACGACTATGTGTGCAGGAAGTGTGTCCAGCTGCAGCTTTTGGCAGACCGCATTGAGCGTCTGGAGCTGCGATTGGATTTATACTGGAGCATCAGCGATGCTGAGAAGGTCGTGAATAGCACGTTCAGTGAGTTGGCCACACCACAGGTAAAGGCTACACAGGCAGAAAGGGAATGAGTGGCCACTAGACAGCATAGCAGTAGGCAGGTAGTGCAGGAGTTCCCTGAGGTCATCTCCCTCCTAAACAGATTTACTGTTTTGGAAACAGTTGGGGGAGATGTCTCATCAGGGGAAAGCAGTAGCTGCCGAGTTCATGGCACCATGGGTGGCTCTGCGGCACAGGAGGGAAGGAAAAGAAGTGGGCGAGCTATAGTAATAGGGGATTTGATTGTAAGGGGAATGGATAGGCATTTCTGCAGCCGCAAACAAGACTCCAGTTGGGTATGTTGCCTCCCTGGTGCAAGGGTCAAGGATGTCTCTGAGCGGCTGCAGGACATTCTGGAATGGGAGGGTGAACAGCCAGTGGTCGTGGTGCACATAGGTACCAACGATATAGGAAAAAATGTGATGAGGTCCTACAAGGTGAATTTGGAGAGTTAGGAGATAAACTAAAAAGTAGGACCACAAAGGTAATAATCTCTGAATTACTATGAGTGCTACATGCTAGTTAGAGTAGAAATAGGCGGATATTTAAGATGAATACATGGCTTGAAAAATGGTGCAAGGGGGAGGGATTCAATTTTCTGGGGCATTGGAATGAGTTCTGTGGGAGGTTGGACCGATACAAACAGGTCAGTCTGCACCTGGGCTGGACTGGAACCAATGTCCTAGGGGGAGCATTTGCTACTGCTTTTCAGGAGGATTTAAACTAATGTGGCAGGGGGATAGAAACAATCGCAGAGAGACAGAGGGGTGTAAAATGAGGGTAGAAGAAAAAAGTAGTAAGGTGAAAAGTAAAAGTAGCAGGCAGGCAAATCCAGGGTAAAAATCCAAAAGGGCCATTTTTCAACATAATTGTATAAGGGCTAAGAGTGTTGTAAAAACAAGCCTGAAGGCTTTGTGTGTCAATGCAAGGAGCATTCATAACAAGGTGGATGAATTGAATGTGCAGATAGTTATTAAAGAATATGATATAATTGGGATCACAGAGACATGGCTCCAGGGTGACCAAGGATGGGAGCTCAACATCCAGGGATATTCAATATTCAGGAGCGATAGACAGGAAAAAAAGGAGGTGGGGTAGCCTTGCTGGTTAGAGAGGAGATTAACGCAATAGAAAGGAAGGACAGTAGCCTGGAGGATGTGGAATCGATATGGGTAGAGCCGCATAACACTAAGGGGCAGAAAACGCTGGTGGGAGTTGTGTACAGGCCATCTAACAGTAGTAGTGAGGTTGGGGATGGCATTAAACAGGAAATTAGAAATGCATGCAAAAAACAAACAGCAGTTATAATGGGTGACTTCAATCTACATATAGATTGGGTGAACCAAATTGGTAAGGGTGCTGAGGAAGAAGATTTCTTGGAATGTATGCGGGATGGTTTTCTGAACCAACATGTCAAGGAACCAACTAGAGAGCAGGCCATTTTAAACTGGGTAATGAGGAAGGGTTAGTTAGCAATCTTGTGGTGCGAGGCCCCTTGGGCAAGAGTGACCGTAATATTGTGGAATTCTTCATTAAGATGGAGAATGATGGACGACTTCCGGTTAAGATGGCAGTAGCTTAAGTCGCTAAAACTATTGCTCCACTCCATTTCATATACCTGCATTTATTTCTTACTCTTCCTCCCACTATTGAAGTTGCTGGCTGCACAATGTATGTATCTGAGCCTACTAAATCGGCAAAAAAAGACACTCCATAAGGGAGCAACCTTGAGTGAAATTGTGTCTCTGTTAGAACAAACACAACAAGATATGTTTTCTCAATTTAGTTCGTTGGAACTGAAACTGGATAAAATCAACTCTACACTGGAGAATCATGCTCAACGTTTATCACATGTTGAAGAAGTCACGGAGAAACTAGACCGTCATTGTAAAGACCTGGAAAGAGTTTGCTCTACCCTAAGGGAGCATAATAGCAAGTTAACTCTTAAAGTTACGGACCTTGAAAGCAGGATAGACGCCAAAATCTTCGAATTCTCGGCTTGCCTGAGACTGTTGAAGGGGGATCTCCTGTCGAATTTTTCTCAAATTTTCTATGTGAGATATTTGGAAGCGAAATACTTTGCAGAGCGCACCGTATCTTTACATCTCGCTCAGCGGATGGCCAGAGACCACGTCCAGTGATAATTCGCCTCCATCGTTACCAAATCAAGGATTTACTAGTTAAAGAAGCTAGTTGACGTAAAACGCTTCAATATAAAGGTCATGCTATCCGTTTAGTAGAGGACTATGCACCTCAAGTTTTGAGTCAACGTGCTGAATACAGAGGAGTAATGAAAGTTCTCTACAATTGTGGACTTCATCTGTCTCTCACCTATCCAGCCTGGCTCCGAATCAAGGTTAGGAGCGATTTTAAATGTTTCGATTTGGTTGCAGAGGCGCAGACCTTCATTGATAGCCTATCTGCTACTTAGAGTTCCTCAGATACGATATGATAAAAAAATTTCTTTTCAGCCTTTTTGTTTCTGTTTAGATAACGGTTATTTTTTTCTAATATTCTAATCTTTATTTCTATCTTTCATTATCCATTTAACTCAATATATTTCGATATGATGGATTTCTATTTTTCAGTATGGGCATTTTCATTTTCATTAAATAGAGCTGACTGTGAAACTATGTAATTAGACACCTCTTAAAGGTCTTTGGAGACTTTATTTCATAATGGAGTCAGTGTCGCATTTAAAAATTGGTATCGATTCATGAAGCGACGACGTCGTTGAATTTTTTTTTGTTTTTCGTTTCAGACTTCAGTCTCCAATTTCTACAAATCTTGATATTTTCTTTTATAAATTTAAAATGTAGCTGTTGTTGCATCTATTTAATTAGTAGCTTAATTATGTTGCATTGTCCTATTGAAGTTTTTTTTTCCATTTTCTCAATTTTAGTTTCTATCTTACATAATTTTAGTTCTTTAAAAGTGATGATTTTTTTTCTCTCCATTAGATTATTTTAACCTTAAGCAGCAGTCGATGCTGTACCTTTAAACTCAGTTTCGGGTTTGGATCAAATTCCTCTCAAATGGATTTTTCTTTAGTGGTTCTTTTTTTTTCCTGTGTTTCAAGATGCTATTTGTGTTTTTTTTTTATTTTTATGTTTCGGTTGGATTACTTACGTTAACATTAAAGTTTTTTTTCTGTATAACTGAGTTTATAGATGATCTTTTTTTTGGTTTATCAACTCTGGCGGGAAGGTTGGGGTAAGGTTTTTTTTAGACCATTATGATACTTTAAGATTTACAAACTTTGAATGTATTGTTTTTTCTTGTTAAGGTAAATCTTTGTTAGTAACTCTTAAAGCTTTTTGGTTTTTATTTCCATTACTGTATCAACAGTTGGAGTGGAGATAATTAAGATGGTACCTAAATGGAAGCCCAGTAGGGGGTTAGTTTTTCTCGAGGAGAGCTTACTGCTTTATATTTGCCGCTTTCTTGGTGTAGGTTTAGAGGGTGTGGGTGGGAACACCAGTGCTAATATTATTTATGGAATTTTGACATATTTGTAATATACAGGATGTAATTTCATCCTGTTTTTTTCTTCTATACTTTTGCCACAGAATTACATATACATTTCAGATATGGTTTAATGCCTGCTATTGTTTTTTTCTTATGTTCAATGGTTAGTCCATTGAGCTTTGTCAGCTGGAATGTTAAGGGTTTGAATCATCGGGTTAAAAGGGGGAGAGTGTTCGCACATCTTAAAGAGCTTAGAGCAGAGGTAGTCTTTTTACAAGAAACACATATTTGTCACTCAGATAATTCTCGTCTTATGGCACTATAGGCTGGACAACACTTTCATTCAACTTTTTAAGCCAAGGCGAGGGGCGTTTCAATTCTTATAAACAAAAATGTTTCTTTTGAGCTTCATAATAAGATATCTGATCCTAGTGGTCATTTTATTATTGTTTCAGAGAAACTTTATAATACACGAGTGGTCTTAGCCAGCCTTTATGCTCCTAACTCGGATGATGTAGGGTTTTTTGACCGTTTTTTTTCCTTCATTGCCAGAACTAAGTTCATACTCTCTTATATTGGGTGGTGACTTTAACTGTTGGCTGGATCCAGTTTTGGACAGATCTTCTTGTATCCCTAGACAATTAAGTAAATCTGCTTTATTTATTCAATCTTTTCTTTCTAAATATGGAATATCTGTTATTTGGTGTTTCTTTCATCCACATGAAAGAGATTACTCCTTTTTCTCACAAGTTCACCATACATTTACTAGAATCGACTATTTTTAATTGATAATCAATTGACCCCATCCATCCATTCTTGTGACTATAAGAGTATATTGATTTCAGACCACGCCCCATTTACATTGTCCATAGTTCTCCCTGCCCTCCCTCAAGTAAATAAACACTGGTGTTTTAATCCAACCTGGTTGTCGAATAACAACTTCGTAAATTTATGGAGGATCAGATAACTTTAAAACCATATAACCATATAACAATCACAGCACAGAAACAAGCCATCTCGGCCATCCTAGTCTGTGCCGAAATCTTAATCTCACCTAGTCCCACCTACCTGCACTCAGCCCATAACCCTCCACTCCTTTCCTGTCCATATACCTATCCAATTTTACCTTAAATGACACAACTGAACTGGCCTCTACTACTTCTACAGGAAGCTCATTCCACACAGCTATCACTCTCTGAGTAAAGAAATACCCCCTCGTGTTTCCCTTAAACTTCTGCCCCCTAACTCTCAAATCATGTCCTCTCGTTTGAATCTCCCCTACTCTCAATGGAAACAGCCTATTCACGTCAACTCTATCTATCTATTTTAAATACCTCGATCAAATCCCCCCTCAACCTTCTACACTCCAATGAATAGAGACCTAACTTGTTCAACCTTTCTCTGTAACTTAAGTGCTGAAACCCAGGTAACATCCTAGTAAATCGTCTCTGCACTCTCTCTAATTTATTGATATCTTTCCTATAATTCAGTGACCAGAACTGTACACAATATTCCAAATTTGACCTTTCAATGCCTTGTACAATTTTAACATTACATCCCGACTTCTGTACTCAATGCTTTGATTTAAAAGGGCCAGCGTTCCAAAAGCCTTCTTCACCACCCTATCTACATGAGACTCCACCTTCAGGGAACTATGCACTGTTATTCCTAGATCTCTCTGTTCCACTGCATTCCTCAATGCCCTACCATTTACCCTGTATGTTCTATTTGGATTATTCCTGCCAAAATGTAGAACCTCACACTTCTCAGCATTAAACTCATTCTGCCAACGTTCAGCCCATTCTTCTAACTGGCATAAATCTCCCTGCAAGCTTTGAAAACCCACCTCATTATCCACAACACCTCCTACCTTAGTATCATCGGCATACTTACTAATCCAATTTACCACCCCATCATCAAGATCATTTATGTATATTACAAACAACATTGGGCCCAAAACAGATCCCTGAGGCACCCCGCTAGTCACCGGCCTCCATCCCGATATACAATTATCCACCACTACTCTCTGGCATCTCCCATCTAGCCACTGTTGAATCCATTTTATTACTCCAGTATTAATACCTAACGACTGAACCTTCTTAACTAACCTTCCATGTGGAACTTTGTCAAAGGCTTTGCTGAAGTCCATATAGACTACATCCACTGTCTTACCCTCGTCAACATTCCTCGTAACTTCTTCAAAAAATTCAATAAGGTTTGTCAAACATGACCTTCCACGCACAAATCAATGCTAGCTATTCCTAATCAGATCCTGTCTATCCAGATAATTATTAATACTATCTCTAAGAATACTTTCCATTAATTTACCCACCACTGATGTCAAACTGACAGGTCTATAATTGCTAGGCTTACTTCTAGAACCCTTTTTAAACAATGGAACCACATGAACAATACGCCAATCCTCCGGCACAATCTCCGTTTCTAATGACATCTTAAAGATCTCTGTCAGAGCTCCTGCTATTTCTACACAAACTTCCCTCAAGGTCCTGGGGAATATCCTGTCAGGACCTGAAGATTTATTCACTTTTAAATTTCTTAGAAGTGCCAGTACTTCCACCTCTTTAATTGTCATAGTTTCCATAACTTACTTGTTTCCCACACCTTACACAATTCAATATCCTTCTCCTTAGTGAATACCGAAGAGAAGAAATTGTTCAAAATCTCTCCCATCTCCCTCGGCTCCACACATAGCTGACCACTCTGATTCTCTAAGGGGCCAATTTTATCTCTCACTATCCTCTTGCTTTTAATATAACTGTAGAAACCTTTCGGATTTACTTTCACCTTATTTGCCAAACCAACCTCGTATCTTCTTTTAGCTTTTCTAATCTCTTTCTTAAGATTCCTTTTACATTCTTTATATTCCTCAAGCAATTCCTTTACTCCATGCTGCCTATATCTATTGTAGACATCCCTCTTTTTCCGAACCAAATTTCTAATATCCCTTGAAAACCATGGTGCTTTCAAACCTTTAACCTTTCCTTTCAACCTAACAGGAACATAAAGATTCCTGATAGATAAAGCATATTTAGAGTAAACTACAGTTCTAAAAACAAAAATGATAGGTATCACTAATATGGACCTGGCTAGTATTAGCTCAATATAGAATATTAAAGCAAAATTTGATGAGGCCTTTAGTTATATGAAATAAAATTATTGATCGCAGAACGAACCAGCAACCATTGGTAGGCTCTATCAAAGAGCAGGACCTCATGAAGTAAATCTCATTGCAGGGGCCAATGAGATAACATGGTGGTTTATTTCTATTGTTCCTGGTTGTTTGTTTTGCATGTCTCTTGGAGCACAACAAACGAGAAATGCATTGTGGCCTGCAGATAACAGAAATACGAGATACAGCAAAGAATGTTTAGAATCAGGTCTGTTATCACTGACCAACATCATGAAATTTGCTATTTTGCAGTGGTTGTATAGTATAATAGATATTATGTTCTATAACATACAATTTTATACGTAAAATCAAATAAGTGGTGCAAAACCAGCATTGAGTGACACTGAATTTTATTATTCATTCCTCTCTTCCATTTCATCTGCAAGACCTAAGGTGGAGCATATTTGATGGGTCACAATGCACATCCCCAAAGAATGGACAAAGTACACCAAACATTGCCCTCATCAATGTTTTTCACCCTTTGCATGCCACATCGGCTGAACAGAGAAGCACTTTTTGTAATAGACTAAGACAACTGCACTGCTCCAAAGAGCGTTATATGAGATCATTCTTACTCTCGGCCATTAGACCCAATAATGAGTCAACCTATAGTCAGGGAAGTGATGACCCCCTCCTGTTAGACTGTTTGTGGTAACTTATTTTTATTCTTTATACTTCTCTTCTAATATTTGTATATCTGTGCACTTGTAATGCTACTGTGCCACTGTAGTTTCCTTTGGGATCAATAAAGTACCTATCTATCTACACTGTTACCTATCCGTGACACGTGACAGTCGTGTTCTTGTCACGTGACGGGTGTTGAAGTTATACTGGACTTGAGGTAATGGTCTTGTGATGGTGGAGTGACGTTATTTTCCGGCCAGTAGAGGTCATGTGACAGGTTTTTTTACAGGGTATAAAAGGAGGACCCCTCCCTGTGAGGAGGGGCAGTTCGTGGCTGGATTTGCCATGTTGACTTCATGTCACGGCGTGATTTAATATCATGACACAGTGTGGTTGAAAGATGGAGTTTTATTTAATGCCTAAAGTTTAAAAGGTCATTGCCAGCAGTTTCTTTATAATATTGCTAGTTGACAATCAGTGGAGAGTGAAGATCGGAGTTCGGGAGTTAAAAGATCGAGGAAAGTCGATCTCGACGGTGAAACAGGTTCGAACTTGTTTGATCCTCATTCGGAAGGAATTTGTTGACTGTGCTCGTGTTAATCCCTGTGAATAGCAGAAAGGATTGAGTACAGTCTGGTAAAGGAAAGGTCAGTGCCTTGAAGCTGTTTCATTTCATCCTCGTAAAATTCTCCGTGGGAAAAGTAGTTCAACTGGGAACTGCAACAAGACGACGTGAAAGAGCATTTAAATCAACTTAAAAAGTCTCTCCCTTAAATGGACTGTAAGAATTTTGAACTTTTGCAATACTACTTTGAAGAACGGTTTTTGCAACATCGCTTTAAGAACTGTTTAAGCTTCATTGCTTTAAGAACTGTTTAAGCTGCCGCACAGCAGCAGATTTCCGGTTATGTTAGTGATTTGTTTACTTTTGGTGGGGGTTTGTTTTTCAGTGTTTAATAAACGTTTTGTTTGTTATAAAACCCCTGCCTCGCTCATATATTTATTGTTGCTGAATCTGTAACAACACACACAAAACGCTGGTGGAACACAGCAGGCCAAGCAGCATCTATAGGGAGAAGCGATGTCGACGTTTCGGGCCGAGACACTTCGTCAGGAAGAGAAGATTGTAAGAGATTTGAAAGTAGTGGGGGGAGGGGAAAATGCAAAATGATAGGAGAAGACGGGAGGGGGTGGGATGAAGCTAAGAGCTGGAAAGGTTATTGGCGAAAGTGATACAGAGCCGGAGAAGGGAAAGGATCATGGGACAGGATGCCTAGGGAGAAAGAAAGGGGGAGGGGGGAGCACCAGAGAGAGATGGAGAACAGTCAGAGTGATGGGCAGAGAGAGAGAAAGAGAAAAAAAACAAACAACTAAATATGTCAAGGATGTGGTAAGAAGGGGAGGAGGGGCATTAACGGAAGTTAGAGAAGTCAATGTTCATGCCATCAGGTTGGAGGCTACCCAGCCGGTATATAAGGTGTTGTTCCTCCAACCTAAGTTTGGATTCATCTTGACAGTAGAGGAGGCCATGGATAGACATAGCAGAATGGGAATGGGACGTGGAATTAAAATGTGTGTCCACTGGGAGATCCTGCTTTCTCTGGCGGACCGAGCGTAGGTGTTCAGCGAAATGGTCTCCCACTCTGCATCAGGTCTCACCAATATACAAACTGCCACACCAGGAGCACCGGACACAGTATACCACACCACTTTCTGGTTTCCGTAGTGCTTGGTAGTGGGATCCCGCACATCTTTCCCTCACCCCCTCTTTCTGCTTTCCGCAGGGATCGCTCCCTATGCAATTCCCTTGTCCCCCACCATCCCTTCCCACCGAGCTCCCTCCTGGCACTTATCCTTGTAAGTGGAATAAGTGCTACATAAGTCCTTCCAGGTGAGGCAACACTTCACCTGTGGGTCGACTGGTGTGGTATACTGCGTCTGGTGCTCCAGGTGTGGCCTTTTATATATTGGTGAGACATGAACAATGTCTGTCTAGGGTTGGTATGCTTTGGGGTTCAACCAAACAGGAACCTTTGGTCGGGATGTTCCGTGGCTGACTCACATTCCGAAGTTGGACAACATGGGTCATTACCTTAGCCAAAGTGAAGGCTCCCTTTCGTGAACAATGTACGTCTAGGGTCAGTATGATTTGGGATTCAACCAAACAGGAATGTTGGGATGTTCCACGGCTGACTCACATTCCTAAGTTGGACAACACGGGTCCTTACCTTAACCAAAGCCAAAACACACTTTCCTGCATGGCACACTGCTTTTACAGAAAACTGCTAACATAAACTACCTCACAGCATAGCAGTAGAAATCTTAACCAGGGTGTTACACTAGAATTCTATTGTATTTATTTTTACCTGTACATGCCTGCAAGAAAATGAATCTCAAGGCAGGATATGTTAATATATGTGTACATTGATAATAAATTTACATTGAATTTTAGACTTTGAGAAAATGTTAAGAAGGAGAAAGATTACCATTCACACCTCTTGTGAATAAACATAGTAAACTTTAGTGTGAATGGGACCATCTGAATTTATGACCTTAGCTGAAGGGGAAACTATAAATCAGAAGTATTCTTGATTCGCAGGACACCATTGTCAGATGCTCATAACTTCTTGATGTAGACTGTTGGTTGGCAAGGCATGCATTGACAATACAAGCACAGAAGCATTTGGGTCTACACAGTGGTTAACATGGTATTACAGTGGCAGTGACCCAGATTCAATTCCAAATTCCACCGCTGTCTGAAAGGAGCTTATATGTTCTCTCTATGACTGTGGGATTCCTCCTACATTCCAAAAATGTATATGTCAGTAGGCTAATTGATCACATAGGTCTAATTAGGTGGTGAGGCTGGAAGAGTCTGGATCTCTAAATCTAAATCAAATCTCAAGTATCTTCCTCTTGACTAAATGCTCTGCCTTTCATGTCAACTGTAGTTCCTTTACCCTAACGTCCTTTCCCTGTCTCAGAGCGACAAACCCATCCACAATCCCATGCAAGTACTCCCTGGCCACAGGAGTAGTACCAGATGATCGGTGGATGGCAAATGTTCTTCTGTTGTTCAAGGTAATAAGGATGATCCTGTGTATTAGGGAACCCTGGGTACACCAGTGAATGATACATCAATAGTGGGCAAACTAATGAAGAGGATTCTCAAGGACAGCATTTGGAGAAGCATAGTCTGATGAAGGATCATCAGTATGGCTTTGTGAGGGGCAGACTACGTCGTTAATCTGATTGAGCTTCTTGAAGAGGTGACAAAACAAATTGATGAAGGCAGAGTGGTGGATGTGGTGTCTATGGATTTTAGTAAGGCAGTTGACAACAGTCTCCATGGTGGGCTCATTTAGAAAGTCAGGAGGCATTGGATCCATGGAAATTTGACTGTGTGGATTTGGAATTGGCTAGCCCACAGAAGACAAAGCAGGATAGTAAGATGGACATTGGTGGCTAGTGGCGTTCAGCAGGGATCAGTTCTCGGACCCCTGTTCTTTGTCAATTTTATAAATGATTTGGATGAGGAAATGGAGAGGTGGGTGAATGAGTTTGCAAATAACATGGAGACTTGTGTTGTGGATGGATTGGGAGGTTGCTGCAGGTTTCAACAGGTATGAACAGGATTCAGAGCTGTGATGAAAAATGGCACATGGAATTCAATCTGGAAAAGTGTGAAGGAATGTACTTTGGAAGACCAAACTCCAAGGTAAAGTACAAAGTTAATGGTAGGTTCCTTAGCAGTGTAAAGGATCAGATGAAACTTGGGGTCCAAATCCATAGGTCTGTCAAAGTTGCTGCTCAGGCTGACAGGTGGTTAAGAAGGGTGGCACAATAATGTAGTGATGGAGTAATGCACGATGTTTTGCTGTATCGGTGACCCTGATTCAATTCCACTACTGTCTGTAAGGAGCTTGTACAACCTCCCTGTCTCCCTGGTGCTCTGGTTTTCTCCCACATTCCAAAGATTTTGGTAAGTTAATTTGTCATTGTAAATTGTCCCACAATTAGGCTGGGTTAGATCCAGAGTTCACAAACACAAGAAAATCTGCAGGTGCTGGAAGTCCGAGCAACACACACAAAATGCTGGAGGAAATCAGCAGGCCAGGCAGCATCTATGGGAAAGAGTAAACAGTCAGCATTTTGGGTTGAGACCCTTCTTCAGGACTGAAAAGAAGTGGAGAAGTCAGAGTAGTAAGGCGGGGAGAAGAGGATGAAATACAAGGTAGTAGGTGATAGGTGAAACCAGGAGAGGGGGAGCCAGAGCCATTTTGGCCAGCCTTACCCATTTCCACCTCTCAACGATGGGATCATACCGTTGGACTTTGAGAGGCCCCTCATTTGGGATTCTCCCATTACTAACAACATCTCAGCATCTGCTCTGTTATGCCCTCTTCAATAGGTTGCCAATTATTCTTCAAAGCTCCAAAGTTACTGGATGGGGTGGAAAAGTAGAATCTTAGGCCAATGATCTTTCATCGTTGTCGGTGACTGGAAAAGGCTGCCAGGGATCCTGGTGATGGCACTTCAATGGACTTAAACTTCTAGGGGATGGAGGGATGGATATGGCCCGTGCAGGGATTTAGTTTAATTTAGCATTGTGTTTGGCCCGGAGTCTATGTTCTTATATGATGAAACTTAGTGACCACATTTAATGCCCACTGTCTTAGTTAGGGGTATGGGGAATAACACTCCGTGTAATACCGAGAGGGCTCTGCATAAGTGAATCCTGAATGCGCGTTGTTTCATTTAAATCATGCAGCTAAAACACCAACTGGAACCGTTTCGCGGATTCATTTCGCTGGGATACAGCTTTGATTGCAACAAGCCTACGTACAGTACCGGAAAAGTTTCTTAAACACTTCAATATGCATTGCAGCTTCTTGGTGGGCTTATTAAATGGTGCAGTGTTTCAGAGTTTATGCCTCCTGGGGGCTTGCAAGATCCCGCTCTCAGCTGCCTATATCCCGCCTCCAGTCCAGCATTCGCCTCCAGGCTCCTCGCCGACCACAGCGTCCCCGCCGCCAGGCAACCGCTTGCTCCCAGCGTTCTGTTTCTGCGGCAACATACGCTGGGCGTCCGGTTACGATGGCAACCTGCACCGGGCTTGGGGGTGGGAGGGTGGTGGTTTGGTGGCGATGGGAAGGGTGCAAGGATCGACTGACTGAAGCTGATCTGGCGAGTGGCCCGTGCAGCCGACAGTCCCCATGAGTTCGCCGGGGGTCGAGGTCAAGCTGGAGGCTGTGATCCAGGTAGGCGGCCAACTTTAATCCGGTGGCCGGCTCGTTGCAAAAGGGCAAATGCCCAAAGCCTGCGGTCCCGGCAAATTCCATTTTCTGTATTGCACTGCGAGTAACTTGTACAGTCCAGTGGCAAAATAGTCTTGCTCCCACACACCTTGAAAGCCCCCTCAATGACTGGCTTCGTTTCTTGCCGATGGACGGTACTGGCTGTTGCTTGGATTTGCAAAGTATATGTTAGAGATTGGACAGATATGAACTGTTTTCTCTGGCGCTGTGGGGGCTGAGGGACCACCTGAATGAAAAGTTTATAAAATTTTGAGAGTCATGGATGGGGTAGAACATTTTTTCTCACTGTGGTAATATCAGATACTGTTGCCACAGTTTTAAAACGAAAGGGGGAAAGTTTAAATATTTACGAAGCAAGTTTTTTTTTTACCAGATGCGCTGTCATGACAAGTGGTTTAAGCAGACAGTACAGCAATATTTAAGATGAACTTAGATAAGACAGGCAAATTTACAAGGAATTGAAGGATATACAGACAAGAGAAAGTCTGCTGATGCTGGAAATCCGAGCAACACACACACAAAATGCTGGAGGAACTCAGCAGGCCAGGCAGCATCCGTGGGAAAAAGTACAGTCGACGCTTCGGCCCGAACCGGCGACTGTACATTTTTTCCATAGGTGCTGCCTGGCCTGCTGAGTTCCTCCAGCATTCTGTGTGTGTTGAAGGATAGACGACAGTCTCTGTGCAGACCAATGGGGTTTGATTGTTATCAAGGCCTGCATAGACATTGTGAGTTATAAGGCTTTGCTGTTGGTAAAAGATCTATTGTTCAAAGATGTTAACTGGCACGCGGTGAAGACATTGGAAACTTCCACCTGTTTCTGAGATCCACTGAAGGGTCCCGGACCTGAAATTGTTTTTCTTTCCACAGATACCACCTTATCACTGATTATTTCCAGCATTGTCTGCTTTTATTGTAGGTAACTACCCCACCATTGTCAATCTATCCCAGACGGCCCGCCTTTTGAAGATTTTCCATTGAACCTCACTTCCTGTTTCGAGATCGAAAGACAAAAATGCAAAGCCCTCGGATCTCCTCTCTTAAAATTGAATCATGATATTATCTTCCACATGGTTGCAGGCCATTCTGTCCATTGTCTGTGCTGTTGCATAGAAACATAGACATCTCCAGCACATTACAGGCCCATTGACCTATAATGTTGTGCTGGCCATGTAACTTACTCTAGAAACTGCCTAGAATTTCCCTAAGAGTTTCCTAAAAGACCCTATTTTATCCACTTCTATCACCTTCGCTGGCAGTGCATTCCACCCACCTATCACTATCCGTGTGCAGAACTTATCCCTGACATCCCCCTTGTACCTACTTCCAAGCACCTTAAAACTATGCCCTCTCGTGATAGCCATTTCAGCCCTGGGAAAAAGCCTCTGACTATCACCATGATCAATGCCTCTCATCATCTTATACACCTCTATCAGGTCACCTCTCATCCTCCGTCGCTCCAAGGAGAAAAGGACAAGTTCACTCATTCCATCCTCATCAGGCACATTCTCCAATCCAGGCAACTTCCTTGTAAATATCCTCTGCACCCTCTCTGTAGTTCATGGGGGTAAGCTGTCCATCATCGGTAGTCCATCAGAATGACTGACTACACTTCACAAAGCTCATCAATGGGTGGTTGGGAGTTCCTGGGAAGGTGGAAATATGCAAATGCAAGCCCTTGCATTTGCTACCACGGGTCGTCATAGAGGTCTACACAAAGATCATACCTTTGGTCCATTGGGTCTGTCCAGACTGCCAGGCATCCAGCGACATTTATCCTACATTTATTCACTAACCTACCCATTTTACAGTTTCTCTTTCCTGGTTTTGACCGAGTCTTCGATCTGAAACATTAACTGTTTATCTCCCAGCTGCTGGGATAAAAGTACCATTACAAATCCACAGTTAACTCTAAACCTGGAGGTTAGTAGGTTGTAGAGAAGTCTATAGTGCATGGACCTCAATCTTTGACTGTAAGTGCCCTCTGGTAAAGATTAGAGTGACTTTGAGGATCAGTAATGTAATAACTCAATGATTACTCGTACACTAATTATTTCAATGACATTCAGGTCCTGAATGAAATGGCTCGACTGGTCCCATTAATGTACCTAGAGACCAAGTTTAAAAACAAAAGTTACATCTAGCACTGAAAATTAACAAAACTGCCAATGCCGGAGATGTGAAATAAAAACAGAAAATGCAGTGGAGAGAAGGAGTTGAGATTTCATGGTCACAAGAGATTGTGCGGATGCTGGAAATCCAGAGCAGCACATAGAATACTGGAAGAACTCAGCAGGCCAGGCAACGTCAATGGAAAGCAAACATCAGTCGACCTTTCAGGCCAAGATGCAAAACTTCAACTGATAATCAGACGTGGGGAAAATTTAGACGAGGCTTGTTGGAAGTGGCAGAGAGAGGGAAGGAAAGGAGAGAATAAAAGGGATGTCTGATAGTGGGGAGACCAGTAGAAGATAAATGAAGGGTTCTGAAGGTTTGTCAATGGGAGATAATCCTAGGAATTGTATACCCATTGCAAGTATAGAATACTGAATATTGCGGTTGTGAAAATCAGAAATAAGGGAACACCGGGGAAACTCGTCAGGCAGTATCAATACAGCGAGAAAATGGTTTGATTTATCATGGTTCATAGCCTATAATCTTCCATCCAGGTTTGCTGGCCTATGATATGCTGATCAACGTTTCTGTGTTGACTACAGTACTGGAATGCCATGCCTGTGAAGATGTACAGCTCACCACAAGCCAATTATAGGAACCTGGGAATAGGAAGAGACCATTTCACCTATCAAGGCTGTTCAGTCATTCAGTGACTGAGTTGTAATTTAACACATGGTACTCCTTTCCCCCTTCTTTAATATCTGTGCCTAGCAAAAATCCAGCAGCGAAATTTAAACTTACTGTTTCACTAATCCCAAATGCTGCCTGCAGAGGATTAAATATTTCCACCTTGCTATTTACGTAGAAGCGATTCTTAGCGATTTCAGTCCTGAAAGGTCTGTCCATAATTTTTAAATGACACTCCTGAGGCCCAGTACAATGTACCCTGCTGCAGCTCACACTGGCCACAGAGGAGAACAGGCAGGTGGGTCCTAGGAAGGAAAGTCTCTATTTGGTCTATAATAGTTTTTACTGGAATAACCTCAGCAATCCCATTCCACCTCTCCTTGCTTTCCTGTACCCCTGCAATTATTCTCTCCCACACATGCCCTTTGAATCTTTTGAAGTTCAAATTCAAGAATGTTATCATGAGCATACATAGCTTTTATTGCAGCACCAGCCACAACAGAGTACGGCACAAACATGGGAAACATAAATATAAACTGCTGTAAATTATATGTCACTTAAATATCACAATAAGTAAATATAACATAAAGACATTAGTGCAAGCTGATTCCAAGGTACAGTGATTTTTTTACCAGTAACCTACCAAAGTGATAATTTACTGTAACCAATCAACCTTCCAACATTAGATAGTGAAGTAGTAGTGAACTGAACTAGCCATACAGGGAGCGTGCATACTGCACATGGACTCTAGCAAAGGTTTGAATCAAACTTGGGTTTCTGTGGCTACGAGGTCGCAGCACTCACTGCTGCTACCTATATGAGACCATTCTCTCATGTAGCTAACAGTTCATTTTCTTCCTTCAAACTTGTTTTTATTATCTCTCTTAAAATAATACGAAATTCCACTTCTTGTCCTTGTCCAATCTCATTGCTAGGCGTTTATAATTAGTAGAAGAGTTGGGACGTCAGGTTGCAGCTGTATGAAACACTGGCCAGCCTACTCTAAAGACACTATGTACAGTTCTGGTCACTGCACAAGAAGAAGGATATGGTAACATTAGAAAGAGTGTAGAAAAGATTCACATGGACCTTGCCTGGAATGGGAGAGTTTTTACTTATAGGAAATTATTGGATATGCTGGGGTTTATACTTACTGGAATGTCTTTATACAAGTTTATAAAACTGAAGGGCATAGATAGAGTAAACAGAGTCTTTTTCATAGGGTGAATGACTCTGAAGCTAAAGGGTGTAGGTTTAAGTTGGGGGGAGGAATGTAAAGGAGATTTGAGCAGCAGGTTTTTCACACAGAGGGTAGTGGGTATGTGGAATTTGTAGAGGTGTGTACAATTACAATATTTAAAAGAGATTTGGACAGACACTTGGATAGGAGAGGGGTAATGGAATACGGGCTAAATGCGGAATTAGTGTAGATTTGCATCACAGTTGCCATGGGCAAGATGGCTGAAGGTCCTGTTCTGTGATGTACTACTCGATGACTCTAAGAATTAAACAAGTACTTGGGGATTATTACGTCCAAGTTTTCCATAAAGACAAAACCAGTTAGTACGGTGTAACCTAACAGGAACTTAAGATTCTGTACCCTCATAATTTCACCCTTAAATGACCTCCATTTCTCTATTACATCCTTCCCATAAAACAACTTGACCCAATCCACTCTCTCTAAATCCCTTCGCATCTCCTCAAAGTTAGCCTTTCTCCAATCAAAAATCTCAACTCTAGGTCCTGTCCTGTCCTCCATAATTATATTGAAGCTAATGCTATTGTGATCACTGGACCCGAAGTGCTCCCCAACACATACATCTGTCTGCTGACCTATCGCATTCCCTAACAGGAGATCCAACACTGCCCCATCTCTAGTCGGTACTTCTATGTATTGTTGCAAAAAACTATCCTGCACACATTTCACAAACTCTAACCCATCCAGCCCTTTTACAGAATGAGCTTCCCAGTCTACGTGTGGAAAATTAAAATCTCCCACAATCACCACCTTGTGTTTACTACAAATATCTGCTATCTCCTTACACATTTGCTCTTCCAACTCACGCTCCCCATTAGGTGGCCTATAATACACTCCTATCAGTGTTACTACACCTTTCCCATTCCTCAATTCCACCCAAATAGCCTCCCTAGAGGAGCTCTCAAATCTATCCTTCCAAAGCACCGCCATAAGATTTTCTCGGACAAGCAATGCAGCACCTCCTCCTCTGGCCCCTCCTACTCTATCACACCTAAAGCAACTAAATCCAGGAATATTTAGTTGCCAATCACACCCTTCCTGCAACCATGTTTCACTAATAGCTACAACATCATAATTCCAGGTATCAATCCACGCTTTAAGCTCATCCACCTTTCTTGCAATGCTCCTAGCATTAAAATAGATACATTTAAGATACTCTCCACCTCCTCCTCTCTTTTCATCCCTAAGAATGCATTCAAATTTATTATCCTTTTCTTTCTTCTCCCCTACATCTTTGGGCTGAGCGCATCCCTTCTCCATCACCTGCCTTTCCTCCCTCACACACTGTCTGTTTACTTGCTCTACTGGTGAACTAACCTCCTCTCCCATAGTTTCCTCAAATTGATTCCCGCTCCCCCCCCCCCATCTTACTAGTTTAAAGTCTGCCCTGTAGCCCTAGCAAACTTCCCCGCTAGGATATTGGTCCCCCCAGTATTCAAGTGTAACCCGTCCTTCTTGAACAGGTCACGACTGCCCCAGAAGAGGTCCCAATGATACAGAAAATTTAATCCCTGCCCCCTGCTCCAATCCCACAGCCACGCATTCATCCTCCACCTAATTCTATTCCTACTCTCACTGTTGCGTGGCCCAGGCAGTAATCCCGAGATTACTACCTTTGTGGTCCTTCTTCTTAACTGCCTTCCTAACTCCCTATACTCTCGTTTCAGGACCTCTTCCCCTTTCCTACCTATGTCATTGGTACCTACATGTACCACGACCTCTGGCTCCTCACCCTCCCACTTCAGGATATCTTGGACACGATCAGAAACGTCCCGAACCCTGGCACCAGGGAGGCAAATTACCATCCGGGACTCCCAATCACTTCCACAGAACCGCCTGTCTGAACCCCTGACTATTGAGTCTCTTATTACTATGGTCCTCTTTCTTCTATCCCTACTCTTCTGAGCTACAGGGCCGTCCTCTGTGCCGGAGGCCCAGCCACTGTCACTTTCACCAGGTAGGCTGTCCCCCCCAACAGTACTCAAACATGAGTGCTTATTGTCAAGGGGTACAGCCGCTGGGGTACTCTCTAGTACCTGCCTCTTCCCCTTCCTGACCGTGACCCACCTATCTGCCTCCCGTGGCCCTGGAGTGACCATCTGCCTGTAACTCCTCTCAATCACCTCCTCACTCTCCCTGACCAGGCGAAGGTCATCAAGCTGCAGCTCCAGTTCCCTAACTCGGTCCCTCAGGAGCTGCAGTTCGGTGCACCTGCTGCAGATGTGGACGTCCGGGAGGCTCGGAGACTCCAGGACCTCCCACATCTGACACCGAGAACAACAAGCTGCCCTCAAACTCATACTTCCCGAATAACAAGAACTAAAAGATAAGCCTACTGTGCCCTCTTCCGCCTAAGCCCCCTGAGCCCAAGCCCTACACTCTGCTCCCGGTGCACTCCGCTGCCCGCAAATGAAGCTGCCCGCTTCTTAAGGCTGCATTCTTTTTATATCTTTCCTCCTTCCCAGGCCTCCTTCACGCACCTGCGCAGTCCCGCCTCTCAGAACTCCGATCTGAGACGCAATTGGACAATTTGAAAATGGCCGCCACCGCACTTCCTCTCAAAGCCTCGCTGTCCTCTTCTAAAAGAGAACTACCTCACTCAGTCTCTCCTTTTTATATCTTCCCTCCTTCCCAGGCCTCCTTCATGCGCCTGCGCAGTCCCGCCTCTCAGAACTCCGATCTGAGAGGCAATTGGACAATTTGAAAATGGCCACCACCGCACTTCCTCTCAAAGCCTCGCTGTCCTCTTCCAAAAGAGGATTTTCTTTTAAAATACCAATGCACTACCTGCAGCCTCTAGTCAGGTGGTTTGGGATGTAATTAAGGCATATCTAAGAGGTCAAATAATTTCCTACACAGCAAATTTGAAAATAAAGACTCACAAAGAACGTTTAGAACTGATCAATCAGATTAAAGCTATAGACCAATTATACACCCAGGTCAAAGAACTGGAGTTATGTAAGAAAGGAATGAACTTCAAACTAAATTTAATCTTATTTCTACTTATCTGATTGAATGCCAACTTTTGGGCAGTCGGAGTAAGTTCTATATTCATGGAGATAAATCTGGTATGTCCTTAGTTAACCAACTTAGACGCCCTAAAGCAAAACAACACATCACTAAAATTTGAATGAGTAATGGGAATATTAGTGTGGAACAGTCTGAAATTAATGATACATTCAGGAATTGTTACTCTCAACTTTACACCTCTGAATCCTTTAATGGCAATACTACTGTTATGCAATTTTTAGATAGTTTAAATATTCCTAAACTTTCTTCTGATCTTAAACATAAATTGAATGAGCCATCATCCTTAGAGGAAATATCCTCTGCTATTTCTGCTTTGCAGCCTTGTAAATCTCCTGGTCCTGATGAGTTCTCTACAGAATTTTATAAATAATTTTCCTCATTGCTCTTATCCCAACTTAGTTTAGTTTTTCCTGATTATTTTAAACAAAATAAATTGCCTGCATCATTTGATCAGGCTTGTATCATTCTATTAGTGAATAAAGGCAAGGATCCATTAGAATGTGCTTCATACAGGCCAATTTCTCTATTAAATGTAGATGCTAAAATTTTAACTAAAGTTTTGGCCCATAGGCTGGAGATTCTTTTACCATTAATTATCTCTGAGGATCAATCCGGCTTTATTAAAAATTGCCTTCCCTTTTTCAACATTAGATGTCTTTTTAATATTCTATATTCATCTTGATCAGGGACCCCTGAATGTGTTATCTCTATTGATGCCGAAAAGGCGTTTGATCGGGTGGAGTGGCACTATTTATTTGCGGTTTTAGAAAAATTTGATTTTGGATATAATTTTATTAAGTGGATTAAGTCCAATTGCATCAGTCCAATTGCATCAGTTTTGACTAATTCCCAGCAATCCTAACAATTTAATCATATGAGGACCTATCTAGATGAGAAAGAGGCAGAAACCCTGGTCGCGACTGCCAGGTTAGCGGATGAGTACGCTTTCACTCACAAGGTAACATTTTCTCCGAGTAAGAACTACCAGAGCGGTAGTAGGAATGGTAGAGAGAGCCCTCCGCCTAAGTCAGAGAGTAAGCTGGGGACTAGTGGAAAGGGTAGAGAGGATGAGAAGCCATCTGGAAGGAAGTTTCTCAGTTTTTGTGTTATAGCTGTGGGAAAGCTGGTCACATAGCATCTAAGTGTCTAGCTCCAAAGAAAGAGACAGGGAAGGGAAAGCCGCCAACCCCGACTGCCTGAATTAAGCCGGCAGAAATGCCGATAGAGGAGGAAGAGTCAAGCCGAGTTCAGGAAGGATGTGAGAAATTTATTTCGACTGGGTTGGTATCTGTGAAGGAGGGGTCAACCCCAGTGCCAGTGAGAATCTGGAGAGACACTGGGACTTTTCAGTCTTAATCCTAAGCTGTGTGTTGAATTCACTGCTGAGACAGAGACTGGTGACATGGTCATAGAAGGGGTTGGAAAAGGGACCGAGGCAGTACCGTTGCATAAAATACTTTTGAAATGTAACTTAGTATCCAGACCAGTCACGATCGGGGTACGGTCTGCACTCCTGATACGTGATGTGGATGTCTAACTTGGGAATGACCTGGCCGGGGGGGGGGGGGGTGGGGGATGTGTTCCCAGCAGTGCAGCTCACGAGTAAGGCTGTAAGTGCTGAGGACCTGTCCATAGATTCTGAAGTTTATCCTGCCTACACAGTTACCTGAAGCATGGCAAAAAGGGCTGCTGAGACAAACACTAATTTAGCCGAGATGGACATTGATTTAGCTGAGACGTTTTTACCATCCCTGTATCAGAAGGGGTTAGAGGACAGTGAAGCTGAGGGGAGAAAGGGGGACAAGATGGATTTACTATTATTGAGGAAAGAACTTGTGAGGGAACAGAGAATAGATAAGGAACTGGTGGCTTTGAAGGAGACAGCTTTCTCTGAGGAGGGAATTAAAGAGGAACCAGTGGGATTCTACATTAAAGATGGAGTATTAATGAGAAAGTGGAGACTGGCTACAGTGCCCGCAGATGAGGATTGGGCAATTGTACAACAGGTGGTAGTTCCGAAGGTTTATCGGGACAAAATTTTGAACTTGGCCCACAAGATAACCCTAGGTGGACACTTTGGAGTAAGGAAAATGGTAGATAGGGTTATGAGAGAATTCTACTGGCCCAATATGAGGAAAGATATTGATTATTGTAGAAGGTGTCACATGTGCCAGGTGGTGGGGAAGCTGAATCAGGCCATTCCTAAGGCACCCCTTTGGCAAATACCCACATTCAGGGAACCTTTCTCCCGAGTCATTGTGGATTGTGTGGGTCCCTTGCCTAGAACCGTGGCTGGGTGTCAGTATGTGTTGACTTTTTTATGTGCTGTCTTTAGATTCCTGGAGGCTGTACCTCTGGGGAGCATCAAAGCTCACGCGGTGGTAAGAGCACTTGTTATGTTTTTCACTATGGTAGGGTTGCCTCAGCAGATTCAGTCCAATCAGGGGAGTACATTCCCATCCCACACATTCCAACGTATGATGTCTGAGATGGGAGTCAAACACATTTTGTCCTCCGCATACCACCTGGAGTCCCAAGGGGCTTTGGAGTCCACTCGACTCTGAAAGCCATGATCAAAAACTACTGCCAGGAAATAATCAGAGACTGGGATGATGGATTAGCCCTCTTGCTGTTCGCAGTGAGGAACACAGTCCAGGGGTCGCTGGGGTTCAGCCCATTCAAGCTCATTTTTGGTGACAGGCCCAAGGAACTTCTGACCTTACTTAAAGGGAAATGGTCTAACCCAACAGTGCATGTCAGTGTGATTGACTATGTTTTGAAATTCCATGAGAGGCTTAGTAAGTTATGCGACCTTGTAAAAAGAAATCTACAAGACTCCCAAGTCAAAATGAAGCAGTGGTATGATAAACGAGCACAAGAACAGGAGTTTCAGGTTGGTGATAAGGTTTTAGATTTATTTCCCTTGATAACTAAACCCCTGCAGGCAGGCTTACAAGGTCCATACAAGGTAATTAAGAAGATAGACTCTGAACTATGTTATTGAAACTCCTGATCAGCGCAAGCCAACTCAGTTAGTTTGTGTCAAAATGTTAAAAGCTTATCATGACCCTAAGGTGGCACTAGTCAGTGCTGTCATGAAAACAAGTGAGGCTGTGGAGACTGCTAATGCAAGGCAAGAGCATTTTGAAAAGATAAATATAGTGCCCACTAGACTGGAGAACTCTGTTGTTTTAACCAACTTTGCTGATAAGGTCGGTCATTTGAAGTCTACACAGAGGTAATTTGCTGACAAAGCAAATTAACCAGCATGCAGATTTTTGTCCAGATGTTCCAAGGAGATGTACGGTCTCAGTACATGATGTTATTGTTAATGCAGTCCAGCCTATTAAGCAACACCCCTATAGGATGAATTTAGAAGAGAGCAAGCTAGAGGAAAAAGAAATTGAACATATGCTAGCCACAGGTAATTTTGGGCAACCTCAGACTGGACATCTCCATGTGTGGTTGTCCCAAAGCCTAATGGTAGTGTAAGGTTTTGTACAGATTACAGGAAAATAAATGCCATCACAAAGACTGATGTTTATCCTATCCCAAGGGTACATTATTGCATTGATAGAGTGGGGAAGGCTAGGTACATCAAGAAGATTGACTTGCTGAAAGGGTACTGGTGTGTTCCTTTAACTGACAGGGCTAGAGAAATTTCAGCATTTGTTATGCCATCAGGGTTGTATGACTATAATGTTTTGCCTTTTGGAATGAAAAAAGCTCCAGGAACATTTCAAAGGATGATTGACTCAGTGATTAGAGGGTTAAAGAACACAGGGGCTTATATTGATGACTTAGTGGTCTGGAGTGATATGTGGGACGAGCACATTGCGGCTGTGGATGAACTGTTTAAACAGCTGTCTAAAGCCAATCTCACAGTGAACTTTGCCAAAAGTGAATTTGGCCATGCTACGGTCACATACCTGGGGTATGGGGCAGGTCTGGAGCAGCTGGCTCCGGTACAGGCTAAGGTGCAGGCTATTTCTGAAGTTCCCATCCTGACTGATAAGACAGCTCTCAGAAGGTTTTTGAGAATGATGGAGTACTATCAGAAGCTTTGTAAAAACTTTGCAGATATTGCCCTCCCTCTTACTAAGCTCTTGCAAAAGATTGAAATAGTTGTGTGGAGGGACCCTTGCCAAGAAGCCTTTGAGAGGCTGAAATCTATATTGTGTTACCATCCTGTATTGAAAGCACCTGACTTTTCAAATCCCTTCTCCCTAGCAACTGATGCTAGTGACGAGGCTGCAGGGGCAGTGTTGCTGCAGAAAGATGAAGACAAAATTGAACACCCAGTGGCTTATTTCTCTCGGAAGTTTAATGTGCACCAGAGAGATTATGCCGCTGTAGAAAAAGAATTACTGTCACTTAATCTGGTGTTACAGCATTTTGAGGTTTACATTTGTCCGGCAGAGAAGCCACTAATAGTTTATACTGACCACAATCCATTGCTATTTTTGACGAACGTGAAGGATAAGAATAGATGGTTGCTGAGTTGGAGTCTGATGATACAAAAATATGATGTGAAGATACAACAAATAAAGGGGACTGACAATGTAATTGCTGATTGTTTATCTAGATGTTAGAATTGAAATTATATCTGTGTTACTCTGTTGGTTAATGACTACCTATGTATTATAGCTATGTATTATATTAGACTCTGTAATGTACATTCATGTTTGAATTTTTACCCCTCCTGTAAAAATTCCTAAAAGGGTGAGGGTGTGATGAGCAAACCAAGCTGAGATGGGGTCCAGAGTTGACCGCCCTGTGAATTATGCTGCTAATGAGAGAGAGAGAAGAAGAGGGGGGAGGCATCCTGCAGCAGATGAGAGAGAGAGAGAGAGAGAGAGAGAGAGAGGAGTTAATATTATGGCTTTAGCTGATTGTTTACCTTTGCTCCAAGGACACTCTCTTTGCCTGCTTGTAAGATTCTTGCTGAGACAGCAAGGCGGGACCAGGTGATGGTCGGCCGGTACCCCGTCAGGGGAGATAAAAAGCAGGTCTCCGAAGATACCAGCAGACACACCACGGGACACTGAAAGAGTGTTGTGCACCCACGTGAAGGTGGGGGTTCGGAGGATCAATTCAGGGGAATCGATCAGAGGCTCACGGTGTGTGAAGGTGTGACCAGTGGGGTCTTGTTTGTGTGTCCACCCTCGCCTGGGTGACAGGCCTACCACTGAAGAACAGTTGTTCCTGGTATGGTCACAGTCGGTGACTGCAACAGGAGGACAACGGGAAGATCGATGGCAACGGCATCACCTTTTGCTCTTTCTCTCTCTTTCCAATGTTACAGCAGAACTATCTCGACCTAAACTGAACTGAAGTGAACTCTTCACCATCATAAGACTATTCATTTACCCCTAGACTTCGATAGAGCTTGGTTTTGATTCCTATTTCCACACTTCTATATATATCATTGCTAACCTGTTTTATATAATTTGCCTTTTATAGTACTGTATTACTTAGTTTACTAATAAACATTATTAGTTACAGTAATACCTGACTCCAACGTGTAGTCCATTTCTGCTGGTTCGGTAACCCCGTCACGGGGTATGTGACATTTGGAACTGATGAGGGTGACTTAACACCGAAGACTTATCTGAAGTATGTGTCTGACATGAGAAGAGAGCTGAAAAGGGTTTAGCTGGGGTTGTGGCTGCCAAGCAGAATCAAGGAAATAAGAGGAGTTATCATCAGAAGGTGAGGATCTTCCAACTCCGGCCGGGAGATCAAGTTCTCATAAGGAATTTGGGGCTAGCTGGGAAACATAAGTTGGCAGACCGGTGGGCAGCCAAGCCCTATGTGGTGGAGAGTTAGATGCCAAACCTGCCAGCTGTCTGGGTGAAACCAGAGGATAGGAATGGGCCTGTCAAGATTTTCCATTGGAACCACCTGGTGCAGGTAGAGCCCGAGCCTACATCTAGTAAAAGGACTCTACAGAAACACAGGGTCAACAGCAGGAGAGGTTAAGCCGGCCCCCCGCCCCGGTAGGATACTGATTTGGAGGATGATGGCCTTGATGTGTGGTATATGCTGCCTTTTGCTAACTCCCCAGTGATGGAGGAAGAGACTCCAGCCCTTCTCCCGCTGAGGTAGGTGAAATTAGGGGGGGCTATCTATGGACAGCCTGTGTTGCAGTAGGACCCTGCTAGGGATAAAGCGGTGCTTGGCCACGGGACAGAGGGGTTCGAGTTGCAGGTGGGCATCAGTGATAGGTCAGGGGAGGCCTCACCAGGTAGACTGAAAGTATCCCCAGTGGTGTCTGAACCTGATGAGTTAGGTGAGGACATGACTAAATTTGATGGGGGGAGAATGAGTATAACACACAGTAAGGTTTCACTGCTAAGGCTAATGTAATGGCTTCTATGTGATGTTCCACTGCTAAGGTAATGGTTTCTCTGTAGCAGCAATGTTTGGGTTATGACTGGAGATAATGGGGCGTGTTAGCCAATGAGGGATGTTGTTCTTTCTTGTGTGTCTGGGAGCCATGATTTCATGTTTTTTTTATCTGGGAGTGATGGAGAGAGAGGATGTGAATGGAGAGAGTTGGTAGAGTGAGAGAGAGAGAATGGAGAGAGTAGGAAAACCCCAAGGCAAGCATGTGAAGAGCAAGAGGATGAGCCATGTGAGAATAGGACTAATCAGGTGAGATTGCAAAGACGTGTGCATGGTGTTGGAGGAGGTAGCGGAGGTACGTAATGAATACTTTGCTTCAATATCTACCAGAGAAAATTACCTTGGCAGTTATGGGGATGACTTAGATTGAAATGCTTGAGCATATAGGCATTGAGAGAAAGGATGTGCTGGAGCTTTTGAAAGCATTAAGTTACATAAGTTGCTGGGTCTGTGCAAGATGTACGCCAGGCTACTTTGGGAAGTCAGGGAGGACGTTGCTGAACCTCTGCTGATGACGTTTCCATTATCAATACAGCCGGGAGAAATTCCAGAGGATTGGAGGGTCGCAAATGTTGTTCCCTTGTTCAAGAAAGGGAGTAGAGATAACCCAGGAAATTATAGACCAGTGAGTCTTCCTGCAGTAGTGGGCAAGTTGTGGGAGAAGATCCAGAGGCAGTATTTCTGAGCATTTGGAGACATAATCTGATTAGGGATAGTCAGCATGGCATTTTCAAGGGCAGGGCATGCCTTACGAACCTGATTGAATTCTTTGAGGATATAGTAAAACATATTGATGAAGGAAGAGCAGTGGATGTAATGTATATGTATTTCAGTGAGGCATTTGATAAGGTTCCCCATGCAAGGCTCATTCAGGAAGTAAGGAGGCATGGGATTCAATGAGACATTGCTTTATGGATCCAGAACTGGTTTGGCCACAGAAGGCAAAGGGTGGTTGTAGATGGTTTGTATTCTGCATGGAAGTTGGTGACCAGTGGAGTGCCTCAGGGATCTGTTCTGGGACTCCTCCTCTTAGTGATTTTTATAAATGACCTGGATGAAGAAGTAGAAGGGTGGGTTAGTAAGCTTGCTGATGACACAAAGGTTGAGGCTCTTATAGATAGTTTGGAGTGTTGTCAGAGGTTACAGCATGACATTGATAGGATGCAGAACTGGTCTGAAAAGTGGCAAATGTAGTTAAACCCAGATATGTGTGAAGTGGTTCATTTTGGTAGGTCAAATTTGAAGACAGAATATAATATTAATGGTAAGACTCTTGGCAATGTGGAGCATCAGAGAGATCTTGGGATCCACATCCATTGGACTCTGAAAGCTGCTGCGCAGCTTGACATTGTTGTTAAAGGGAATATGATGTGTTGGTCATCATCAAGCGTCGCATTGTGTTCAAGAGCCATGAGGTAATGCTGCAGCTATATAAGACCTACATTAGACCCCACTTGGAGTACTCTGTTCAGTTCTGGTCACTTCACTTCATGAAAAATGTGGATACTATAGAAAGAGTGCAGAGGGGGCTTGCAAGGGTGTTGCCTGAATTGGAGAGCATGCCCTATGAAAATAAGTTGAGTGAACTTCTCCTTAGAGCAATGAGGAAGAGAGGTGATCTGATAGACATTTGTAAGATGATGAAAGGCATTGATCGTGTGGGTAGCCAGAGGCTTTTTACCCATGGCTAAAATGGCTAACGTTAGGGGGCACAGTTTTAAGGTGCTTGGAAGTAGGTACAGAGGAGATATCAGGGGTAAGTTTTTCACACTGAGTGGTGGGTGCATGGAATACACTGCCAGCGACAGTGGTAGAGGTGGATACAATAGGGTCTTTTAAGAGACTCGTAGATAGGTACATTGAGCTTAGTAAAATAGAGGGCTATGTGTTAGGGAAATTCTAGGCATTTTCTAGACTAGGTTAGATGGTCGGCACAACTTTGTGAGCTTTGTAATGTAATGTGCCTGTAATGTGCTATAGATTTCTATGTTCGATGTTCTATGTTCAACCCCAAACTCCTGCCTTCTCCCTGTAACCTTTGACACCCATACTATTTAAGAACATATCAACTTCTGCTTTAATATACCCAGTGATGTGTTTCTCGCAGCTATTTGTGGCAATGGATTGCACAGATTCACTACACTCTGGCTAAAAACATTCCTCCTAATTTCTGTTCTCATCCTTCTGTTCTGAAACTATCCTCCCTGATCCAGTACCTGCCCAACATTAGAAACATCCTCTCTACATTCACTCTTTCTGGGGATTACAATATACAGTAGACTTCAATGAGATCCTCCCATTTCTTCTAAACTCCTGCAATTACACGCCAGAGCCATCAACTTACTCATTCATTTACTCGTGCATTGCCTGGATCATTCCTGTAAACTTGCTGTAGGAGCCTGTCCAATGCTAGCACACCCTTTCATTTATATGGGGTTCATAACTGCTCACAACACTCCAATAGTCTGTGCCTTATAGTCTCATCATTACATCCCTGCTTTTATATTCTCATCCTCCGGGAAAACAATGCTGACATTGCATTTGCCTTCCTTACTACCATCTCAACCTGCTAGTTAACATTTAGGGAGTCCTGCACAAAGACACCAATATTCCTTGGCAACTCCAGTTTCTGAATTTGCTCCCTGTTTCAAAACATTTCATACCATTTTTCTTTCTATGGGACAGGCATGAAGGGCTGAATGGCCTCATTCTACTCCTATGTTTATTGGTCAAAGTGCATGGCCATAAACCTCTCTGCACGGTATTCCATCTGCCATTTTTTTGCCCATTCCCCTCATCTGTCCAAGTCCAGCTGTGCAGACAGATTATAGAGAGGAGTAGAAATAAGAAAATTGTCTAAAGAGGGGATTTAACTTTCCCAGGGTTGTTTGGAACCTCCTTAGTACATGAAGCTTAGATAGGGTGGGATCTCTACAATGCATCCAAGAGGGTTTCTTGAAACAATGTGAGGAGAATCCATCCAGGGGAGAGAACATACTGGACCTAGATTTGGTAAATGAGTTGGGCCAGGTGACAGACCTGATATCTGATGAACATTATGAGAAAAACAACCACAGCTCATTAGTTATGATTACGAATAAAATTGATCTTGTAGGAAGCTAAGGGAAGGGCAATTTACCCTAGAATAAAACAGCATCAATTATTGGGTGCAGCTGTTGTTATATGTTCATGTCTGACACGTGTAAACTTTTTAAAGACTATTTAAATAAAATTCAGTATTGACATGCACCACTGAAGAGTAAAGACAAGGTTGTTAATGTAAGGGAACTTTTGGATGATCCGAGAGCTACTAAATTTAGCCAAAGAAGGACAATGAAGTATACATAAGGTTTAAGAAGATAAAATCTGAGTGGGCCCTTTTGGAAAACAAAAATAGCAGAAAAGTGCTCACAAAGATGATTAAGAAGGCCAAGGGGGGCCATAAAATATCCTTGGTGATCAAAGGACATACAACAATGCAGTGTTTTAAGCTTCTCTAAGATCCTTCTGTCCCTTCTGTTCCAGGGGAAGTTCCTTACCTACAGACACAGAAGACCCTGCATCCAGCACATTTTTCTCCACAACTTCCACCATTTTCAATGAGTTCCTACCACCATGCACTCTCTGTGATTCCCTTGTCCATTTATCCCTACAAGCAGAACAAGTGCAACACCACCCCATTTACTTCCTCACCACCATGTTGGGTCCCAACCATCCTTACAGATGTAGCAACACTTCATCCACTAGTCTACCAGGGTCATCTACTGTATCTGGTGTTCCCAGTGCATCCTCCTCTACTTCAGTAAGACCTGATATAGATTGGGGGATCACTTTACAAAGCAGCTTTGCTTGATCTGCAACATCTATAAAGTTAGCTCTCATCCTGCTTTACTCTGAAGAGAAAAGCCCAACTTGCTCAATCTCTCCTTATAAAACAAACTCTCCCATCCAGGCAGCATCCTGGTAAAATGCTTTATCCCATCTAAAGCTTCCGTGTCCTTCCTATAACGAGGTGATCAGAACTGAACACTATATTCCAAGTGGGATCTGACCAGGTTTTAAAGAGCTGCAACATTACCTCACAGCTTTTGACTCAATTCCTCAATTAATGAAGGCCAACACACCACACATCTTCTAACCACCCTTTCAACTTGCACAGCAACTTTGACGGATCTATGTATGTTGCCTCCAAGATCCTTCTGTTCCTCCATACTCCTAAAAATCCTGCCATTAGTCCTGCATTTTGCCCTCAGGTCCAGCCTTCCGAGGTGTATCATTTCACACTTTTGTGAACTGAACTCCCTCTTTCACTTCTCAGCTAAGCTCTGCATCCCGTGAATGTCCCATTGTAACCTCTGACAACCTTCTTCAGTATCTACACCACTAAATGTCATATCATGTGCAGAACAATAGGCAGATAATAACAAATGAAATGAAATTGCAATGCCAAAAATGGGACATGGGGAATCAGATCATATTCTGGCATTGTGTAGGAAGAAAATTTTGCACTATTTCATGGAGAGAACAAGCCCAGTGGTTTGAGACATTAAAAATTAACGTGCCCAGAAGGCAAAATCTCAAAAGAAACAAGAGACAGAAAAATGAAATGAGTATGGCAAAATGATAAATTACGAGATGCTGATGTATGTATGTAATAACATTAGTCTTATACCATTAGTATTCTGTGATAAAGGTGCTCAATGAGGTTAAAGCAGTGGATGTTATCTACATGAACGCTCATAGAGCTTTTGACAAGGTCCCTCATAGTAGGCTGATCAGAAGATAAAGATAACTGGGATCCAGAGTAATTTGCAACTTTGGATTCAGAACTGGTTTGGCCACAGTGGACTGTGGGTTGGAGTAGAAGGCTGTTCTTCTGGCTGGAAGTCAGCAACCAGTGGTGTTCTAGAAACATAGAAACATAGAAAACCTACAGCACAATGCACGGCCCACAAAGCTATGCTGAACATGTCGTTACTTTAGAAATTACCTAGGGTCACCCATTGCCCTCTATTTTCCCTAAGCTCCATATACTTATCCAGGAGTCTCTTAAATGACCCTATCATATTCACCTCCACCACCATTGCTGGCAGCCCATTCCACGCTCTCACCACTCTCTGAGTAAAAAATTACCCCTGACATCTCCTCTGTACCTACTTCCAAGCACCTTGAAACTATGCCCTCTCATGCTAGCCATTTCAGCCCTGGGGAAAAGCCTCTGACAATCCACACGATCAATGCCTCTCATCATCTTGTACACCTCTATCAGATCACCTCTCATTGTCCATTGCTCCAAGGAGAAAAGGCAGAGTTCACTGAACCTATTCTCATGAGTCATTTTCCCCAAACCAGGCAACAAGGATTGGTTTTGGGACCTCTGTTATTTGTGATAATTATCAGTGGTTTGGATGAAAATGTAAATGGATGGATTAGGAAATTTGGGATGGTATCAAGACTGGTGACATTGTGGATATATAAAGGACCATCAGATAATATAACAAGATATAAATCAGTTATAGTTATGGGGAGAGAAGTGGGAGGTGACTTTAATCCCAGTCAATATGAAATGTTGTGCTTGGGAAGATCAAATGAATGGAGAAAGCATGGAGCAACTGGTAGACTACTTAATAGCATTGAAGTACAGAAGGATCTTGGGAGTTCACTGAACGTAGCTACAAAAGTGGATAAGGCAGTAAAGAGGATGTAAGACATGCATATCTTCATTGGCAGGGTGCAGAGTATAAAAGTAAAGAAGGCATGCTGTAACTTTATAAATTGTAGTCATACCTTACTTCGACTATTGTGTACAGATCTGCCTACTCCATTATAGGAAGGATGTGGAGATTGTGGAAAAGGTTTCAAAAAGGTTGACTGGATTAAGATTATCCGATTATCCGGACAGGATTATCTGTTATTAAGATGGTGCTGGTATCTGGCAACTCTGCGCATAAACTCCCGAGCAAACTGCCCTCTAAACTATCATATACCTGAGAAACCCTTCTAAACCTCCAATTTGCTACATCTAGCAAAATCAACAACACTCTGGCGGGGGGGGGGGGGGGGCGTCACGTGATGACATAGGGTCGAGATGTTGGGAATCCAGCTCCCTCATAAAAAGCAATGAAATAGGGTTTAAATGAAGAAGAATTAATAAATACCTACTAGAAACTATTTATAAGTAACTCAGGATTATTTTTGGATATGGCTCCTAAACCGAAACAGAAGAAAGCTACTACTTTGAAGACGGTGCAAATTGGTGGGGAAGAAGGCTTAACCGTCTCGGCGAAGCCTCGGACTCAAGTTGGATCTCCTCCTGGCAAAATGCATGGCACTTATGATGCGGGACAGGAAGTTGCAGCAATGTCGGCGATCTCTAAGAAGAAACGGCAAGAGCAACACATGCACAAAGAAACAAGTATGCATGAACAGATATTAACAAAACTACAAACCCCAACTATGGCTGGAAATTGGAAGTGAATCGGAAGTGGAATCAGACTCTTTGGGAAATTCAGAGGAAGAAGAAGAGGAAAAGAAGGAGGAGGTTAAAGGAGACATAAAAGATATGCTGATATATATGATGAATGAATTAAAAGCTATAAGGACAGATATAAGAAGGATGCAGAATACACTCGATAATGTGGTGGAAAAACAAAAGAAGATGGATAATAAAGTTAAAGAGATGGAAGTAAAAGTTAAAGAAAACAGTGAAAGAATAGATAAGATAGAAGACAATAATCTTGCCTGGACAATAGAAAGAAAACAGATGTTGGAAAAAATAGATGCGCTTGAAAACACTAGTAGACAAAATAATATCAAAATTGTTGGTCTTATGGAAGGTACAGAGGGAGAAAATCCAATAAAATTCTTTCAAGAATGGATTCTGAATATTTTGGAAATGAAAGAAGGAAGCCAAGTAATTGAAATTGAAAGAGCACACAGAGCTTTAAGACAAAAACCTCAAAAAGATCAAAATCCAAGATCAATTTTGATAAAATGCTTAAGGTACCAAGATAAAGAAATGATCTTGAAGGCAGCTATTCAAGGTGCTAAAAAGAGAAATGGGCCATTGATGATAGAAGAGAAAAGAGTTTATTTTTTAATCCAGACATAAGTTACGATCTTCTGAAGAGGCGGAAGGAATTTAATCCAGTGAGAAAATTTTTATGGGAAAAGGGCTATAAATTTTTATTGAGCTACCCAGCAAAATTGATAATTTTCCTGGATAACAAAGAAAGAAGATTTTTCGTTGACTACCGGAAAGCAGAGAAATTTGTACAAGAATTACCTGATGTCCACGAAGAGGAGTAAAGAATTATAGAAATGAAATGGACTAATGATTGAAACAAGGTTGGACTTAACGGGCATTTATAAGGAAAAAATAGTTGAGGAGTATTAATTGGGAGTAGAGACATTAATTATTTTCTTTTTTTTCTTCACTAATATATTTTTTTTTGCAGGGGAGGGGGAGGAGCTCCTGATCAATAGCTGTGAGTTTCACGTGTACAATCATGGCGATTACCATGACCCGTAAATTAATTTACTTAATTTTTTAAGTTTTAATGTTAATGGAATTAATGGACCTGTGAAAAGAAAAAGAGTTTTAACAAATATTAAGAAAATGAAAGGAGATATAGCTTTTTTACAAGAAACACATTTAACAGAAACAGAACATAAGAAATTAAAGAGAGATTGGTTGGAAATGTCATTGCAGCTTCATTTAATTCAAAATCAAGAGGAGTTGCAATTTTGGTTAATAAATCATTACCAATTAAAATACAAAATGTAATAATTGATTCTGTGGGGAGATATGTGATTATACATTGTCAATTTTTTTCAGAATTATGGACTTTTATGAACATTTATGCACCAAATGAAAATGATGCAAAATTCATACAAGAAGTTTTTTTGAACTTGGTTGATGCACATAAATATTAATAGGTGCAGATTTTAATTTTTGTTTAGATCCAGTTTTGGATAGGTCAACTAAAGTTGCTACAAAATCAAAAGTAATAAATCTAACTTTATCATTAATGAAAGATATAAACCTGATTGATATATGGAGAAAAATTAATCCAAGAGAAAGAGATTATTCATTTTATTCAAATAGACATAAAACTTACTCAAAGATTGATTTTTTTATTATCAAAAAATATTCAAGATAGAGTGAAAAGTGTGGAATATAAAGCAAGAATATTGTCAGATCATTCCCCCTTGATAATGACAATGATAATGATGGATAAGGAGGAATCGATCTATAGATGGAGATTTAATTTAATTTTATTAAAACATCAAGATTTTTGTGATTTTATGAAAAAACAGATTCAATTTTTTTTTGGATACAAATTTACATTTAGTTGAGGATAAAATTGTATTATGGGAAGTGATGAGAGCATATTTAAGGGGTCAGATTATAACTTATACATCTAAAATAAAGAAGGAATACATGGCAGAAATAGATCAATTGGAAAAAGATATCATAAAGTTAGAAAAGGAATCTCAAAGATATATGACAGAAGAAAAATGAAGACAACTTGTTAATAAAAAATTACAATATAATACACTCCAGACATATCATACAGAAAAAGTAATTATGAGAACTAAACAGAAATATTATGAATTAGGAGAAAGATCACATAAAATTCTTGCATGGCAGTTGAAAACAGAACAGGCTTCTAAAACAATAAATGCAATTAGAACAAGTGTAAATAAGGTTACTTATAAACCTTTAGAAATTAATGAAACTTCAAAAAAAATTATACTGAACTATATCAATCAGAATCACAAAATAAGATTGCTGAAATAGATAAATTTTTATCACAAATAACCCTTCCAAAATTAAATTTGGAAGAACAGAAAGGACTAGATATGCCTTTTTACATTAAAAGAGGTTGAAGAAGCTTTAGGATCACTTCAGAGTAATAAATCCCCAGGAGAAGATGGTTTTCCTGCTGAATTTTATAAAAAAATTAAAGATTTATTAATTGCTCCTTTTATGGAATTAATATACCAAATGGAAAGAATGCATAAACTCCCACAATCTTTTTTAACAGCGATCATAACTGTATTGCCAAAAAAAGATAGAGATCCTTTAAAACCAACATCATATAGGCCTATTTCTTTTTTGAATACAGATTATAAAATAATAGCAAAAATTTTATCTAACAGAATATCTAAATATTTACCAAAATTAATGCATATGGATCAAACAGGTTTTATTAAAAACAAACAATCAATGGATAATATAACCCGGTTACTTAGTATAATTCAATTGGTACAAAAAAGAGAGGAAATGAGTGTGGCAGTTGCTTTGGATGCAGAAAAAGCATTTGATAGATTGGAATGGGATTTTTTTATTTAAGGTATTGGGAAAATATGAGTTAGGAAAATCTTTTATACAATGGATTAAAACCTTAAATACTAATCCTCAAGCTAAAGTGGTTACAAATGATCAGATTTCAACACCATTTTGCTTAATGAGATCAACTGGACAAGGCTGCCCAATATCACCTGCTTTATTTGTATTAACAATAGAACAATTAGCTGAATTAATTAGAACAGATTCAGACATTGGGGACTTTAGAGTTAATCAAGAAGAATATAAGATTAATTTATTTGCTGATGATGTTTTGATTTATTTAACAAACCCATTGCAATCTTTGCAAAGATTATCTTTTAGATTGGAAGAATATGGGAAAGTATCAGGGTATAAAGTAAATTGGGATAAAAGCGAAATTTTACCCCTTACCAAAGGAAATTATAATCAATGTCAATTAGTAACTCAATTTCAATGGTCAATAAATGGGATAAAATAGTTAGGTATTAGAGTTGATAATGATGTAAAAAATTTATCTAAACAAAATTATTTGCCATTATTAAAAAAATAAAAGAGGATCTTGATAAATGGATGATGTTACCAATAACATTAATAGATAGAGTTAATGCTGTAAAAATGAATATATTTCCTAGATTGCAATATTTATTTCAAACTTTACCAATACAATTACCTCAGAAGTTTTTTCAAGAACTGAATAAATATGTAAGGAAATTTCTTTGGAAAGGAAAGATGTCAAGAATATCATTGGAAAAATTGACGTGTAAATTTGATTTAGGAGGGTTACATCTTCCAAATTTTAAAAATTATTATAAAGCAAATCAACTTAGATTTATTGTGTCTTTTTTTGTGAAGAAAAACCAGCATGGATTAGAATAGAATTAGATAAGATAGGAGAAAACATACCTGAAGATTTTGTATATAGATGGGTATCCAAATGGATACGGGAAAAAAAAAGAATCTCTTATATTAAGACACTTGATTGATTTATGGAAAAAGGTAAATATGGACAATGAGATAAAGAAATCTTTATTAGCAAAAAAAACTTTAATTCAAAATAGGCTTATTCCTTTTACAATGGATAATAAACTTCTACATAATTGGTTCCAAAAGGGGATTAAATATATGGCTGATTGTTTTGAAGGAGGTATATTGATGTTGTTTGAGCAATTAAAAAATAAATATAAAATATCAAATAACATTCTTTTCTGTTATTTTCAATTACAGGCTTATTTACGAGAAAAGCTGGGTCAAACAATGTTGATGCCAAAACCTAGTGAAATAGAAATATGAATTCAAAAAGGAAAAATTAAAAAAATTACATCTTGTATGTATAATTTGATTCAAAAACAGACAATTAAGTCAGGAATTCATAAATCAAGACAAAAATGGGAATTTGATTTGAATGTTAAAATTGATGGAAAAAACTGGTCAAGATTATGTTCTGATAGTATGATAAATACAATAAATATTTGACTTATACTAATACAATATAATTTTTTACATCAATTATATATAACACCACAGAAAATAAATAGATTAAATTCAAATACGTCTGACCATGTTTTCAATGTAATCAAGAAATTGGTACTTTTTTACATTCTACTTGGTCTTGTTTTAAAATTCAGCCATTTTAGATAAATCTAAGACTTTTATTGGAACAAATTACAGGAGTACAACTCCCACATAGTCCACTATTATTTTTATTAGGAGACATTGAAGGGATGATACCGAAATTTAAATTGAATAAGTATCAGAAAAAATTTATAAAAATTGTATTGGCTGTAGCCAAAAAAGTTATCGCAGGTACTTGGAAATCTGATTTATATTTAACTATGGATCATTGAAAAAATGACATACAATCTAAGAAATGAATATGATATATTTTTGAAAATTTGGCTCCCATACTTACAAAAGATTGGATTAAATACATAGGTCCTTTGAAGATAAAATTATAAAGTAATTGGGGAAAGTAAAAATAAATATTAAAATTGTTTTGAACTCCATGGAGCATGTGGGGATCCTCCGATATCCAGGCAATCTTTCTCTTCTTTCTTTAGACAAGGGTTAAGGGGGGGAGGGTTAAGGGGAGGGGGGAGGGTTAATATTATTTTTCTTACTATTTTATCATCACATTTATTCCTTCTAATTTTAAAAACAACACCCTGGTGAAGCTTCTGACACAGCTGGAGATCACCGATGCGCCAGAATTTCTTCTTCAACTCCGGACCGCACTTGGACCCGATCAGCGAGGCCTGGTCCGAGGTCCACCAGATTCGCGGAGACTCGTGGCCTGCTACCGTATCGGAGCACCTGGAGACATGGCCCATTCTGACCATCACCTCTCCAAAGCAGATGACCACACAGAAGTGACGTTGGAGACCTCAAGTTACCCCAGATGTTTCCCCGGAGCGACCACCGTCGAGCCTCATTGGTGGCAATCCACAGCTGCCGGAAGTGAGGCCTCCGCCACTGACCTCAGAAATCGAGCCCGGGGCTCAGCTGGAGCGGAGGCCTCTGCAACCGTGACACAATTCACGGACTTGTTCCAGCCGGCAGCCCGGCCCTCCGGGATTAAGTGTTGGTTTTGGGGCCTGACCCGATCGACAGCCCAGGCCCAGGGCAGTTGGAAGTGGCGGTGGAGCCTCCCCCAACACTTGGCCCAACCTGGAGCACCCGACGATGCGACCTGCCGATCGATCCCCGCGGGACACATCCACCAACCTCAAAGGGCTGTCACCAACACACTGCATCGATGGAAACCTGGAAAGATGCACTATTTACCGAGGAAGCATGGGAAAAGAGCTGGGCTGCTGGTCAGATTGAAGCGGAGGGGCTTTAGGATCCATCTGCCCACCATCCTACTAGCTAAGGTGCAAGCCATAGAGAACAAGGTGGATGATCTTCAAGGGAGACTCACCTACTGCAGGGAGATGCAGAACTACTGTGTATTCTGTTTCACAGATACCTGGCTCTCCCCTGCCACTCCCGACTGTGACATCCGACCAGAGGGATTTTCGATCTATTGGATGGACTGCATGGCGTCTTCTGGCAAGACGAAGGGAGGTGGGGTCTGCCTACTGATCAACACTGCGTGGTGCTCAGACACAGTGTCACTGACAAGCTCCTGCAGTCCGGACCTGGAACACCTGTTGGTGAAGTGTCGATCTTATTACCTGCCACGGGAACACACCTCAGTAATACTGACAGCGGTCTACATTCCCCCCCCCCCCCAGGTGGACCTGGAGTGTGCTGTGATTACACTGTATACCAACATCAGTGAACTTGAGACCAGGTATCCAGAGGCTTTGCTCATTACAGCCGGGGACTTTAACCAGGCCAACCTCAGAAAAGTGCTGCCAAAGTTATACCAACTTGTCTGCTGCTCCACTAGAGGCCCGAATATACTTAACCACTGCTACACAGCTGTCAAGGATGCCTACCGTTCCATCCCACGACCTCACTTCGGAAAATCAACCATCAGGCCGTACTCCTCCTCCCGGCTTACAAACAGAAACTGAAGCGGGAGGTCACGGTGTCAAAAGTGGTGTCGCGTTGGACAGAGGAAACGGATGAGGTCCTCCGTGACTGCTTTGAATCGGCAGACTGGTTAGTATTCGAGGACTCGGCAGCTAACCTCGATGAGTATGCCTCAGCTGTCACAGATTTTATCCGGAAATGCACAGAATACTGTGTGTTTCGCAAGATGATCCGGGTATTCCCTAACCAGAAACCTTGGATGAATTATGAGGTCCAGTCCCTTTTCAAGGCTAGAGCTGTGGCTTTTAGGTCCAGAGATACCAGTCGCTACATGGAATCCAGGCGTGAACTCTGGAAAGCCAAGAGGCAGTATCGAGCCAAGTTGGAAGCCCAGGCTAACCAGAGGGGTGCCGGTAGACCATGGCAGGGTCTAAATGAAATCACTAGGCACAAAGAAAAGGCTGGAAATATCAATAACTGTAGCGCTTCTCTTCCTGATGAACTTAACGTATTCTACACAAGATTCAAACAGCAGAGGAGCATTCCACCCCCTCCAGATGAACCAGACCTGGTGGCATCGAGATTCATCGTCACCGAGGAAGACGTTAGGAGAGCCTTCCTGAAGATAAATCCAAGGAAGGCGACTGGCCCAGATGGCGTCCCGGGATTGGTTCCCCGGGCCTGTGCAAGTGAGCTAGCTGGAGTGTTTGCTGATCCCCTCGTGTTTTAAGAAGGCAATGGCAATCCCGGTGCCAAAGAAAAGCAAGGTGGCATGCCTGAATGACTACCAACCTGTGGCTGTAACATCAATTGCTATGAAGTGCTTCGAGCGATTGGTTATGGCACACATCAACCATAACCTACCGGTTAACCTCGACGCTTTGCAATTCGCCTACTGGAGCAACAGGTCAACGGCAGATGCCATCTCTCTGGCACTACATTCCTCCTTAGAACACCTGGAGAATAAAGATGCATATGTAAGGCTACTTTTCATTGACTACAGCTCTGCCTTTAATACCATCAATATAAATAAACTGATTCCTAAGCTCCAGAACCTGGGTCTTCGCACTCAGATCTGCAGCTGGATCTTCAACTTCCTCACAGACAGGACCCAGGCTGTAAAGATAGGGGACAAGCTCTCCTCTACAATCACTCTGAACACCGGTGCCCCACAAGGCTGTGTACTCAACCCCCTGCTGTACTCATTGTACACCCATGATTGTGTAGCCAAGTTTCCATCAAACTCAATATATAAGTTTGCTGATGACACCACAATTGTAGGCCATAGCTTGGGTAATGATGACCTCTGAGTACAGAGAGGAAATTAAGAACCTGGTGGCATGGTGTGAAGACAATAACCTTTCCCTCAACGTCAGCAAGACAAAGGAATTGGTTGTTGACTTCAGAAGGGGTAGCGAACCGCATGACCCCATCTACGTCAATGGTGCACAGGTCAAAAGCTTTAAGTTCCTCGGGGTGAATATCACAAATGACCTGACTTGGTCTAACCAAGCAGAGTCCACTGCCAGAGCCCACCAATGCCTTTACTACCTGAGAAAGCTGAAGAAATTTGGCTTATCCCCTAAAATCCTCACTAATTTTTATAGATGCACTATAGAAAGCATTCTTCTAGGGTGCATCACAACCTGGTATGGAAGTTGTCCTGTCCAAGACCAGAAGAAGCTGCAGAAGATTGTGAACATAGCCCAGCACATCACACAAACCAATCTTCCATCCTTGGACTCACTTTACACCACACACTGTCAGAGGAATTCTGCCAGGATAATCAAGGACATGACCCACCCAGCCAACACACTTTTTGTCTCTCTTCCCTCCGTGAGAAGGTTCGGGAGCTTGAAGATTTGTATGGCCAGATTTGGGAACATCTATTTTCCAACTGTGATAAGACTGCTGAACGGATCCTGACCCAGATCAGGGCCGTACCTTCCAAATATCTGGACCTGACTTTCAATACCTTACTTTCCCTTTTCTATTTTCTAATTATAATTTATCATTTAAATTTTTATTATACTTACTTCAATTTGTAGTTCAGGGAGCACGTAGTGCAGAATCAAATATCACTGTGATGATTGTACACTCTAATATCAATTGTTTGATGACAATAAAGTAAAGTAAAGGATGCTGCCTGGATGAGAGGGAACTAGATAGCATTATACAGTATAAGGAGAAATCAGACAATTTGGGTTGTTTCCTAAAAATGTTGAGGATGAGTGGAGATCTGACAGAAGTTTTTTAAATTGATGAGAGATAGAGCTAGTGTAGAGGTCAGAAACTCTCCCCAAGCAGTAGAAATTTTGCACATCAAAGGACATACTGTTAAGGTTAATTGGGGAAAAATTTAAGGGGATGTGAGGGCAAGTTGTTTACATAGAGAGTGGGAAGTGTCTAGAAGGAGTTGCCAGGGATAGTAATGAGATCAGGCAATTCAATAGATTTGAAGAGGATTTTGGATAAGTAGGGAACTTGAAAGGAATGGAAGAATATGGATGATAAACAGGATGAGACATTTTCTTTACCTAAAGTTTTCTATTCGTATCTGTCTTATTTCACCACACCAAATCCAGAAATGCTTGTTCCCTATTGGGCTCTACCACAAGCTGCTCTGAAAAGCCATCCCACAAGTACCTTTACCCGTGTTCTGCTACAGACGTGATGGCACAACTTTGTGGGCCGAAGGGCCCGTATTGTGCTGTAGGTTTTCTATCACTAATCTACTTGTGTATTGAAGTTCCCTATGATCATTGTGACATTGCATTCCTATATGCCTTTTCTGTCTCCTGGGGTATGAGGTCCCCTACATCCAACTTACTACTTGAAGCCTGTGCATAACTGCCAGTCAGAGGATTTCAGTCAAGACACCAGAACGGTGTGTTGCCTCCCTGGTGTCAGGTCACACAGCAGCTTAAGAACATTGAGAGCACCTGGAAACTGTGGTCTCTTTCAGTATCAATGACATAGGCAAAAGTATGCATGGAGCCCTGCAAAATGATTTTAGCGGCTAGGTAAAGAGGTAAGTAAACAGGGAAGTAATCTCAGGGTTACTAACATGCAATGTTCTAATGAAGTGAGAAATAGATATATAATACTGTTTAATACATGGCAAAGGAGAGGAGCAAGAGGAATGACTTAACATTTATGAATTATTAGGCTCTCTCTTACTTGGGTGTTTTACTCAGCCTTCTCCATTCAAACATTGGCCCACTCTGACCGTGGCTGCTCCACCAAACCATCCTCACTTTTAATCACTACTTTCTCCAAACCCCACACATCCCTACTGCTAATGTTCTGATAAAGAATAATCTGCTCCAATGATGTGATTGTATATTGCTTCCATTCCTTATAAAAATAAATAGATTCAACAGAAGTCAATACATTCATGAATATTAATGTAAAATATTAATATTAAGAGACCTTGTGAATTTATCTCACAGGAGCCTTTGGAGAAACATCACAACTACTCAGATCCTCATGATGTTTTCCACATAGAAGATATATTTGATTGTCTGTCTAAGTGTAGTTTGTAAATAAACTGGAATATGGAGAGCTGTCATTGTATACAGAGCTACATCTTGTGAATACTATCAGTGTAAATTAAAGCCGCCACAGGGATTTCCAATCCAGACATGTAAAACGTGATTATGTTTGTTGAGTCAATTGACAACATTGAGCTGAATCTGTCAAGGGTGTGTTCAGTGGTGTCTACTGCTCATCTGATCTGTGCAGATTGGTGGTCCTCCTCTCTGATGACTAACATTGGCGTAGCTCAGGGATGAGAGTTTAGCCCACTGTTCTACTCTCTCTACACCCATGTGTGGCTAGGTATAGCTCAAATTCCATCTACAATTTTGCTGATCATCAGCCATTGTTGGCAGAATCTCAGGTGGAAATGAGAGGGCATACAGGAGCAAGATATACTAGCTAGTTGTGTGGTGCCGCAGCAACAACCTTATACTCAATGTCAGTAAGACCAAAAGTAGATGGTAGTCTTCAGAAAGTGTAGGATGATGGTACACAAACCAACCCTCATAGAGAGATCAGAAATGGACAGAGTGATCAATTTCAGGTTCCTGTGCGTCAATATCTCTGAGGATCTAACCTGGTCCCAAAATACTGATGTAGCTATAAAGAAGGAAAGGCAGTGGCTTTCTTTCATTAAGAGTTTGAGAAGATTTGATTTGTCACCTAAAACAATCAAAAAGTTCTACAGATATTGCATGGGGAACATTCTGACAGGCTGCATCACTGCCTGGTATTGGTGGTGGTGGTGGTGGTGGGGTGGGGGGGCTACTGCACAGGATCAACAGAAACTATGAAAGTTGTAAAATTAGCTCCACCTTGGCTATTAGCCTCCACAGTATCCAAGACAGCTAAGAGGAGTGGTGCCTCAGAAAGTGAGTGTCCACTATTATGGATCCCACCACCTAAGACATGCCTTCTTCTGATTGCTACTGTCAGGAAGGACATACAGAAGTCTAAAGACACACATTCAGCAATTTGGGAACAAATTTTTTCCACTCAGCAATCCCATCCGATTCCTAAATGGATATTGAACCCATGAACACTACCTCACTTTTTTATTATTTCTGGTTTTTGCACTATTTTTAATTTAACAATTTAATATACATATATACTTACTGTAATTGATGCTCTTATTTATTTTTCTATATTATAATGTATTGCTGCTGCTAAGTTAACAAATTTCATGACATATGTTGCTGATATTAAGCATGATTTTGACTCTGACATGACTCAATCAGTAGATATATCTCATTCCTCTACACGGAATGTCCTTGTCACCTTCTGACATTTTGCCACAACAGTTGTATTATCATTGGAAAATTTATAGATAGTGTTTGAGCTGTGTCTAGCCTCACAGTCATGGGTGCAGACAGAGCAGAGCAGTAGGCAAGCACACATCTTTGAGGTGTATTGATTGTGATCTTCAACAAAGAGAAGACGTTACTTCCAATCCACTTGGACTATGGTCTCCCAATGAGGAATCAAGGATCCAGTTGCAGACAGAAGTAAATGGTCCCAGGCTTTGAAGCTTGATGATTAGTGTTGAGGGGATGATACTGTTGAAACCTGAGCTGTAATCAATAAACAACAGACTGATGTAGATATTGCTGTTGTCCAGCTGGTCCAAAGCCGAATGGAGAGCCAATAAGATTGCACCTGCTATAGAAATATTGTGGTAGTACACCCTATCCTCGTTATATGTGGGGGATCCATTCCTTGCAGTCAACTCATAATGTGAAAACGCATAATGCAAATAATTATTTAAATGCAGAAAATAGGGATGCGCTCCAGAGGGCTTCCTGAATATGTTTTATCTGTAATTTATTCACATTTTCACACCAATAAAACACAAAAGCTGCATCACAAATGCAATATTTATATTATATTTCATCAATTTAAGGTAATATTCAACATAATAAATCACAGTAAGTTAATATACTAGGGTGTACAATACTCACCAACAGTGGCAGGTGTGTTTGCTCGGGGAGATGAGTGGTTGTTGTGGTGTTGGGATCATATCAGGCACAGCAAGGGGGTGAAGGAAGACTCACAGAACTCTTCGAAGTGCTGGCAGCAGGAAATGACACCGGTTTGAATAAAGTGGTGAGGGTTGTTTGTTTGCCAGCATTTTGTTTTTCAGCATAAATTTGCTTGTAGGGAAGAAGTGCTGACAACAGGGAACGACTGAAATGCTGACTCCGTTCTAAACTTGAGACCATGTCCATCCCCATTTGTGCCAAGTGTTCTGACTCCCATCATTCCCTCACCGTTGGTAAACTCCTGGGATTTTCAAAATCATCTGTTGCTTGCAGCATCTTGAGAGCTAGTTGGCTGTAAAAAAAAATACGCCTTGAATATGGATCATACCTTGGTCGAGAGGCTGAATCAGCGATGTGTTAGGCAGCAGGAGACGCATTTACATTAGGATAAATGCTATCCCAGTGTTTAGGATGGGCTGGCGCATTGTCAAGCAACAAAAGAACTTTAAAGGCAAGATTCTGTTTCTGGCAGCAGCATCCCAGAGCTGTGTTACCTTCAGCTGATGCCGCGCTGTTTATAATTTCCAACTTTATTTCAAGTGTTAATGCAGTTCTCTGCCACTCGGCTGATGGCCCAGGACATGACATCGGACACTCAGGAGGCATAGTTAAATATTTCAAGCACAAAATCACTGCACAGTAGGTAAAACCAACAGAAGTTTAAGAGCGCAAGTTCACACATCCACACCTTGCCAAAATCAATGTGAGACTACCGGGAATGAGACTGTGAGGTGCACGTGCACGTGACTTGCATTGGCAGGAAAGCAGTGCTCCTCCCATAACTGTGAGTTTTGGACGCATATAAGGAGGTTGGTAGAAATAGGTTCCTCGCATAACTGAATCCGCATCGTCCGAAGATGCATATAACAAGGATACGGTGTAGTTAAATTATAGTGGGTCCAAGTCCTTGCTTAGACAGGAGTTAAGCATTGGGTGCCCAAACCATCCCAACCACAATCTATTCCAGCTGCTACAATCCAGGAAGCAGTACCACAGCATAAAAGCCAGGACCAACAGGCTCCGGGACAGCTTCCTCCACCAGGCCTTCAGACTGATTTACTCGCGCTGATTTGAGTGTACTCTACATTACATTGACTGTTGCATTTATTATAAATTATTATGATTGCACATTAGATGTTTAGATGGAGATGTAACATAAAGCTTTATACTCCTGATGTATGTGAAGGACGTAAGAAATAAAGTCAATTCAGTAATTCTAACCATGGTCAACCTCTGAGATAACTTCATCACAATGGATCTAATTTCAAGTGGGTAATAGACATCGGGGTTCTTCACCCTGCTCTTTTTGGGCAGTGGCATGTTTATGCCCTTTTGAAGAAGGTGGGAAATGCCATCTGCAGCAATGAGAGATTGAAGATGCCCGTGAACACTCTGGCCAGTTGCACAAGTTTTCAGTCCCATACCTGGTATACCATAGGGGTTCACACTTTCGGAGGGCTTTCAAATCAAAAGATATTCAGATGTCAGCCTCTGAAATGGATATTACAAAGTCACCAGATGCTCCAGAGATTCTCACAGGAGTAGTTTATTCTCCCTTTCAAAACATGCTTAAAGGGCACTGAGTTCATCTGGGAGTGAAGCATCACATCAGTTATGATGTTAAGGTTTGCCAGAGCTGACGTGCATCCGATTCTGTTTAACCTAACTTGGAATTTCTTTTTCACTCTTAAGATTACCTTCCACATATCATTTCTGGATTTCTACTGGCTTCACTTAAAGTGTATCCTTTAAGAGAGTAACAGATGATCATAAGAAATTGCAGGAATACACCATTCATCCCTTCGTTCTCATTGGGATGACAGATGACTTTAACTATTCTTACTCTCCTGTACAATCCCCTTGCTAAAGATGTATCCATCTCACAAACTGTCTTGAACATGTCGGAACAGAGCTTCCACAGCTCTCTTGTGTAGGAAATTCTAAAGATCTATCATAATATGAGCAAATAAATTTCCCTTCTTTCCTTTTCAAGGTTGCTGGGGTTCTGTTGGAGTCTGTGATCTACAGCTGCATTCAAACAGTGGTTCTTCATGGCAGTGGGTCCTCCTCCCAGAGCTTGCCATGCAGCGTTGTTTTTGAAATCTCTCGGAGTGGCCTAGAAGATGTTTGCCATTGGGGTGCGGCTCTGCGGCCCTGTGGATGAATCAATTCCATGTCGGAGTTGCCGACTGAAGATTCAAGGGAGATTGGAATTTTGAGACAAGAAATCTGTCTGTCTCTCTCTCTCTCTCTCTCTTACACACACTCTCTTTCTTGATTGCGGGGGGGCGCTGGTTCTTGAGTCAGGTGAGCTCAAATAAGCGATGCTGCAGACTGTAACATCAAAACAACGAATTATTGGTCTCCCCTCTCACTGCAGAATGGGTGATACCTCTCTCTCCTTTGTCAGTAGCATGTTGAAGTGGCATGCTAGTGTCTTCCACAGTGAAAATTGATGTAAAATACTCATTTAATTCGTCTGCCTTCTCCTTGCCCCGTTATTATTTCTAGGGCCTCATTTTCTGGAGATCCTATATACACTCTAATCTCTCTTTCATTTTGTTATATACTGGAAAAAGTGTTTTTCTCTCCACCTTGGTATTGTTCGTTAACTTGCTTTCATATTACATCTTTTCTCTCGGAATGAATCTTTTAGTTGCTGTCTGTAGGTCATAAAAGCTGTGAAATCCTTTATCTTCCCACTAATTTTTGCTTTGTTGTATGCCCTCTCTTTTGCTTTTACATTAGCTTTGACTTCCCTTGTCAGCCACAGTAGTACAATTTCGCCATTTTAGAATACAACTTGTTACGTACCCCTACGGTTCATATTTTCTGTGGACTGTCACTTTAAGATGCCAGGAAATGAGACTGACTTTTGGACACTTGGATTTCTACTGATTACAAAGTTGTTTGGTTACTATGGTGAGAAAGGTGGTTATTTGATGGACAGTGGATGTTATAGTTTCTCTGCAGCATTTTTTGAATATACAAGGACACACAGACACACAGTTAGAGTCAAGATGGATTCGGTCAATGGAAGACACCAGGGAGTTGGTCACTGGCTTAAACTTTCAGTAGCCCAAAAAAGGGTGAGTTGAGATCAATCCAGAGTATTGATAAATGACTCTCACAGATGCTGCAACTAGAAGTTTGCAGAGAAGAGAGAGAGGGGAGGAGAGGAAGGTTTAAAAAAGAAGAAACCTAGTGACAAAGAGATCACTGTTTGGACTCTCTCACCAAGTAGCCTGTAAGGGTGAGTTTGTTTCCATTTGGATACACAAGTGTGGTTGTCACATAGTTAATCCACAGGAGTGTATTCTTTGGTGAGGGAAAAACCTTTGTGAATACCATGGGTGTGTTGACCCTTGCCTGGATGGTAGTTCCCTGGAAGAGGGACCCCTTTGTGATAAGCTACTGTTGGTGATAATCTGTACGTGGATTCTGTTTGAGTATCCTGTGGCCACCACTTTGAGATGTCCCATAGCTGAGTTCGGGTGTGGTACGACTTGTGTTGAAAGGATATTCATTGAAGATCACTGTGCTGATATTTTGTGTGTGGTGTGGAACAACTTCAAAGATAAAACCTACTGCTATTGTTATTTTGTATTGCTGTCATGGAATCTGTTGAATATCGACATAATTGCCTTCTCACGTTTCGCTTTGGGATTATGAAATCTCGCATTAATTAACCTGAGATTGAACTGAACTTTCTTAAGTATCATCGTAAGACTGTATCACCTTCCACCTAAACTTGAAGAAGTTTTGTGAGTTTATATATTTTGCACCTATATATACATAACACATTTAAATCTTGATTTGCCTGATTTAAATTACTATATGATTTAGTTACTAATCAAATAGTGTTTTGTTAACAGCAAAACCAGACTCCAGGTGTGTTCTATTGTTGCTGATACTTTCACAGGGTTGCATGGACATGCAAATTATCCTGCACTTTCCTCATTTTCCATGGAACAACAGCTTATTATCCTTGCCAGCATCTCATTCCAATTTATTTTAGCCATCCCCTCATACCATTGAAATTTCTTTTACTCCACTGAAGTACAGTTACCTCAGACATTATTTTCTCCCTATCAAATTTCAAGTTGAACTCAATCATATTATGATTACAACCTCATAAGTTTTCCTTTACCTTAAGTTCCCTAATAACCTCTGGTTCATTCAATAATACCTAATCCAGTATAATTGATGTCCTAGTAGGATCAATGACAAACTGCTCTAAAAATCTGTCTCTTAGGCATTCAACAAATTCACTATCTTGGGATGCATTACCAAACTGACTTTCCCAATATATCTGCAAGTTAAAATCTCTGATGACTATCATAACATTGCCCTTTTGATTCGTCATTTTTCAACGGGATACTCTGGCCAGTCCTTATTGCCTTATATTGGCTGGGATCCAGAAGGTGGACGCCAGTGATCTATAATGTTTTCCTCCTGGACTAAAATGGATAGTTTGCCCACCTCAATAAAGTGGAGCAAGATATCTTCGTTCCAAAGTCTGACTCTGTGAAAAATTAAAACCTGTTGAAAACTCGCATCCTGTAATGATTGGTCCAATTCTTTTGAGATTATCCTTGAAGATTCTGAGAGGATGGTGGCTGGTGCCATTTTGTGGGTCTCATCACAGACCTAAATACAAATTCCAGTACTCTTGTTGAGAATGGCAAGGCTGGGACTGACCCATCCTTATTCTAAAGTGAGTAAATCAAGGAGGCACACTTTCCTCAATATTATTTAACATAGTTATTGACATTCTTTTATGTTCATTAGATATGGATGGGTCTGGTTTCATCTAGTTGAAATACGTAATGTACAGTCCCAGCCTTTGCTAATGATGCTGCACTTCCAAGAGATTCTCACAAGGCTTGGTCAGGAATCTCAAGGTCTTGGAAAACTTCTGTATGAAGACTGGTCTTGAGGTTAATCTTAACAAGACTGAAATAAAAACACAAAATGCTGGCAGAACTCAGCAGGCCAGACAGCATCTATGGGAGAAGGTAGTGGCGATGTTTTGGGCCAAAACCTTTCATCATCACCTGAAATCCTCCTGACAACACTTGATTAGTTCCAAGGGTTTAGATGTGGCAGAGTTTGTTAAGTGTGTCTGGGATAGATTCCTGTCACAGTAGGTTGACAGGCCGACTAGGGGGAATGCCATACTAATAGTATTAGGTAACAAATGGGGTCAGGTCACAGATCTGTCAGTGGGTGAGCATCTGGGGGACAGTGATCACTGCTCCCTGACCTTTAGCATTATTATGGAAAAGGATAAAATCAGAGAGGACAGGAAAATTTTTTAATTGGAGAAGAGCAAATTATGAGGCTATAAGGCTAGAACTTGAGGGTGTGAACTGGGATGATGTTTTTGCAGGGAAATGTACTATGGACATGTGGTCGATGTTTAAGGATCTCTTGCAGGATGTTAGGGATAAATTTGTCCAGTGAGGAAGATAAAGAATGGTAGCGTGAAGGAACCATGGGTGACAAGTGAAGTGGAAAATCTAGTCAGGTGGAAGAAGGCAGCAAACATGAGGTTTAGGAAGCAAGGATCAGATGGGTCTATTGAGGAATATAGGGTAGCAAGAAAGGAGCTTAAGAAGGGGCTGAGAAGAGCAAGAAGGGGGCATGAGAAGGCCTTGGCGAGTAGGGTAAAGGAAAACCCCAAGGCATTCTTCAATTATGTGAAGAACAAAAGGATGACAGGAGTGAAGGTAGGACTGATGAGAGTTAAAAATGGGAAGATGTACCTGGAGGCTGTGGAAGTGTGCCAGGTCCTCAATGAATACTTCTTTTTGGTATTCACCACTGAGAGGGAACTTGATGACGGTGAGGACAATATGAGTAAGGTTGATGTTCTGGAGCATGTTGATATTGAGGGAGAGAAGGTGTTGGAATTGTTAAAATACATTAGGAAGGATAAGTCTCCGGGGCCTGACGGAATATTCCCCAGGCTGCTCCACAAGGCAAGGGAAGAGATTGCTGAACCTCTGGCTAGGATCTTTATGTCCTCATTGTCCACGGGAATGGTACTGAAGGATTGGAGGGAGGCAAATGTTGTCCCCTTGTTCAAAAAAGGTAGTAGGGATAGTCCAGGTAATTATAGATCACTGAGCCTTACGTCTGTGGTGGGAAAGCTGGTGGAAAAGATTCTTAGAGATAGGATCTATGGGCATTTAGAGAATCATGGTCTGATCAGGGAAAGTCAACATGGCTTTGTGAAGGGCAGATCATGTCTAACAAGCCTGATAGAGTTCTTTGAGGAGGTGACTATGCATATAGATGAGGGTAGTGCAGTGGATGTGATCTACATGGATTTTAGTAAGGCATTTGACAAGGTTCCACACGGTAGGCTTATTCAGAAAGTCAGAAGGCATGGATCCAGGGAAGTTTGGCCAGGTGGATTCAGAATTGGCTTGCCTGCAGAAGGCAGAGGGTCGTGATGGAGGGAGTACGTACAGATTGGACGGTTGTGACTAGTGGTGTCCCACAAGGATCTGTTCTGCGACCTCTACTTTTTGTGATTTTTATTAACGACCTGGATGGGGGGGTAGAAGGGTGGATTTGCAAGTTTGCAGATGACACAAAGGTTGATGGTGTTGTAAATAGTGTAGAGGATTGTCTAAGATTGCAGAGAGACATTGATAGGATGCAGAAGTGGGCTGAGAAGTGGCAGATGGAGTTCAACCCGAAGAAGTGTGAGGTGGTACACTTTGGAAGGACAAACTCCAAGGCAAAGTACAATGTAAATGGCAGGATACTTGGTAGTGTGGAGGAGCAGAGGGATCTGGGGGTACATGTCCACAGATCCCTGAAAGTTGCCTCACAGGTAGTTAAGAAAGCTTATGGGGTGTTAGCTTTCATAAGTCGAGGGATAGAGTTTAAGAGATGCGATGCAATGATGCAGCTCTATAAAACTCCAGTTGGACCACACTTGGATTACTGTGTCCAGTTCTGGTCACCTCAGTATAGGAAGGATGTGGAAGCATTGGGAAGAGTACAGAGGAGATTTACCAGGATGCTGCCTGGTTTAGAGAATATGGCTTATGATCAGAGATTAAGGGAGCTAGGGCTTTACTCTTTGGAGAGAAGGAGGATGAGAGGAGACATGATAGAGGTGTACAAGATATTAAGAAGAATAGACAGAGTGGACAGCCAGCACCTCTTCCCCAGGGCACCACTGCTCAGTACAAGAGGACATGGCTTTCAGGTAAGGGGAGAGAAGTTCAAGGGGGATATTAGAGGAAGGTTTTTTCACTCAGAGAATGGTTGGTGCATGGAATGCACTGCCTGAGTCAGTGGTGGAAGCAGATACACTAGTGAAGTTTAAGAGACTGCTAGACAGGTATATGGAGGAAATTAAAGTGGGGGGTTATACGGGAGACAGGGTTTGAGGGTTGGCACAACATTGTGGGCCAAAGGGCCTGTATTGTGCTGTACTATTCTATGTTCTATGTTCCATGTATCTTTTTGGCTAAGGGGCAGATAAATTGTTTGCGGTGCCATGGGTTGAGTCAAGAAGATCAGCCCCTCCCTCAGTTGATCTGAGAGGTGTCGGGAAACTTAGAGGAGACCCAGTGGGGGAACGGCTTGGGGTCTCTGGGGGAGCATGTTCCCAGCAATGTACCAAGGAACTCCCGAAAGGAACAGACCCTATTCCTGAAGGCTTAGAGGGACCACGCACTCAGGTCTCATTACAGATAGATGACAGCCACGCTAATGCCATCCTTGACACCGGGGCGAGGTCAAGTTGCTGTACAGTTTGTTTTACAACTGGTATTTGAAGCATTTACCCTTGACGACATTGAGGGCACTGGAGACTTGGGGTACCAGTGCCAGTGATTAACCAGACGATGGTTATTGGTCAGTGAAAATGGAGTTCTTGGAGGCCAGTGTGGGGGTGACTGAGCTTCGTGAATCGCTAATGCTGATGTGGCCGGACACTGTTGAGATGGGCAATGTTGCGAGTCTGGAGGGGACCAACACCCTGCTGGTGCTCTTGGGGGCCTGCCAGGAGGAGGCGGGTGAGAGCTGTTTGGAGTCATTGTCGATGCACCCAGAGTTTCGAGCTGCTTATGCGGACGTGTGTAGCAGCATTGGGCCGGTACTGAATTCAAACGAGAGCTGGTGGTGGTACAGCCTGGGGCAAGTGTCTGAGAGTGAGACCTTCTTAGTGGATGCTCCGAAATACCACGCGGGAGGGGATTTGACCACTGAAGATGCCTCAGTGAGAGAGAGGTTGTGGCGACTGGCCCCTGCAGCCATGGAAGATATAGGCAGTGTGTGTGTGGAGTATAGGACTCTGAACAGGTGCACTGTCATTGACCAGAATATGGCCCTGAGGGCCGAAGAGGCGATGGCCTGTCTGAGTGGTGCAAAGTGGTTTAAGGTACTGGATCTGAGGAGTGGATGTTACCAGATCCCGATGAGTGAAGCGGACAAAGAGAAGATGGCCGTTATAGGTCCCTTAGGATTGTTCCAGTCCAAAAAGATGCCATTGCGCATATCCGGAGCCCTTGCAGCCTTCCCGTGGGGCATGGGGAAGACCATGGGGGATGTGAAGGTGTTTGAAGTTTTGGCGTATGTGGGCAATCGTCTACTGTTTGGATTTGCCTTGGGGGACTATGATGCGAGGTGAGTGCTGGAGCCTAGGCGAGAAAGAATTAACGAAGTGGAAAACCTGAAAGTTGACTTGGAAGAAGTCATTAGGAAGCAAAAGCTGAAGATAACTTCAGTGAACACTAAACTGGAGGCTTGCCAATCTTTAACTGCTTCTTTTCCAGTCAGGGTGCAAGAAGCTGGTGGAATAACTGCGTCCCAGATGGAGATGAACATGAAGCGTGAGTCAGAACTGCTGAGACTGTGGCGAGATTTGGAGGAGTCAGAGAAGCTGACATCTCAACTGTAGAAGGCTGAAGAGGCTGTAGAGGCAGCCCAATCCAAGTGCTTCAGTTTGGAGAAAATCAAACAGCAGCTACTGATCGCAGAAATGAGGAAGAATACGGATTCGAGGGATGATATGCTGGATATGTGGTACATGCTGCATTTTGCTAACTTCCCCTTGATTGAGGAAGAGACCTTTGGCCCTTCTTTCACTGAGTTAGGTGTATTGGGGAGGGCTAGCTGTGGGCAACCTGGGTTACTGTGGGATCCTGAAGGAAAAGAAGCGGGGTCTTGGACGAGGGACAGGGGGCTCCAAGTTGCAGTGGGAACATGAGTGAGAGGTTGAGAGAGGAGTTAGCAAGCAGACCCTAGTTATCCCCAGTTGTGTCCGAGCCTGAAGTGTTTAGGTGAGGGGGTACAGAGGTCTCAGAGTGTTAGGAAACTCCCAGATAGGTTGGCCTATGGAGCGACTGAGGAACAGGGCATGAGGTCTACTGTTTGGGGAGCAATACCACTGTTTGTACCTGGACTGGGTTTTGTGTCTGTAGGAAGGGTTGTCGAGTTATTTAGAAGTCATGAGGACATGACTAAATTTAGTGGGGGGAGAGAGTGTAAAGGGTTTCTTCTTTTACGTTACTGCTAAGGCTAATAAAATTGCTTCTTTCTTATGCTAACTGGTGAGAGAGTGTTTTCTCTCGCAACTTGTTTGGGTTATAATTACTGATAACAAGAATTGTATTCATTTGTTGACCAATTGGGATAGATATCATTCTTTCTTGTGGGTCTGTAAGCTAATGTTGCACGGGCTTTTGGGGACACGGTACGAGGGGGTTAGAGGGAGAAGAGAAGATGTTGTAAGCTGGGCAATGGAACGGACCCTGAGCAGGAGTCCGAGGCCCAGAGTTTTTGGCGAGAAGAGGAGACGAGGACAGGTTTGTGTGGAGTGTCTGGTCAACCACCATGGTTGGTCCCAGACGGAGGGTTGAGGAAGTTGGAGAGGATCGAATGGTGGCAAGAAGACTTTGTTAACTGAGCTCCAATGGTTGTGCATGAAGTGGTTGGATTTTGATAAGTTTGGCACCTTTTACTTTTCCTTTTATATTGTATCTCTATTAAGTACATAGTTCCAGTAAGATCTATAAAGTGTAATCATTTAATCGCATATGGTGTACTGTCTGTTATTTGGCATGGTAGGGACATCACACAGCGTCTGCACAAGCTGATTACCCAGTTTGGCGGGGCAAAAGGCTGCTCCCCCTAGACAGAAATGAGCTGAGCGAGCCTGAGGCTTACCAGGGGCTACACTTGTATTCCACCTAGGTAGCCACCAACCTGACAGCATGAATATCAATTTCTCTTACTGGTAAAACAATCCCTCCCCCTCTCCTCTTCTATTCTGCGCTCTGTTCTTGTTCTTCCTCTCATCTGCCTATCACCTCCTATGGTCCACCCTCATATCTAATTCCTTCATCTCAAGCCCTTTATCTTTCCTCAACACTTGGCTTCACCTATCATTTTTGAACTAGTGTCATTTCCCTTCCTCCACCTTTTTATTCTGGCACCTTCCCCTTTCCTTTCCTTTCCTTTCCTTTCCTGAAGAAAGGTCTCAGCCCGAAGCATCAACTATTTAATCATTTCCATAGATGATTCCTGAGCTGATGAGTCCTTCAGCATTTTGCATGAGCTGCTTTGTTTATGATTTTCATTTTCCTCCATTTGCTGGTTTCATTGACCTAATCTAAAGGCAGCGCTCCTTGGGCGTGTCACCGAGAGATTATAATAATGCTATGCCAAGAGGATTAATGCTTCACGTATAAATTAGATAATCTCCTGGAACATCCTTTCAGACAGACTTTATGGCGTGAGTGAATCCCATTTAAGACAGGTCGGTGCCAATGAACTTTAACAAGTTTTCTTTGTATTTATGTTGGGAATTGTTTTTATTTTGGGACAATGTGTTTTATTTTCCTTAAACTTGATCTCTTAGGATACCATCAGCCAGTGAGCAATCTGTGGATAGATTCAAAGCTGAAAAATTATCTGAGCTGCTTTCATAATGTTTGGCAAAGAAAAACTTTATGGCAATCAGGAATACTGAAATATCAATTTTGTGTGTTGGTGCCTATTCATAGCAAAATCATGAAATACCAAATGCCTTTTATTAAAAAATACAAGCTGAATATGTTATTATTATTTAAAATTTGTAAAGGATCATACCCTGATCTGAGCTACAGGTTGAACTTAAAGCAATCAACGTACAGATGAGAAGGGAGGGGTATCACTGGAGAATTGGCTTGTTATTTGTATGACATCTGTTGGTGAAAACAAGCAAATGCCAACTTTGTTCCATATTGCTCTGAAATTATGGTTACTACTGATGGAGGGAAACGGAATGCGGTTCCTGAAAAAGAATTTTCTTTCCTACTCATGAGAGGAGAGCATGTCAGCTGTTCTTACTCACACACTTGATTCAATACCAACAGTGTCAAAGAATGATAAGTCCCATTTCCTCACTGCTAGCAAACTGAGAGTGAAATTGTTGATGTGAAATATTTCATGTTTTCATAATTTTGTTGACCACTTTGATCTGATGAGGTTTACGTTGCTGAATTCCCAAAGTTCCCTAAGTTATGACCATTCATGATCACAAGTAGACCATGGATAATATCAGTGCAATTTCAGATTAAAACCAGTTTTGACAATTCATTGCAGTGCAGACAAAGTGTGCAAAGCAGAGAGTGGATGAGGGATACAGCCTGTTCAAACCTGCACACTTCAAACTTCCACGGAAATGATTCAAGGGCCAAAAATACTTACTTGAGACACTGATCCTTTTCAGTCCCATGTACGAGAACATCACTGGAGTCAGTGCCAAAGCAGATTCTTCTCTTAAATTGTTGTGTTCACTTTAGAGTTGCAAAGCCTGAAATGTGTCTCATCAGAAAATAAGTCAGCTGCAATTCCTCTGTGGAGGTGTAACAGATTTAATGATTATGACAGGTGAATTTTGTTAGAAGAACAAACAATGTGGGAACGTCGAAAATGTTTGAAATTGTGTAGAAACATGAGGAATGTAGGAATGTGATCAAGTAGAGACTGAGAGGGAACAACGCAGATGGTGCCTGAAGCAATGGCTTGTTAAGTGCAACTGAGTCACCTGGAGGAGTGCAAATATAATAAGCTGATTGTGGATTTGTTTGGCTGAAAGCCATGTTTCCATGTACAACCCTGTAATGGCCAGAACTGATATCAGCGGAAAAAATAGTTAATCCGAAATTACTGTTGAGTCCCAAGGCTCAAATGTAACCCTATCTTTTCTAAACCTCTCTCTGCAATGCCTTTGACACTTTCTCTTAAAGTTGCCTTTGTCCACAATTCTATTCTCCCTCTTACGTCAGTCTTCATTTTAGAGTTCCAAATTCATAACTGTTTACAAATCCTAATAACCTTCTGAGAGTTGGATACCTTGTTTTAACACTGACTCCCATTGCCCAACCCTTATCACTGCTCTCAGTCTCCCTGTTTGCTCTGACTTTACTACTCACGGATCATTCACCTTCTCTAATGTTTAACATTTACCAGAGTTCTCAGCTTCATTTTCCAAAGCTCCTCATATCAATAAACTCCAAGACTTACATGGTGTTGAGTTCAACTCCCACTGCACCCAACTCCACACCTATTTCTGTGCCACCAGAGTTTACTGTATTCTGTACATCATTTTTCCTTCCTTCATTCCATACTTCTGGCCTCTTATTCTTTATAGTTCTAATTTAATACTGACCACCAATATGAAATAGTTACTCCTTCTGACTAAACCCTCTCTGAATTCAATGTTAACCATCGAGTGGACTAACATTTCTATTCAGAGGATGACAGTTGAGCTGATGGTGAGCTTTGATGGATGAAAGTAAGATGCAAAAGACCAACCAACCTGACATCATCATTAAACCTATTGTAATATCTGGTCCTTTTGTTGCTTGGTGAGATTACTTTGACCTCGCAGAAGATGCATGGTGGCCTTGAGACATCCCCACACACCTCCTCTGCGCCATTACCACACCAGTAAGCATTTGTCTGTTGTTGCTGATCTCATTTCTTGAGATCTTTCCTCCACAGCGTCCTGACTCCCCAATTGTGCACAGCTCAATACATTGTATATTGCACTGAAGCCCAAAACGTAGCTCAAAAAACAGAAGCATCATACAATCTTATGATTAGTCATATTATAGGCTGCAAGGTGCAACATTGAATTAAAATTACAAATAAACACTTTTCCAGTTGTGGCAGAACTGGGCATTTCTGATGAAAGGTCATCTGTCCATAACATTAACTCAGGTTCCTCTCTCTCTACACTGCTGCCACACACACATCGTATGTCCAGCATTCTCATTCCTGTCAGATTTCCAGTAACTGTGGTGTTCTGTGTCTCCTCGTTCCTACACTGACTTTCCCCCTCCCCATCCTCTCTCCTCTCCTTCTATTCACATGTCCTCACAGAGATCCATTGTGATTCACCAGCCACCAACACCCTGTCAGCTCACACCACCACAGTTCATATAGATCTGTCTCTGTTGGTCTGCACCCTATCACTCTCACTCACTTTGTCCTCTCCACCCCTCACTCAGCTCTGCAACTTGAAACATCTCTGATTTTAATCTTCTCTGAGTTCAATGAAGTGTCTCTGAATTGGATCATTAATTTCTGGTTTCCACTCTATTGTACTGCCTGACCCATGTTCCCCTGGTTCTTAAGATTTATTTCAGATTTTCATCATCTGCACTCTTTTGCCTTTCGAGCACCAAATGCACTCTGCACAGTTAACAAGCCATTTCTTGCCAGTGTGGGTTGGGAGTGTTACTCGAGTTCTCACCAGCATAATCTCATGTTTTGCCTTGGTAATCCTATGGGATGATGGATAGAGACCCAAAGTCAGCCATTTGTGCCATCATGACAGCAAATCTTCAGCAGAATTGTCCCTTATGCCATGGCTTATCTGGAATTTTGTGTGATATTTTCAATGTCATGCTAGCTGTGAGAGGTTGCCTTTAAGACACTTTCCTGTCACCTTGGAAATGTTGAAATGAGATGGTATTTCCTCTGCACATAAACTGCCAGCACAATCAACAGATTAGAGATCAAGAGGGGATGGCAATTAGTGCCTGTTGAAGACTCTGTCAGTGATGCATCCGGTATCTGGGAGCAGTTCAAGAAAAAATCCATGATGTCATTGCACTTGTCACAGTTAATGCACTGACAGAATCAGAGATCACATTTGCAGTCTTGGAATGGACACGGCTACATGGACACAACACACACACACACACACACACACACACACACACACACACACATACAGAAAGAGAAAGAGGGAGAAAGAGAAAAAGGGGAGAGAGAGAAATAGAGAGTGAGCGACTGAAAAGAGTCCCTTGTGATTGTGATTTGGTTGTGTCGTGATCCAATGGATGTATAATATCTGAGAGCTGACTCTTGGCCTCTGCAAATTAGCCAACAGTTCACGGAAATGGAACTGTGGTACCTTGTCAGCAAAAGGATGAGGTCATTGGTGTTCTTTGTGAGATGAAGTCTGCAGTTTCTGGAAGGAGTAGGTCAGACTGAGAGAGGAAGGGTCAATATCTTGGTCCCATTTATTTTCTTGTGGAAAGTTGTTTCTATTCTCCAAACCACGCACCCCACCTTTACACTTTTTAAAACTTAAATCTGATTTTTTTCTCTCATTGTGTTTCTGACAAAGGGTTTTCAACCTGGACCTTCTGCTCTGTTTCCACAGTTGCTGTGTGACCTGCCAAGTGTTTCTGGCATTGACTATTTTTATGTTGCAAATCATGTTTCTGATAACTTTCATAATAATTTTGTTATTGGGTCCATAACTTCAGAACAGTAAATACTGAACATACATTATTTTCCAGTTTCTTTTTAGTGTGTTTTGTTAAGGAATAATTGCTGGCATTCATAATGGGATTCATTTGTGTTCCCTTTTTATACATCTAAATATATTTGAGTTCATGTGGTCAGCGTTGAAAACAAAACATGCATCTTTGTTTTGCAGGAACATTTGACAAAACATCTCAGCTTCACGCCATGATATCCAGGCAGAAAGGATATTTCTTTGTCTTACTACTTGCAGCTGCAGGTGTGTTGTACAAATGCTGGGAGATGGAAGGCTGTTATTCTATTAAAAGTTACATTTTTAGAATATTCCAGGTAAAAAACAATTCTGGGGCAAATGTTTCTGATCCTCCACTCCCAAACATAAAACCCGGGATTATGTTTGTGGAGTCGACTGACAACGTAGAGCCGACACCATTAGTGGTGTGTTCAGTGGAGTCTGCTGCTCTCCGAAACCCAGACAAACCAATCTATTACTTCATGAAGGGATTCAGTGGCAACTTGAGCCAGTATCCACAGCCTGAGTACAAAGGCATCCCATTGCTCTCATCAGTGAGGAATGTCACCATTCTACCCTTGAATCTTGCTGAACTGTTCGAAGGGACTCCATTGAAAAGCTGGTATCAAAAGGTAATCAACAGAAATATCTGATTTTGTTTGGTAAACTCAGTGTTTGACTCAAATTAACTTTTTTTTAAATGAATATAGTGTATCGGTAGGACTGATGGGAAATAAATATCTAGGGCAGAAGTACTGAATGCAGTGAAAGGTAAAGCCACATCGACAAACATTGCTTCGCCTATTCTTTACTCTTAAACCAGTGTTGTTTCTGAGAGCATTTTACTGCAGGCCAGATGTTGGAGGCAAGGCAGACACGCTAATGGACACCAAAGGGAAAGGAACATGGCGTAGTTTGAGACAAGGCAGTGCTGTACAGAGAAAGGGGGGGGGGGGGAAATAAATGACTAAAAATTCAAACTGGATACTTTGGGTCTCAACTACAGACTGAGCAGAGATATCTGTACAACAGTCACCTGCCTAACCTGGAAGATAGATAAATAAATAAATAACCTCTGCAAATAATGATTTCCCTTCTCACATGACCAAGAAGCAGAAATCTCTCCTCTATGTACATGCAAAGGTGCTGTGAGATGAAAAATGATTACTGGTGGGAATAGGCGTGAGAGGATAGTAACAGAGTAGATAAGAAAGAGAGGTGATATGTGGAAGCCAATAAGTGATAGATGGTGAATAGATGTGACCTGTGGGGCAGATGTGGGTAAAGGACTCAGTGTGTAGGTGATGGGCAGATGAAGGAGGAGAGGGAGAGGAAATTAACTGAGTGATATTGAGATGGAGAATGGGATATGATTAGGAAAGAAGTTGGTGTGTGTGTGAGAGGACCTGAGTAGGTCATGAGTAGAGAGAGAGTGATGGGGCCAAGCAAGTTAGTTGATCTTGTTTAACTTACATCTTTCAGTTTCCTTTCTTACTCAGCTTTTAACCAGGATTTTAAAATCAAGGCAAGCAGTACAATTACAAACTGAATAATTAATAACAAAAATAACATTGGCCTTCAGGGATCAACCCTCGAAGATAATCCATCAGTGGTAGGAAGTAATGTCCATCTGCCTTAGGCAATTGGTATAATTCTCCCAAACGTCAACTATTTCCACCTCCTTCCTTAACAGGTCATTAACAATTACACATAATTCTTCAATTATCTTGGGTGATCCTTTCTGAAAATCTTCTAAGTCATTCCACTTTATCTCACAAAAAGATTTTGCCGACAGCAACACATCCTTTCCTCAATGAGCTTAATGCATTTGCAGAACATTTTGCTGAGGTTGGGTGTGTTAAAAGCTTCAAGTTTCTACAAGTGAACATCTCCAATAGCCTGTCCTGCCCAACCGCACTATGGCCAAGAGAGCTCAGCTATGTCTAAATGAAGAGGCTGTTAAATTTTTCACACCCCTGTCAACCGTTATGAATTTCTACTGATGCACCACAGAAAACATTCTGTCTAGATGCATAATGGCTTCATATGGAAACAGCTTTACATGTGACTGCAAGGAACTGCAGGGAGTTGTGGACACAGCTCAGCACATTATGAAAACCAACCTCCCTTCCATGGACATTGCCTATACTTCTCACTGTCTCAGTAAAGTAGCTAGTATAATCAAAGCAACCAACTCAATATTCACCATTCTACCCTCTCTCCTCATGAAGAAGGCATAAACCATGAAAGCTTGAACCACTAGGCTCAGTGCTAACTTCTATCTACTGCAATAAGACAATTAGAAGTTTCTTGCATATGATAAGCCAGAGTCTTGACCTCACAAACTGCCTTGTTATGATCTTGCTCATTGTAATTTCCCAGTACAGCACTTTCTCTGTAGCTTTTACACCTTATTCTGTGTTGATATTCTTTTACCTTGATATACCTCAATTTCCCAAGCTATGGGTAAATAGCCCTACTGCCTTGTGGGCAGCCTCGGGAGCATCAAAGACTACAGGTGTAAAACAGCCAAGCTGGTGCCAAACGTATTGCTTCATAAGCTTTCCTTTGGACTAAATTGGTGAGGCTGAGGGGGAGATTTTGACGACTGGGCATCTCAGAATCTCCATACCTTCTGCCCAGGCTTTTGATGATGATCATCATCACCCGTTGTTTGAGACAGATGGATGCCAATGAACACAGATCAATATAATGTTTTCACCTTTATGCACAGTATGCAAGGCAGCCTTTTCTCCCTTTGTGGTAGATGTCACAAATAAAAACAAATTCCAGTACCATTACCAATTAAACATAATGATGCAGGAAAGAAGTTTCATTGAATGTGGGACTTTAGGCTCCTGAAAATTTTCTATAGCTGATTAGTGAATGGTGTTCAGCCAGTATTATATGGTATCACCTGCTGTCGACTCTCGACACTCTTGTGGTTCCCATTTTACTTTCCTCTTAAGGTAGGCCTTACTTTCCTCTAGTGGTCTTAATGCAGGTGGGAACCTCAGATTGGAGCAGGGAGAGGGTCTAAATGAAAATCAGGTTTATTATCACTGACATATGTTGTGAAATTTGTTTTGTGGCAGCAGTACAGTGCAAGATATCTGATGGCAGAGGGAATCAAGATATTCCGAATGCACTGATTTTGAGTCCTTAGGCTCTTGTACCTCGTTTATCCCTGATGGTAATAATGAGGAAAAGTAGCATGTCCCAGATGGTGAGGGTCCTTAGTGGACTTACAACTGGCTGTGTGATAGCAAGCAAAGGGCAGAAGTGGAGGATTGTCTCTCTGAGTAGTTGTGTATGAAAAGGATCGCTTCTGGGACTTCTGCTGAATAACATCAATGACTTTGATGTGACTATCGGATCAACAGTATGAGTCGTAAGTTTGGAGTGTTCAGTGATGTCAGTGATACTGAGGGGGATTGTCTGAGCTACAGCAAGTTGTAGATCAGTTCGAAAGCTGGCAGAGTGACTGCAGTTGGAATTCAGTCCTAAAACATTCAAGTGATGCACTTAAAGATAAACATTAGATTTGCTTGTCACATTGAAACATACAGTGAAATCATTGTGTCAATTCAAATTGACAAGATTTGTGTAGGGGGACACCTACAAAGCTTGCTACGTTTCTGGGACCAAAATACCATGCTCACAACTCACTGACCCTTGCCGTCAATTGTCATGGGGAGAGCATACAAATTTCTTACAGACAGCGATGGGATTTAAACTCCAACTGATGATTGCAGGAAGCTCACGCTTGAGTGACTAAAGACAACAGCTGTATTGCTTCATGGCTTTCACTTCAGCCTTGTGCCTCAGGTGACTTTGTTTGTACTTTCCAACTCAGACTGGTTCAAGTCTGTCCTATTACATTAATCAAACACAGGGTCCAGACAACTCGATCACAGTGTCCTTCTGCAATTCTGCCATTTTACATAATAAATTACTTCATATCTGAGAATGGACCCAGGTTTTGCAGGTTATTAACATAAACTCATTGTGTCATGGTGATTTGCTCTGTTTAAGCCCTCCCTGAAAAAGAACCAGTTTACCACATTTCACAAAATTGTGGCTGCAAGAACAGTCTCACAAAATGGCTGCCTCCCTTTGTGCAACCAGATGGCAAGAACAAAGACATCTTCTCTGTTTCCAGAATCATTGCCTTATTTCTGTCCACTGATTTACAGATCTTTCTGGCCAACTGTACCCACAGGGTCTTATACAAAGTTATGACAGAAATAATATTTCATTTATAACAAACAACTGTCTTTAGCATCAGGAAGAGAAAAGGAGATGGAAAACTATGTTTTGCAAGAAAGGAAATTAAGATAATGAATGAAACTTTTCCTTGTCATTTATTCTACAGGTAAATCCAGAAAAGGAGAAATATTGGACTCATGTACTAGCTGATGGCTGCAGGTTAGCATTGATCTGGAAATATGGAGGAATCTACCTGGATACTGACATTATATCACTGAGGTCTTTGCCGTTCGCTAACTTTACATGTCCAGAGAACACAGGAACAGTCAGTAATGGGGCACTCGGTTTCCATTATAAGCACCATACCTTTTTGTGGAATTGCATGGAAGACTTTGTGGATCATTACAATGGGGATATTTGGGGTCAGCAGGGACCTCAACTGATCACCCGTGTGCTGAAGAGATGGTGCAATATTAATGAACTAGGCACCTTCATTGGCAAGGAATGCAATGGCATCTTTATATGGATCACAAATCGTTTCTATCCAGTCCCATATCCAGCATGGGAGAGGTACTTTGCTCCCTGGAAAAAGGAGCATGTAGAACAGGCCTTTTCAGATACATATGGAGCACATGTCTGGAACTTTATGAATAAACACAAGAAAAGAAAAGTTGTTGCTGGAAGTGGATCATTAATGGAACATTTTTTCCAGTTGCATTGTCCAAATACATACAAAAATTTGATTCAATCCAGCAATAGTAGATCCTGATTCAGGACCTGATATTGTACAATGAGTGACATAATTTACTTGACAGATCTTCCAAATAGCAATTTGCATGCAGTGTATGAAAATAATGGGAAATTCAAAGTTCTCTGCACCACCTGGTCAGGGGTACTGAGTGCAGTGAAAGAATCAGCCACATTGATAAGGATTACTTATATTTTATTGACCTATTTGAAAATCAGTGTGGATTTTTGTTGGTCAACTGTTTTTTTACTGTAGGTTGTAACTTTTGATTAATGTAACTTTTAACTTTAATTTTTATCATTTTTCTAGAATTTAATTGCCATACAAGCATTGATCATCTCCTCTAGCCTCTGGTGGATCATCCAGTGCTCTTTGTCTTCCTTGTTCATCTTCACATTTCCTCAAGGCTGAGTTGAATCAGGGTATCTTTTCCAATCCTGTTTTCATCATGGTAAATCTCCCATCCACCCTCCCTAAAGCTTTCATATCCTTTGGATAACACGGCAAACAGAAATGAACACAATACTCCAAGTGTTGGCTATACAGACTTTTATAGACCTGCAACATTACCTCCCAGCTTTTGAAATCAATCCCTGAATAATGAAGGCCAACACACCAGACGCCTTCTCAACAACACGATCAACATGTGCTGTAACTTTGAGGGATCTATGGACATGGGCCCCGAGTTCCTTTTGTTCATCATTACTGTTAGGAATCATGTCATTAATCCTGTATTCTGCCTTTTCAAGTTTGACTTTCCAAAATGAATCACTTCACACAGCTGTCAGTAATGACTGGTGGTATGTAAGAGTTGGCTTTGGAACTGCTACTTTTCTATTAATGTGTTGATCAACTGGATTATGTAAATGAAGGGTTTGTTGCCAAGTTTGTGACACAGGTTCTGTTGAAGAAGCAGAAGCCTTGGATAGATTGAGGAGAATGGTCAAAGAAGTGACAGATGGAATACGGTGAAGGGAAGTGCAGACTTGTTAGGCTTGTAGCGTCATCTGGAAATTCACTAACCCACACTTTCACATCCTTACCCAAGTCATTCATAAAAATCACCAAGATCCCCATGGAACACACTGGGCAGATTGTGCTCTATCAACCACTGCCCTTCCCATTCTGTGCACAAGCCAATTTTCAATCAACACAGTCAGGTTTCTCTGGAGCCATTACTTCTGATTTTCTGAATTAGCCTGCCATGGAACACCTTGTCAGGGTCCTTTCTAAAATCTACATACATCACATCCATGCTCTACCTTCATTAATGTTTGTCACATCCTCAAATAATTCATTCAAGCTTGTGAGGCGCATACAAACTTTATACTCTCAAATGTCACTTTCAAAGGCCTCCCACTTAACAAGTACACATTTGCCAGAAAACAGCCTGTCTCAATCCTTACTTGCCAGATCCTTTCTGATATCATCAAAACTGGCTTTTCAACAATTTAGAAATCTCACCCACTAATCAGAACTATCTTTTTCCATTGTTACTTTGATCATTATGATCACTGGATGTAAAATGTTTCCCTACACAAACTTCTGTCACCTGCCCTGTCTCATCCTTTATAGTGGATCAAGTATCGCCCACTTTCTCATTGGGATTTCTACATACTAGTTAAGGAAACTTTCTGAACACATTTGATACACTCTATCCCATCTAATCCTTTTACTGTATGGGGAACCCAGTCAATACATGGTAAGATAGAATCTATCCTGACAGTGCACTGCCATGATATTTTCCCTGACTATTAACACCACCTCTCTTCCTTTAATCCACCCGACCACTCCCTGACACACCCAGAGCAACAAAATTCTGGAATATTGAGCTGCCAATCCTATCCGTCCTGAACCAAATCTCACTTCAATATCATAATTCCATGTGTTGATCCATACTCTGAGATCTTTTGCCTTTCCTACAAAATGTCTTCCATTGAAATATATGCAGCTCAGGACATTCGTTGCACCATGCTCAACCTTTTGATGTCTGAGTTTTCCTGACGTTTTAATAACATGTGTCTCCATAACCTCTCAAATATCTCTTCTGGCACTCTGATTCCATCCATCCATGGAGCACTAGCAAACTTTCCTGCTTGGATGTTAGTCCCCTCCAGTTCTGGAGCAGTTTGTCTCTTCTTACAGGACCCACCTTCCCTGGAAGAGAGTCCAATTATCCAAAAATCTCATGCCATCCCTCTAACGCCAATTGCTTAGACATGTGTCAAGTTGTATAATCTTCCTAGTTCTGGCTTCAGTATCACATGGCACGGGAGGCATTCCTGAGATCGCAACACTGGAGGTCCTGCCCCTTAACTTAGCACCTAACTCCTTGAACTCACTCTGCAGAAATTCTTCACTCCTCCTACCTACTGTATGTCATTGATCCCTTCATGGAGCACGAGCTCTAGCTGGTCACCTTCCCATTTAAGAATGCTGAGGACTCAATCTGAGATGTCCTGGACCATAGCACCCAGAAAGCAACATACCACTGGGGAATTTCATTCTTTCCACAGAACATCCTTCTGTTTCTCTAGCTACTGAATCCCCATCACCACAGCTCACCTATTCTCACCACTTTCTTTGTGAGTCACAAAACCTGACAGTGTCAGAGCTGTGACTGCTGTGACTTTCCTATGCTAGGCCATCCCCCACCCGTTGGTATATCTGTTGTTAAGGGGAATGGCTACAGGAGTATTCTGCATTGGCTGTTTAATCCCATTCCTACTTCCTGACTGTAACACAGATTCCTGTGTCCTGCACCTTCAATGTAACTACCTCTCTATATCTCGCATCTATCACCCCTTCAGCATCCTGAATGATCCGGAGTTCACCACTTCTAGCTCCAACTCCTATAAGTGGAGTGTTAGAAACTACAGTTAGATGCATTTCCTGCAGCTATGGCTGTCAGGGACACTATACATTACCCTGCTTCCCACAACTCATAAAAGTGGCATTCAACTATCCTGACTGGGATCTCAACTGTAACAAACGAGCAAATATAAAGAAATCAAAACAATAAATAAACTTTGGGGAAAAAGAACTAGATGCAGCCTTTCACTTACTCTGACTAAAGCCTCTCCTTGATGAGCCCTCGAAGGCCTAAAACCTCAAAACCCCACTCAAACACTGTCCACTCCAGTGATGACCTCTCCATTTCCCCTGCCTTATTCTCATTTGTTCCTGCCAATTAATCCCAATCAGTGATTGCCCATTGCTCAAAACATCAACCTGTGGCAATCGCTGCCTTATGCACTCATACACAGATGCTATATACATGATTAATTCAGTTTTGCTCGGTCCACCCATAGTTCATAAGCCTTGCCCGACAAATGTGATCTGTGTTCTGTCCACCCTCTGCCCTCCTCCCATCATTTGTAGGATCGGTAGAATAGCAACCTAGAGTGTTGCTCAGCTTATCAACTTTATTCTCAGGGGAAAATGGAGCATGGCTGGGTCTAATTTGTTAATTTCTGGAGTGGTACATTCTGTTAGCAAGAGGTGCAGATGAGTGTTTCATATCATACACCTTAATCTACAATCAAAGTCTCCATGTCTCTCCGGTTGCTTCTTTTAAACAAACCTGTTAGAGCTATAAGTAAACTCTCATATGTTGTTTCTAAAGGGGACCCAATCATTTCCAATCAATCACCGAGCCCATTACCCAGTCTCCAAAACAGGGAATGTTGGCACATTTTCATTCAGAAATTGGTGTTCTCTGTCTGTAATCTGTTGTTCTCTCTCTTTTTTCAACAATTCTCATAATTCCAGCAGGTTCAAGAACTGAACCCGTTAAAAAGCAAGTCAAGATCACCTAAACACTAGTCCCCCCACCTACACGATATCCATATCCCTCTATTTTCCTTACATCCATTACCTATCCAAACATCTCTTAAAAGCCTTTAATGTATTTGCCTCTACCACTGTACCAGGCATCTGCCACTCACATCCCCTTTCAACCTACCCCCTCTCAGCTTCAGTACAGACCATTTGGTATTAGAGCATTTCTGCCATGGGAAACAGATACTCCCTGTCTACTCTATTAATGCCTCTCACAATCTTAAAAACTTCTATCTGATCTGCCCTCAGGCCCTGGCACTCCAGAGAAAAGAATTCAAGTTTATCCAGTCTCTCAGGACAGCATGTGCCCTCTAATCCAGGAAGCATCCTGGTAAATCTCTTCTGCACTCTCACCAGAGACTCAACATTCTCCCTATAGTGGGGCAACTGGAACTGTATGCAATACCATCTTGAGTCACTTAAACAGCTTTCCACTCAGCCCCCACACAGACACACTGGTGATCAGTGTACCATTCTGTGCACGAGAATGGCTGTGCTTCCTCCTTGCGATGATGTGGTTTCCGTTGGGTGCTCTAGATTCCTCCTTCATCAAGATGATTTGCTGGAATGGTAACCAAACACTAAATTGTCCCCTAGTGTGTGAGGGAGTCATAGTATCTGGGGAGGGGGTGGGGTTGGGGGGGCAGGAACTTTTAAAGTACATATATGTCAGCACAAACAACTCTGAGAATCATTTTCCTGCAGGCATACTCAGCAAATCTAAGGAATAGTAACTATAAAAGGATCAATGAAAGAATAGCCAGAGTGAAGAAGACAAGAACTGTGCAAATGTAAATAAATAGCAATAAATGACAAGGGCATGAGATAGAATCCATAAAGTGAGATCGTTGGATGTGGGAACATCTCAATGGATGGGCAAGTGAGTGTGGTTATCCCCTTTTGTTCAAGAGCCTGATGGTTGAGGCTGAATGGCCTGTTTCGGTGCTGTATCTCCTATCTTCTCATTGAACTCAGTACAGTGTTCATTCCTTTGGAGTTGTAAAGCACCTGCTTTACCATATGGTCCTTTCTCTCCAAATCCTGAGCTCTGCAGCTGATAGGGAATTTGGTACTTCTGTTGAACTATTGAACTGCCAGTTCTGCATCCAATTCTCACTACCGGCCGCAATATCATAACTCCAGGTGTTGATCCATGCTCTGAGCTTACCCACCTGTTCTGAAATTGAAATATACATATCTCAGGACACAAGGTGCACCATGCTCAACCTTTTGATTCCTGACTTTGTCTCCGGTCTTATCAACATCTGTCTCCCAACCTCTCCACTAACTGTTCTGGCACTCTGTTCCCATCTCCCTGAAACTCTAGTTTAAACCTTCCTACTAGGATATTAGTGCCCCTCTGGTTCAGGTGCAAACTGTTCATTCTCTACGGGTCCCCCCATCCCTGGAAGAAAGCCCGGTGATCCAAAAATTTTATGCCCTCTCTACTACATCAGCTCGTTTGTCCCATATTCAACTGTACAATCTTCCTAGTTCTAGCCTCACTAGCACGTGTACAGGTAGCGATTCTGTGATCACAGTCATCAAGGTCTTGCCCTTTAAGCTAGCACCTAACATCCTGAACTCTGTACGCAGAACCTCATCGATTGTCCCAGTTATGTTATTGGTACCTATGTGGACCACATCCTCTGGGTGTTAATACTCCAACTTAAGAATGCTGTAGATGCTACCCAAGATATACTGGACCCTGGCTCCTGGGAGGCAACATAACATTCTGGAATCTCGTTCTTATCAACAGAGCTTCCTGTCTGTTCCCTTAACTAACGAATCCCCTACTACCACAGCGTACTTCTTCCCCCCTTTTCCCTTTTGAGGTTGACTCAAAACCAGAGACAGAACTGCTGAGATTTTCCTCTGTTAAGTCATTCCCCCCCCACACACAATATTCAAAGAAGTAAACTGTTGTTGAGAGTATGGCCACAGGGGTACCCTGCACTGGCTCCTGAACCCAATGCCCCATCCTAATTGTCACCCAGTTTCCTGTGCCAAGCACCTTGGGTATAACTGCTTCTCTATATGTCCCATCTATCATCCCTTCAGCTCCTGATGATCTGTAGTTCACCCAGTTCCAGCTCTAACTCCATAACACAGATTTTTAGTAGCTGCAGCTAAATGCACTTGAGGCCATTGTCATAGTCAGGGACACTGGAAATTTCCTTGCTTTCCCACTTCCTGCAGGAAAAGCATTCAACAATCTGCCTGTTATCTCTACTGTCCAAACTGAGCAGATGTAAAGAAGGGAAGGAAATATAACTTTACCTAGAGCTTATCCTTTTTGCCTTCTCTGACTAAAGCCTTTCTTCACTGAAGCCTGGAAGATTTCTCTAATTCTGTCCACTCCAAAAATGACTGCTGCACATGCTCCTGCGTTCTTTTAATTTGCTACTGCTAATCAATGCCAAACACTGATTGGTCGTTGGTCAGAGCTCAGATAAACTGCTGGGATCCACTGCTGCCTTTTTCTACTCAGTTGTTGGACCTGAGTGAAATCCCCTCCTCTCAAACTTCTGATGTCCAAGTTCCCAAATGCCAAATGATCGCTGGTCAGAGCTCCAAGATGTAGGTAATATATCAATTGTCAATGAGGTCGAACGAGACAGGGGGCAACAAATACTTTTGTTGATTTTCATGTTTTGGATAAACCATCGATGGAGGTAATAGTAATGATTTTAATAGTGTTATTGGGGAATGTATCTGTCTTTTGACATGTAATCAGTGAAGGTGCTTTGGACATCTACGACAGCTTTCAAATTGATGGACAGCCTTTACAATGGACATTGATGACAAAATTTAAGGAGCATTTTTTCCCAAGTAAAAAGCATCATGTTCTTTTCCTGTGAACGGAAGCAAGGTGTCGGCTTTGACCAATACTTAGTTGAGCTTCACACACTGAGTAAGTCCCATGAGTTTGGAGATTTGAGAGAATCATTAGTTTATGACAAAATAGTTTGTGGAATCACATTTCAGTTTGAACTTGTGCAAAGACTCACTGATCACATGGATGTAGTCCAAAGCTCCATTATGAGGCAAAGGAAGCAATTATGGTCTCACAGCAGAAACAAGAAAAGGAACAAAAGATAGGATCTTGGCAAAGGGATGTGAAAGAAATGAACTCGTAAATCAGAGTTCTCAAAAAGACACTGGTATTAATGCCACAAGTCAAAGCAAGACAGTTGTAGAAACAAAGAGCATTCCAGAAGGGATTATTAAGCCACCATAGAGATGGATTGAGTGTGATTGAGTAATTGTAGGATTGCATATTCTCTTTGCAATTGAAGGCTATGTTAATATCTTCAATGGAAGACATTATTGTGTCTTGCAGTTTTGTGAGGGCATACTATCGTGTTTGTTTTCTTTAAAGGAAAAAGATGTGTTATTATGTGTGCACATAATAGGGAACTTCAGTTCCCAGTGTGCAATGCAGGTTGTTCACCTGGAACTAGATGTGACTCTGGTGAATGGATGATAGACTCTCTTGGTGGGCTGGAGGGTCCAGAGTAAAATATGGTCGAGTTGAAGCCATTCTGTAAATAAACAATGTTTTAATTTTTTACCTACGCAAGTTTGTCTTTATTAAGAACAATCATAACAATAATCACCAATATTTTAGATCCATTTCAGAGTTATCAGAGAACTTCTGCAAGTGAGAAGACTCAGACTTGTACTGAAAGTCTGATGTGTACAGTATGAACAGAAATAGAGACAGGAAAGTGTCATGGTCCCTTCTGGCAATCCCCCACCTGGCTATTTACATCAGGAATTGGGCCTCAAATCCCTCGTTTAGTTTCCAATCATTCTCAGGTTCCACTAACTACACACACCTTCCTTCCATCGGCAAATGCAGGATAAAAACCCTGTAATCACAACAAGGAGATGCCAGTTCCTTGGTTGACGCCGGTGTGAGTAACTTTGTTTCATGGTTCTTAGAACTACTGGTTCTAAGTCTAGCATTGCTCTTGCATACTGATTCCACGCTTGCTACAGCAAGAAAGCCTCCTGACTCTGCCTCTGCGCCTTTGTTTTTCACTTGTGTTTGTCCGCTGCCTTGCTCATGTAACAGAAAGTCCCTTGTGGCAGTCCATTGCCATTCACCACCAACTCAGACGGAGAAATCTTCTAAACTCCAGTTAGTACAAGCACAGAGAAATATAACACTCTTCATATGCTAAGCATTTCATGCCTAGAATCATTCATGTGAAAGTCCTGTGGACTGTCTGCAATGCTGCATATCCTTTCTTGGTTGTGGGAGTGAGCACAAGATTTTAAAAGTGAGCAGGGCCTACCAGACCCATTGAGTGAGCTTTAGATATCACAGTCCATTAGGTAGAAAGGCCATTGTGTGAATGTACAGAATTAGATGAGTGAGCTGAAAGCTTTGACTCAATGGGCTTAGGCAAGAAACAGCAGAGGGCAAGACAAGTTTCTACTGTGTTCCTTTTTTTCTTTGTCTATTAGTGTCTAGTTACAGTAATGAAAATGGATCCAGACTCAGGTATGTTCATCATGGCAGATGTAGGATATCTGGTTGATAACTATTTGCCTACATCCAACTTGAACTCCTTACAGACCACGAGAACTGGAGCTACAGTTGGATTACCTATGACTCAGTCTGGAGAATGAGAATGTGATGGACAGAAGCTACAGAAAGGGAGTTGTTCCTAAGTTGCAGGAGGAAGGTACCTGAGTGACATCAGACAAGGAAATAGGCAGATAGAGCAGAGTACACCTGTGGCCATTCCCTTCCAGTAACAGGTATAATGCTTTAGACATTGCTTTGGTGGTGACCTTCTGGGGGGAGGTCACAGCAACTGGGTCTCTGACACTGAGCCTGGCTCCGCAACTTAGAAAGGAAGGAAGGAGAAGAAGTGAGCAGTTGTAATAGGGTTTCCAATAGTTCAAAGAGCAGGTAGCAAAATTGTGGATCATTGGGATGTCTTCTGGGGAGGGAATGACCTGAACAAAAAGGACGAGTTACACCTGAACTCAAGGGGAACCAGTATCCTTGTGGGCAGGTTGTCAGGAGTATGGTAACTAGAATCAATACTGGATATTCAGGGTCTATACAATATGTTTGAAAAGGACAGGGAGGGAAGTTAAAGGGGTGGTTTGCAGCATTGTTAATCAACGATAGTATCACAACTGAAGAAACCGTCTCCTGAGCCTGTGTGGGTGGAAGACACAAACAGGAAAGGGGCAATCACTTTTTTGGGGTTAGGCAGAGAGGGCATCAGAATGGAGTTGAGGGGGATAATAAATCGGCCATGATTGAATGGAGTGCAGGCTCGATGGGCCGAATAACCTGATTCTTATTCTATATCTTATGGTCTTATTTTATGGATTCTGCAAACCAACAGAGGCACAGTGGAATAGATTGGGATGCAAATTTTGGAAAGATGTAAAATTTTGAAACGCTTATTGTTATGTATCTTTCCTGATATTGACTGGCATCTTTTTTATACAAAAGGATTAGATGGGGTGCAATTTGTCAGAAGGATCCCTGATGAACTACGTGGAGAAGAGGGGAGGCCATACTAGATCTGGTGCTAGTGTGATGGCATTGGGTTCACTATCTGTTAGGCCCTAAATGACACATTTAAATTCAGACAAATAGTTCTTACACAGATTTAAATGTGATTCACTCACCACATTATCATTCAGATTATTCATATAGATCACGAGCAACAACAGACCCAGCACAAATCCCTGTGGCATTCCATCAGTCACAGGTCTCCAATCGGACAGGCAACCACCTCCTACCACTCTGTGGCTTCTCGGACAAAGGCCATTTCTAATCCAATGTACGACCTCATCCTGAATGTCATGTGACTGAACCTTCCTGACCAAACTCCCATGAGGGGCCTTGCCAAATGCCTTGATAAAATACATGTTGTCAACATCCACTTCCACATTCACTTGTCTTCATCAACTTTCCTGGTAACTTCCTTGAAAAACTCAATAAGATTGGTTAGACACGATCTAACATGCACAAAGCCATGCCAACTATCCCTGCTCTGTCCCTGTATATCCAAATATATGCTGTCCCTTAGAATACATTCCAAAAATGTTCCCATGACTGATGTCAGGCTCATTGGCCTATAATTCCAGGTGTTGATCCATGCCTGCTCATCTATCTTCTCTACGATACTTATTGCATTGAAATATTCCCAAAGTTCTCTATTTTATGAACATTCTTGATCACAAGTAGTCCGTGGATAATAACAGTGCAAATTTAAATTAAAACCAGCTTTGATTAATTTGTTGCAGTGCAAACAAAGCATGCAAAGCAGAGAGTGGATGAGGGATACAGCCTGTTCAAACCTGCACACTTCAAACTTGCATGGAAATGATTCAAAGGCCAAATAATATTTACTTGAGACACTGATCCTTTTCAGTTCCACGTACGAGAACATCACTGGTGTCAACACCAAAGCAGATTCTTCTCTGAAATTGTTGTGTTCACTTTAGAGTCACTAAGGCTGAAATGTATCTCATCAGAACATAAGGCCATGCATTCTCTTGACATCTTTTATTTCTATATTGTGTTTCCTTTGGAATTATATGGTGGTTCTCTTCTCATTTTAGGAAAATATATTCTGTCACATCCATGCCTTTTTCATACTGGAGAGGGATCCATAGAAAAATATACCTTAGACATCGCTTTGGTTTTGGTTGGTATTGCTTTCTTGTTTAAAGTATTAAAGAAATCAGAATGGTCAGGAGTCCTGAAATTATATTGATCTATGTTGAAAAAGAGAAATAGCAAACAAAAATCATGCAACGAAGCAAGTTTTGGAACTATGGACACTGGTTTCCTCACTTGTGAAAAACTGTGCTGGAAACTAATGCGGTGCAGGATTTCAGCAGGCCAAGCAGCATCAATGGAAAAGAGAAGACAGTCACTGTTTCAGGCTGAGCTTCTTCATCAGGAAAACATCGACTGTTCAGTCATTTCCATAGATACTGCCTGACCTGCTGAGTTCCTCCAGCATTTTGTGTGTTTCTTGGATTTCCAGCATTGGCAGATTTTCTCTCGTTTGTGCAGTGCAGTATTTTCTGCTTTCCCTATTTTACTGTCCAGTTTGACCTGATGAGGGTCTCTCTGCAAGATACTGCGTATTTTCCATTTTATCTCTGCTCTTCGTTACATGTGCATCACAGTTGAAGCCAGAAATGAAAGCAGATTTCCTGGTTTACTTGCATTTCTTCTATGGGAGTAGGATCAGATTTGAAATACCCTGCAGATAACCTTTATTCAAACAATGAAATGTTTGAAATTATTTGAAAAGTGATTATTATTTACATCTGATCTGTCTGGAGGAGGGCAAATGTTATGAGGTGAATGGGGACGGGAGGGGGTAACACAATACGGGAGTATTGAGACACAATTTACAATTGTTACTGAAAATGCCCGGCAAGTCGAACAGCATCTGTGGTGCGAGAAACAGAGATCATTCGGATGTCACAGCAGCAAATCTATTCGAGCAGCTGTCTCACAGCTTTGGCGAATGAACATTGGGTGTTGTTTGTGTGGAGTTTGCATGCTCTCACTGTGAATTTGTGAATCTCCTCTGGGTTCTCCATTTTCTTCCATATTCCATAAAACATGTGGGTTGTTTAGTTAATTGGCTGCAATTAATTGCTCCAAATGTCTAAGTGAGTGGTAATAATTGACAGGAGTGTGAGGGGTGAGGGATTAAGTTTTAATTAGTTTAGAATCAGTGGAAATGAGTGCTTGATAATCAATGTGAACTTGGTGGGCTGAAGGACATGTTTCCAACTGCATAACTCCCTACTGGCCAGAAAGATACTAGTGGAAAAGGCCTCTCTCTGCAGCAGCTTCATCATTCTCTCTCAAAGTTGTCCTGGTCCACAATTCCACTTCCTCTATCAGCACATTCAGTGATTCCTTTCTTCCTTCATCTTTGTCATCAAAATTCACAACAGTTCAGGGATCCTAATTCACTTCAGGCCATTTGTTCTGTTGTGTTTACACTGGCAGAATATCACCACAGTTCTTAGTTTCACTTTCCAATGTTTCTCATATCAATAAATTCCAAGACTTGCATAGTGTTGAATTCTTCTACCACAACACCAACAGTATTTCAACATTCTGTATACATTTTACAAACTCCAGCACCTTTTTTTTTCATTCCTTCTGGCATTATCCTTTGCAGATCTATTCAATACTGACCACCTCAGCAATATTGGTACATTCTCTGACTAAGCTCTCTTAATTCAATGTTAAACACTGATCAGAGAAACATTCCTACTCAGAAGATGAGTTTTGAGCTGATGGAGGGCTTTGCAAAAGATCAATCCCAACATCATCGTCAAACCTGCTGTGATTTTGGTCTTGGTGTTGTTTGCTGAGATTACTTTGGTCTCAAAGAAGCTGAATGGTAGCTCTGAGACATCACTGCACACCTCCTCTGGGTCATTACCCATGCAGTAAGTATTTGACCATTGTCACTGATCTAATTTCTTGAGATCTTTCCTCCACAGCGTCATGACTCCCTAACTGTGCCCAGCCCAGTACATTGTAGTTTCTAGTGAAGCCCAATAATTAGCTAAAAAAACAAAGAAACACACTGCCATTGGTTGATTAGTCATATTATAGTAGTTACATGAACAAAGTCACCAGAGAGAAGTACTGTAGCGAGGAAGTGGCCTCTTTGCTCAACAATTTGAGATACAGCCAGCATCAGATGGAGACCCTTTCAGTGGGAAAATTGTTGCTTGACCCAGCACTATCCAACATTTGTATGTGCTAAAGATCAAAGAAAAATTCAGGATGGTTCAAATAAATCCATATTTACAATGCAAACATGAGGAAATCTGCAGATGCTGGAAATTCAAACAGCACACACAAAATGCTGGTAGAACACAGCAGGCTAGGCAGCATCTATAAGGAGAAGTACTGTCGACGTGTAACTCTGAATTAAAATTGCAGCTCAACAGTTTTGCCAGTTTGGGGCATTTATGATGAAAGGTCATCAGTCCATCAGTCCATAACACTAACTCAGGTTCCTCTCTCTACACTGCTGCCATACACACAGGGTATTTCCAACATTCTCCTTCCTGTCAGATTTCCAGTAAATGTGGTGTTCTGTGTCTCCTTGTTCCTACACTGTCTTTCCCCCTCCCCATCCTCTCTCCTCTCCTTCTATTCACACGTCCTCACAGAGATCCTCACCAGTACCAATACCAATTAAGATAAATGTGTAAAAGATAACATTCTTACCTCGTAAATGATAGTGAGTTAACGAGTAGTGTGTATTCAATATGAGCCCCATTTTATACTGACACATTTCTACAAGTAGGTTAGTAAAATTTATATCATCCCAATAAACAAATACCAGAGGATTTACACATTCCGTTGCTTCCATTACTGAATATCCTAGTTCCATTCCCATTGCTTCAACGTCTGAGAAGTTAACTACATGCACTCTTCTTCCAACAACTCTGGAGAAAGTGTCCATTAAGTTTCTTTTATCTTTTCCATGGAGAACATTGTCTCAGAATCAGAATCAGCCAGGTTTGTTATCACTGCCTTGTATAATGGGAAATTTGGGTTTTGTTTATCAGCATTGTACAGAACATAAAATGACTGTAAATTGCAAAAGAAATGAATAGAGTGAAGTAAAGAAATATTGAGGTAATGTTGATGGGTTTCATAATGTAGGGAAGAAGTTTCATTGACTGTGGGACTTTAGGCTCCTGTACATTTTCTATAGCTGGTTGGTCAATGGTGTTCAGCCTGTATTATACCATATCTACCATTGTAATCACGTGCTGCCGACTCTCGGTACTCTTGTGGTTCCCATTTTACTTTCCTCTTAAGGAAGGCCTTTCTTTCCAGTCAGCTTATTGATTCTAATAATCTAAGAAAAGTAATGCATAAGTTTCCCAACCTATCTCCCAAAAGTACCAATTTCAAATTCTTAATTTGGGTATGCATTCATCAGCAAACTTTTCCAAAATTTATTATGATTGACATATACTGTGAAATTTGTTTTGTGGCAGCAGTACAGTGCAAGATATCTAATAGTAGAGGGAAAAAAAATATTCTTAATACGTTGATTTTGGGTCTTCAGACTCTTGTATCTCATTTATCCCCAAAGGTAATAATAAGATAATAATAAGATGGTGAGGGTACTTAGTGCTAAAGTGGACTTACAATTGTCTGCATTATGGGAAGCAGAAGGATTGCTTCTCTGAGTAGTTGTGTATGAAAAGGATCACGTCTGGGACTTCTGCTGATTAACAAGAATGACTTTGATGTGACTATCGGATCAACATTATGAGTCGTAAGTTTGGAGTGGTCAGTGATGTCAGTGATACTGAGGGGGGTTGTCTGAGCTACAGCAAGTTGTAGATCAGTTGGAAAGTTGGCAGCTAGAATTCAGTCCTGAAACATTCAAGTGATGCACTTAAAGATAAAGATTAATTTGTCACATAGAAGCATACAGTGAAATCATTGGTTCAATTGTAATTAATTATATTTGTGTAGGGGACACCTACAAAGGTTGCCACATTTCTGGGACCAACATACCATGCTCACAACTCACTGACCCTTGCCCTAAATGGTCATGGGGAGAGCGTACAAATTTCTTACAGACAGCAGCGAGATTTAAACTCTAATTGATGATTGCAGGAAACTCATCCTTCAGTGGCCAAAGGTGACACATGCATTGCATCATGGTTCTCACTTCAGCCTTGTGCCTCAGGTGAGTTTGTTTGTACTTTCCAACTCAAACTGGTTCAAGTGACATCAGCCATACACGTGGTCTGGACAATCAGATCACAGGCTGCCTGCTGTTTCCTTCTGCAATGCTACCACTTTACATAATAAATGGCTTCTTATCTGGGAATGGACTCAGGTTTTGCATATTATTAGCAGAAACTCCTTGAGTCCATGTTCATTTGCTCTGCTTAAACTCTCCCTGAGAAAATAAAAATGTCACTAAATAATTCAGAAATTTGTGGCCGCAAGGATAAACTTACAAAATGGCTGCTTCCATTCCTGAAGCAACTTGGCAAGAAGAAAAACATTTTCTTTGTCTGTTTCCACCATTCTTGCTTCATTCCTGTTCACTGATTTGTAGATCTCTTTGGCCAACAGTAAACCATGTGGTCTTATACAAAGATATGACAAAGATAGTGTTTCAGTGATTATAAAGAACCATCTTTAGCTTCAGGAAGAGAAACAGATGGAGAAATGATAATTAGAAATAAAGGGAATTAATATAATGATTTTAAATTTTTCTTGTGACTCATACTACAGGTAAATCCAAAAATGGAGCAGTATTAGGCATGTACTTGCAGATGGCTGCAGGTTACCATTGATCTGGAAATATGGAGGCATCTAACTGAAAACTGACATTATATCAATGAGGTCTAAGCAGTTTGCTAACTTTAACTGGCTCAAATGTTTTCAGTAATGAACCAATGGGTTTCCAGCAGAAGCACCATACCTTTTTGTGAAATTGTATGGAAGATTTTGTGACCAATTCTATTGGGCATGTTTGGGGCCAGCAAGGTACTTGACTGATTTCCCGTGTGCTGAAGAGATAATGCAATACTAGTAAACTAGCCACATTCATCAGCAAGGAATGCAATGGCATCTCTATATGGATCACAAATCATTTCTATCCAGACAATATATAAAATGAGAGAGGTACTTTACTTTTTTTAATTAAAGTTTAATTCAATCCAGCAATAGTACAGCATAACTTTGGACCTGACATTGCACAATGAGTGACATAATTAAATTAACAGATTTTCCACACTTACTGTCTAAAACTACATATAATTCTTTTATCCACAATTGCAATCTAGAATGCATTCATTATGAAACTCGGAATTCTGACCAATGCCTCAATCTGTTCCAATACCCTCTCTTCAACGTAATTGCCATCAAAATCGAAATCCAATTTCCGATCTCAGGTTTATGTGCTGTAACTTGACAATGAGTGTATTGCTAGTGACCATGAAGCAGTTGATCCACAGTCAATTCACTGTAGAACAACAAAGCAGCAAGATTTGCCAAGCCTTTCAGGTGACAAATGTTTAATATTTTTGTATTTGGAAGAATGATTATTCTGCATTATTAGAGAATGGCCAATTTCAGAGGAAATTGTCAATGAGTAATTTACCTAATTCAAGGAATGATATTTAAAGATGAGTTAACAAGGCAAATGAGATTATTTCTGTGCAAAGGAAAATATCGATGCTGAGGAAATTTCTGGTAAAACTGAGTTGACTCTTGGATGCAGGGAAATGACTGAAAAGCATGAGTACCATATAGGCTTACAGTTCACTTTGTACTGCACAAGAAGCTCCAGCTATGATTGTATATCAGTGACTGTCACACAGATGCTTTTGAGATCTTCATTTGATAATAGCGGACAATGGAATGGGGAATCTATAATGAATCTAATCTGTCAAATGTCAATTCAGTTTGTTGGCCTCAGCAAATCACCTTCATTGTAAATCCAATTAGGAATAGAGTATAGGAGCAGGGATGTGATGTAGAGGCTTTATAAGGCACTGGTAAGACCTTACTTACAGTTAGCGTACAGTTTTGGGCTCCTTATTTAAGAAAGGATGTGCGGACATTGGAGAGGGTTTAGAGAAGATTCACTAGAATGATTCTGGGAATGAGAAGATTAACATATAAGGAATGTCTGACTGCTCTTGGACTGTACTCCTTGGAGCTTAGAAGAATGAGGGGGGACCTCATAGAAACATTTCGAATGTTGAAAGTCATGGACAGAGCGGATGTGGCAAAGTTGTTTCCCATGGTGGGGGAGTCTAGTACGAGGGGACATGACTTGAGGATTGCAGGATAGAGATGCGAAAACATTTTTTTAAGCCAGAGGTTGGTGAATCTATGGAATTTGTTGCCACAGGTGGCAGTGGAGGCCAAGTCATTGGGTGTATTTAAGGCAGAGATTGATAGGTAACTGAGTAGTCAGGGCAACAAAGGCTATGGTGAGAAAGTGGGGGAATGGGACTAAAGGAGAGATTGGATCAGCTCATGATGAAATGGTGGAGCAGAATCAATGGGCCGAATGGCTGACTTCTGCTCATGCTCATTTATTGTTACATTTTAGCTCAGGTTATACAGTTATTTGCTTGTGTGTTTGTGGTCACCCTGACTGTAACTGGGGTGTGTAATAATCACCACCCTGTCTGAATGCGACTGAGTTGGTTCTCTCTCTGGGTCCAAGCGCCTGGCTTGATTTTGTGCTTGTCACAATAAAACCAGTAGTTGAACTAAATGTCCTTCCCTCCTCTGTCGTCATGGACCAAATGTTCACCACAGTACAGTTGTTGTCAAGGAACGTGTTAATTATGCAACCTTGAGATTTGTTTGCTCACAGGTAGTCACAAAGCAAGGAAGCCGAAAGGACCCAATTAAAGAGGAAAAAAAAGAATAAAAGACCAACACTTAATGCTCATGGAAGAAAATAACACAAATCACACAAACAACTGAAGCAAACATCATTCCAAACCAAAATTGAGTACTCAGATCCTGGAGTAGGCCCAAAGCCTTACATGTCAGTTCATCATGTTAGCAGGCACAGAGCACAGCAGCCACGGCAGTCTTCATAGCCTCAGCGCCAACCAGAGTCGGGTGACCATCGCGGAGAATGAGTGAAAATGGCTCTCGCTCTAGATCCCAAAACCCTGACTTTTCAGTCTATCTGGGCTGGTGTTTAAATTAACCCAACAATGGAATAGCAAAAGGCACCAGCACTCTGGAGAGAGGAGTGAGCATCCTGGAGAGCGAGTGCAATTAGCTGTTTTCTCCGCTCTGGGTCAGCATTTAAATTGTCTGAGTAATAAGGACTACATTGGATAATAGCATAAATAGGTAACTTAGTAAGGAAAATTCAATCTCTTTCTTAATATTTCCCAACATTATGAACCAAGCTGTTTAATTAATAAATGTTGGAAAAGCTCCTGGAGGCTTGTTCCACACCTGTAGGAACTTGGGGTGATGTCAAGTTGAACAATACTTGCACACGTCTATATCTTCAAACCGGAATAATTTGTTCCTCTAATACCAGTCCTACTCCTTTTGTATCGGTCTGAACCTCATCACCTAACAAGGGATGAGTAACAATGGCACAGCAATGGTTGTGTGGTATCAGTTGTTGCTAACTCTACCATTGGGTAAGATGCATATGGGAGATCTTAGAGATCTGGAGCAACTTTTTTTGGCCACCAACACAGATTCTTCAACTGTTCCATTGTTCTATCTGCTCCATGATGCCCAAAAATGTCAAAGGAGCACTACATAACCTGGCTTCTTTCACCTTCTAGCTCCACAAATTTACAATCCCATTCCAGAACTGTATTCCTGAGTGTTCCCCATATTCTTCAGAATTCTCTCCTCTCTGTGTTTTTGCTAACTCCTGATCCTGCTGCTGTATCTTGACTAAGTCTATAGGTGTACAGTTTGCTGTTTTCTGTGTCATCAATCTCTCCATATCTTGATTCCATTTCACCCTGCATCTTGCTCCTAGTTTGGGTAACTCAACAGCCTTCCTGTTCCCTTGAGGGAAGGTCTTCATGCCAGCTTCACCCTTTTTACGCCATTAGAGTTTTCTCTTGCCTTCTCAAATATATATTTCAACAATGGTGCAAATCATAATGGTTTACGATCTGCTGAGATATAGCTTCTAGCTTCCCATAAAGGTAAATATTCTGTCAAACTATTTTAAACATTCATACTATCTGAGTATATGATTGCTCCTGAATGATATCTGTCTGCATGGCTGACACCAATAGCTATAGCTCTGTCACTTGATCACAGATTGTTTTCAGTAACTTGATTGCAACACTTTTGATCTCTACTCCTTCCTCATCCTTTACATATAAACCACATCCTGTAAGCCTCGCTCCATCCTGAACTGATGATGATCCTTCAACAAAAACCCGTAAAGAGGAATTGCCTGGTGACATGACTCCATTTTCCTCCATTGATCTTGAGATGGGAATGAATGGTTCATTCCGTAGTTATACTATTGTCTCCTGATACCCATGACGTTCACCCTGACAAGTTAAATTGTCAGTGAGCGTGATTGTATTATTAACTGTGACATTATGACCCTGTAATAGCAGTGTCCATTGGACTGGTTGAGATTGTTTGCCTGCCCCTGTCAGGGTCCGGTCCGGTCCGTAATCCGCGTTCCGGGTCTCGATCCGGTCCAAGGGCTCCGGACTCCAGGTCCTGCAGTTGTCCCTCCTGTCACCCATGAACTAGTTAGGACCCTCCTGGCTCAAGGAGGCACACCTGTGACTCACTGAGCTGCAGGTGTTTATAAGGAGCCTTGGGACTGGGACCAGGCGGGTGGTCGTTTTGTTCTGTATCCTGCTTCTCCACCGGCTCCAAACTCTTCTCTGCATTCTGTTATCCTGCCCGGGCTCAGATCTACTCCTCATCGTGCTTCTCTGCCCCATACCAGTACTGTCAGGTTGGTCCTCTCCCCGACCTTTCTTCCCATGCGCTGGTCCCATTCTGCCCATTCAGTTAATTGGCTGCAATTAATTGCTCCAAATGTCTAAGTGAGTGGTAATAATTGACAGGAATGTGTGGGGTGAGGGATTAAGTTTTGATTAGTTTAGAATCAGTGGAAATGAATGCTTGATTCTGCCCGTTCCTATCCCTTGTCTCCCTCGGGCAGCCCTGGCCGGTCTGCCGCTGCCCGGCGGGGGTTCTGCCCCGTCCTCCTTTTCCGCCCGAACCCTGGGATTGTGCTCCGCACCTGCCTAGGGGTCCGCGTCGTGCCCAGGCCTCCGGTGTTTCCGCCTGGGAGGCGGCCCTACCCGGGATATATGTGGCCTGCCCAGGAAGAGCTGTCCACCAGCTTATCTAGCTACCTAGACCTGTCTACCTGCCTGCCTGCCTGAACCCCGGGGACCTGCCTGCCTACCTGCCTGAACTCCGGGAGCCCGCTCCGCTCTGCCTGCCTGAACTCCAGGAGCCCGCTCCACTCTGAATGCCTGAACTCCTGGAGCCCGCTCCGCTCTGCCTGCCTGACACTCTATCTACCTGAACCCCAGCTCTACCCTTAAATGCTGCAGCAACCCCATCCTGTCCTCCCCCTAGTACTTCAGTGTCTGCATCCTGCGTTTGGGTCCATCTGGTCCCGTTCCTGACAGCCCCATACAGCAAAAGTTAAATTGGAGTATGCTCTATTACAATGGTTAGTGTGATCAGACCCATAATGTTAGTGAAATGTTTAACTGACCGAAACTGTTATTTGTCTATTCACCCTCCACAGATATTGCCTAACCTGTACTGTCTTTAATAATTTGACAAATTCATGTTGCTGCTTTTGGATCAGCTCAAACTTTTCAAGATACTTTGTCACTGTGTCCTTTAAAATAGAACATCACCTCAACACAGTAAATCTTGAACAAGGCCATATTTTCCTGATTTTTCTTTTTTAACCTTGAAATGTACTGGTAATCTATGATTTGCTTCCTTTGAGGATGTGAAATTTTGTGCTTCTATTCTATAAAAATAATTAATGTGGGCAATACAGAGAAAGAAACTTCTATCTTGTATTTCATGGGATCTTTTGAAAAAAAAATCTCAGCTCCATACTACAACCTTTATTTAGAAGGGATGTCTCCTGATATTAATATTTACAATTGCAGGTGTGCTGTTGAGATGCTAGAAATTGAACCTTTGTTATTACTTTCAAAGCTACACCTTCAGAATTTCCAAGGTGGAACAGAATTCTGATGCAAGTATTTCTGAACCTGAAACTCCAGACAAAGACCCTGGGATTATATTTGTGGAGTCGACTGACAATGTAGAGTCGGCGCAATGGATGGTGTATTCAGTTGACTCTTCTACCCTCTGAACTCAGACTTCATCTTCTACATCATGAAGCGGTTCAAAGACAACTTGAATCAGTATCCACATCCTGACTACACAGCCGTCTCTTTGCTCTACTTAGTGAAGCTTCTTGTTATTCTCCTCTGAACTGTTTGAAGATATTCCTTTGAAAGGTGACCAGCAACATGAACTTATTTCATTTTGTGTATGAACTGTTTGACTCAGATTAACTTTGTCCAAATAGCACCATGCATGTAGTGTGTGAAAATGATGGGCAATGCAAAGTTGTCTGCATCACCTCGTCAGAGGGACTGAGTGCAGTGAAAATTTCAGCCATATTGATAAAGATTGCTTACATTTCATTAATCTTTTTGAAATTCAGTGTTATTACTCTTACAGCATCTTTTTTACTGTAGGTTGTAACTTTTGACTTATGCAACCTTGAAGTTTAATTAATTTTGAACATTATTGTAGAGCTCATTTGCCACACCTGTACCTGCAAGCATTGAAATGGGGGATCTTTCAGTAATGTCTGTCTTCCTTGTTCACCTCCACTTTTCCTCAAGACCTCGTTAGATCAGGCTGTCACATTGTATCCAATCTTGTTAATTTAGAACATTGAACATTGAACAGGAAACAATACAGCACCATATAGGCCATCTGGCCCCAAGGTTCTTCCAATCATTTAACATACTTGAAAGTCAATCTAACCCTTCCCTCCCACATAGGCCTCCATTTTTCTTTCCTCCATTTGCCTGTCTAAGAGTCCTTCATGTATCTGCCTCTCCACCACATCTGACAGTAAGTATCACGCATCTACAACTTCCTGTGTAATAAGCCTGCTTTGTATTTTACCCATCCTAAACGTTCTTCCCAATATTCTAAAGTTATGCCCCTTTGTGTTGGACATGTCCACCGTTGGCAAAAGTCCCTGGCTGTCTACTTCAAAGGTTCAATGTTTCATCTTATTGTCAAAGTACGCAAGTACAATACAACTCTGATATTCGTCTTCTACAGACAGCCATGAAACACAGAAAAACCATGGGTATTGTTGAAAGAAAAGACATCAACCCCACCTTCACACAAAAAATAAAAAGAAATTAAACTCACAAACACCAACACCACCCCCCCCCCCCAGTTCTCCCTCACATGAAAACAAACAGATCATCTACAGGGAGAACAGCAGAGCAGCTAGAATATCAAAACCCAAATCCCCAACCCCTGCCCTCACGAAAGAATAGCGACAACAACACTCAGAACTCCAAACCCCTTGTTCCACACAAAAAACTGAGATCGTTCATAAAGAAAAACACCAACAAGAGCATCAGACCCCAAATCCCCAATTCATCCCTCATGCTAAAAGTAACATATCACCCACTCGTCACAAGGCAACAAGAAAGAAAGCACTGAAAACTGAAGGAGACCAATATAAGCTACAGTCAAACAGTCACATAAATCTCAGAATTTCAATAACATCCTCATGTCAGTATCAAGGCGAGTGGTTGTACAAACGCAGTCCTTCAGTCACTGCCATGTCAGGTCCAATAGCCTCCATCTTGACTAACGACCGCTGTCATCCCATAGCAAGCAACTGTTGACCTTCTCCACGTTTGCCTCTATGCTTCAATTTTCTTTGAAACCTCAAAATGGAGTCGTCCTTGACCCCTCACCTTGTCTCTTGTCATCTCCACGGGGCAGCTTGTGGTTTCAGTGTGAGATTATTCAATCGAATTCCAAACTTCACATCTTGATCTACACTTCTTATCAACTTGTACAACTCTATCACATCACCTCTCATCGTCCTTCTGTACAAGGAGAAGAGCCCTTACTCGCACAAAGAAGTTTTCAATCCTGGCATCAATCTCCCCTTCACTCTCTGTAAATTGCCACTTCCTTCCAATAATGAGACAATCAGAAATGAACAAAATACTCCATGTAAAATGAATTCTATAGAGCTGCAACTTTAACTTACAATATTTGAAATTAACCCCTGACTAATGAAGGTCAGCACACCATATGCCTTCCTAACCACCCTATCAACGTGCTGCAACGTTGAAGGGTCTAAAGATGTGAACCCCAAGGTCCTTTGTTCATTCATATTGTTCAGAATCCTGGATCTAATCCCATATTCTGCCTTTTCAAGTTTGACCTTCCAAAATGAATCATTTTACATGGCTGCCAGTGACTAATGGTGTTATGTCCAAAGTTCAAAGTAAAATTTATTATCAGAGTCCATACATGTCACCACATACAACACTGAGCTTCTTTTTCTGTGAGTATAGTTCAGAAATCTATAGAACAGCAACTGTAAATAGGATCTGTACAATGTAAATATCAGGAACTGTAGACTATAAACAAATTGTGCAAATGCAAATATAAATAAATAGCAATAAATAACAAGCATGATATGAAGACAAAAGGGTCCTTAATGACTGTAGTTATCACTTTTAGTTCCTGAGCCTGATGGTTGAGGGTTAGTAACTGTTTGATTCAGTCATAAGGAATTCAAATGCAATGTTAGCACAACATCCTGGAGGAACTCAGCAGACCAGGCAGTATCTATGGAAAAGAGTGCCATTGATGTTTTGGGCCAAAACCCTTTGGCAGAATTTATGCCAATGAAGACAATTTCCTCAGCAAGGACTGTCTCCCCTTTGAGAACTACCTTTGCCAGAAATGGCTTACCAAAACGAATTGTGAGTGACAATGGACCACACTACCCACCAGAAGCCCGACCGTTCATGAAGCAAATATGGCATTAGACATTTCAGGTCAGCCCCTCATCACCCAGTAAAGAATAGGTCAGCTGAAAGGTTTATCCAAACATTCAAGGGGTTAAGACAGGCAAGGCTGCGCAGGCAGGTGACATCAGCCAGCAGAGCGGAAAAGTTTAAAAAGAAGACCGCCATATCCAGCGGGCAGCAAAGTGAGAGGGTAGTAGAGTGATAGGGCTACAGCTCAATGGGCTTAGGCGGTAACAGGACGAGGCGAGGTATGTTTACCTGTGTCAATTGCGAAAAGGAAGAATGTGCGTGAGGTCAGTGTTCTGTGCTCAGTATCAGATGTGGGAAGTCCTGGAGTCACCCAGCCTCCAGGACGGCCAAATCTGCACCCAGTGTGTTGAGCTGTAGCTCCTAAGGGACCGCGTTAGGGATCTGGGGATGCAGCTCAATGACCTTCGTCTGGTCAGAGAGAGTGAGGTGGTGATAGAAAGGAGTTATAGGCAAGTGGTCACACCAGGGCCACAGGAGACAGACAAATGGGTAACAGTCAAGAGAGGGAAGGGGAAGGGTCAGGTACTAGAGAGTACCCTGTGGCTGTCCCCCTGAACAATAAGTACTCCTGTTTGAGTACTGTTGGGGGGGGGGGACAGCCTACCTGGGGGAAGCAATGGTAGCCATGCCTCTGGCACAGAGTCCGGCCTTGTGGCTCAGAAGGGTAGGGAAAGGAAGAGAAAGGCAGTATTGATAGGGGCTCTATAGTTAGGTGGTCAGACAGGCGATTCTATGAACACAGGAAAGAAACTCGGATGATAGTTTGCCTCCCAGCTGCCAGGATCTGGGATGTTTCAGAACGCGTCTATGATATCCTGCAGTAGGAGAGAGAACAGCCAGAGGATGAGGTAAATATTGATACCAATGACATAGGTAGGAAAAGGGAGGAGGTCCTGAAAAAGACTACAGGGAGTTAGGAAGGAAGTTGAGAAGCAGGACCTCAAAGGTAGTAATCTCAGGATTACTGCCTGTGCCACGTGATAGTGAGCATAGGAATAGAATGAGGTAGAGGATAAATGTGTGGCTGAGGGATTGGAGCAGAGGTCAGGGATGCTGATTTCTGAATCATTGGGAACACTTTTGGGGCAAGTGTGACCTGTACAAAAAGGAAGGGTTGCCCTTGAATCCCAGGATTCAATATCCTGGCAGGTAACTGAAGAAGCTTCTTTCCAACTGTGATAAGACTGTTGAACAGATCCTGACCCGGATCTGGGCTGTAAATTCCAAAGATATGGACCTGACTTGCAGTACTGTACTTTCCCTTTCCTATTTTCTAATTATGATTTATAATATTTTTATTATATTTACTTCAATTTGTACTTCAGGGAGCGCAAAGCGCAGAAGCAAATATCACTGTGATGATTGTACGCTCTAGTATCAATTGTTTGGTGACAATACAGTATTTGTGTTTGTAAAGGTAGATTTGCTAAGGCTACTGGGGAGAGTTTGAACTAGAGTTGTTGGAGGGTGGGAACTGAACTGAAGAAACTGGAGAAGAGGCTCACAAATAGAGAAAGCTTGGAGACTGTGTGTGAGGGAGGTTAGGCAGGTGATAGAGAAGGGACGCGCTCAGACCGATGGTTTGAGATGTGTCTATTTTAACACAAGGAGTATTCTGAACAAAGCGGATGAGCTTAGAGTGTGGATCAGTATTTGGAGATATGATGTGGTGGTCATTACAGAGACTTGGATGGCTCAGGGACAGGAATGGTTACTTCAAGTGCCGGGCTTTAGATGTTTCAGAAAAGACAGGGAGGGAGGCAAAAGAGGTGGGGGTGTGGCACTGTTGATCAGAGATAGTGTCATGACTGCAGAAAAGGAGTACATCATGGCAAGATTGTCTACGGAGTCTCTGTGTGTGGAGGTTAGGAACAGGAAGGAGTTATTAACTTTACTAGGTGTTTTTTATGGGCCATCCAATAGTAATAGGGACGTCGAGGAGCAGATAGGAAACAGATCCTGGAAAGGTGTAATAATAACAGAGTTGTCGTGATGGGAGATTTTATTTTCCCAAATATCGATTGGCATCTCCCTAGAGTGAGGGATTTAGATGGGGTGGAGTTTGGTAGGTGTGTTCAGGAAGGCTTCTTGACACAATATGTAGATATGCCTACAGCAGGAGAGATGGTACTTGATTTGGAATTGGTAAGTTGGGAGTTGCAGCGGTTGCATCTCTGGCACCGAGACTGGACCCTCAGCTCAGAAAGGAAGGAGGGTAAAGAGGAGAGCAGTAGTGATAGGGGATTCAGTTGTTAGGGGGACAGATAAGAGGTGTTGTGGAAGAGATCGAGAATCATGGGTGGTCTGTTGCCTCCCCGGTGCCAGGGTCCGCGATATCTCAGATTGAGTTCTCAGTATTCTCAAGAGGGAGGGTGAGCAGCCAGATGTTGTGGTCCATATAGGGACAAATGACGTGGGTAGGAAGAATGAGGAGGTCCTGAAAGGTGAGTTAAAGGAGTTAGGCGCCAAGTTAGCAATCTCAGAATTGCTACCAGTGCCACGTGCAGGCGGGTTTAGAAATAATAAGATAGTGCAGATCAACATGTGGCTGAAAACATGGTGCAGGGAGGGATGGCTTCAAATTATAGATAATTGGGCAGTTTTCCAGGGAAGGGGGAACCTGTTCCGATGGGACGGTTTACATCTGAACTGAAGGAGGATAAATATTCTTGCAGGTAGGTTTGCTAGAGAGGCTCCAGTGGATTTAAACTAGACTCAAGGGGGGAGGGGAACGACAGTGTAGGAACAGATGTATCGGAGAAGGAAGAAAAAGAAGACAGTAAAGTTGTTTGCACCATTAGCGATAATCAAAGAATAAGAAGTGGAGAATTTCTTAAATGCATTTATTTAAATGCCAGGAGCATTGTAAGAAAGGTGGATGAGCTTAGAGCATGGATTGATACCTGGAAATATGATTTTGTAGCTATTAGTGAAACATGGTTGCAGGAGGGGTGTGAATGGCAACTAAATATTCCTGGATTTTGTTGCTTCAGGTGTGATAGAATCAGAGGGACAAGAGGGGGAGGTGTTGCATTGCTTGTCAGAGAAAATATTACAGCAGTGCCCTGGCAGGATAGATTATAGGGTTTGTCCAGGAAGACTATTTGGGTGAAATTGAGGAATGGGTAAAGTGTAGTAACACATATAGGGGTGTATTATAGACCACCTAACAGGGAGCGAGAATTGGAGGAGCAAATTTGTAAGGGGATAGCAGATATCTGTAGTAAGCACAGGGTTGTGATTGTGGGAGATATTAATTTTCCACACATAGACTGGGAAGCCCATACTGTAGAAGGACTGGATGGTTTGGAGTTTGTAAAATGTGTGCAAGATAGTTTTTTGCAGCAATACACGGAGGTACCAACTAGAGAAGTGGCAGTGTTGGATCTCCTGTTAGGGAATGAGATAGGTCAGGTGACGGAGGTATGTGTTGGGGAGGTATGTGTCAGGTCCAGTGATCACAATGCCAATAGTTTCAATATAATTATGGAGAAGGATAGGACTGGACCCAGGGTTGAGATTTTTGATTGGAGAAAGGCTCAGAAAAAGAGAAATCTCTACAATAAATATAGGCAGCATGGAGTAAATGAGGTGACTGAGGAATGTAAAGAATGTAAAAAGAAACTTAAGAAAGAAATTAGAAAAGCTAAAAGAAAAAACAAGGATGCTTTGGCAAGTAAGATGAAAATAAATCCAAAGGGTTTCTACAGTAATATTAATTGCAAAAGGATGGTGAGGGATAAAAGTGGTCTCTTAGAGAATCAGAGTGGACAGCTATGTGTGGAGCCAAAAGAGATGGGGGAGAATTTGAACAATTTCTTTTCTTCGGTATTCACTAAGGAGAAGGATATTGAATTGTGTAAGGTAAGGGAAACAAGTAGGGAAGTTATGGAAACTATGATGATTAAAGAGGAGGAAGTACTGGTGCTTTTAAGGAATATAAAAGTGGATAAATGTCCAAGTCATGACAGGATATTCCCTAGGACCTTGACGGAAGTTAGTGTAGAAACAGCAGGGGCTCTGACAGAAATATTTCAAATGTCCTTAGAAACGGGGATGGTGCCGGAGGATTGGCATATTGTTCATGTTGTTCCATTGTTTAAAAATGGTTGTAAGAGTACACCTAGCAATTATAGGCCTGTAAGTTTGATGTCAGTGGTGGGTAAATTAATGGAAAGTATTCTTAGAGATGGTATATATAATTAACTAGATAGACAGGGTCTGATTAAGAACAGTCAACATGGATTTGTGCATGGAAGGTTATGTTTGACAAATCTTATTGAATTTTTTGAAGAGGTTACTAGGAAAGTTGATGAGGGTAAAGCAGTGGATGTTGTCTATATGGACTTCAGTAAGGCATTTGACAAGGTTCCACACAGAAGGTTAGTTAGGAAAGTTCAATCGCTAGGTATTAACATTGAAGTAGTAAAATAGATTCAACAGTGGCTGGATGGGAGATGCCAGAGAGTGGATAACTATTTGTCAGGTTGGAGGCTGGTGACTAGTGGTGTGCCTCAGGGATCTGTACTGGGTTCAATGCTGTTCGTCATATACATTAATGATCTGGATGATGGGGTCGTAAATTGGATAAGTAAGTATGCAGATGACACTGAGATAGGTGGCGTTGTGGTTAATGAAGTAGGTTTTCAAAGCTTGCAGAGAGATTTAGGCCAGTTAGAAGAGTGGGCTGAAAGATGGCAGATGGAGTTTAATGCTGATAAGTGTGAGGTGCTACTTTTTGGTAGGAATAATCAAAATAGGATGTACATTGTAAATGGTAGGGCATTGAAGAATGCAGTAGAACAGAGTGATCAAGGAATAATGGTGCATAGTTTCCTGAAGGTGGAATCACATGTGTATAGGGCGGTGAAGAAAGCTTTTGGTATGCTGTCCTTTATAAATCAGAGCATTGAGTATAGGAGTTGGAATGTAATATTAAAATTGTACAAGGCATTGGTAAGGCCAAATTTGGAGTACTGTGTATAGTTCTGGTCACCGAATTATAGGAAAGATGTCAACAAAATAGAGAGAGTACAGAGGAGATTTACTAGAATGTTACCTGGGTTTCAGCACCTAAGTTACAGAGAAAGGTTGAACAAGTTAGGTCTTTATTCTTTGGAGCGTAGAAGGTTGAGGGGGGACTTGATAGAGGTATTTAAAATTATGAGGGGGATAGATAGGGTTGATGTGGATAGGCTTTTTCCTTTGAGAGGAGGGGAGATTCAAACAAGAGGACACAAGTTGAGAGTTAGGGAGCAAAAGTTTAAGGGTAACACGAGGGGGAACTTCTTTACTCAGTGAGTGGTAGCTGTATGGAATGAGCTTCCAGTAGGAAGTGGTAGAGGCAGGTTCGATATTGTCATTTAAAAAAAAATTGGATAGGTATATGGACAGGAAAGGAATGGAGGGTTATTGGCTGAGTGCGGGTCAGTGGGACTAGGTGAGAGTAAGTGTTCAACGCGGACTAGAAGGGCCGAGATAGCCTGTTTCCGTGCTGTAATTGTTATATGGTTATATGAACCTGGTGAGGTGTCAGATCTCTCAGTGGGAGAGCATTTTGCATTGGAGAGAGAGATAGGAACAGACAAATTAAAAAAGTGTTTAGTTGGAGTAAGGGGAATTATGAGGCTATCAGGCAGGAACTTGGAAGCTTAAATTGGAAACAGATGTTCCAAGGGAAAGGTGTGGAAGAAATGTGGCAAATGTTCAGGAGATATTTGTGTGGAGTTCTGCATAGGTACGTTCCAATGAGACAGGGAAGTTATGGTAGGGTACAGGAACCATGGTGTACAAAGGATGTAATAAATCTAGTCAAGAAAAAAAGAAAAGCTTACAAAAGGTTCAGAGAGCAAGATAATGTTAGAGATATAGAAGATTGTAAGGCCCTAATAGGAAGGAGCTTAAGAAGGAAATTAGAAGAGCCAGAGGGGTCATGAGAAGACCTTGGTGGGCAGGATTAATTAAAACCCCAAGGCATTCAACAAATATGTGAAGTGCAAGAGGATAAGATGTGAAAGAATAAGACCGATCAGGTGTGACAGTGGGAAAGTGTGAATGGAACTGGAGGAAATAGCAGAGGTACTTAATGAATACTTTACTTCAGTATTCACTATGGAAAAGGATCTTGGTGATTGTAGTGATGACTTGCAGTGGACTGAAAAGCTTGAGCATGTAGCTATTAAGAAAGAGGATGAGCTGGAGCTTTTGGAAAGTATCAAATTGGGTAAATCGCTGGGACCGGATGAGATGTACCCCAGGCTACTGTGGGAAGCAAGGGAGGAGATTGCTGAGCCTCTGGCGATGATCTTTGCACCATCAATGGGGATGGGAGAGGTTCCAGAGGATGGGAGGGTTGCGGATGTTGTTCCTTTATTCAAGAAAGTGTTAGAGATAGCCCAGGAAATTATAGACCAGAGATTCTTACTTCAGTGGCTGGTAAGTTCATGGAGAACTTTTTTATCAACAATTGGAGAAGTATAATATGATCAGGAATGGTCAGCATGGCTTTGTCAAGGGCAGGTTGTGTCTTGTGAGCCTGATTGAATATTTTGAGGATGTGACTAGATGTAGTGTATATGGATTTCAGCAAGACATTTGATAAGATACCCTATGCAAGGCTTATTGAGAAAGTAAGGAGGCATGGATTCAATGGACATTGTTTTGTGGATCCAGAACTGGCTTGCCCACAGAAGGTAAGGAATGGTTGTAGATGGGTCATATTCTGCAAGGAGGTTGGTGACCACTGATATGCCTCAGGGATCTGTTCTGGGACCCTTACTCTTTGTTATTTTTATAAATGACCTGGATGAGGAAGTGCAGGGATGGTTTAGTAAGTTTGCTGATGACACAAAGCATGGGGGTGTTGTGGATAGTGTGGAGGGCTGTCAGAAGCTACAGTGGGATATTGATGATGCAAAACTGGGCTGAGAAGTGGCAGATTGAGTTCAACCCAGATGAGTGTGAAGTGGTTCATTTTGTTAGGTCAAGTATGATGGCAGAATATAGCATTAATGGTAACACTCTTGGCAATGTAAAGGATCATAGGGATCTTGGGGTCCAAGTCCATGGGACACTTAAAGTTGCTGCACAGGTTGACTCTGTGGTTAAGAAGGCATACAGTGTATTGGCTTTCATCAATTGTGGGATTGAGTTTAGGAGCTGAGAGGTAATGTTGCAGCTATATAGGACCCTGGTCAGACCACACTTGGAGTATTGTGCTCAGTTTTGGTCACCTCACTACAGGAAGGATGTGAAAACCATAGAAAGGGTGCAGAGGAGGTTTACAAGGATGTTGTCTGGATTGGGGAACATAACTTATCAAGACAGGTTGAATGAACTCGGCCTTTTTTCCTTGGAGCGACGGAGGATGAGAAGTGACCTGATAGAGGTGTACAAGATGATGAGAGGCATTGATCATGTGGATAGTCAGAGGCTTTTCCCCAGGGTTGAAATGCATGCCACACGAGGGCACAGGTTTAAGTTGCTTAGGAGGAGGTGCAGAGGAGATGTCAGGGGTACGTTTTTTTATGCAGAGAGTGGTGAGTGTGTGTAATGATCTGTCGACAACGGTGGTGGAGGCGCACTTTTGAGAGACTCTTGGATAGGTACAATAAGCTTAGAAAAATAGAGGGCTATGGGTAACCCTGGTAATTGCTAACATAGGACATGTTCAGCACAAATTTGTGGGCTGAAGGGCCTGTATTGTGCTGTAGGTTTTCTACGTTTCTATTAAAGCAGTGGACATTTCTGTATGGCACAAGGTAGACAACTTATTTTTTCATGTATTGGAGCTCTGTTCATGCAATGACAAATCAAACACCAACAATGCTGTTCATGAGCAGTAATCTGAGAAGCAGCAATAGCATCAAGATTGGACAGGAACTCCTAGTGCTTAATCACTGAGAGGGCAAGTGGACACCTGATAGGATAGCTAGAAGGAGTGGAACATCAATATACATACTGGATGCTGGAAATCTGTCATGGAGACATCATGTGGACCAGATACTGGATTCTCAATTGAAGATCACACCTGAGTTGATTTAATCCAACAAGATGAACATATTACAGCCACTGGACTTACGTCCCAGTGATGATCATGATAACTGACAGCAATGTGACACCAGCAACTGAGAATGTCGCCTTGGACAAGTTACTTACCAAACCTAACGTCACTCCACAGGTCCAGGGGCACTGTGAGAATGTTACCATTGTCAAGACAACTGCCAAACCTGATGCCACTCCACAGATCTCTCTCTCCCTCTCTTTCTCTCTCTCTCTTCCCCCTCTTTCTCTCTCTCTATCCCTCCAACTCTCTCCTCCTTTCTCTTCCTCTCTCTTGCCCTCTCTCTCTCTAGCACTCACTCTTTCTCTCTCCCTCTCTATAGCTCTCTCTCTAACTCACTCATTCTCTCTCTTCCCCTTTTACACATCTCTCTCTCTCCCTCTAACTCACACACTCTCTCCCCCTAACACCAGCTAAGGCCATCTCCCGCATATGTGCTTTATTTTAATTGATACGCTGCTGCACACACACAACAGATGCCAAAAGGGTGTCACTTGTTCCCAAATGAATTTTCACCAATTTTAAGCTTTCATTATTCCTATATTATTTTTATCTACTTCTCTCTGCCTCCCATACACACAATCGGTACCCTGAATGTGCTGTGTATACCGAGAGTGAGAGAAGCTTTTTAATATGTAACGCCTCAATACCTTTGTGCCACAGAGGCTGTGTACAGTCTCACTTTTACCTTTTAATATCAAAGCAATCTCCTGTCCTTGAATTAATGCAATTGTTGTTCAGATGGTTCAAGCATGATTTATTGTAGCAAACACAAGGAAATCTGGAGATTTTCTGGACTTCCTGGACATTTAGATACTCTGGAAATTCAAGCAACACACACAAATTGCTGGTGGAACTCAGATGGCCAGGCAGCATCTATCGGGAGAAGTACAGTCGTTGTTTCAGGCCAAGACCCTTTGTTAGGACTGACGAAGGGTCTCGGCCTGAAACGGTGACTACTTCTTCCTATAGATGCTGCCTGGCCTGCTGCATTCCACCAGCATTTTGTGTGTGTTGCATGATTTATTATAGATGATTTTAGACTACAGTTTGAGATTGAGCCAGTTTGAACCTGTTACAAACTTCCTCTGTCAGATAACAACCCTGTGGAAAATCCCTTTATCTCTCTGTTACATGATTATCTGTGTTTCTCTCTTTGCCGTGATAGAGCCAAGTAAGTTCTTTTTGCCACCTGTCACCTGGGAAAGTAACCATAAGAATACATACTTTCCTCGTGTTCTTCGTTGCTCTGTTCCCATACTCTCTATAACAATATTTATCATCTCCTGATAAGGCTCCAGGATACTTACTTCACTCAGCAATTCACCTTTTCTCCTGTTTTGCTCATGTCAGTCATATATTGATAACCCTGTGCTATCACTCACCTTTACCCTTTACCCTAGCTGTTTGTCTTTATTAAGAACAAACATAACATGGTTTCAGAAGTCAGCGTGAGGAATAAACATGAAGAGTAAATATATTCTGAGTGATTATGAAAGAGACTCTGGATTCCAACAGACAGAAGCTACCTGCCAGAGAGCACATTGTGTCCTGAAACTGCTGTTGTTCACTGAATTCACCAAGAGAGATTCAACAGAGAGCTAGAAAATTCAGTAATGGATAAGCTGTCCTCCCACACCTATGAAGTTACCGGCAATCTAACTGATAATTGGAAACACTTCAAACAGCAACTCAATATATATTTAGCAGTGAGCCGAACTGGTGGGGGGGAGGGGGAGGCAGAGGAAAAATTGAAAGCATCTACATTTCTACATGTAATTGATGAGAATGCTTTGGACATCTATGACAGCTATCAAATTGACAAGACAGCCTTGACATTGGACATTCTGATGACAAAATTCGAGGAGTATTTTGTTCCAAGTAAGAACATCACTTTTAAAGGATGCAAGTTATTTTCCTGTTACCAGAAACAAGGTGTTATCTTTGGGGAATAGATTGGGATGCGAATTTTGGAAAGATGTAAAATTTTGGAACAGTTATTGTTATGTATCTTTCCTGATATTGACTGGCATCTTTTTTATGCAAAAGGATTAGATGGGGTGCAATTTTTCCAGAAGGATTCCTGATGAACTACGTGGAGAAGAGGGGAGGCCATACTAGATCTGGTGCTAGTGTGATGGCATTGGGTTCACTATCTGTTAGGCCCTAAATGACACATTTAAATTCAGACAAATAGTTCTTACACAGATTTAAAACTCACAGAGGATTTCTAATTTAAAAAATATTTGTGAATTTGGAAAGATACAAAAACTGCAAAGGATGTCCAAACACAGGTACAATTCTGAGGAACTAGAAGAACCTACCAGCAAGTTGCAGACAAACGAGTCATCCGTCTCAGAAAACAAAAGTAATAGAGTCATTGAGAAATACCCCATGGAAGCAGATCCTTCAGCCCATCTAGCCTGCGCCAAACAATTTAACCTGTCCAGACCCATCAACCTGCACCCAGATGATGGCCATCCGTAACCCTATTATCCATGTACCTAACGAACTTGTCTGCATTAAATTCCTTCTGCCATTTCTCAGCCCATTTTTACAGCTGAAAACCTCTGCAAGCCATAATGGACTTCCTCACTGTCCACTAAACATCCAAACTTGGTATCATCTGCAAATCTACTGATTCACTCACCACATTATCATTCAGATTATTCATATAGATCACGAGCAACAACAGACCCAGCACAAATCCCTGTGGCATTCCATCAGTCACAGGTCTCCAATCGGACAGGCAACCACCTCCTACCACTCTGTGGCTTCTCGGACAAAGGCCATTTCTAATCCAATGTACGACCTCATCCTGAATGTCATGTGACTGAACCTTCCTGACCAAACTCCCTTGAGGGGCCTTGCCAAATACCTTGATAAAGTACATGTTGTCAACATCCACTTCCACATTCACTTGTCTTCATCAACTTTCCTGGTAACTTCCTTGAAAAACTCAATAAGATTGGTTAGACACATGCACAAAGCCATGCCAACTATCCCTGCTCTGTACTGTATATCCAAATATATGCTGTCCCTTAGAATACATTCCAATAATGTTCCCATGACTGATGTCAGGCTCATTGGCCTATAATTCCAGGTGTTGATCCATGCTAGGCTCATCTATCTTCTCTACGATACTTATTGCATTGAAATATCTGCAGATCAGGACATTAGTCACAGCATGCTCAATCTTTTGATTCCTGACATTGTCTGAAGTTTTAACATCTGTCTCCACAACTTCTCCACTATCTGATCTGGAACGTTGGTTCCTCCAGTTTAGCTCCAGGAGGAGGAGAAAATGGCGGCGCGACGCAGCGCGCGCGGTCTCTCTGGAGAATGGATTTCTGTTACTTGTTCAGTAGGGATCTGTGCACAATCCTGATTTGATGGAGGCAGACGTGAGAGCGTGGAGGAACATCTGGGGAATCTTCTGAAATGCCCGCTTCGCTGCCGCTGCTACTGTGTGGTCCAGAATCTCCGGAGGAGAAGGCCTCCGAGACCTCGGCTTTGCTCATTTCGGCGGACGGGACGAGGTCAAAGGCGCTCGGCAGAGGATGGCGCTCGGGAGGCTGTATTGGAGGGGCTAGTCGGAGGCTCAAAGTTTTTGGATGGACTCAGAGCCTGCTGTTGTTGGGTGCTTCCAAGGGCAGTAGTTGTAAGTGCCTGGAAGGTTATGGCAGGGAGAGTTTCTCCCTTTTGCTGCCTGATATCAGGAATATTGGAGTCGATCAGGACTTGAGACGTTTTTTTTAAACTGTGCCCAAACTCTGCTTTTATCACATTATGGTATTGCTTTGCACTGCTGTAACTATATGCTATAATTATGTAGTTTTGTTAGTGTGAGTCTTTGGTTTGTCCTTTTTTTATTTTGTGATATCACTGTGGAGAAACATTGTATTATTTCTTAATGCATGCATGAATTTCTAAATGACAATAAACAAGGACTGAGTGTCCTCATAACCTAATCTAATCTAACTATTGTGCCCCCCCACCACCATGTGCAGCTGCAAACCATCTCTTTGTCCCGGCTGCACCTTCTGTTTGAAGGTTTAGGAACAAATCTAGTGCTTTCGATCACTCTTCTCATTACTAACAATCCCCAGTGCTTCTAACATTTATACCAGCTGACAGGGAATGGTTTTCAGATACTTTTGCTGGGACAAAGTAATTTACACAGATGGCCTAAAAGCTTCTGGAGACAGCGATCCCTGACATGAAAAATTAATGTTGTGACGGCTGACTCTCTGAGTACAAAAATATCCCAACTATTGATTGATCAGCTGTACCTGTGACTGTGTTTGATGTGTCCATGGACAACGTCAGTCTGATCTGCAAACTTCCTTGAAATAAATACCTGGTTTTGCCTGGTTGGATGTAGGCCAATTATCATAACCTCATTCTCTTATATAGATGAAACATCAGTCTGCAGAACTTCATTTTTTACTTGTCTACAACAAGAAAATTAACGAAAAATTCTGGTTAGAAGTTTAACTTTGTCACAAACAACTCTGAGTTTTAGAAAGTCATGCAGCTGTGAGAAAGCTGTGGTTAACAGATAAATCTCTTGGGACATGAAAGGTGAAAATCTGCCACACTAGGCAATGAATCAGGTCAGGTTCATTATCTCTCAGTGGGTGAGCATTTTGGAGACAGATACCACAAATCAGAATCAGAATCAGGTTTAAAATCACTGGTGTATGTTGTGAAATTTGTCGTTATGTGGGAACAGTACAGTACATACATAATAATAAACACTGTAGATTACAGTATATATATATATATATATATATGTTTATTTATTTATTAAAAAGTTAAATTGAATAAGAGGCAAAAATTAGTGCATTATTTTGTGTGGTGGGGCAGAGATACAACTCGACCAAAGGAGATGTAAGCTGGCCTTCTATCTGCTACTTGCAGGTCACCCTTGAGTAAGCTGTAACATCTGCTTAGCACCCTGGTCAGGGACATGTGAAGCCATGGGAGCTGGTCATGGATGATCCTGTGAGTAGCTGGTACATATCACAAATCTTGGTTCTGTATCAACTGACACCAGCAAACGATCTCTGAAGAGTGTTGATAATTGCTGGGGTCACACATCTTGTATAGACACTGCCCAAAAGAAGGTAATGACAAGCCATTTCTGCAGAATTACTTAACTGGAACAATAATGGTCATGAGACCATGTTCACCTCTGATATACGACACAGCATATAATGATAATGATGACTGGAATCAGTGAAAAAGGGTGTCCTGAAAGATATTGACCCCCAGCAACTTGAAATTGCTCACCCTTTCCACAACTGATCCCTTGATGAGGACTGGTGTGTTCCCTCATCTTCCCCCTTCTAAATCCACAATCAGTTCTTCAGTCTTACTGACATTGAGTGCAAGGTTATTCCTGCAACATCACTCAACTATGTGATCTATTTTGGTCCTGTAAGCCTTCTCGTCATCATCTGAAATTCTGCCAACAGTAGTTAAATGGTCAGCAAATTTATCATGACATTTGAGCTATGTCTGGCCACACAGTCATGGGGTTTGGAGAGAGCAGAGCAGTGGACTAAGCACACATCCCCGAGGTGCAGCAGTGTTGACTATCAGCAAGGTGGAGATGTTATTTATGATCTGCACAGACTGTGGTTATCCAGTGAGGAATTTGAGAATCCAATTGCAGAGGGAAGTACAGAGGTGCAGATTTTGTAGGTTTTGTGATCAGATCTATAGAAATGATGGTGTTAAACACTGAGCTGTAGTCAATAAACAGCATCCTGACGTAAGTACTAGTATTGTCCAGGTGATCGAAGGCCACATGAAGAGCCAAGAATGTTATAGATCCAGCCATCTGCAGACTATAAATCTCCTGTTCACCCACAGTTTTTGGTTTGGATATGTACAATATGTTCTCATAGGCACATACAGGTCTTAATGAAGTCAATGAGTGGGTTAATGTGGATTTTGTTTTGAAGCACATGGTGGAAAGTTACCTCTCTCCATCTACTCTTTATTTGCTCTTGAATCAACAGTACCTGTGAGTCCCAAACACGAGGAAACCTGCAGATGCTGGAAATTCAAACAACACACACAAAATGCTGGTGGAACACAGCAGGCCAGGCAGCATCTATAGGAGAAGCACTGTCGACGTTTCGGGCCGAGACCCTTCGTCAGGAGTAACTGAAAGGAAAAATACTAAGAGATTTGAAAGTAGGAGGGGGAGGGGGAATTGCAAAATGATAGGAGAAGACCGGAGGGTGTGAGATGAAGCTAAGAGCTGGAAAGATGATTGGTAAAAGTAAAAGCTCTTAGCTTCATCCCACCCCCGCCAGTCTTTTCCTATCATTTCGCATTTCCCCCTCCCCCTCCTACTTTCAAATCTCTTAGTATCTTTTATTTCAGTTAGTCCTGACGAAGGGTCTCGGCCTGAAACGTCGACAGTGCTTCTCCTATAGATGCTGCCTGGCCTGCTGTGTTCCACCAGCATTTTGTGTGTGATATCTGTGACTCTTAAGTTTTGTTAATACAGTGGATTAATACATGGGAAAATAGAATCCCTATCATGGATAACAAATCTGAGGAAGAAAGCTCTATCATAAACACTGATAGACAATGCCTGGTCCTAAAGAAACTTTATTCAGTAAGGAAATGCAAAGGATTTAGAGAAAAACATCTTGCAGACTGTAGGGGCTTTCTGGAGGAGCATTCAATATGTTTCCAGTGTTGTGCTTCAACAGCACACCAAACCAAAGACTGTAATGCTACCATACATTGCACTGGGTGGAACTGTGACCGCTACATTTCAGCATGTCATTCAGGGCCAGCAACTTGGGCTTCTGGTTCTAGAACACCCACAGCTCAGCACGACAGGGAGCCAGCTGAACATTCATCAGATGTAGATACCTACCCATGCACAGAGGTATGTGCGAAAGGGCTCCAAGGCAAATCCTACTCTAAAATATGTCTAAATAACATCTACATGAAAGGGCATTCTGAGGAAAAAAGAAAAACACGTGTGTTATCAGATGATCAGAAAAACATGTCCTGGGTGAAATCAGCATTCTTTGCCACATTCAGCATTCAAAGTTCTGTTTCCCCAGACACTGGAAAGACATGTTCTGGTACATGAGAAGTTATTGGAAGAAGATTGCAAACAATTCTAAACATAAACTTCACAGTCTATGCAGTTATGTGTATATGTGCACATGACAATAAACTTGATTTTGAAGGATGAGGAGAAACGTGCAGTGTAGGGTAGACGGGGCAGGTTTGGTGTTGTTGGTGAAGGATCTGTAAGCAGAGACAGGTCAAGAACATTGTCGAGCACATTTTCTCATAAGGCCTGACCTGTCAGGCATTTTCAGCAGTGTGTGTTTTGTATCTTACAGATTCAGTGTAGTGTTTCCCATTACACTCCTTTCCCTCGATTTACTCCTCCTCCAGACAGATTCATTAAGATTAACAAGCCCTGACTCCCGGATTAATATATGTTGTTCAGTCTCTGTCTCCACTACATTGCAAACATTTATTCCTCCCTCCTAATTCACAGCAACTTCCAACATTTCCGGATTCAGAAGTGTTGTTCCCAAGTCAAACAAAATGGAAAAGTTTTGTGTGAAATTCGTGCTGAGATCAGCAAAACTCTCGTTTTAACTAAGGGCAGACATGAACTGGAGAACTTGCAGAATTCAGCAAACGAAATATCATTGGAACAATCTAGGCAACAAAAGAGTTGAAACCAACAATATTTCTCAACAGCAGTTTTACATTCAGTAAAGAAATCAGACTTCTCTGTCTTTATCAATCATTGGTGCTGAATCAAGTGTCAGCTTTATCTCAGTCTTTCGTGCTCTCAACTTCTGAGCTAGAGGACAAAGTTTGCTTCTGGTATTTTAAAGTTTCCGTGCCACCACAAAGAGCCATACTCAGAGCAGTCCTCTGCCTGCAATCACTTGGGATATTGTGAAATTATGGAAAAGATAAATTAAAAACAATTTTCTTTCCTTCCCACTCCTTGTCTTTGATGGTGTCTGTCAGTGAAAGGCATTAGAGGCAGATGGTAATTGCTTTATATCCTTGATTCATGGCTGATAGTTTTCTCCATTGGACAACCCCCTGATCTGCTCCCCCAAGTGATCAGATGTGGGAAAGAATTCTCTCTGAGATTAAATGAGCTCACAATGTTCTACTCCCATTCAGCTATATGAAATTGAATGAGATACATTTTAATTGTTGCTTACATGTAATATTGTTCTAGTATTTCTGTTCCTGTTGATTTCCTTCACATTTTTATTGATACTTAGAAAAACAACGCTAAAGTTATTTGGATTTTATGTACACCTTTTAGCTGACAATGTCAAAACAAATCAAGGTGTGACAAATAAAAGATATTTTTCCAAATAATTTGCAAACCACAACATAACTACAAAGGAAGGTGTTAAAAAATCAATGCTACCCACCTGAAGTAATGTGGCTGAATCTGTGATGCAATTCTGTGAGTCTGTTCAAGAGTCTGGTTGTACGTTCAAGATGGGGTAACAAATTCACATACTAAACAGTGAATTTATTCTCCAAACATCAAGGTGTAATACCATGAGGAAGAACTACATAAATAAGAATGAGCAGTCACATAAGGTGACAATCTTAAAAGGTGAAACGAAGGTGGTGAAGAAGGAATAAAATAAGCTGATAGAAGATCAGTAACTTGCAACACTAGCTCTATTTCTCTCTCTGTGGAAGTTGTCTGATCTGCTGAGGATTTCTAGCACTTTCAGTTTTAAATTGGAATTTCTGACATCTGCATTTCTTAATGCGTTTCAAAAAATGGAGACATCGCAAGTTCAAAATGGGCCCAGAGGTGAGGAGCAAAGGCAAACGATAGGAATAAACAAAAGGATGTGATCCCATGGAAACAAGAGCGATTCAAAGTTAAATGAGAGGATCAGTGTGAACGGAATTAGTAATCATCTGTGAAGTAACAAAAAATGAAAATCAAAATATGCAGATGCTGTAAAACTGAAACCGGACAGTTTGACTCCATCTGTTGAAAGAGAAACACTCAATACCACCTGTGATTCAGACAACACAGAATATCGATCATTACAGCACAGTGCAGGCTCTTTGGCCCTTGATGTTGTGCTGACGTTGGTGTTGTTCACAAATTGGTTAACATTATTGAAGCTGAACTTAACCACATACTTGTGAGTAGTAAAGGACTGACTGAGGCCTGCTGATAAATGTGGTGAACATCGAGCTGTAGTCAATGAACAACAGACTGATGCACTTTCATCCAGATGGTCCAGAACAAAGTAGAGAACCAAAGAAATTGTATCTGATATTGACCTGTTGTGTTGATAGGCAATTGAGGTGAATCAAGTCCGGAGCTGATTAACACTATAACCAACCTCCTAAAGCCCTTGATTACACATATATAGCTAGGGTGCTTAAGTGTTTTGCACAGTATTATATTTGTAAACATGGAGCAGACAGCGAGTTTGTAAATCTGGAGCAAACAAAGGAATCAGTGAAAGATCGCACCAACTTGGGTGTTCAACTTGTGTGTAAAAGACAACAAGCAGTGCAAATACAAAAAAAAGAATATAATAAGAAAAAATAAATAAGAAATAGATATCAAGAATATGGGATGAAGAGTACTTGAAAAGGAGCTCATAGGTCATAGGAAATTACATTGATGGGACAAGTGAAGTTGAGTGAAATTATCCTCTTTGGTTCAAGGGTCTGTTGGTTGAGGGGTAATAACTTTCCAGTTCCTGGTGGTGTGAGTTCCGAGGCACCTGGACCTTTATCCTGATAACAGCAGAAAGAAGATATCATAAAGTAGGTGGTGGGGATCTGTGATGATGGATGCTGCTTTCCTGCACAAACACTTTGTGTAGATACTGTATGCTCAATGGAGGGGTGATCTTTACTCATGATGGACTGGGCCATATCCACTGCTTTTTTTTTGGTAGGATTTTCCATTCAGGGGCATTGGTGTTTCCGTACCATGCTGTGATACCACCAGTGAATACGCTCTCAACTACATGGGTATAGAAATTTTTCAAAGTTTTAGATGTCATACAAATCTTCACAAGCTCCTAAGGAAGTAAAGATGTTGCCATTCTTTCTACTTAATTGCACTTACTTGCTTGGTCCAAGACAGATCCTTTGAAATCATAACACAAAGGACTTTCAAGTTGCTGACTCTCACCACCTCTACTGAGGACTGGGTCATGGACCTCTGGTTTCTTCCTCCTGAAGTCAATAATCAGCTGCCAGGTCTTGCTGACATCAAGAAAGAGGTTGTTGTTATGGCATGATTAAATTTGCCTCCTATATACTGCTTCCTGACCACCTTCAATTCAGCCTCTGACATCAGCAAACTTGAATATGGCATTTGGGCTGTACACACAGACATAAGTAGAGTGAGTAGAGCTTTACACTTTGTTCCTCCCCTCTGGGCCCATTTTGAATTTGTGATGTCTCCATTTTTTGTTGGTTACCAATTTGAATTGATTGGAGACTGCAAGTGAGGAAATCAAGGATTCAATTGCACAAGGAGGTATTGAGGACATGGTCGAAGCATATTGATTAGCTTTGAGGGGATAATAATATTGAATGCTGAGCTGTAGACCATAAACAGCATTCTGATTCAAAGGATTTGTGGGTTCATTTACAATCAAAGTATCCAACTCCGAGATTCTTCCCCAGAGAGCCATGAATCCAAGATCATCAACTCCCAAATCCACACAAAATGCAACAAGAGCATTGGCCCCCAAATACCTCTCTCCCCAAAAAAATCAAATAGAAATACAAGAAAAGTGACCCCAAACCCCCCCACATGAAGCCGAAAAAGATCATCGGTCCCCAATCCACCCCTGAACAAAAAAATGAAAGGATGAAAATCATAGAATATAAAAAATATAAGAATGAAAAAAGTCCACAGACTATAGTCCAAATCCATATCCATATACAAAACACAGAGAAGCTTGGTAACATTCTCCAGGCAAACAGTGGAAGCTTTAATCAGCAAAATGGAGTCGACCATTGGAGCTGAGGTATCCTCGACTTGAGCCCTATGCAAGCTGCCGTCTGCAATTTAAAAACACAAAAGAAGTGAAATAAATAGTATTGTGGTCTATCCAGAAGATGTCGACCATGGGAGCATTGTCTGCAGGTGCCATTTTGACAGGACGTATGCATTGTTGCTATCCAGATGTTCCAGTGTTGAGTGACAAGCCAATGAGACGGCATCTGTTGTGGACCTATTGTGCAAGCAGGCAAAGTGGAGAGGATCCTGCTTCTCAGGCAGGAGCTGATGTGTTTCATCGCCATGGAAGTAAGTGCTGCAGGACGATAGTCATTGAGGCAGGTTATCCCATTCATTGTAGCACTGGTATAATTGAAGCCCGCTTGAAGCAAGTGAGTACCTCAGACTGCCAAATCGAGAGATGCCTCATTTGGGCCAGATGCTTTTCCTGAGTTTACCATCCTGAAGGCTGCTCACTTGTCACCCTCAAAGACAGAAATCACAGATCATCAGGGGCTGTGGGAGTTGTGATGGTTCCTCCGTTTTGACGGTCCGAGTGAGCATAGAAGGCATTGAGCTCATATCGAAGTGAAGTCCTTGAATAACTCTGATCTAGTCCGGGGCTTCTGGTTGGGAAGACTCTAAATCATTTTATCGGGACACACGTATGCACAACTGTTTTAATAAAGTCCATGACAATCATGGATTAGATAAGGTGGATGTGGAGAGTGTGTTTCCTATGGTGGGGTGATCCAGAACTAGAAGGCACAGACTTAAAATTGAGGAGCAACCCTTTAAAACAGAGATAAGTAGGAATATTTTTAGCCAGAGAGTAGTGAATCTGTGGAATGCTCTACCACAGAGTGTGATACAGGGCAAGTCCATATGTGTATATTTAAGACAGAAGTTGATCGTTTTCCAATTGGTAAGGGCATCATAGGATATGACCAGAAGGCAGATGTATGGGGTTGAGTGGAATCCAGGATCTGCCATGATCGAATGGTGGAGCAGACTCATTGGGCTAAATGGCCTAATTCTGCTCCTGTGTCTTATGGTGTATTTATTCAGGTCCACAGATGAGTCCTTGAACATGGCCCAGTCCAACAATTTGAAGCAACCCAGTAGTGATTCCGCCACCCACAGCCACCTCTTTGCTGTCCTAATCTGCAGAGGTTTGCTCTTTAGTCTCAGCCTGTATGTAGGTAGGAGAAGAACAGCCAAGGGATCAGATTTTCCAAAATGTGGTCTGGGCATGGAAAATTGCCATTCCTCCTTTCGACAAAACCACCATATCCGAGCACCACTGAGAGTTTATCATGAAACACACACCTTCAGCTTTTGCCTTTTCCAAATCAGCAGTTTGGTGCATCCTCTGAATCAAGATGCTTTGGGTTTGATTGCTGTATCTGGTGTGCTGGGAGTAAGTCATGTCTCATTCAAACACAAAACACGATGATCTCCCTTTTCCCTCCAATACAGCAATCTTTCCCTCAGGTCCTCAATTTTGTTCTCAAGCAACTGCAAACCTGCTAACAAGATGCTGGGTAGAGGGTATCTCATTTCTCTGTGTTTCAGTCTGGCTAAGAGTCCCCACCCCCCACCGCCATACTTCAGGAAATGCTGATGAACCTTCATCTGCTTAAAGGTACCATACTTGCTTCCTTGAAAGTTAAGTCTGACAGGCCTTTCATGAGATCATAAAATGTCATGATTAAGTAGATTTAAAAGCACATTGCTTAATGGGAAACTGCATGCTGCAGATTGTAGTGAAATTAATTCAAAAGAGGTATATTTAGAAGTGTTATATGTAACCCGCAGAATGTCATTGAGTTCTCATGCACCATCTTCCCCAGCTAAAGATTTATATTTTATTTTAATACAATTTAAGATATTCTAACATTAAGGCAAAATATACAAATAGAGGATGAATATTTAAGATCAGAAATAAATTTTGTCCTTAAGGGGCCAAAGCTGGAAGACATTTCATTGGTGGTGAGTATTAAGACCAGTCTCTAATCTTAGCTGTTTGTTATAATTTTACCTATCATTAACCATTTTAATCTCTCTACATCACAGTCTGTCTGTCTGTCTAGGTACCATATCCAATGTGGACGTTGGTGACCATGGTTTTCCATACAGACCTATCCCTTGTTCTTTGGATGACTTCCATTTCCTCGATGTGTAGCCACCTGGCTAGGCTTTTGATGTACAAAAGCCGAGGTCTTCCTCTAGGCTTGCTCCCCTCGATCTTTCCAGAGAGTCTGAGTTTTTCCAGTTCATCTTTCCGCATGATGTGTCCTATGAATCTGAGTTGTCTTTCTCTTATTGTTGTTATGTGTGATCTCACTGCTTGGGCTCTTCTGAGAACTTCTTCATTTGATGTGCGTGTGGTCCATGATATTTTTAACATTCTCCTGAGAAGCAAAATTCAGCTTCTTCTTCTCTCTTTTCCATTGCTGTGGAAATGGTCCAGCATTCACGTCCGTAAGTCAGGATAGAATAAATGTAGCACTGTAGTGTTCTGTCCTTACTGTACATGCTCACCTTCCTGTCTGTTAATATGGTCTTCATTTTCTGGAATGCTTCTTTCACCATTGCTATTCTGTATTTGATATCTGTGTCACACCTGCCATCACTTGTTATTTGGCTGCCAAGATATCTGAATTTGTTGACTTGTTTGATGTTTCTATTTCCGATCTTGATCACACATCGTGTCTGCCATGGTTGCCTACCCCTGCCATTTGAGAACAACTTCTTCTGTGGGACATATCTATCCTGTGCCTTTCGAACTACTCCCAAAAACTTCAGTCACCTCTGCTCTACCATCATCCCCACCAGTATCCCTCTCCAATCCACCTGGGCAAGCTCCTCTCTCATACCTCTGTAATTCCCTTTATTGCATTGTGATACTGATACATGTGAGTTATGCTTCTCCCTCTCAAATTACAGTATGAATTCAAACATATGATCACTGCCTCCTAAGGGTTCCTTTATATAAAGCTCCCTAATAAGATCTGGGTTATTGCACAACTCCCAATTTAAGATAGCCTTTCCCTAAGTAGGCTCAAGCACAGGATGATGTAAAAATCCTTATTGTAGGCATTCAACAAAGCCTCTCTTGTGATCCAATACTAATCTGATCTTTCCAAACCCCTTGCATATTGAGGTCCAGTACAATTGTGTCATTCCCCTTAATACCTGCCTTTTACGTCTCCCTTTGCAATCTCAGCCACTCATCTCGGCTACTATTTGGGGGGTCTGTATATGATTCCTATAATGTTTTCTGGGAGATTCTGGCTTTCCCTGTTCTCCAACATCCTGCACGAAGAACACATCACAGCCATTTAAATGCTACAGTAAGAGTGAGAAAAAAACATAAAGGAAACCTTAACAGACGCTTTACACAGAGCCGACACCTCTTCCAAACCGAAGCCTCTTTTGCATCTACTGTCACCTATAAGATAGGTGAACTTGGAGCACTGTAATAGAGTGATGTATAACATTGTGGGCATCATAGAATTATGGCTGAAAGTAGATTATAATTGGTTGCTTAACATACAAAGTTACACATTGTAGCAAAAGGAAAGCCAGGTAGGTATTGGAATAGTGTGTCTCTTTTGATACAAATTAAATCAAATTATAAGAAAGAGGTGATATGGGATCAGAAGGTGTAGACTCATTATTGATAGAGCTAAGAAATTGAAAGGGTAAAAAGACCCTGATGGATTATAAATAACCACCAAAGTGTAGCAAAGATGTGGTGTACAAATTACAACAGGGGATAGAAAATTTATGTCAAAAGGGCACTGTTACCATTGTTACGGGAAAATTCACAATGCAGGTAGATTGGGAAAATCATGTTGGTGCTGGATCCCAAGAGGGGGAATTTGTATAATGGCTATGAGAGGGCTTTTGAGGGCAGCTTTTGATTGGGGGAGCCCACTGTGACTGAATTCACTCTGAAATTTGTGAAGAATCTAATGTCAGGTGTTTCAGGATTATAGTGAAGAAAAGAGAATTACGGAGGCCTGAAAGAGGAGCTGGCCAAAATTGATTGGAAGGGGGCACTAGCAGGGATGATGGCAGAGCCGCAGTGTCTGGTGCTTCTGGAAGTAATTCAGAAGGTGTGGAATAGATACACCCCAAAGAAGAAGACGTATTCTAAAGGTAGGATGGTGTGACTGCGGCTGAGAAAGGAAATTAAAGCCAACATAAAAGCCAAAGTGGGGGCATATAATAGAACAAAAATTCATGGGAAGTTAGAGAAATTATTTAAGATTTAAAAACTAACAAAAGGCAACTAAAAATGTCATCAAGAAAGAAAAAAATTGAATAATGTGAAGGATGATACCTAAAGTTTCTTCAGATATATAAAGTGTAAAACAGAGATGAAGTTAGATATTGGACTGCAGGAGAGGTAGTAATGGGGGAGAAGGAAATGAATTGCAGATGATTTGAATAAGTATTTTGCATCAGTCTTCACTTTGGAAGACACCAGCAGTATGTCAGAAGTTTAAGAGTGTTAGGCTGCAGAAATGAGTAAAATTGACATTACTAAAGAGAATGCGCTGGGGAAATTGTAAGTTTTGAAGGTAGATAAGTCATCTGGACTAGATGGTTTACACACCAGGGTTCTGAAAGAGGTGGCTGAAAAGATTTTGAAGGCATTAATAATGATCTTTCAAGAATCAGTAGATTTTTGCATGGTTCTGGAGGACTAAAAAGCTGCAAGTGCCACCCCACCCTTCAAGAAGAGAGAAAGACAGAAGAAAGGAAATTATAGACCAGTTTGTTTGACCTCAGTGTGTGGGGAGATGTTGGAGTTGATGATTATGGATGTGGTTTCAGGGTACTTAGAGGCATGTGATAAAATAGGCCAAAGTCAGCATGGTTTCCTCATGGGGAAACCTTGCTTGACAAATCTGTTGGAATTCTTTGAAGAAATAACATACAGGATAGACAAAGGAGAATCTGTGGATTTTGCGTCCTCAGATTTTCAGATGACTTTTAACAAGGTGCCACACATGAGGCTCCTTAAGAAGCTAACAGCCCATGACATTACAGGAATAATACTAGAACGGATAGATTATTGCCTGATTTGTAGCAGGGGAGGAGTGGGAATAAAGGGAACATTTTCTGTTTGGCTGCCAGTGACTAGTGGTGGTCCACAGGTGTCTGTGTTAGGGCAGTTTCTTTTTCCTTCACTTGTCAATGATTTGTATGACAGAATTGATGGCTTTGTGGCCAGCTTTGTGGACAATATGTATATAGGTAGAGGGGCAGATACGTTCAGGAAGCAGAGATATTACAGAAGAACATAGACAGATTAGGAGAATGGGCAAAGAAGTGGCAGATGAAATACAGTGTAGGGAAGAGTATGGTCATGCATTTTGGTAGACAAAATAAAAACAGGCTATTTCCTAAATAGATAGAAAATTCAAAAATCTGAGGTGCAAAGGGACTTGAAAGTCATTATGCAAGACTCCTTAAAGGTTAATTTGCAGGTTTGTGGTGAGGAAGGCAAATGCAATGTTAGCATTTATTTTGAGATGGCTGAACTATAAGAGCAAGTATGTAATGTTGAGCCTCTATAAGGAACTGCTGAGGTCTCACTTGGAGTAGGCTGAGCTGTTTTGGACATCTTATCTAACGACTTTGTAGAGTGCCCAAAGCAGGGTCACAAAATGTTTCCATGAATGAAAGGTTTATCATATGATGAGTGTTTGATGGCCCTGCAGCTGTACGTACTGGAAGTTAGAAGAAGCAGGGGGGATCTCATTGAAGCTTATCAGATGATGAAAGACTTTGATAGAGTGGACGTGTAGAGGATGCTCCCTGTTACGGGAGTCACAGCCTCAGAATAAAGGGATCTCCATTTCGAATGGAGATGAGAAGGAATATCTTTCCCCCAGCTGTACAGGCAAAGTCATTGAGTATATTTAAGGCAGAGGTTGATTGATTCTTGATTAGTCAGGGCATGAAGGGTTATGAGGAGAAGGCAGGAGATTGGGGCTGAGAGGGAAATGGAACAGCCATGACAAAATTGTGGAGTAGACTTGATGAGCCAAATAGCCTAATACTGCTTCTATATCTTATGGTCTTATGCTCTAAAATTCTGACAGGGATGGGCATGGCAGATTGCAAAAATCCCTTTCCTTTCATGGGAATGTCAAGGGTACAAAGGGTATATAATTTAAGATTAGAGTGTGGCTTCAGTATGGAATTAGAAAGTAGTGGAGGCAGGTACTCTCGCATCTAGAGAAACACTTGATTTGTAAAGGGATAGAATACTATGGACCTAATGCAGATAACATGAATAGGAAAGGTTTTCAATATGGGGAAATGGAGCCAAGTGAGAGAAGGTCCGATTGGCATGTTGAATAGCATGGACAGATGGTTCTGAAGGAACTCTTCCTGTGCTATACATCTCTAAGAGACTTTCACTCAATTGGGAAGATTATAAATGAGTGCAGTATTCAGTGGATGTGACTGTCATTGTCCGGTCCATGAAGTCCACGTTCCGGCTCACGGTCTGGTCCATGGACTCCAGACTCCGGGTCTTCCAGTGTTCCTTTGTCTCACTGGGGCTTAATCGTAGGCACCTGATTCTTGTCTTGGGGCCAGGAATATAAGTGGTTCTGGGATCAAGGCTGGTTGCTGGTTTGTCTCATCAGTGTCCTGTCCTTGTCTCTGTGGGGTTTGTCTTGTCAGTATCATGTCCTTCCCACTGTGTGGGTTTGTCCTGTTGGTATCCTATCTTCACATCTGTGGGGTAAGTCAGGCTGTCCTTGCTGTTACACTATTGTGGGATCTGTCACTCCTGGTCCTTGCCTTTGTTGGGTAAGTCAGGCTGTCATTGCTGTTACCCTGAGGCTGGACTGTTCATTTCCTTCCCTTCAAAGCCTTTCCCTGCAACCTATGCCTGGAGCCTTGCCCTGCAACTGTCTGTCTGTGTCCATGCCTTCAAAAGGTAGGTCTGGCTGTTTTGCCACTACCTTGCATTGGGAACTGCCTCATTGTGTTCTGTGCTCTGTGTAATGAGTCCTAGCCCTACATCCTGTACCCAAGGAGGGGTCCTGGCTTGGTGTTCCATGTTCCTGTCTCTCTCTTGACACTGTGCACTGTGTTCCTGTCTCTCCGTCGACCCTGGCTCTGCACTCTGCATTCCTGTCTCACCCTCGACCCAGGCTCAGTGCTCTGCATTCCTGTCTCTCCCTCGACCCAGGCTCTGTGCTCCGCGTTCCTGTCTCTCCCTCGACCCAGGCTCTGTGCTCCGCGTTCCTGTCTCTCCCTCGACCCAGGCTCTGTGCTCCGCGTTCCTGTCTCTCCCTCGACCCAGGCTCTGTGCTCCGCGTTCCTGTCTCTCCCTCGACCCAGGCTCTGTGTCCTACGTTCCTGTCTCTCCCTCGACCCAGGCTCTGTGTCCTACGTTCCTGTCTCTCCCTCGACCCAGGCTCTGTGTCCTACGTTCCTGTCTCTCCCTCGACCCAGGCTCTGTGTCCTACGTTCCTGTCTCTCCCTCGACCCAGGCTCTGTGTTCTCTGTTCCTGTCTCTCCGTCGACCCTGGCTCTGTGTCCTACTTTCCTGTCTCTCCCTCGACCCAGGCTCTGTGCTCTGCGTTCCTGTCTCTCCCTCGACCCAGGCTCTGTGCTCTGCGTTCCTGTCTCTCCGTTGACCCAGGCTCAGTGCTCTGCGTTCCTGTCTCTCCCTCGACCCAGGCTCTGTGCTCTGTGTTCCTGTCTCTCCCTCGACCCAGGCTCTGTGTCCTACATTCCTGTCTCTCCCTCGACCCAGGCTCTGTGTCCTACGTTCCTGTCTCTCCCTCGACCCAGGCTCTGTGTCCTACGTTCCTGTCTCTCCCTCGACCCAGGCTCTGTGTCCTACGTTCCTGTCTCTCCCTCGACCCAGGCTCTGTGTTCTCTGTTCCTGTCTCTCCGTCGACCCTGGCTCTGTGTCCTACTTTCCTGTCTCTCCCTCGACCCAGGCTCTGTGCTCTGCGTTCCTGTCTCTCCCTCGACCCAGGCTCTGTGCTCTGCGTTCCTGTCTCTCCCTCGACCCAGGCTCTGTGCTCTGCGTTCCTGTCTCTCCCTCGACCCAGGCTCTGTGCTCCGCGTTCCTGTCTCTCCCTCGACCCAGGCTCTGTGCTCCGCGTTCCTGTCTCTCCCTCGACCCAGGCTCTGTGCTCCGCGTTCCTGTCTCTCCCTCGACCCAGGCTCTGTGCTGTGTGTTCCTGTCTCTCCCTCGACCCAGGCTCTGTGCTGTGTGTTCCTGTCTCTCCCTCGACCCAGGCTCTGTGCTGTGTGTTCCTGTCTCTCCCTCGACCCAGGCTCTGTGTTCTGTGTTCCTGCTCTCTCTTGACCCAGGCTCCGTGTTCTCGTCTTGTCAATGTGCCTCATCGAGCCCAGGAGTACCTTGCCCAGCCCAGTGCTGGGATTCCTTCATCCTGTGCTGGAGGTCCCTTGTCCTGTCCAGCAGTCTTTCGTCCCACCCTGTGCCTCTCCTCATCCTGTAGCCACGTCTTGTACTCGCCTGGTTCTGGTGTCCGAGCCAGTGTCAAGACCCAGGTTCTATGTCCTTGTCCAGTCTCTGGCTTGAGTCCAAGCCCAGGCTCCTAGTTCCCAGTTCCATGTCCTGGTTCCACTATCCTCGTTATGTCCTAGCCCAGGCCCAGAATCCTTGTCTCATCCAGGGCCTTTGTCATGTCCAGCGTCTTTTCTTCCTCACTTCCCTTGCTTCCTTCTCATGCCTAGTCCTGTTCCTGGTAGTTCAGTGTCTGTGTCTTGCTTTTGGGTCCACCCTGAATGCCCCCTTTATAACAGTGACAGGCTGAAGGACTTGTTCCTCTCTGTGCAACTTAAACTCAATTTCACATGCTCCCTTAAAGTACCTGTTATAGTGTCCTTATGTAATGGCTGCAGCCACTGCAAACTGGGGTCCTTCTCAACATTGTAGAGAACATTTTGTGGCCCATTACATTTGACATTTTTGGATTCAACAAGATCCTCAATTAATTATGTGTTTACTAAAGAGATGGGACAACACTGATAACACAGTGTGCTTATTGACAAGGAAGGCAATGGCAGCTCTTTATGGGTTACAGTTTGCTTCCATCTCGCCCCATATTCAGCACTTTACTCTCTGCAAAAAGGCAGATATAGAATTGGTCTTCTCAGCTCCATATGGAACACCTGTCTGGGGAGAAATGTGAGTTATGACAGGAAGTGGATCATTACTTGAACATTATTTCCAGTTATATTTTACAAATAGATACAAAAATTTAATTCAATCCAAACAAAAATTCAGTGATTTAAGATCTGATATTGTACAATCAGGGACGAAATTAAATGGCGGATTTCCAAAATTATCATCTAAAAGGACATAAAACTTTTTAGACCACAATGCATTCATTTTTATACTTTATCCAGAGACTACTATTCCAGTTTGGATACTCTGTTTGTAACAATATTCAATGTATCAAGTATCTGGATTCACTGTAATCACCATTAGAATCTAGCACAAATTTCCAACTCTGGGTTTCTGTCATGTACCTTGATTGTAACCAGGCAGTCATATTCCATAGTCAGTTCATCGTGAAACATCTGACAGGTCTTTCAGAACAAAAATCTTTAACGAGGAAAACTGGGATAAACAGGGACTCTATATTACCACATTAAGATCTATGAAATGTTGCCTGCTTTTGTATTTGGAAGAATTTTAATTCTGGATTTTCACCAAGACAGTAGAGAATGGGCAATCATATAGGAAGATGCACATGATCACCTTACAAAATTGAGGGTAGATCATTAAAATGAAGATTGAAAAACAAATTAAATTACTTCTATAGAAAGAAAAAATATTGATGCTGAGAAAAAGCCAGTTAAAATAGAGTTGACTTTGAGATGCAGGGAAATTATTGAAAAGGACAAGTAACATAAAGTCAGAGAAGTCACAAGCTTACGGCTTGGTTAGTACTACATTCCAAACTCCAAGTACGATTGTATAACATTGCTTGTCACATGGATATTCTTTTGATCTTCCTTTGACAGCAAAAGAACAAAATGTCTCTGATCCTTCGTCTACTACAGCTCAGTTTTGTTTGACAATTAACAAGGAGAGATCCTGTAAATGTTATTACTGTCCCTTTCAAAGGATTCATCAATGGCTGCTCTGGGAATGATGTGAAATGGCCACTTGTAGAAGTTGGTTTTACCTTGTAGGAAGAGAGAGTATGCAAGCTCTGATGCAGCTGTTGAGCTTCTGTCTGTGTCCACATTAGTCAGGAATTGTCTCTTTGCATTGGCGATTGCCCTCTAGAGAAGGTACCTGTAATTTCTGTGTCTCAAACACCACAGATTAGGATTCAGTGGATTATGCATTTTGTACATGTGACAATAAAAACCAATACCAATTTCCCTGTCATATGGCAAGTGATTTTTTTTCATTCACAACCCATAGAAACATAGAACATAGAAAAACTGCAGCACAATACAGGCTCTTTGGCCCACAATGCTGTGCCGAACATGTACTTACTTTAGAAATTATCTAGATTACCCATAGCCCTCTATTTTTCTAAGATCTCTGTAACTAGCCAGAGTCTCTTAAAAGAACTATCGTATATGCCTCCACCACCATCACCGGCAGCCCATTCCACGCACTCACCACACTTTGCATAAAAAACTTACCCCTGAAATCTCCTTCAAACTTACTTCCAAGCAACTTAAAACCGTGCCCTTCATTATAGCCATATTAGTCCTGGGAAAAAGCCTCTGACTAGTCACACAATCAATGCCTCTCATCATTGTTGCTGCTTACTATCAGGCATGATTTGGAATAACACACAAGTCTCACACAGCTGAAATGTGTTCTTCTTCTCAGGGCTGTTTCTCAAACTCGATCTTACCCTATTTCCCAGTACGAAATGTTTCCAGTGGATGTCCAGTAAGATCAGGTTCTATTTATGCCATTTAATGAAGAGCAACTTTTGAGACTCAAACAATTCTCATGAAATGAAGTAAGTAGTTCAATGCTGAGGTCAGAACAGAGAATGTGGAACAGTACAGCTTAGGAACAGGTCCTTCGGCCCACAGGGTCTAGGCTAACCATGATGCCAATTGAAATCCAAATTAGCCTGGGCATCAAAGGGTATCTGCATCCACCACTTCAAAAGGCAGTGATTTCCTAGCACCTACCGCTCCCTCACCTTAAAAATATTCCTACTTGTATTTGACATTTACAACCTGGGGAAAAAGACTCTGAACATCTACCCTATCTATGAGTCTCAGAACTCACTTGTGTAATTTTAACCAGACTGATAGACAGATTTCCGACCACAGCTTTGTGTGACAAAGCAAATCAGCTCCTGGAATATCTCAGTGAAGCCTCCTTACATCTGTACCCCAAACCATTAATTACAAATAGTCCTGTACAAACTAAAGCAGTTGACACTTACTTTCATCGGCATTTTTCATGTGTCGGATGTATTTCAACACATGATCAATTATCTATATTGACGAAGATTGAGAAACAATAAACTTTCTTCTCTGCCTGGCCTGCTGAGTTCCTCCAGAATTTAGTGTGTGAAACTTTATTCTTTGTTACTGAAGCTAAATTCAGGAAAGAAATGGAGTAGATGATGGAGGTTTTGCCTTAAGTGGCTGAAAACGCAGCCGGGCTGTGAGGTGGATTGGTGAGCTGCTTCAGTAGTCAGAAGCCTCCAGCTCAGAGAATGCTGAGTGCTGAAGATCTGTACAGATCAATGGCTGGTGTTTTCAAGGGTGTCGTACGTCTCACATCTGTGGTCTGAACGTCCCACCTGCTTCAAAATGGCACCTATTGTACTGTGCCCAAGAAGGGCATGGTGACCTGCCTGAACAATGACCATCTGTCAGCACTTAGATCCACCATAACAAGTTCTTCAAGAAGTTGGTTATTGTGCTGGATCCTCTTAATTTGCCGATCAGCGTATCAGGTCAACACCAGGCGTTGTTTCACTGGTCCTCTACTGTGTTCTGGACCATCTAGGTAACAGCACGTCAGGCTGCTAATCATCGTCAACACTCAGCATCCACCACGTTCATCAGAAGATTTCCATCAGTGCAGATCATTGACAATATTTCCTCCTCACTAATCATCAACACAGGAGCACTTCATGCTTAGACTCTGCTCTTCTCTTTGCACACATTACAGATACAACAACACTTGCAAATTTGCCAAAATACCAGAGCTGTCTGAATCACGAGTGGTTTTGAGTGTTTCTCTTTCAACCAATGGTCTCTGACTTGTTGAGTTGCTCCAGCATTTTCTGCTTTTATTTCGGTTTGACAGCATCTGCAGGTTTTGATTTTCATTTTGTATTTCTTCACTTCTAATTACTAATCCATTTCACTCTGACCCCTCCCTTTTAACATTCAATCACTCCTGGTTCCATAGGATCACATCCTTTTGTGTCTTACTGTCCCTAGTCTTTGCTCCCCACCTCTGGGCCCATTTAAAAATTGTGATGTCTCTGTCTATTGAATCACAGATGTCAGAAAATTAACCTTTAAACTAAAAACACTAAAAATAACTTCCTCAGAGAGAAAACTAGAGTTAGTGTTGGAAGTCACTAATCTTTCATCAGTATATTTTATTTTCATATTAACAAATCTTTTGTGGTTTTATTGTCTGGAAGTATTACCTACTGTCCTGATCATTATCTTCAATGTTTGATTTTCGGTTAACCATGAACTTCTCTGATAATTACTGACTGAAAATTGTTACGTAGTATTCCCTGATGCTATCACACCAATGTGCTTTGCAATTAGTTCAACATTCTGAACATTAAATTAATAACTCTCCTTTCAACTTACAACGAGACTCAAAGAACAGGCTCACAGAGCAGCATTACAGATTCAGCCACGTTACTACAGGTGGGTAGCAATAGTTTTTATAATCTATTCCTTATCATCGTGAAGTGGTTTTCATATTATTTTGGGTAAATGTATTTTATTTGTCATTACATTTTGATGCTGTCAACTAGAGGGTGAATACAAAATGGACAATGCTTTAGTTTATTTCTTCTTAAAAATGTGAGGAAAATCAACAGGATCAGAAATATTAAAACAATATAACATGTTCAACAGCAATTTATAACACCCATGTAACTTCATATAGCTGAATAGGATTAGAACATTGTGAGTCAATTTTATTTTGGAGATAATTTACCCCACATCTGATCTAAAGGTTTTATATTAATCTTTTGAGTGGGGCAGATCAGGACTGGCTGTTGGTGTAACAACTGTCAGCCACGAGTCATAAGAACATAAGAAATAAGAGCAGGAGTAGGCCATCTGGCCCATCGAGCCCGCCCTGCCATTCAATAAGACCATGGCTGATCTGTCTGGAAACTCAGCTCCATCTACCTCCCTTTTCTCCATAACCCTTAATTCCCTTACAATGTAAAAAGCTATCTATCTATTTCTTAAATATATTTCATGAAGAAGTCTCAACTGCTTCCCAGGGCAGAGAATTCCACAGATTCACCCGTCTCTGAGAAAAACAGTTTCTCCTCATCCACATCCTAAATCTTCTCCCCAAACCTTGAGGCAATGTCCCCTAGTTCTAGTCTCACTGACCAATGGAAACAACTTTCCTACTTCTATCTCATCTATCCCTTTCAAAATTCTGTATGTTTCTATAGGATCCACCTGCTCCTCTCCATCCACTGCACTCATTATGTCCTCAAAGAACTCCAGTAAGTTTGTTAAACAGGATCTGCCCTTTCTGAATCCATGCTGTGTCTGTCTAATGGAGCCACTCCTTTCTAAATGTTTCACTATTTCTTCCTTAATGACAGCTTCAAGCATTTTCCAGACTACAGATGTTAAGCTAACTGGCCTATAGTTGACTGTCTTTTGCTTACACCCCTTTTTTCAAAAAGTGGTGTGAAATTTGCTGTCTTCCAATCTGCCAGGGACTGCCCAGAGTCTAGAGTGTTTTGATAAATGATTACCAACATGTCTACTATAATCTCCGTTAATTTCTTCAGCACCGTGGGATACATCCCATCAGGGCCAGGGAACTTATCTACCTTCAGGCCTTCTAGTTTGCTCATCACTATCTCTTTAGTGACAGTGATTTTATTGATGTCCTTACCACCCATTTCGTCCATAACATCCTTCTTTGGCATATTAGACCTGTCCTCCAACATGAAGGCCGACTCAAAATAGTTGTTCAATGCCTCATTTCGTTCATTTCCTCATCACCCAATATCCACTTCCCCTTATTATTTTCCAAGGGATCTACATTGACTTTAGTCACCCTCTTCTGTTTTATATATTTATAAAAAACTTCTGCTCTCTGTTTTTATATTTTGTGCTAATTTACTTTCATTATCTTCCCTTTCCTTATGTCTTGTTTACTTCCTCTCTGTTGCTTTTTAAAGTTTTCCCAATCCTCCAGTCTCCCACTACTCTTTGGGACTTTGTACACATGAGCTTTTAATTTGATAGTATCTTTTGTTCCCTTAGTTACCCAAGGCAGGGACTTCCCATACTTACTGTCCTTACTTCTGACTGGAAAATACTTTTGTTGAGCATTGTGAAAAATCTCCTTGAAAGTATTTCACTGTTCCTCAGTTGTCCTACCAAATAGCCAGTGCTCCCAATCCACATTAGTCAGCTACCCCCTCATCATGTTGCAGTCTCCTTTGCTCAAGCATAATAGACTACGAGGGGTGATTGATAAGTTTGTAGCCTAATGTAGAAGGAGTCAATTTTAGAAAACCTAGCACATTTATTTTTCAACATAGTCCCCTCCTACATTCACACAATTAGTCCAGCGGTCATGGAACATACCGATCTTGGACCTCCAGAAAGTGTCCACAGCATGGGTGATTGATAGGTTCGTGGCCTTTGGTAGAAGGAGATGAGTTTTACAGCTCTCGTTACATGCACATACAGGTCAACTCTTTTGAGTGATTATGCAGAAAGTCTGAAGTTACTAACTCATCTCCATCACCCATCTGTGGTCACTTTCTGGAGGTCCAAGATCCGTATGTCCATGACCACTGGACTAAGTGTGTAAATGTAGGCGGGGACTATGTTGAAAAATAAATGTGCTAGGTTTTCGAAATTTGACTCCTTCTACCTTATGCCATGAACTTATCAATGACCCCTCGTAGTTTTAGATCTAACTATTTCATCCTCCATCTGAATGCGAAATTCAATCATACTATGATCAGTCTTTCCAAGAGGATCCCGGACTACAAGATTGTTAATCTTATCTGTCTCGTTGCACAGGACTAGATCTAAGACAATATTTTCCCTTGTAGGTTCACTACAAGAAAGCCATCATGGATGCATTCTATGAGGTCCTCCGCAAGACATCGTTGACCAACCTGATTCACACAATCTATGTGCAAGTTAAAATCCCCCATGACAACTACCATTCCATTCTTACAAACCTCAGTTATTTCTTGGTTAATCACCTCTGCCACTGCAGTATTTTTATTAGGTGGCCTATAGACAACACCCACCAGTGACTTTTTTTTTTCCCTTTACTATTCTTAATCTCTATCCACATGGACTCCACATTCTGCTCCGTATACTTATATCATCTCTCAGAATCGCCCTGATCCCATTCGTAATCAAGATCACCACCTCCTCTGCCTTCCTATCTATCTTTCCGTATTACATCATACCTTTGGATATTTAATTCCCAGTCATCTCCACCTTGCAACCAAGTTTCTGTAATGGCCTTTAAATCAAATGCCTTGGTACTGATCTGTGCCACAAGTTCACTAACCTTCTTTCTAATACAACAGGCATTTAGATAAAGTGCCCTTAAACTCATTGTCCTTTTAGAATCTAGTTACCTTTGCGAATTTTGGTTTTTACTTTTATGCACTCTACAGTTACTTTTCACTTCACTAACTCTAGCTTTGGTCTCTGCAACACTTCCCTCTTCTTTTCTGTGTGGGTTCCCATCCCCCTGCCATATTAGTTTAAAGCCTCCCCAACAGCACTAGCAAACAATCTCCCTAAAACATTGATCCCGGACCTGCCCAGATGTAGACCGTCTGGACGGTACTGGTCCCACCTCCCCCAGAAACGGTTCCAATGCTCCAAGAATCTGAAACCCTCCCTCCTGCACCACTGCTCAAGCCACTTATTCATTCTAGCTATCCTGCCATTCCAACTCCGGCTCGCACGTGGCACCGGTAATCATCCTAAAATGATTTCCTTTGAGATCCTACTCTTTAACTTATCTCTTAACTCCCTAAATTCAATAGCTCCCGAAAGTCAGGAACAATAAACAGGTGCCATTAGAATTTCACCAATTTCACGACATATGGAGGTGATATTGTACATGATTCTGATTCTGATGACTCTCACAGAGACACCATCACAGGCAAGGAGTGAGAAAGAAAATTATTGCATCTTCTTAATCTCATTGTGTCCCGGGTGACTGCAGGCAGTAGACTTCTTTGATGTCTGGTCCATGGCAGTGACATAAATCAAAGTAAAGACCAAGAAACAAACTTTGTCCTAACGCATGTTGAGAGCTCAAAGGACTGACCTGAGCCGAGCGCTGGATTCAGTACCAACAAATGTCAAAGACTGAGAAAGCTGATTTTCTCTCTGACAATAAACCAAATGTGAAATGATTGCCAGGAAATATTTTCTTTTTCATTGTTTTGTTGCCCAGATTGATCCAGGAATATTCCCTTTGCTGAATTCAGACAGCATCTGTGAAAAGGGGAACAGTGAATTAATGTTCTAGCCTTGTACCAGAATTACTCCACTCTGATACAAAATCAAAGACTGAGGACCTGAAAAGGTTGAGTTCACTGTGGAGTAGCAAAGGCTGAAACATCCTTTGTGATAAAATGAGACCCGAATGTTCTTGACCTCTCCCTGCTTACAGCACCTTCATCAACAACACCACCAAGCCTACCCTGTCTACCCTGCACTCCACGTTTCCTCTCTTCCTTCAAAGCCAAGTTTATAAGACTGTATGACATAGGAACAGAATTAGGCCTTTTGGTCTGTGCCAACATTCCATCATGGCTGATTTATTATCCCTCTCCATTCGATTCTCCAGCTTACTCCCCATAACCTTTCATACCATTACTAATGAAGATTCCATCAACCTCCCCTTTGAATATACAAAACAACATGCCTCCACAGCTGTTTGTGGCAATGAATTCCACAGATACCCCACCTCTAGCTAAAGAAATTCCTCCTGATCTCTATTCTAAAAAGTCGTCCTTGTATTCTGAGGCTGAACCCTCTGGTTCTTGACTCCCCTACTATAGAAATATCTTCTCCACATCCACTCTATCAAGGTCTATTTGCTGATGGCACAACAGTGGTTGGTTTCATTATTAATGATAACGAGATGCCATAGAGAGTGGTGGTAGAGAGGAGTGAGCACAATAATCTGACTTTTAACGTGGGCAAGAGCAAAGAGATGATTGTGGACTTTAGGAAGGTGCAGGCTGACCATTCCTCAATGCACATAAACAGCGCATCTATGAAGAGTATTAGGAGTACTAAATTTCTGACAGTGTGCATATAACAGATGATCTCATCGTCCCTCAATGAGACTTGAGGCAGGTGAGGCTTCCCACCCCCCTATCCACCCCCAATTCTAATCATTTTTTCTACAGAACTATCGAGGGGTATCCTGACCAGTTACAGAATCAGAATCAGAATCAGAATCAGACTTTAATCGCCAAGTACCTGTACACATACAAGGACTTTACTTCCGGCAGATGTTGTCTCTCTGCTCATAACAATAATAATGATAAATATAAATGAAAATATAGATTATACATACAGGTAGTGCAATCCAAGTAATAGTTAGTCGACAGTTAACCGGCAGTTAACTGTTCAGCAAAGTGACCGCAGTAGGGAAAAACTTCTCCAGTGCCTATTAGTCTTAGTCTGGAGGGATCTGAAGCGCCTACCAGACGGAAGCAGTTCAAACAGTCCGTGCGCAGGATGGAAGGAGTCCTTTATGATGTTCCCCACCCTCTTCTTCAACCTGGAAGAGTACAGGTCCACAATAGAGGGCATGGAGGCTCCAATGATGCGCTCGGCAGTCCTCACTGTGCGCTGTAGTCTGGTTCTATCCTGCTTGGTGGCGGCTCCAAACCACACAGTGATGGAGGTGCACAGGACAGACTCAATGACTGCAGTGTAGAACTGCAGCAGCAATTCCTGAGGAAGACCATATTTCCTCAAGAGCCGCAGGAAGTACAGTTATGGAAATTGCAAGGCACCTGACTGCAAGTCCTGAGAAAGGATTGCAAGAAATGCTGAGAGGATTATTGAGGTCTTTCTTCCACCCATCATCGATGTATATCTGGAGTGATGCATAGGCCCCTAACATTGTCTATGATCCCTCCCATCCATCTAACAATCTTTTGCCACCAGCAGACAGGAGGTGCTGTTGCATGAAGACAAGACCTACCTTCAGATGGGAAGCGGCTTCTTCTCCCAGTTGTAAGACTACTGAACACCCTGTAACCACCCAAGTATCCAATAGCATTATGCTGTTTACATTTTAATTTGTGTCGTAAATGCACCTTAATTTTTGTTAATTTATTTCTTGTGATATTACTTTTTGTGTTGTGTATGAAAATTAAATGTACTGTGTTGAGCAACTTGGCCCAGAGGAACATTATTTCATTTGGTGGTAGAATTGTGCACAGTTGAATGTCAATAAACTGGACTTGAACTTGAAAACAAGTTCAAATACTTTAAAGTTCAAAGTTAAATTAATTATCAAAGTACATGCATGTCGCCACACACAACCTGAGATTTTTCTGCAGGCATACTTAGCAAATCTATGGAAAAGTAACTGTAAACAGGATCTGTAAACTGTAAACATCAGGAACTGTTAATTATAAGCAAACTGTGTAAGTGCAGATATAAATAAATAGAAATAAATAACAAGCATGAAATAACGACATAATAGAATGCATAAATGACTGTAGCTATCCCCTTTTGTTCAAGAGCCGGATGGTTGAGGGGCAGTAACTGTTCTTGAATCTGGTGGTGCAGGTCCTTAGGTGCTTGTACCTTCCATCTGATGGCAGCAGGGAGAAGACAACATGACCTGGGTGGTGAGGATCTTTGATAATGGAGACAACAACACACACAAAATGCTGATGAAACAGCAGGTCAGGCAGCATCTATAGGGAGAAGCACTGTTGACATTTCGGGCCGAGACCCTTCGTCAGGACTAACCAAAAGGAAAGATAGTAAGAGGTTTGAAAGTGGTAGGGGGAGGGGGAAATGTGAAATGATAGGAGAAGACCGGAGGGGGTGGGATGAAGCTAAGAGCTGGAAAGGTGATTGGCAAAAGTGATACAGAGCTGGAGAAGGGAAAGGATCATGGGACAGGAGGCCTCAGGAGAAAGAAAGGAGAGTGGGGAGCACCAGAGGGAGATGGAGAACAGGCAAACAACTAAATATGTCAGGGATAGGGTAAGAAGGGGAGGAGGGGCATTAACGGAAGGTAGAGAAGTCAATGTTCATGCCATCAGGTTGGAGGCTACCCAGCCGGTATATAAGTTGTTGTTCCTCCAACCTGAGTTTGGATTCATTTTGACAATAGAGGAGGCCATGGATAGACATATCAGAATGGGAATGGGATGTGGAATTAAAATGTGTGGCCACTGGGAGATCCTGCTTTCTCTGGCAGACCAAGCGTAGGTGTTCAGCGAAATGGTCTCCCAGTCTGTGTCGGGTCCCACCAATATATAAAAGGCCACGCCAGGAGCACCGGACACAGTATATCACACCAGGTGATATACTCACAGGTGAAGTGTCGCCTCAGCTGGAAGGACTGTCTGGGGCCCTGAATGGTGGTGAGGGAGGAAGTGTAAGGGCAGGTGTAGCACTTGTTCCATGTACAAGGATAAGTGCCAGGAGGGAGATCGGTGGGAAGGGATGGGGGGGGGGGGGATGAGTGGACAAGGGAGTCACGTAGGGAGCGATCCCTGCAAAAAGCAGAGGCGGGGGTAGGGAAAAATATGTTTGGTAGTGGGATCCTGTTGGAGGTGGCGGAAGTTGCGGAGAATTATACATTGGACCTGGAGGCTGGTGGGGTGGTAATTAAGGACAAGGGGAACCCTATCCTGAATGGGGTGATGAGTGAATGAGGTGAGGGCAGATGTGTGGAAAATGGGAGAGATGCATTTGAGAGCAGAGTTGATGGTGGACAAAGGGAAGCCCCTTTGTTTAAAAAAGGAAGACATCTCCTTCGTCCTGGAATGAAAAGCCTTATCCTGAGAGCAGATGCGGCGGAGACGGAGGAATTGTAAGAAGGGGATTGCCTTTTTGCAAGAGACGGGGTGGGAAGAGGAATAGTCCAGGTAGCTGTGAGAGTCTGTAGGCTTATAGTAGATATCAGTAGATAGGCCGTCTCCAGAGATGGAGACAGAAAGATCAAGAAAGGGGAGGGAGGTATCGGAAATGGACCAAGTAAATTTGAGGGCAGGGTGAAAGTTGGAGGCAAAGTTAATGAAGTCGACGAGCTCAGCATGCATGCAAGAGGCAGCGCCAATGCTGTCGTCGATGTAGCAAAGGAAAAGAGGGGGGATGGATACCAGTATAGACTTGGACATGGACTTTTCCACAAAGCCAACAAAAAGGCAGGCATAACTGGGACCCATGCAGGTGCCCATGGCTACACCCTTGGTTTGGAGGAAGTGGGAGGAGCCAAAGGAGAAATTATTGAGAGTAAGAACTAATTCCGCATAGGTTTCGCTGAACACCTACGCTCGGTCCGCCAGGAAAAGCAGGAACTCCCAGTGGCCACATATTTTAATTCCACGTCCCATTCCCATTCCGTTATGTCTATCCATGGCCTCCTCTGTTGTCAAAATGAATCCAAACTCAGGTTGGAGGAACAACACCTTATATACCGGCTGGGTAGCCTCCATGAATGGCATGAACATTGACTTCTCTAACTTCCGTTAATGCCCCTCCTCCCCTTCTTACCCCATCCCTGACATATTTAGTTGTTTGCCTGTTCTCCATCTCCCTCTGGTACTCTCCCCCCCTTTCTTTCTCCTGAGGCCTCCCATCCCATGATCCTTTCCCTTCTCCAGTTCTGTATCACTTTTGCCAATCACTTTTCCTGCTCTTAGCTTCATCCCACCCCCTCCGGTCTTCTCCTATCATTTCGCATTTCCCCCTCCCCCCACTACTTTCAAATCTCTTACTATCTTTTCTTTCGGTTAGTCCTGACGAAGGGTCTCAGCCTGAAACATTGACAGTGCTTCTCCCTACAGATGCTGCCTAGCCTGTTGTGTTCTACCAGCATTCTGTGTGTGTTGCTGTTTGAATTTGCAGCATTTGCAGATTTCCTCGTGTTTGATAATGGAGGCTGCTTTTCTACAGCAATGTTTCATGTAGATATTCTCAATGGTTGAGAGAGTTTTACCCATGATGTATTGGGCTGAATTCACTAACTTTTGTAGAATTTTCCATTAAAAGGCTTTGGTGTTCCCATACCTGGTTGTAATGAAGCCAGCCAACACACTTTGCACCATACATCAAAAGAAGTTTGCCAAGATTTTTGATGACATGCTAAATCTCCACGGAATCCTGTGGAAGATAATGTGATGTTGTGCTTTCTTTGCAATAATATTTATATGATGGGTCCAGGATAGGTCCTTTGTGGGAGTAACACCCAGTCATTTAAAGTTACTGACCCTCTCCATCTCTGATCCTGTGATGATTACTGGATCATGGACCTTTGGTTTCCATCTCCTGAAACTGACAGTTGGTTCCTTATTCTTATTGACGTGGAGTGAGAGGTTAATGTTAATTCACCACTTAGTCATTAAACTAGTTAAATTGCTCTTGGTCTCAGTTAAGAGATTGTAACTCAATACAGGATCATTGTGTTTCTGTTTGCTTGTTTGTTGTGAACATCAAAAAAAGATTCTTGCTTATGTACAGTTGAAATCAGAAGTTTACATACACCTTAGCCAAATACATTTAAACTGTTTTTCACAATTCCTGACACTTAATCTGAGAAAACGTTCCCTGCCTTAGATCAGTTAGAATCTCTACTTTATTTTAAGAGTGTGAAATGTCAGAATAATAGTAGAGAGAATGATTTATTTCAGCTTTTATTTCTTTCATCACATTCCCAGTGGGTTAGAAGTTTACATACACTGTTAGTATTTGGTAGCATTGCCTTTAAATTGTTTAACCTGGGTCAAGCGTTTTGGGTAGCCTTCCACAAGCTTCTCACAATAAGTTGCTGGAATTTTGTTCCATTCCTCCAGACAGAATTGGTGTAACTGAGTCAGGTTTGCAGGCCTCCTTGCTCGCACATGCTTTTTCAGTTCTGCCCACAAATTTTCTATTGGATTGAGGTCAGGGCTTTGTGATGGTCACTCCAATACCTTGACTTTGTTGTCCTTGAGCAATTTTGCCACAACTTTGGAGGTATGCTTGGGGTCATTGTCCATTTGGAAGACCCATTTGCAACTGAGCTTTAAGTTCCTGGCTGATGTCTTGAGAAGTTGCTACAATATATCCACATAATTTTCTTTCCTTATGATTCCATCTATTTTGTGAAGTGCACCAGTCCCTCCTGCAGCAAAGCACGCCCACAACATGATGCTGCCACCCCCATGGTCACGGTTGGGATGATGTTCTTCGGCTTGCAAGCCTCACCCTTTTTCTTCCAAACATAATGATGGTCACTAAGGCCAAACAGTTCAATTTTTGTTTCATCAGTGTGGTGAACTACATATCCCTGTCTGGACACGCCCCCTGCTGACTGCTCCTGTGGCTCCTCCCACAGACCCCGGTATAAAGGCGATTGAGGCCTCTCAGTCTCCAGGATGTAGTATGGTGGTCAACCACTGCTTGTTCCTTCTTCCAGTCAATAAAAGCCGATATCTCGCCTTTACGTCTCAGAGAGAGTCATTGATGGTGCATCAATCAGACCAGAGGACACTTCTCCAAGAAGTAAGATCTTTGTCCCCATGTGCACTTGCAAACTGTTGTCTGTTTTTTTATAGCGGTTTTAGAGCAGCAGCTTCTTCCTTGCTGAGCAGCCTTTCAGGTTATGTCAATGTAGAACTCATTTTACTGTGGATACAGATATTTGTCTGTTTCATCCAGCATCTTCACAAGGTCCTTTGCTGTTGTTCTGGGATTGATTTGCACTTTTTGCGCCAAATCACGTTCATCTCTAGGAGACAGAGTGCATCTGCTTCCTGAGCAGTATGACAGCTGTGTGGTCCCATGGTGTTTATACTTGCCTACTATTGTTTGTACAGATGAACATGGTACCTTAAGGCGTTTGGAAATTGCTCCTAAGGATGAACCAGACTTGTGGAGGTCTGCAATTTTTTTTCTGAGGTCTTGGCTGATTTCTTTTGATTTTGTTTGTAAACTTCTGACCCATTGGAATTGTGATATAGTCAATTAAAAGTGAAATAATCTGTCTGTAAACAATTGTTGGAAAAATTACTTGAGTCATGCACAAAGTAGATCTCCTCAAAGTCTTGCCAAAACTATAGTTTGCTAATATGAGATCTATGGAGTGGTTAAACAATGAGCTTTAATGACTTCAGTCTAAGTGTATGTAAACTTCTGATTTCAACTGCAAGTCAATTCAATTGCTCCAAACAATCTAGTCATATCAAATACAAGTTGTTTCAATGTCTAATGCAAATATTCCCATGACAGTTGTGGGGAACAGTCTGCCAGCCTTCTTGTTGCTGCCAGTGAACATTTTAAATAATATAGGCAATGCTTTAAAAAAGCTTGGATCTTTTATTTGCAGGACTCTTTGAAAGAACATCTCAACCTCACACCATGATCTCCATGCAGAAGGGCTGTCTCCTTGTCTCAATATTTGTGGCTGTAGGTGTTCTGTACAGTTGCTGGGAATTGGATGGGTATTATTCCATTCGAAACTACTTCTACAGAATAGTCCGGATGAAAAACAATTTTGGTACAAAAGTTTCTGATCCTGCATCTCCAGACAAGAAACCCGGGATTATGTTTGTGGAGTCGACTGACAACGTAGAGCCGACACCATTAGTGGTGTGTTCAGTGGAGTCTGCTGCTCTCCGAAACCCAGACAAACCAATCTATTACTTCATGAAGGGATTCAGTGGCAACTTGAGCCAGTATCCACAGCCTGAGTACAAAGTCATCCCATTGCTCTCCTCAGTGAGGAATGTCACCATTCTACCCTTGAATGTCACTGAACTGTTTGAAGGGACTCCATTGAAAGGCTGGTATCAAAAGGTAACCAATAACAAGATAACATTCTATTTCATAAATTAATGGTTCAACACAAGTTATTTTTTCACAATAGCACCATTAATGCAGTGTGTCTGTGAAAATTATGAGAATTCCGATGTTTTTGACATCACCTGGTCAGAAGTACTGAGGTCAGGAAAGTCTCAGGCACATCGACAAAGAACACAGAGAAAACACTGGAGGAGCTCATTAGGCCAGGCAGGATCCACGGAAAAGAGAATGTTTGGGCCCTCTACTTCAGACTCGTTCCCAGCATCGTTACTCATAGAGTGAATGCTTTGTAAGAAGACTTCCTTACCAGCTCTCTTTAATAGCCCCACTGCAGTTAATAGGTCACACTTAAGTAACAGCTTCATGGTTGGCAGCACTATGAGATTAAGCAGATTCAACTACAAGTTAAGGCTCCAAAAACTTATATTGACACTCCAGTCTGTGACAATCATTCCTTTTTGCCTGGCGTGAATGATACTGTTTTTTCCCACCTGGAAACAGAGCAGCACCTGTAGTATAGGTGACCTATATTTTCAAGGAAACTTTGCCTCATTTGCACAGTTACAAGCAGTTTACAATATCCTGGCATCTATTTTTTTAGATATTTACAAATTCGAGATTATGCTAAGAAATATATACCTAACTTCGAGGTTTTAGACAAATGTGAGTCCCTGGAGGCAGTAAATAAATTTGATCCGGTTACTCGTAGTGTGGTATTGTAGCGGTGTGCTACAAGCAGCGCTAAAATTACGACACGGAGTCGGTAACTGCAGTCGAAGGAAAAACTTTATTCGAAAACTTCAGCCTCACTTTTAAGCCTCTGTCAACCGGCCCCCCATGGCGAAGAGGCTCCAAAGCTCTGTGCTCGCAAACCCCCGTAGGCTATCTAATTGTGAGTCGGTTCGCATACGCTAGGAAATGAGCCGCCACAGTATCCTATTTTTATCAGATCCTACGTAATGGAGCTTGAGTGAATACTGCAGGTCTTAAACAGGCGTGGGTGGATGAACTGGGTATAGAACTGACAGAGGAGGTCTGGGATGAGTGTTTAAAGAGTATACTTGATTTTTAGGTCGATGTTAGACACAGACTCATACAGTTTAAAACATTACATAGACTCCATTATTCTAAAGAAATGTTGTACAGCTTCTACCCAAATGTTTCACCAGTTTGTAATTGATGTAAATCTGAGAAAAGTAACTTGTCATATTCATTCTGGTTATGTTGTAAGCTTTATGCAGACTGGAAAAATATTTTTTACTGTTTCTCTGAGGCTTTTGGGAAGTGATGGGAACCAGACCTGCTCATAGCCATCCTTGGAGCAACAAGCTCCTTATCTTCAGCCAATATGTATGAAAAAGTGGCTGTATTGTTTGGAATGGTGATTGCTAAGAAGTTAATCCTGCAAATGTGGAAAATGGACTCTGTGCCTACATACAGTCTGAGGCTGAGAGAACTGGCAAACACTTTACATTTGGTGAGACTGAGACTATGTAATGAGGATAGAGGGGACATCTTTGAAAGGATATGGGGCCCTGTATTGATCTTTCTTACAGGGTGAGGACTGAGGTTTTTTGGTGATGTGCACCTCTGCTGTGTATGTTTACTTTTTGCCTTTTTATTTTTTCTCTCTTTTGCTGCTCAATATTTAATTTGATTTTGCTATGGTTGTGCTGTATTTTTTTTTCCGTTAGTTTTTTTGTTAGTTTTTTCCAAGTCTGTTCACATAAAACAATAAGCTATATTTTTAAAAAAAGAAGCACTGAGGCCTGAAAGTCTCAGGTACTTTGATAAAGAACACAGACAAAACACTGGAGAAACTCATTAGGTCAGGCAGATCCATGGAAAAGAGAATGTTTGGGCCCAAGACCATTCAACAAGTCCGAAGAATGAAAAGATGAGGAGTAAACACAAAGTACACTGCAGATGCTCTGGTCAAATCAACATGTACAAACAAGCTGGATGAACTCAACAGGTCATGCAGCATCCATTGAAAGGAGCAGTCGATGTTTTGGGCCAAGACCCAAGGGTCATCCAGCTTGTTTGTACATGTTGAAGATGAGAAGTAGATTTAAATGCTGCGGGGAAGGGAGGGAGAAACACAAATTGATAGGTGAAACCAGGAGGGGGCTGGGCATGAAGTAAAGAGCTGAAAAGTTGATTGGTGAAAGAGATACAGGGCTAGAGAAGGAGAAATATAATAGGAGAAGACAGAAGGCCATGGAAGAAGGAAAATTGGGGAGGAGCACCAGAGGGAGGTGATGGGAAGACAACAAGATAAGGTAAGAGAATAGGGGATGGGGAATGGTGAAGAAGAGGGGAGGGGGGCATTACTGGAAACTCGAGAAACAGATGTTCATGCCATCAGGTTGGAGGCTACCCAGACGGAAAATAAAGAGTTGTTCCTCCAGCCTGAACATGGCCTTATCAAATTCATGGTATCGTGAAGGGCTTCAGAAGATTAACTGAATTCAGAATGACCTGTGATGCACTCCAATCAATTTGACTACTCTGTATCTGATTCTGATAAATTTCTCCAGTTATATTCTGCATTTTCTCGGTCTATATCTGTTTTCCTAACTCTTCTATATCAAAAATATTGACCATTGCAAACCTGAACGTATAACATACTTTGATGAATTCCAATAGTACTCTCATTTTCAATTTTTGATTGACTTAAATTCAAAGCCGCTTAGTTGTCTCCCAAGAAAATAAGTAAATAATTGGCTCTTTGTAGACAGACACCATTCAGAAGCCATTATTTCAGTTCTAAAATTAGCTACATTTGCTAGTACCCTGGTACCAATGTGACAAATCCCCTTTATCTGCAAAGGCTGTTCCTATCCCTTTGTGTTATGCTGGGTCTCATTAAATTTAGGATCCAGCTACTTGAGGTTGTAAGTAGTCAATTTTACTTTCATTTGACTTTATTCTCCTGTAACACAGAACTGTAATTTCTGCTCTTAGCTCCAGTGCTAATTTTCAATAATAAATCATTTTAAGTTCATAATTTCTAATTGATTTCTAACCCATCCAATCCAGGCTCCCAATTGTCTTTGGACTCAAGCAATTCATCTTTTTTTTTCCCATCCAATTTCATTTCTTGATTGGGGTGGCCAGAGCCAGTATGCTTTCTACCTTTTCTTCATTTTCTTCACAAAACTCCTCTGATTCTCAGAATGGAGAAATTCCTCCTTTGGTCAAATCTGTTGCAATCTACATGAAACAACAATTCCAATCTCAAATCTTCCAAATCAGGATTACCATGTTCATCGATTGTCGGGTCTTCAAAATTGGAACCATCATCTACATCAATTGTTACATGCCAATCATGATAATGTCCCTGTTGCTACCCCACTACTTTCAATTGGGGATGTGATACCATCCAATTTTATTTGGAGAAATCAGTATCCTGTATACTGATTTGCTTTGTCTATAATTTTCATGGGGCCCTGCAAACCTTGTATTTAAAAATGAGGTGAATTGATAAAGCCACTGTATTCCTTGTTATCATCAGTTCATAAGGCAAAACACCTGCCCTGTTGTTCCATGTTGTTGCATAATTTTGGTCATATTTTTTAATGTTCGGTTTGTTCTGTCCACCATTCCACTGGTCTGTGGTTTATAGGGTTTACGTGGTTTATTTCCACAATCTCTTCTTGATCCTTAAATGTGCCATGACAACTTGCATTATGAGGGAGGGCTGTAAAACATGTGTCTTGATCCAATTCTACACTTCTAGGGAATTCCCAGAGAGTGAAAACCCTTTTCAATAAGACTTTTACAGTGGCTTTGGCCATGTTCGTCTTCATCGGGAAAGCTGCCACCCACTCTGTTAAGAATCTAGAAAACCAAGATAATGATATCCTCCGTGAGTAGCAAAGGTCAATGTAATATATCTGCATATTGGTCCAAGATTCCTCTACTGTTCTGGAAGGTCAAAGTGCTCCTTTTTAACATTTTTTTCAGAATTGCATTGTGCACAGATCAAGCAATTCTTGAAATGGTGCTCCACGTTGTCCTTCATCCAAGGCCACCAACACATCTCCTTTATCTTTTCCAGGGTGCTATTGGCTCCTAGGTTTTCCCATAAATCATCATACCAATAGATCATCTAATTTCTTCCTCCCTCTGGGACCACAAACTTCCCTTCATGATGGACTGCTCCATCCATAACATGTACATCCTTCTGCTCTTTGTACATTTCTGACCGTGCTCCTACTATTATTTTTTAAAATTCTTTACCTTTTTTCTACTTCTCAGTTAAATTCATGAGTTTAAACTGTCGTCCATTCTGCCTTCCCATCTTTGTGGCTGCCATTCCTGCCCTTTTAAAGCACCTTGCTTCACTAACTCATCAGCATTCCTATTTCCCACTTGGAACAACTTTGAGTGAGCTTTCACCTTTATGACTCCATATTCTTTCAAAGGTACATTTAATATCAGAGAAACGTATACAGTATACATTCTAAAATGCTTTTTCTTCGCAACCATCCATGAAAACAGAGGAGTGCTCCAAAAGAATGAATGACAGTTAAATGCTAGAACCCCCATTCCCCTCTCCCATGTATAAGCAGTAGTGAAGCAACAACCCTCCACTCCATCAACAAAACAAAGCATTGGCACCCACCACCAAGGACTCAAGTGTGCAGCAAAACATCAGCAAAAACACAGACTTGCTGTACCCCAACGACTACACGTTCACCCAGTATTCGCCATACCACAGGCTTTCTCTCTCCTTAATAAGGGACAAAGAGGTGTCTCCATTTCACTGTGAGAGGGGAGACATAACAAACAACTCGCTGGTTTATGATGCTAACAGTCAGTTGCTTTGCTTTTTCCAAGCTCTGTGCTCAAAGGTCTCAGGTCTCTGGGCACACAGCCATAGATCTTCCAACTCCCATGACACTCCAACCAGGACACCAACTTTCAATCTGCCCATCTCCAGAGCCATGAGATCTTGGACCTCTGCAGGCTTCTTAGTCCATGCCTTTGGCATGTTGCATAACGGCCAGTCAGGAAATCCCAAGAATAGGTCCCAGTCCTGCAAAGCACTGAAGTCAGCATGTAACTCCAGGTCAGGGTCAAAAGAACTTGAAAGGGGAAAAATAGAGATATTAAAGATGGAAATAGAGCTGTTTCCAAAGATGCAAGCAAAGGAGTCAACATTTAGTGCCATCATGAATAAGCTCCACCCTTCAGTTCCCCTTTGCTTTTTCAGATATATATGGTGATGGAGCCCCAGATGAGAGAGGCTTTCCATCATCTGAAACAACCTCTCTTGCTTCTCACAGAGGCTATTACAAACATAAGTACTATCAGAGTGTATGACTGATCCAGGTGGAAAACATTCTGGGTGACTAAGCATATATCCTACAGTTGTCAATTCTGCTGCCCAGGCACTCATGGTGTTGGGTAAGTTTAAGGCTATGCTCTATCTTTTCTAGCCATTTTCATCTTGTACATATATGCCACCTCCAGTTCTCCTCACACCCATCTGTACTAACGAGAGGACATCTACAAAAATTTTAAAAATGGGCTTTCCTTTAATGTGTCTGTGTTCAAGGTAATTACCCTGTCTAATCTTCCTCTACGCCTCCTTATTATTTTGATACAAATGTTCCCTTGGGTTAATCTGCTGTTATATACTGACCCCCATGTGGTTCTCCAGTACAATGAAGATTATCTACAAGGAAGGTAAAAATTTTGATATCCTTTACAGCTACATCTCAACCCTGCTGTGCCAAGACTGACTGACCAAGATATTTTAATTTGAACATCCAACAGCTGGTGAATAAATACCGAAAGACTGTCTGGACCAGTCCAATATTTAAATTGAACTATACACACTGTACAAAACACTGGTTGCTTCAGAACTATTTTTCCAAGGAATCAATGTGTTAAAAGTCTTGGAAGTTAAGGAATAGAAAAGATATTACCAGTTAGAAAGGAGTTTCCTCTGCTGGCCACATGTTCCTCGTCATCCTGTTTCGAACCTCCTCGTGACCACGGGGCTCTTCATATTTGCGATAGTTGTTCTCCTACAGAGTTACTGCCACCAACAAACGTGAAGCTTCTGCTTTTATATATATTTCTTCTCGATTGAAGGATCGCACTCCAGTGTCACTGGCTGTAGGTCACGGGGCTGACATTTAATATCTTCTTATTTGCTCTGCTACAGGCCAGCATCCATTTTTTGTCCACTTCCCAGCAAGTGATAATCAGTCATTTATGCCTCTTTGTCCTCAATCAGCCACCAGGCTGAATTACACAAACCAGCATTCAGAAGCCTGCATGTTATATCCAACCAAAGAACACCTCACAAGTAAATTCTTATTTGGAAATGGACCCAAGTTCAGCAGATTACCTGAGGCATCGCTGTGTCAATTTTATAACACAGAAAGCCAAGCAAGTTGATCTCACACATTGGAGGACGTAAAATAGTTCCACAAAATGGTAGCCTCCATCTCCAAACACATGGCAGGGACCAAAGCATTTGGTCCATCTGTTTCCACTGTCCTTGATTCATTTGAATTCACTGATTTGCAGACTCTAGCTCTTTCTGGCCAACACAACCAATGTGCACAGAAAGATAAATTGTACAAAATAGTGAGACCATAATTTGTAGACTCCTTGAAAGTGCATTTGTAGGTTGTGGAATCAGATCAGTATTAAGGTGAGTGAAGTGATCCACACTGTTTCAGGAGCTCAATGGTTGTAGGGAAATTACTGTTCCTGAACATAGTAGCATGGGAACTAAGGCTGCTGCAAAGCCTGCCCGATGGTAGCACTGAGAGAAGTGCCTGACCTGGATGCTGGACGTTCTTGATGATGGATGCTGCTTTCTTCTGTCAACACTGTTTGTAAATGTACTGGATGGTGAGGCGGGGGCTTTGCCTGTGATCGATTAGGCTGCAACCAACGCTTACTGTAGATGTCTCCATTCCTGAGAATTGGTGTTTCCTTAGTAGCCTGTGGTGTAACTAGTCATGAGTCTCTCCACTGCGTGGGTAGGGAGGTCTGTCAAAGGTTCAGACGATGTGTTGAATCTGTCAAACATCTAAAAGAGTAGAGGCGCTCTTGTGAGAGCTGGTCAGTGGTAAGTGGATCCAGATGAGAAGGGGTTGATTGGTTGATGGTGTGAGTAGGGATGGGAAGTGTGGACACAGAATCAGTTTCATTACATCTGTCAAGTGTCATGAAATCTGTTGTTTTTCAGCAGCAGTAGGTATGATAAATTCTGATAAGTTATGATATTATGATAAATTAGAGAAATATATGGTGCAAAAAGACAAATAAAAGACAAAAAGGACAAATACTATACATCTGGTGTATAGTAATAGTTTCTTGGCTCTCCAGCAAGCATTTAAATTTCTGTGTAGCTCTCATGGTGGGAAACTCCAGATGTCTGAATTATCCTCTTTACAGTGCAACGAATATTGTGGTGGACTGTGAATTGGCAGCAATCTTTCTGAGGCAGAAAAATATGACCAGCATTCCAAATCAGCATTCACAGGGGACATTGTCAGTCTGTGTGTATACTTCATGTCTAAATCTAGTGTGAATGGTGTGCACTGTAGACAGTTCAAATTCCAAGGCTGAAGAGTGGCGTGATGAATATGTCCAAAATAATAAGGGAAATAGAAAGTGGAGATAGTAAAAAATACGTAAAATAAACTGGTTTTAGCTGTAGGAAATGCCTAAGTTTAATTTCTCAGGGTGGTAGCAATTTGGTTTGCAACCTGGGATTCATGGAGGTGTCCATTGCATCAAAAAGGTTGGGAACTCCTGGTAGAGGGATATGGGCTAAATACAGGCAAATGGGATGAGGTCAGTTCAGAAGATTTGGGTTAAAGGACCTGTTTATGTGTTGTAAAACTGTTCACTTCTGGACTGTATGACTCCAAATGGGATTAGTATAAATGAGTGCAGTGAGCTGTGCTGAATGATTTGTTTCTACCTCTACAATTCAACAACTTTCTTTCTCAGTGAGTAATGAGGGTGACAGGTTAAATTCCTTTTCCAAGGGATGGAACCACTGAATTAATCTGGATTGGGGGACAGGTCTGGAGGATATTTACATGGGCCTTTGCATGGAATATTTCTCTTCTGCAGAGTGGGATTGTGTGGAACGAACATTTCTCACACTCCCTCAGAATACTGGTTGTAGTGTTTTTGTGTGATGGCTGCAGCTACTGCACACTGGGCTGTCTGACTGAATGATCTTGATCTTGTATGAACAAGAGATGTTTTAGAAAGAATGAAAATTAACTTGATAAATCAAAATTTTCTTTTTTTCATTTTACTACAGGTAAACCCAGAAATGGAGACGTTTTGGACACATGTGCTTGCTGATGGCTGCAGATTGGCACTGCTCTGGAAATATGGAGGAATCTACCTGGATACTGACATTATATCACTGAGGTCTATGCCATTTGAGAACTTTACGTGTCCACAGAGCACAGAAATGTTCAGTAATGGGGCAATCGGTTTCCATCTTAAGCACCATACCTTTTTGTGGAATTGCATGGAAGATTTTGTGGCCCAATACAATGGAGATATTTGGGGTGAACAAGGTCCTCAACTGATCACACGTGCGCTGAAGAGATGGTGCAATACTAGTAAACTAGACACATTTATTGGCAAGGAATGCAATGGCATCTCTTTATGGATCACAAATCGTTTCTATCCAGTCCAGTATCAAGCATGGGAGAGGTACTATGTTCCCTGGAACAAAGAGGATATAGAGCAGACCTTCTCAGCTACATATGGAGCACATGTCTGGAATTATATGAATTCCAGAAAGGAAAGAGGTATTGTGGCTGGAAGTGGATCAGTAATTGAACATTTCTCACAACTGCATTGTCCAATTACATACAAAAATTTAGTTTAACCCAGAAGTAGTACCTTGTCATTTAGGACTTGATATTTTACAATAATTGACAAAATGAAGTAAACACATTTTCCTAAATGTCAACATATAATGTCCATGAAAATCTCTTGAACATAAGTGTAATCAATGATGGATTCATCGTCATCCTAGGTCTTCTAACACAGTTCATCTAATCTAGATACCATGCAGTTCAGTTGTCGACTATCAATCAGACAGAAATACAAATTTCCCACTGCAGGTTTGTAAAATGCATTGCATTTTGCTACATTTAGATTTGTCATAATGTTCATTGCTTTGTATTTGGAAGAATGGTAATCCTGATTGTGTGTTGACAGAGTAGAGAGTGGCCAAGCACTTAGGAAGATTTCCATGAAGAACATGACTATATTTCAAAGGTTGAATGGTCCAACTTAATATCAGAGAATGTACATTATACAGTATACAAGCTGAAATCATCCCCTCCCTCCACTTATTACAGCAAAAGCATCAACCTCCCACCACCCACAATGTAATAACCCCAAAGACAATGATGCGGAGTCCATCAAAAAATCTACTGTCCATGCCAACACTATGACAACACAAGAGGTCATCTCTCTCACTCATGAGGGAGAGGGAGAGAAATCACTCCTGCCACAGTGAGAGGGGAGGCCAAACAGCTTGCCTTTTCAATGTTATGATGAGCAGCAGCTAACTCCAGTTCCCTTAACTCAAGAATAATCAAAGTCTCTCTCAAGCCAGAACTTACTAATAGGGAAAAAATATAATATAAAATTTTCAGCATAGGAAATATATATGTTTTGCTGAGGAAAAGTCTAACTTTAAAAAAAACTGATCATTTTTAACTTCACGATCTGGGGACATTATTTCAGAGGACGAAGAACATCAAGTCACTGGCTTCCAGTTCACGTCAAATTGCTTGGCAGTCTCCAGATATGAATGTCTATTGGTGAAAGCAACACAGAATTTCAACAGTAACAGGATAATGTGCTTCAATTTTTGTCTATTACTGCTCAGTTTATGTTTAATATTTGAACTGAGAGTTAAGATCACCAATCACATTTGGTAAGGCATCTCTTACAGGAAGTGTAACAGTTCATGTCATTGCTGTAAATCTGGAACTTTTGCAGTTACTCTACATTTAGAAGAGTTAATATGCATGTGGAAACTTGCAATGGAAAATTGTAAAATCAAAATCAGCTAGCAAGTAATATCTAATAACAACAACAATATAAAGACTTAGCAGTATTTTGGTGTTCACTCCAACAAACAATGGAGTCAACATCTCCTTCCACTAGTCAAAGTGTGGAAACAGGCCAGTCACAGCTGTGTTTTCACCCAATTAGCCATTGGTGATTGAGCTGCAGCTCCAGTTCCCTAACACAGCTTGTAAGGAGCTGCAGCTGTGTGTACTTCAAGCAGATATACAGCAACTATTAGTGCGACTGGAAATCTCCCAGATCTCCCATATCTGACATTAAGAACACACCTCTAACCCTGGTTCCATCGTCACAACTCTAGCTAATCAGTAACAGACAAAGACAGAAATAAACTCTGCATAAGCTTACTGTAGCCGACACCTCTTCTTGCCAAAGCCTCAAGTACTCCCTCTAATTTGACACACTCACACAATGGCTGTTCCATCTAAGCTCCGTGAATAGTTTTGAAAGGCTTCATTCATGCTCACTCCACATAAACAAGCAACAGGTCGATATACTTTGTGCATACTGCTAAGTTCTAAAATGTCCCTCTTGGGTCCTAAATCTCTCATTCACTCTCCACAAACATACAATTGCTCACAATAACTTATGCCCTCAAAAAAGTTCCAAAATGGCCCGCTGGCTTTTCAAATTTTGCGCTCACTCACAAACAAGTGAGTGTCAAAAATCACCGTGGATCTCCACCATCCAGGTCATGCCACCTCGTCCTTCTTATGGAGCTTGAAGTCCCACTTCACCAGATTTAGGAACATCCACTTTTCTATAACCATTCATTTCTTGAATCAAACAGACATCCTAATCCTTCTTCAGTGATGGGTAGAATGCCTCTTGCACTCCGTAGACTCTCTTTTGTTGAATTATTTTTTTACCAATATATGTAAATTCATGCTCTAAATCCTGTTCCATCTATGCTTCAATGAGCAAGTTTTCATTGCATCTGTATTTTAATGTACTTGTGCAGTAAAGTGCATAATAAACAGAACTTGATTTGACTTGATGTGAATGTCTTCAAAGCATTCAGTGGAATTTAACAATAAAATAATGACATTCCTTGCTGAGGAGAGCAAAGAGATACATTTTTGTTCAGGCTGTGGATGCCTGCTCACATTGTCACTGAAACCCTTCACTAAGCAATGTTGTCATGTTTACATTAGTTCACTCCACAAACATGATATTGAATGTTTTTGAAACCTTTGCACCAGTTGTGAATATTACCTGGGACAGTTTCTAGATATTGCTGTCATTGGGTTGAAAGTGTTTGTATTATTTACCCTGACTGTCAATGTGAAATGACCAAACCACATTTTTCCAAGGAAGACATGATCTGGGTTTTAAAATATCTATTTTAAGGATCCTAAGAAATCAATTCCAGGATATATTTTCAACCTGGATCACATTACTCACAGAATTATGTTTTGACAGCTGAAAAGAAAGAGATCAGTCAGAACATTGTTCCAGTTTTGGCTCTTTGTATGAGTAATCCAATCTGGTGCCATTGCTGTAGAGCCCTGCAACTTCTTCCCCCTTGGTGATTTATCGATCTCCCCACATATGCTGGAGTGGAATCTACCTTCATGACTTCCCTGTCAGTGACTTCCAGACCACACACTGGAGAGCATGCTTCCTCGTGAATGCAGTTAATAATTATTCTGAAATTAATCAGAGTTCCACATTGTTATTGAAAGAGCATGAAGAATTTCTCCCTGATACCTACAAAGCTTACTATCATGATGCACAGGGCGATAATAGAATCACAGAGTCATTAAACACTGCAGCAGAGAATTAGGCTATTTGACCCATCTAGTCCATACTGAACTGTTAATCTTCTAATAACCTACACCCAGATCATCATCCTCCATACCTCTTCCAGTGATGCACCTATCCAAATTTGTCTTAAATATTAAATTCAAACCAGCATCCACCACTTCCAATGGCAGCTTGTTCTGCACTTTTACATGTTCACCCTCTGAGTGAAGAGGATTCTTTTCATTTTCCTCTTAAGTATTTGTATCTTTCCCTGTTAACCCATGACCTCTAGTTCTATTCTCACCCAACTTCAGTGGAAAATGCCTGCTCTCATTTATTCTATTTATACAGCTCCTAATTTTCTAAACTGTATCAAAGCAGAATCCAATTCTCTCGGGAATAAATTCCAAACCTATTCAATCTTTCCCTCTAACTCAGATCCTCAAGTCCTGGCTACATCCTTGTAAAGTTTCTCTGCACTCTCGTAATCTTATAGACGCCCTTCCTGAAGGTAGGTGACCAAAACTGCACACAATACTTCAAATTAGGTCTCAAAAACATCTGAAATAAATTCAACATAACATCCCACCTCCTCTAGTTAATACAAGGAAATCTGCAGATGCTGGAAATTCAAGCAACACACACAAAATGCTGGTGGAACGCAGCAGGCCAGGCAGCATCTATAGGGAGAAGCACTGTCGATGTTTTGGGCCGAGACACTTCGTCAGGACTAACTGAAAGGAAAGATAGTGATAATTTATGAAAGTAGGAGGGGGAGGGGAAAATGCAAAATGATAGGAGAAGACCGGAGGGGGTGGGGTGAAGCTGAGAGCCAGAAAAGAGATTGGCAAAAGGGATACAAATCTGGAGAAGGGAAAGGATCATGGGATGGGAGGCCTAGGGAGAAAGAAAGAGGGAGGTGAGCACCAGAGGGAGATGGAGAACAGGCAGAGTGATGGGCAGAAAGAGAGAAAAAAAAGGAGGGGGGGAAAGCTGAATATATCAGGGATGGGGTAAGAAGGGGAGGAGGGGCATTAACAGAAGTTAGAGAAGTCAATGTTGCGTCATGCCATCGGGTTGGAGGCTACCCAGCCGGTATGTACTGTGTTGTTCCTCCAACCTGAGTGTGGCTTCATCTTGACAGTAGAGGAGGCCATGGATAGACATATCAGAATGGGAGTGGGACGTGGAATTAAAATGTGTGGCCACTGAGAGATCCTGTTTTCTCTGGTGGACAGAGCATAGGTGTTCAGCGAAACGGCCTCCCAGTCTGCGTCGGGTTTTAGTGAAACGGTCTCCCAGTCTGCCTCTAGTCAATACTTTAATTTATGAAAACCACTGTGTCAAAAGCTGTCTTTATGATGCTATCTACCTGTGGGACTCTTTCACAAAATTATGGAATTGTATTCCCAATCCCTTTGTTCTACAGCACTCCGCAGTGCCCTACCACTCACCTTGTCAGTCCTACCTTGGTTTACCCTCCCAAAGTGCAACATCTCACACTTGTCTGTATTAAATTCCATCTGCTATTTTTGAGCCTATTTTTCCATCTGGTCTAGATCCTACTGCAAGCTTTGATAGTCTTCCTTGTTGTCCACTGCACCTCTAATCATGGTATCGTCAGCAAATTTGCTTATCTAGTTTACCACATTATTAACCAGTTCATTGATATACCATAAATGACAAATAACAACAGACCCAGCATCAATCCCTGTGGCACAGCACTAATCACAGGACTCCAGTCTGAGTGGCAACAATCTGCCATCACCCTTTTTCTTCTCCTGTGAAGCCAATCTCTGATCCAATTTATTGCCTTGTCTGGAATGCCAAGTGACTGAACTTTCTTGACTTAGTTCCTTGAGGGACCCTATGAAAGGCCTTGCTAAAATTCATATAGACAATATTCATTGCCTTACTCAGCATTCAAGATATGGTAGTAAATTCGATTATACATTGGCCGGTGAGTTAAGGAGTACTGGACTGATCAGTGCTGGATCTGTTGTTGTTTGCCATCTATATCAATGATCTGGATGATAAAATGATTAACTGGATCAGCAACTTTGAGAATGACACCAAGATTGGAGGTGTAGTGCACAGTGAGGAAGAATATCATGGCTTGCTTTGGGATCTTGAATAGTGCAATTCAGTAGGACCATCCAGGGTAGGTCTTACACAGTAAATGGTGGGGCACTGAGGAGTATTGTAGAACAATGGTATCTATGAATAAAGGTTGATTATTCATTGAAAATGGTGTCACAGTTTGATGGGTTTGTAAAGACAGCTTTTGGCACATTGAATTTTTTAATGCATTGAGTACTGGAAATGAGATGTTATGCTGAAGTTGTATAAAACATACATGAGGCCTAATTTGAAGCATTCAGAGCAATTCTGGTTACCTACCTATGGGAAAGATGTAAATACAGTTGAAAGAGTACAATGAAAATTTACGAGGATGTTGCTGGGTCTGGAGTTATAAGGAAAGATTGAAACAGCTAGGACTCTATTTTTGAAACGTAGAAGATTCAGAAGAGATTCGATAGAGGTAAAGAAAATTATGTGGACTATAGATAAGATAAACGCAAACAGGTTTTTTGCACTACAGATGTTTGGGAATGCTACTAGAGGTCATGAGTTAAGTGTAAAAGTGAAAAGTTTAAGAGGAAAGTGAGGGGAAACCTTTTCCATTCCATTCAAGGCAGTGAGAGTGCAGAACAAGCTGCCAGCACAAATGGTGCATGCGAACTTGATGTCAACGCTTCAAAATTTGGATAGTTACGTGGATGGTAGGGATATGATTGGCTATGATCCTGCTGCAGGTCAATGGGAGAAGGCAGTTTAAATGGTTTAGCACTGACTAGATGGACAAAAAGATTGGTTTCTATGCTGTATTTTCCTGTGACTCGATGACTCAAACATCCATTGCATTGCCTTCATCACCTGTCCTGGTGACTTGCTTGGAAAACTTGTAAACATTGGTTGGATATGACCTACCCTGCACAATCCATGTTGACTATCCCTAATTAGTCCTGTCTATCTGCATACTTATCTACCCTTTCCTTTAGAATACCTTTCAGTAACTTACTCACCACTGATATTTGGCTCATTGGACTATAATTTGTCTTTTATTTTTGGAGCCTTTCTAAAACACTTGGTAGAACATCAGCTTATCTCCAATCCTCCAGCACATCACTTGTGGTTAAGACGAGTCTCTAATATCTCTCCTGGGGCCATGGAATTTCTGCAGTAGCCTCCCACATGGTTCAAGAGAACATCAGCCCCTGGGGATTAGTCCACCCTAATTTGTTTCAGTCTCACAACCACCTCCTCCTCTGTAATCTGCATATGGCCTTTGATCTCATTGCCGCTTTGCATCACCTCTACAGACATTGTGTCCATCTCCCAAGTAAATACAGATGCAAAAAGTCCATTTAAGTTTTGCATAATCTCTTTTGGCTCCATGCATAGATGACAACTCTGCTCTTCCAGAGGGCCTATTTTGTTCCTTGATAAATCTGTAAAAGCCCTTGGGATTGTCCTTCACATTATTTCCTAGAGCAACCTCATGTCTTCTTTTATCCCTCCTGATTTCTGGTTGCTCCAGTCACTGGAAAACAACTGACATCTCTCTTCCTCTTTGTTTATCACACAGGGAGTCAAGAGGGTAGAAATGGAAATAAAAACTCCAGACTGTCACATCCACTGAGCACTGAACTTGTAGGGTATTGTAACCGTGGAAACATACAATGCACAATGTACCACCACCGACATTGAGTTGGGGTTCTCTAACATGATGATGTAATTATATAAAGTATTTTTACCACGCTTTGTGTTCAGTGTTTGGAGTATAATAAATGAGTTATGGTTTTTCTTAAACATCAAATGCCTCTGTCATTATTACTTGCAAAGGCCTACACATACTTATGCTCTTCCCATTTGAGTCAAAGGCTCTTGGAGTTATACAGCACAGAAAGAGACCCTGCAGACCACTTTATCCATGCTGACCAACATGCCAACCTGACCTTACTCCATTTGCCTGTATTTGTCCCACATTCTTCTAAACCTTTCCTATCCATATTATTTGCATTAGCTCCACAATCTTCAATACTTCGGCAATTCGTCTGTCTAGTTGCCTCTTAAACATTGTGAGAACACCTGCTTCCAACACTTACTCATTCCAGATTGAGAGCACCTTCTAACCTCAAAACTGTGTCCCCTTGTCTTAGACATCCCCAACATAGGAGAGGGAGTTCTGCTATCTGCCATGACTATCCCAATTGTAATTTGTATAACTCCTTGAGGTCACTCTCAGCATTCTCCATTTTGGGGAAAGTGCTGATCACTGGTGAATGGGCTCTGGATTGATGTTGTCCTCAGAGATGCTGACTTGATGAGAGAGAGCATTGGCCTTGGCATTCTTGCTGCTGGGACATCAGCCCAGAGCTCATTTATCCTCACTCATGCATTGCAACTCTGGTGATTTGTACTGGATGGTGTCAAGCTTCTTGATTGTTGATGGATCAGCATTCATCCAGGCGAGTGGTGAGTATTGCATTACACTCCTGACCGGAGCTTTGTAGATGGTGGACATGCTTTGGGAAGTCAGGATGTGAGTTACACGCTGCAGGGTTCCTCGCCTTTGACCTGCTCTGATAGCCATGGTGTTATATAGCTAGACCAGTTCAGTTTCCTATCAATGGAAACTCACAGGATGTTGATAGTTGGGGGATTCAGTGATGGTGATGCCACTGAATGTCAGAAGAAGATGGTTAGACCCTCTCCTGTTGGAGATCGTCATTGCCTAGCACTTGCATGACTCGAATGTTACTTGCGACTTGTCAGCCCAGCTGGATATTGTCCAGGTCCTGCTGCATTTGTGTATGAACTGCTTCATCATCTGAGGAGTCAGGAATCGTGCAGAACATTGTGCAGTCATTTGTGAACATCCCCACTTCTGACCTTATGACAGAAGGACAGATGAAGCATCTGAAGATTGTTGGTCGCAGGACACTTCCCTAAGGAACTCCTGCAGTGATGTCCTGAGATGATTGACCTCCAACCAGCACAACTATCTTCCTCTGATTCAAGTATGATTCCAACCAGTTGAAGGTTTTCCCCCTAATTCCCATTGATTCTATTTTAGCTAGGGAACCTTGATACCATACTTGGTCAAATGTTGCCTTGATTTTGAGAGCCGTCACTCTCATCTATTTAGCTCTTTGGTCCATGTCAGGAGCTGAGTGGCCTTGACGGAACCCAAACTCAACATCCGTAAGCAGGTTATTTTTGAGTAGGTACTGCATGATCATACTGTTGATGGCCCCTTCTATTACTTTGCTGATGATTGTGAGTAGGTTGATGGTGCAGTAATTGGTAGGGTTGGACTTGTCTTGTTTCTTGTGTGAAGAACATACCTGGGCAATTTTCCACATTGCTGGGTTGATGCCAGTGTTGTACCTATACAAGAACAGCTTGGCTAGTGGTGCAGCAAGTTCTGGAGCACTAGTCTTCATGACTATTGCCAGGATTTTGTTAGGGCCTGTAGCCATTGCAGTATCCAGTGCTTTCAGCCATTTCTTGATATCATATGGAGTGAATGAGATTGGCTGCACACTGATATCTTGGATGCTGGGGAACTCTGGAGGAGGCCAAGCTGGGTCATCAACTGGACACCTCTGACTGAAGATTTTTTCAATAAAATCATATAAAATTAAAATTCTGCAAACAAAGTTATGTTATCCTGACCTATTCAACTGTAAATAAATCTCATGCTTAGATTTTCCCAGGAGATGGTCAACCGTGGATATGACTGATGTCTCCAGTCATCTGGTGCTCACCTGTAGGCTCATGTGAAATTCTCCATCATGTCCACACTATGTGATGTATCGTAATGAACTGCTCAGGCAAAAGAAGTGCAGATGAAAAGTCCTGATAAGCAATAACTGCAGCACTACTAAAGTTCAGGAAGTTTCTCTCATTCTCTCAAATTCTATACTACTTTATAATAAATAGAATAGTCAGTGTAACATAGAATATACTCAAATCAACGTGAGTGAATCAGTCTGATGGCCCAGTGGAAGAAGCTGTCTCGGAGCCTGTTGGTCCTGGCTTATATGTTGCGGTACCACTTCCTGGATGGTAGCAGCTGGAATAAATTTTGGTTGGGGTGACTCGGGTCCCCAATGATCCTACAAGTCCTTTCTGCACACCTGAATTTCAATTGTCCTGAATCATCATTGTTGGTCGAATTTCAGGTGGTGACGAGAGGGTGTAAAGGAGTAAGATATGCTGACTAGTGGAGTGGTGCTGCAGCAACAACCTGGTACTCAAGGTCAGTAAGTCAAAAGAGCTGATTGTGGACCAAGAAGGGTAAGGCAAAGAAACACATACCAATCCTCATAGAGGGATCAGAAGTGGAGAGAGTAAGCAGGTTCAAGTTCCTGGGTGTCAAGATCTCTGAGGATCTAACCTGGTCCCAACATCTCAATATAGTTATAAAGAAAGCAAGACAGTGGCTATACTTTATTAGGAGTTTGAAGAGATTTGGCATGTCAACAAATACACTCAAAAACTTCTATAGTTGTACCATGGAGAGCATTCTGACAAGCTGCATCACTGTCTGGTATGGAGGGGCTACTGTACAGAACCTAAAGAAGCTGCAAAGGTTGTAAATCGAGTCAGCTTCATCTTGGGTACCAGCCAACAAAATACCCAGGACATCTGTAGGGAGCAGTGTCTCAGAAAGGCAGTGTCCATTATTAAGGACACCCAGCACCCAAAGCATTCCCTTTTCTCACTGTTATCATCAGGTAGGAGGTACAGAAGCCTGAAAGCACACACACAATGATTCAGGAACAGCTTCTTCCCCTCTGCCATCCGATTCATAAATGGACATTGAATCTTTGGACACTACCTCACTTTTTTATAATGTACACTATTTCTGTTTGTAACACACTGTAAGGATTGTATTGCTATTGTAATGGCCTCTCTGTAATGTTTCAATGCTAAGATAATGGTTTCTCTGTAGCAGCAATGTTTGGTTTATGACTAGAGATAGCGGGGCCTTTGGAATGTATGTTAGCCAATGAATGGGATGTTTTTCTTTCTTGTGGGTTTGGGAGCAGGGATTTTGTGGTTTTTTTTGTCGGCGACAGAGGAAAAGAGAGGACGCGAATGGAGAGAGTTGGTAGACTGCAAGACAGAGCACGGGTCCAAGGATCTGAGGGTTGGCTATGTTCGGAGGAGTTCGACAGGAACAAATGGATGGAACTGTGATCTCCAACATATGCACATTAAACTGTTTTGTGAGAATGGGCTCAATTGTTTAATTGCATACTGTGTACTGTTTGTTATTTCATGGTACTGATTTGTAATGGGACACATCGTGCAAAATCCACCCTAACGAGATTTCTTAAATTGGCTGGGCCAGGGCCTATCATCCCTTAGATTAAACCAATAGCCGAAACGAGGGTTACTTGTTTTTGCACGTTTTTTTAAAATGTATTCAATATACGTAACTGATTCACTTGTTTATTGTTATTATCTTTCTTTTTCTCTGCTAAATTATGAATTGCATTGAACTGCTGCTGCTAAGTTAACAAATTTCACCTCACATGCCAGTGCTAATAAACCTGATTCTGATTCAAGGGAAGTTCACAACTACAGATGCACTGGGCTGTCCACACCACTCTCTGCAGAGTCCTGCGATTAAGGGAGGTATAGTTCTCATAGCAGGCAGTGATGCAGCCAGTCAGGATGCTCTCAATTGTGCCCCCGTGGAAAATTCTTAGGATTTTGGGGTCCATACTAAACTTGCTTAACCATCTGAGGTGAAAGAGGTGCTGTTGTGCCTTTTTCACCATATAGCTGGTGTGTACAGACCACGTGAGGTCCTCAGTGATGTGGATGCCAAGAAACTTAAAGTTGTTTACCCTCTCAACCCCAGATCCAAGCCCGTCTCCATTCCTTCTGTAGTCCACAACCAGCTCCTTTGTTTTTGTGACATTGAGGGAGAGGTTTTCTTAACGCCACAGTGTCAGAGAGATAACCTTCCCTGTAGGCCACTTCGTTACTGTTTGAGATAAGGCCAATCAATGTAGTTTCATTGGCAAATTTATTTAGCAGATTGGAGCTGTGGGTGGCGACACAGGGACACAGGTATACAGGGAGTAAAGGAGGGGACTCAGTACACAGCCCTGAGGGGCTCCTGTATTGAGAGTCAGAGGGTTGGAGGTGAGGGAGCCCACTCTTAGAACCTGCTGGCAATCTGTCAGGAAGTCCAGTATCCAGCTGCACAAGTCAGGGTCAAAGCCAAGGTCTTTGATCTTCCTGTTGAGCCTGGATGGAACCATGCTGTTGAATGCTGAATGCTAGTTCAAGAACAACATTCTCACATAAGCATCCTTCTTCTCCAGATATGTAAGGTCGGTATGTACAGCAGTGGCTATTGCATCTTCCGTCGATCAGTTGTGTCAGTAGATGAATTGTATGGGGCCTACCTTGGGTGGTAGCAAGCTGCAGTTGTTATCCTTGACCAGCCTCTCAAAGCATTTGCTTATTATTCAGGTGAGTGCAGCAGGACATCAGTTGTTCAAGTATGTTATCTTGGTCTATTGGAGTATTGGAGTATAAAAATATTATGGAGTATAAAACTTGTATCATTTGCTGTGTAACTAGTCAGTTTGCTATGCATGTACTCAATTTAGTAGAATGAAGTCTTAGGAATGTAGAAAACAATGGTATGTTAATGAGAGGTAGCTAATGAAATGTAGATTAGAACTTTGCTCAGTTCTGAGTTTATTATTTGCTATGCATGTACCCAATTTGGTAGGAGACTGAAGTCTTAAAAATGTAGAAGACAATGGTATGTTAATGAGAGGTAGCTAAGAGATGTAGATTAGAATATGATTAAGCCAATTGATAGGAACAATAGGGACATGATGTACGTGTAGTACGTGTAATACACAACTATAGATCGATTTCATATGCTAATACAACTGGACAAATACTATAAAAAATGCTGTGTCCAGAGATCGCTGGGCAATCAGCAACTAGTTCAATGACTGTCTCAGCTTTGATTTGCAAATTAAAGTTTAACCCTTCTTGAAGAATCTTCTGCGTCTCTTGGTCATTTGTGAGGCACAAAAAACCACAACAGGTCCTTTTTGGTACAAGGACAATGGTGAATAACTTGAAGCAGGAGGGCACTCTACACTGGGAGAGGGAGAGATTAAAAATGTCAGTAAACACACCCACCAGTTGTGCTGCGCACACTCTGAGTACCTGCCCTGGGATGTCGTCCAGTCCTTGTGAATGTCCACTCGTTGGAAACGTCTGCGTACCTCGGCCTCAGAGATGACCAGTTGCAGGTGGCAGCAGTGGCTTTCCTTGGAGGCTCAGAGTTAGCAACATCAAACTGAGTGAGAAAACATTTGAGCTTATCTGGGAGAGAGCCTGAGATGTTGGCAGTACCACAACGTCTGGCTTTGAAGTCTGCAATGATATGCAACCCTTGCCACAACTCACATGTGCTATTTATTGTGAATCTTGACTCAATCTTGTCTCTGTATTGTTGTTTCGCAGCCTTGATAGCTTTGTGCAGATCATAGCTGGTTTTCTTGAGCTCCTGCTGATTGCTCACAGTGTAAATTCTATGTTGTGCTGTAAGTGCTGCTCACATGGAACTATTAACCCATGGTTTCTGGTTCAGGAAACCCTGACTGACTTCTGGGGGATAACATCATCAATGTACTTCTGGATGAAACACGTGACTGCATCCGTGAACTCGGAGACATCCTCATCATGGAAGACATTCCAGTCAACGTCATCGAAGCAGTCCTGCAGCTCAGAGGCTGATTGGTTGGACCAACAGTAGATGATTTTAACAATGGCTGCCTTTTGTTTCAGCTTCTGCTGGTACGTTGGCAAAGCATGATCAAAGAGTGATCTGATTTTCCAAAAACTGGGTGAAGGAGAGCTTTGTAAGCATTGTGGAAGGGAGTGTAGCAGTGATCAAGTATCTTATCTCCACGAGCTCTCACATGGATGTGCTGACAAAACTTCGGAAAGACTTTTGTCAGCGATGCTCAATTAAGGTCACTGGTGACGATGAAGGCAGCCTCTGGATGTGTATTCTCCAGCGTATGGATGGTCTCATACAGTTCCTCCCACAATATCCAGCATTAACAACAATGGGCTCAGTGACACAGTGAGGTGATAAGGAATACAGCATCATCACTTCACTTTAACTCCTCTTATCAAATGAAACAGTCCCAACACATTGCCAACCATCGCGGACACCCACAGCCCCCAATGATTCTGTGTTTCAGTTTCTGAGGCCAATGTGGGAGCAGCCTTCAGGAGCATGAACCCATATAAAACTCCCAGACCAGAGGGGTACCTGGCCAGCTGCTGATCAACTGGCTGGACTGTCCCTGTTATCTTTAATCTCTCACTTCTGCAGACTGCTTCAAGCTGGCTTCAATTACACCAGTACCTAAGAAAATCTGGTGAACTGCCTCACTGACTATCCTCCAGCAGCACTTACATCCACAGCGATGAAGTGTTTGGAGAGGCTGATGAAACATATCAACTCCTGCATGAAAAATGCTTCGGATAAACTCAAATTGGTCTACAGGGCCAACAGATGCCATTTCATTGGCTCTTCATTCAACCCTGGAACATCCGGACAGCAAAGTGGCATACATCAGGATGCTCTTTATCCACTTCAGCTAGGCATTCAATACCATCATCCCCCAAAAGGCTATCAATAAATGTCAAGACCTTGGCCTCAATACCTCTTTATGCAATTGGATCCTTGACTTCCTCACTTGCAGACTCCAGTCTGTTCAGATTGGCAACAATATCTCCACCTCAGTCTCCGCCAGCACAGGGGTACCACAAGTCTGTTTGCTTAGTCCCCACTCTACTTGCTTTTACACTTATGACTGTGTGGCTAAGCACAACTCCAAAGCCATATTTGACTTTGCTAATGACACCACTGTCTTTGGCCATCAGCATATAGGAGGGAGACCAAAAATCTGGCTGAGTGGTGCCACAACAGCAACCTCTTACTCAATGTCAGCAAGATCAAGAAGCTGATTATTGACTTCATGAGAAGGAAACCAGAGGTCCATAAGCCAGTCCTCACTGGAAGATCAGAGTTAGGGAGGGTCATATCTCAGTGTTATTATTCCAGAGGACCTGTCATGAGCCCATCATTTAAGTGCAATTATGAAGAAAGCACAACAGCGCCTCGACTTCCTTAGGATCCAGTGAGGATTCAGCAAAAGATTGAAAATGTTGACTAACTTGTATAGACGGTAGTGGAGAGTATATTGACTGGCTGCATCACGAAGACCAACACCAGAACAAAAAATCTTACAAAAAGTGGTGGATACAGACCAGGCCATCACTGGTGAAGCCTTCCCCTCCATTGAGCGTATCTACACAAAACACTGTCACAGGAAAGCAGTATCCATCATCAGGAACCCCCACCCCCAGGACATGCTCTTTTCACACTGTTTCCATCAGGAAGAAAATATTGGTGCAGGAGCTTTCAGGCTCACACCATCAGGTTCAGGAACAATTATTACCCTTCAACCACCAGGCTCTTAAACCAAAAGGGATAACTTCATCCGGTAAAAGCAAAGGGAATAAATTACAGGCTCATGCTTATGTCTTGAGAGTTTGTGGCTTGGAACCACAGAGGTTATATCTTTGAGATAACACTCAATAACGCTTGATTGTATGTTTGCTATTTGATAATAAAGGATCAGGATAAGGCACTCAACTCTTTGGAGTAATCAATCGATCTGCATAAAGACTTCGTGGGGCTGCTGACTGGCTGCAACTGTTTGGTTTTGATTTTGGATCAATTTTGCCACAACAGATATCTTACTGCAGGTAGATAACCAGAAATGCACACCATACTCCAAATTTGGCATCACCGACGACTTGTACAACTTCAATATAACATCCCAACTCCTGCACTACGTTCTGATTTATGAAGGTGAATCTGTCAAAAATAAAGAAAAAATAACGTTATTTCTCACATGTACATCAAACATACAGTGGTGTGATATTTGAGTCAAACATCCACACAGTCTGAGAATGCACTGGGGATGATATGACCCCATCAACATGTGATGGCACTTTCGGTAACAAAAGCGACGATTTTCCAGCAGGTTGCTCACAGCTTTTGACTTGCTGATCATAAGTTCCGTGGGAAAGCTGGTTTTGATGTAATAAGTATTTTTGCCTTAAAATCATAACTACCAGAGAGGGTTTCTGTCCTCTAGGAAATAGATATGTAATGGGCTTCGAGTGCAGTGCTTCTCCAGTAAAGTACAGATGGACTGTTGCAAATTGATCTTGTTGGACCTGCTTTGCATGGGAAGGGGGAATAAATGGGTTTGTCTAACATTTACTGTGCTGTCATTATTAGGATCTGTAATTAAAGACCCCGTGATAGAAAATCATGAAAAGTTTGAGTTGATCACAGAGACAAGATGGATTTGTGAAATCAACACTCACAATGACAGAAACACTGACCAAAGTAGTTTGAATAGGTTAGACATAATTCCCTAGAGCAGACAAGAATGAGGGGCAATTTTATGGAGGTATACAAAATTATGAGGGGTAAATACAACGTAAGTTGGATGAATCTGAACTGGAGGTCATAGGTTAATGGTGAAAGGTGAAGTATTTCAGGGGAATATGAGGTGGAGATTCTTCACCCTGAGGGTGGTGAGAGAGTGGAATGAGCTGCTAGCAGAAGTTGTGGATGTGTTTTGATTTCACTGTTTTTTGGATTTGGATAAGTACATGGATAGGTTTTATGGAGAGCTGTGGTCAGGGGACAGGTCAATGGGACAAGACACGATAATGGTTCGGCACAGACTAGATCCTGTGTTGTAGTGTTCTATGACTACAAGTCGGCAGCATCTGTTGAAAGAGAAACCAAGAATTGTTTGTGCAGGTCAAAACCCCTTTGTCAGAATGTTGAATGACATGCAGCGAGGGTCTTGTGAGATGGGGGCATGGATAGAACACAGAGAATACTAATTGAATAAAGGAAGTTGAAGAAGATGGTGCCAGTGAATCACACAACCAAAAGCAACATTAGCTGTGTGTGATTGGAGCCTGTGTTTTACATTTTGTTGGTGTATTTTCAGGCCCACTGACCAATCTGGTGCTTTGCTGTCTCTGAGTAAGTTCAGCAAGGTTAGAGCAGTGTGTGTGGTGTGAAGAGCAAGAAACCGTGAGATCATAATGGATTTCATTTCTCACTGATTAAAGGGTAAGCAATATTGAAATCAATGAGGATGAGAGTGGAAGGTGAATGGGTGCTCAGTGTTGTATGCCTGTGTTTGATAGGTCTCTCTCTCTCTCTCTCTCTCTCTCTCTCTCTCTCTCTCCATCACTGCTCCCAGAGGAAGGTGTCTGTGTTTAACTGGTCTCTCTCTCTCTCTCTGTCTTGCTCGATGCTACTGGAGGACGGTGTTGGAGTCCTGGGTCTTGTGCCACTTACGCAATTTTTCTTTCATTTTTTAAGTTGTGTGTTTGATGTGTTCTTTAAACAGGTTTCATGGTGATTCAATGTTTCATCACTTTTGAATAAAGATAAATCTTGGGGTTTGGATACTGCATACATAATTTGATAATAAATGTATTTCAAATCTTTGTATCAAGAAGGGCTAAGGTATTGATCGTCAATGACTCACTTCAAACAAACCGATTTCAAGATTTGCCAAAATGCAAGCGGAAGCTTTCAGGACATTCCGCACACCACAGCGGGCTGGGAGCCACTGGATTGTGTGCATGTCATGAGAGTCCTTGATAAGAATGGCTTGGACCCAAATGCAGGAGTATCTGTGGCAAGATCGAGACACGGTGTGAAGCTGGGTCGAGAATCTGAGCACAAAACAAACACTCGACAAAATCATGAGTAGGCTTACAACTGAGCACTGAACTCAATTCAGGAGCCTTTTAAATGCTCAATAATTTTCACCCAAAATAAGATTGCCAATTAGCAGCACTTTCCTGAATCTTTAAAGGGGCTGTGATGGCTGTTCATACTCCTGGGAGTTAGAGTGTCTAAACCTTGGAAGCTGGTGCGGATGGGTGCATGTCGTAACAGGATCCCCTCTCCATGGCCAATTCTTGATACCCTTGGCTGCTCGGAGAGACAATGATTGTAGTCATAGATCAGAAGGGAATCCAAAGATGTCTCCTTCAGGCACCCAGCACCTCCCTTCCTGTCCGAATGCTTCCCAACCTACGAGACATTGCTGAACACCTCGAACAGTATGCGAGTCCACAATTCTTCTCACGGTGAAAACCTGTACCCCATCAACAAATGTGTGTGGTGGTGGGCCTGATAGTGGTGGGGCTAATAGGCTGGTTTTAACTTGGAAACATAGAAAGTGGGATTGATCTTGAGGGTCTTGGGGAGCTGGAAGGTGCAGGGATTATTTTCCTGAGAACCCCAAAGGGTCCAGTGAACTTGGGCACCATTTTCCTGGACTCTACACACAGAGGAAAATCTTGAGTCAAAAGCCAGACCAGTTGTCCAGGCTGCAAAACTGTTCACTGTCTTCTCTTGTGGTTAGCCTTTACTTCAGCGTTCAGGGTAGAATCTAATAAAATCTCCCTCACCCTAGTCTGTTTCTCCTTCCAGCATCAGGGGAGATCCCTCAGCTGCAGGAGCCCCAAACTCTGCCTCCTACTCAGGGAAGAATGGCCGAGAATATCTAAAGTGGCTTTCCAAAGGAGACATCTCGTGCCGTGAATGCCATGGGTGACCTCTGCTGGCATCAGATGGTTGCTCCACTCAGTCAGTCATTCAGAGACCAGGCATCTTAGGGTACATTACATATCTTGGTTCACCCACACCATCTGGCTGTTGGACTGTAGGTGAAACCCAGAGGAAAGACTTGCTGTTGCCCCAATCCATTTGAAAAATACCCTCTAGAAATGTGATGAGAATGGCAGATTGCAGTCTGACATAATATCCACTGGAAAGCAGTGGATCATGAAGACCTACTGCAGGACAATCTTGGCCATGTCCACCATTGATGAAAGTCTGCCCAAGGCCATGAATTTGAAAAACAATCCACAATCACCAGGATAACAGTCTTCCTCTTGGAAGGTGAAGGACCCGTGGCAAAACCCATGGAGGTGTGAGCCCATGGTCTTTCTGGACAGGGAGAGAGTGAAGGAGCCCTTGAGGTTGTGTGCAGATCTCCTTATTCCAAGCGCATACCTCACATGTCAGCACATACTGGCAGACTTCCTTCGCCATTCCAGGCTAACAATATTTGTTCTTAATAAACTCAAGGGTCCTCGCAATCCCTGGGTGAGATGTCAATCTCAAAACATCTACATTGGAGAACCTGAGACAAGATGGGACTAGGAACGAATAGCCAACTTGGAGGGCCTTTCTGACAAACCTCTCCTTGTGCCTGGGCTTTGCGAACAAATGTGTCGATCCCCCAAAGAAATGGTGCTATGACATTGGCTTAGGGCAAAATGGTGCTAGGCTGCTTTTCTCGTTTGGGTTCATCGATCCGATGGGACATCTGGTTACTGGTTCTTAGATCGCGGTCGATAGGTCAGGATGAAATGAAAATAGTTAAAGGAAAGAGACCACCTGACCTGACTGGAATTCAGTCTCTTGGCTTCCTGAATATAAGCCAGGTTCTTGTGGTCCATTAATATGATAAAAGGTTTCTTGGCCCCTCGATCCAGCGATACCTTTCCCCCAGAGCCAAATTGACTGGCAGCAGCTCTCTATTCCCATTGTTATAATTGACCTCTGCTGGGGATAGTCACGCAGGAAAGAATGCAGACAGGAGCAGTTCATTGTCTGCAGGTGTCCATTGCATCCACTCCAACGTTCAAGGCCTCCACTTCCATGATGAAGGGTACATCCAGGTTAGATGTGACCAAAATGGGAGCTGTTGTGAACATATGAAATAGGAGCAGGAGTAGGCCATCCAGTCCATTGAACCTGCCCGCCATGGCTGATCTGTCCGTAAGTTCCATCTACCTGCCTTTTCCCCATAACCCTTAATTCCCTTCCTATGTAAAAACCTATCTAATTGTTTCTTAAATATATTTTGTGAAGAAGCCTCAACTGCTTCCCTAGGCAGATAATTCCACAGATTCACCACCCTCTGGGAAAAACACTTTCTCCTCATCTCTGTCCTAAATCTTCTCCCCTGAATCTTGAGGCAATGTCCTCTAGTTCTAGTCTCACCTACCAATGGAAACAACTTTCCTACTTCTATCTTATCTATCCCCTTCAAAATTTTGTATGTTTCTATAAGATCTCTTCTCATTCTTCTCAAATCCAGAGAGTACAGTCCCAGGCAACTCAATCTCTCCTCATAGGTTAACGCTTTCATCCCTGGAATCAACCTGCTGAACCTCCTCTGCACTGCCTCCAAAGCCAGTATGGAGACCAGAACTGCACACAGTACTCCAGGTGCGGCCTCACCAGTACCTGTACAATTGCAGCATGACCTCCCTGCTCAATCCCTCGAGCAATGAAGGCCAACATTCCGTTTGCCTTCTTGATAACCTGTTGTACCCGCAAGCCGATTTTTTGTGATTCATGCACAAGCACTCCCAAGTTCCTCTGCACAACAACATGCTGTAATCTTTCACCATTTAAGTAATAATCTACTCTTCTACAATTCCTTCCAAAGTGGATGATCTCACATTTACCAACATTATACTCCATCTGCCAGACCTTGGCCCACTCACTTAACCTATCTATATCCCTCTGCAGACTCTCCACGTCCTCTGTACAATTTGCTTTTCCACTCAGCTTAGTGGCATCAGTCCCCCCTTCCAAATCATCAATGTAAATGATAAACAACTGTAGGCCCAGCCCCGACCCCTGCGGCACCCAACTCACCCCTGACTGCCAACCAGAGAAACACTCATTAATACCAACTCTTTGCCTTCTATTGGTTAACCAATCCACTATCCATGGCAATATACTTCCTCTGACTGCATGCATCCGTATCTTATTTATGAATCTCTTGTGCTGCACCTTATCGAACGCCTTCTGGAATTCCAAGTACACAACATGCACCTGTTTCCCTCCATCCACTGCACTCATTATGTCCTCAAAGAACTCCAATAAGTTTGTTAAACAGGACCTGCCCTTTCTGAATCCATGCTGTGTCTGCCTAATGGAACCACTCTTTTCTAAATGTTTCGCTATTTCTTCCTTAATGACAGCTTCAAGCATTTTCCAGACTACAGATGTTAAGCTAACTGGCCTATAGTTGACTGTCTTTTGCCTACATCCTTTTTTAAAAAGTGGTGTGAAATTTGCTGTCTTCCAATCGGCCAGGAACTGTCCACAGTCTAGAGTGTTTTGATAAATGATTACCAAATCATCTACTATAACTTGCACCAATTACTCCAGCACCCTGGGATACATCCCATCAGGACCAGGGGACTTATCTACCTTCAGGCCCTTTAGTTTGCTCATCACTATCTCTTTCGTGACAGTTATTTTATCGATGTTCTCACCTCCCATTTTGTCCATAACATCCTTCTTTGGCAAATTAGACCTGTCCTCCAATGTGAAGGCCGGCACAAAATAGTCATTCAATGCCTCAGCCATTTCCTTATCACCTAATATCAATTTCCCTTTATCGTCTTCCAAGGGGCCTACGTTGACTTTGGTCACCATCTTCCTTTTTATATATTTATAAAGACTTCTGCTATCTGTTTTTATAGTTTGTGTTAATTTACTTTCATATTCTATCTTCCCTTTCCTTATTTCTTGTTTACTTGTTCTCTGTTGCATTTTAAATTTTCCCAATCCTCCAGTCTCCCACTATTCTTTGCGACTTTGTACACATGAGCCTTTAATTTGATACTATGTTTTATTTCCTTTGTTACCCAAGGCTGGCTCTCCCCATACTCTCCCTGTCCTTACTTCGGACTTGAAATATACTTTTTTTAGGACTTGTGAAAAATCTCTGAACGTATTCCTCTGTTCCTCAATTGTCCTACCAAATAGCCTGTGCTCCCAATCCACATTAGCCAACTCCTCCTTCATCCCGTTGTAGTCTCCCTTGTTCAAGCATAATACACTAGTTTTAGATCTATTTCATCCTCCATCTGAACGTGAAATTCATTCATACTATGATCACTCTTTCCAAGAGGATCCCTGACTACAAGATCGTTAATCTTACCTGTCTCAATGCACAGGACTAGATCTAAGGTAGCATTTCCCTTGTAGGTTCACTAACATGCTGCTCAAGAAAGCCATCACGGATGCATTCTATTAAGTCCTCCTCAAGACTTCCTTGACCAACCTGATTCACCCAATCTATGTGTAAGTTACAATCCCCCATGACAACTGCCATTCCATTCTTACAAGCCACAGGTATTTCTTGGTTAATCGCCTCTGCCATTGCAATATCTTTATTAGGTGGCCTATAGACAACACCCACCAGTGATTTTTTTTCCCTTTACTATTCTTAATCTCTATCCAGATGGACTCAACATTCTGCTCCGTAGATCTTATATCATCTCTCACAATTGCCCTGATCTCATCCTAAATCAAGATTGCCACCCCACCTCCTCTGCCTTCCTGCCCATCTTTCTGTGTTACCTGTTACCTTTGGATATTTAATTCCCAGTCATCTCCTCCTTGCAACCAGGTTTCTGTAATGACAACTAAGTCATATGCCTTGGTGCTGGTCTGTGACACAAGTTCACTAACCTTGTTTCTAATACAACAGGCATTTAGATAAAGTGTCCTTACACTTATTGCCCTTTTAGAATCTAGTGACCTGTGCAATTTTTGCTTTTTAATTTTATGCACTCTACTCTTACTTTTTTTCACCACTAACTCTAGTTTTCACCACTAATCTCTGCATCATTTCCCTCTTCTTTTCTGTGTGGATTCCCATTTCCCTGCCATATTAGTTTAAAACCTCCCCAAGGAACAGATGTTTGAGATCTGCAGAAGCCGCCTCTAGCTCGGTAGTCCAAACAAAATGACCCATGGATCCCTTGGTTAGTGCTGTCAGTGGAGACGCCGCTCAGCTGAAGTTTCTGATAAACTTCCGATAAAAGTTGTCAAATCCCAGGAGTCATTGGACCTAGTTCATGCTGGATGGTGGTGGCCAATCTCTGTCTGCCTGTATCTTACCAGGGTCCATCTTGAGATTGCCATTAGTAAAAGTGGTGCTCATGAAAGGCTATTGCCCAGTATCATGTACTTAGATTTATAGAGACATAAAGCCCGGAAATAGGTCCATTTTCCCATGTAGTCCAGACTGAACTATTATTCTGCCTTGTTCCATAAACCTGCACCCAGACTGTTGCCCTTCCATCCATATACCTATGCATATTTCTCTTAAGTGTTGAAATTGAACCCATTTTCACCATTTCTACTAGCTGCCCCTTACACACGTTCACCCCCTCTATTGTTCCCTCTTATGCTGTCCTTAATCAATTTATCTTTCACCCTTTCTCCATAACCTCTCAATCTAGATATACCCACCCTCAGTGAAAACAGGCTGCATGCATTACCCTGTTAATATCCCTTTGACTGATGCCCTTTTACAGCAGGTGGGAATCTCTGTGTGCTGGGCTGTTAGAGCATGGGTCAGCATATGGAATGATGAACAGTGAACAGTAGTGTGCTACAGGGATCGGTGCTGGGTCTGTTGTTGTTTTTCATCTATATCAATAAACTGGATGATAGTGTGATAAACTGAATCAGTAAATTTGTGGATGCCACTGAGACGGGGGGGGGGGGGGGGTGGTGTTCATAGTGTACAGTGAGGAAAATAGACTAAAAAATGGCAGATGAAATTTAATAAAATATTGGGTATTGCACCTTGGGGACAGAATAGTTTAGGAATCATTTGCAGAGCTGCTTTAAATCAAAGCAAGAGGCTGAGAGTGAAGGAGTAAAGGAATCTCGGAGAGAAGACATTCTTTTACTGCTCGGGGAAAAGAGGCTAGACTGCGCAGCACATATTGTAGAGTGCCAAAGGTTTAAAAAGGAGAGGAATTTTCAACAGTCCTTATAAATCAAAGCCAGAGGCTGAGAGTGAAGGAGTAAAGGAATCTCAGAGAGAAGCCATTTTTTTTACTGCTCGGGGAAAAGAGGCTAGACTGCGCAGGCGTGTGACGTATCCTTGCAGGGAGGTTTGTTAGCACTGTCAGGTAGGGTTTAAACTAGATTTGCAGGGGGATGGGAACCAGAGTGCCAGAGCAGATAGTGGAGCAGGAGTGAAAATAAATTATGTTAAAAGTTCATGCAAAGTCACAAATAGAAGGGTTTGTGTGTGGTGGTAATAATCTTCCGAGGTGTGACTATTTCAATGCAAGGAGTATTGTGGGGCAGGCTGACAAGCTGAGGGCATGGGTTGACACATGGAATTACAACATTATAGCCATTAGTGAAACTTGGCTACAGGAGGGGCAAGACAAGCAGCTTAATGTTCCAGGGTTCCGATGTTTCAAACATGATAGAGGCAGAGGAATGAAGGGTGGGGGGTGGGGGTGTCATTGCTAGTCAAGGAAAATGTACAGCAGTGCTCAGGCAGGACAGATTAGAGGGCTTGTCTACCGAGGCCATGTGGGTGGAGCTGAGAAACAGGAAAGGTATGACCACATTAATGGGGTTGTCTTATAGACCACCCAATAGTCAGTGAGAATTGGAGGAGCAAATCTGCAGAGAGATAACAGACAACTGCAGGAAACATAAAGTTGTGATAGTAAGGGATTTTAATTTTCCACATATTGATTGGGACTCCCAAGCTGGTAAAGGTCCAGAAAGGGTAGAGTTTGTAAAATGTGTTCAGTAAGATTTTCTAAATCAATATATAGAGGTACCAACTAGAGAGGATGCAATATTAGATCTCCTATTAGGAAATGAGTTAGGGCTGGTGACAGAAGTGTGTGTAGGGAAACACTTTGGCTCCAGTGATCATAACACCATTATTTTCAACTTGATCATGGATAAAGATAGATCCAGTCCTCAGGTTGAAGTTCTAAACTGGAAAAAGGCCAAATTTGAAGAAATGAGAAAGAATCTAAAAAGCATAGATTGGGACAGGTAGTTCTCTGGCAAGGATGTGATTGGTAAGTGGGAGATTTTCAAAGGAGAAATTTTGAGAGTACAGTTTGTATGTTCCTGTCAGGGTTAAAGACAAAGTGAATAAGAATAAGGAACCATAGTTCTCAAGGGATATTTGAATTCTGATAAAGAAGAAGAGAAAGATATATGACATGTATAGGAAATGGGAGCAAATAAGGTGCTTGAGGAGTGTAGAAAGTGCAAAATAAGCTTAAGAAAGAAATCCAGATGGCTAAAAGAAGACATGAGGTTGCTTTGGCAGTCAAGGTGAAGGATAATCCAAAGAACTTCTACAGGTATATTAAAAGCAAAAGGATAGTAAGGGATAAAGTTAGTCCTCTTGAAGATCAGAGTGGTCAGTTATGCATGAAACCAAAAGAAATGGGGATCTTAAATGAGTTTTTTTTGCGTCTGTATTTACTAAGGAAACTGACATGGAGTAAGTGGAAATAAGGCAAAAAAGTAGTGAGGTCATGGAACCTATACAGATTGAAGAGGAGGAGGTGCTTGCTATCTTGAAGCAAATCAAAGTAGTGAAATCCCCAGGACCTGACAGGGTATTACCTCGGACCTTGAAGGAGACTAGTGTTGAAATTGCAGGGGCCCTGGCAGACATATTTAAAATGTTGGCATCTACAGGTGAGGTGCAGGAGGATTGGAGGATAGCTCATGTTGTTCCATTGTTTAAAAAAGGCTCTAAAATTAATCCAGGAATTTATAGGCCAGTAAGTTTGATGTTAGTAGTAGGTAAGTTATTAGAATATGAAGAGATAGGATCTACAAATATTTGGATAGACAGGGACTTACTAAGGAGAGTCAACATGGCTTTGTGCATAGTAGGTCATGTTTAACCAATCTATTAGAGTATTTTCGAGGAGGTTGCCAGGAAAGTGGGTGAAGGGAAGGCAGTGGATGTTGTCTACATGGACTTCAATAAGGCCTTTGACAAGGTCCCATATGGGAGGTTAATTAGGAAGATTCAGTCGCTAGGTATACATGGTGAGGTATTAAGTTGGATTAGACATTGGCTCAATGGGAGAAGCCAGAGAGTGGTAGTGGAGGATTGCTTCTCTGAGTGGAGGCCTGTGACTAGTGATGTGCCACAGGGATCAGTGCTGGGTCCATTGTTATTTGTCATCTATATCAATGATCTGGATGATAATGTGGTAAATTGGATCAGCAAATTTGCTGATGATGCAAAGATTAGAGGTGTAATGGACAGTGAGGAAGGTTTTCAAAGTTTGCAGAGGGATTAGGACCAGCTGGAAAATGGGCTGAAAAGTGGTAGATGGAATTTAATATGGACAAGTGTGAAGTATTGCACTTTGGAAGGACAAACCAACTTAGAACATACAAGGTAAATGGTAGGGCACTGAGGAGTGCAGTAGAACAGAGGGATCTGGCAATACAGATACGTAATTTACTGAAAGTGGCGTCACAGGTAGATAGGGTCATAAAGAGAGCTTTTGGTGCATTGGCCTTTATAAATCAAAGTATTGTGTATAAGAGTTGGAATGTTATGGTGAGGTTGTATAAGGTATTGGTGAGGCCGAATTTGGAGTATTGTGTGCAGTTTTGGTCACCAAATTACAGGAAGGATATTAAAAAGGTAGAAAGAGTGCAGAGAAGGTTGACTAGTGTGGAAAGAGCTGCCAGATGAAGAGGTAAATACAGGCTCACTTTTAACATTTAAGAAAAACTTGGACAGATACATGGATGAGAGGTGTATGGAGGGATACGGTCCAGGTGCAGGTCAGTGGGACTAGGCAGAAAAATTGGTTCAGCACTGCCAAGAAGGGCCAAAAGGCCTGTTTCTGTGGTGTAATGTTCTACGCTTCTGTGGTTTTGTTGCAATAACTATTTGTCATTTAAAATGTTAACAACCAGACAGGATTACTGTCTTCTAAAAAATGTATGTGCAATGGGTTAAGAGGAAAGTGTGTCTGTACTAAAATACAAGCAGGGCAGAGGGCTTCTCAATGTTTGCTTAACTCTTTGCTGAACATCAGGTGAGGCCATGTCCTGCTGCAGCTGCACCAGGTTCATGTCCATGAACTCACTTTTGTTCTGAAAGCTATTTGCTTACTTCTGTTGTTTGTACAGTTCGGATTTGTTTGGTCTCTGCTCATTGGGTGTATCTCTACATCTTTATGGATTCTCTTTGGTTTCTTTGTTTTGAGGCTGATTGTAAGGACATGAATCTGAACTTTGTATAATGTACTGTTATAAGGATCTACCCTTCAGTAATAATGATCACAAAGGCACAGAGAGAATATGTATTTTCCAACAAGTAAGCATTATTGTCTCAACTAAAAACCAGGTGGGGTCACAAACTAACTACCTGTGTACACACTCACTATGATTCACTGACCCTCCATGAACAGTCAATGAATACAAAAGGTATTACCCGAGAGAGGAATGACTAGAAAATGTTCGTGTTACCTGAGAGAGGAAACATGAGAAATGTGTGTGTTACCCAGGAGTGGAAACATGGGGAAATGTGTATGTTACACAGGAGAGGAAAGACGAGGAAGTGTGCATTATCCAAGAGAGGACACAAGAGGAAATGCCATACTGTTACGAGAAGGAAAGCAACCAGAAGTCATGATACATGTTGGTACCAACGACATGGGCAGGAAGAGGGATGAGGTCCTGAAGTGTGAGTTTTGGGAACTAGGCAGAAGACTGAAGAACAGGACTTCAAGGGTGGCGTTCTCAGGATTGCTGCCAGTGCTACTTGATAGTGATGGTAAGAATTGGAGGAGATGACAGTTGAATGCGTGGCTGAGGAGTTGGTGCAGGGCACAGGGTTTAGATTTTTGGATCATTGGGATCTCTTCTGGGGAAGGTGGGACCTGTACAGATTGAATGGGTTGCACCTGAACTCGAGGGGAGAAATATCCTTGCAGGTAGGTTTGCTGGCATGGTTCGGGAGTGTTTAAACTAATTTGTAAGGGGGATGGGACCCAGAGCGATAGAGCAGTGAAAGAAGTGCATGGAGTAAAGCCGGATGTAACATATTCAGAGGCTTTAATGAAAAAGAAGCAGAATAAAGGGTGTAAAGGTAGTAAGGAAGAAGGGCTAGTGTGTACTTCAATGCAAGAAGCATCAGGAACAAAGGTGATGAACTGAGAGCTTGGATACATACATGGAATTATGATGTAGTGACATTACAGAGACTTGACTGGCACCAGGGCAGGAATGGATTCTCAATATTCCTGGCTGACAGTGCTTTACAAGGGATAGAGAGGGGGGAAAAGGGGAGGAGGGGTGGCATTACTAGTCAGGGATACTATTACAGCTGCAGAAAGAGTAGATAATGTAGCAGGATCCTCTTTTGCGTCAGTATGGGTAGAAGTCAGGAACAGGAAGGGAGCAGTTACTCTACTGGGGGTATTCTATAGGCCCCCTGGTAGCAGCAGAGATTCTGAGGAGCAGATTGGGAGGCAGATTTTGCAAAGATGCAAAAATAACAGTGTTGTTTTCATGGGTGACTTTAACTTTCCTAATATTGATTGGCACTTGTTTAGTTCCAAGAGTTAAGATGGGGCAGAGTTTGTTAAGTGTGTCCGGGATAGATTCCTGTCACAGTATGTTGACAGGCCGACTAGGGGGAATGCCATAATAGATCTAGTATTAGGTAACAAACCGGGTCAGGTCACAGATCTCTCAGTGGGTGAGCATCTGGGGAACAGTGATCACCACTCCCTGACCTTTAGCATTATCATGGAGAAGGACAGAATCAGAGAGGACAGGAAAATATTTAATTGGGGAAAGGCAAATTATGAGGCTATAAGGCTAGAACTTGCGGGTGTGAATTGGGATGAGGTTTTCACAGGGAAATGTACTATGGACATGTGTTTGATGTTTAAGGATCTTTTGCAAGATGTTAGGGATAAATTTGTTCCGGTGAAGAAGTTAAAGAATGGTAGGATGAAGGAACCATGGGTGACAAGTGAAGTGGAAAATCTAGTCAGGTGGAAGAAGGCAGTATACATGAGGTTTAGGAAGCAAGGATCAGATGGGTCTATTGAGGAATAGAAGGTAGTGTTATGAACCCTGTAACTGGGTCACTTACCAGCAAAGATAGAGACGTCCGTTGAAGTCTGATGATACTATTTTAACAGTATTTATAAGTAAAAATACACAAAAGTAATATCAATGCAAATATACAGATCATATATGTCATCAATACTAAATCTAAAAGTGCGGGTATAATAATAATCAATAAGAATTAAGCTCTATCATTGTCTCGGTGATAATGTATTGTCCGATGGAAATATAAAGTTCACTAAGTTCATGCAGGCTGCCGTCTTTTGGTTGTGGCTGTGTTGGAGGGAGAGAGGGAGAGAGGGAGGGAGAGGGAGAGGGAGAGGGAGAGGGAGAGGGAAAGAGAGAGAGAGAGAGAGGGAGAGGGAGAGGGAGAGGGAGAGAGGGAGAGAGAGAGGGAGAGAGAGAGAGAGAGAGAGAGAGAGAGAGAGAGAGAGAGAGAGAGAGAGAGAGAGAGAGAGAGAGAGAGAGAGACAGAGAGAGAGAGAACATACATTTACCGCTACGGGTTTTTCCAACCTTCCTTTTATGATTTCGATCTGTCAGGTGTCTCGTTGTCGTGGCCGTTTAATTGTGACCTCTCCTTTAGCTAAATCGTTCTTCCGTGATGAGTCCGCCACCCAGGCAAGGGAGCATGCACACAAGCCCCCACCGGCTTTCACTATAACACGCTGTCATGGGATTTTTAATATTTCTCCTGGTGTGTCTAAAGGGGTTGTTCCCCAGACCCCTCTTTTATCCTTACTCACGGGGTCTCAGATGTCAATCAGCTTGGGATGATGCAATCCCTCCACCAGACCACTCTGGTTGTCCCCTGAGGGGTTTCAATGAATAGTACAGTACTTAATACACAATTCTGGCTTCAAGAGACAATGGCCGTTATCAGTACTTCCATTCTGCTGAGGTCAGGACACATTCCAAACCTTGTGTATTCTGGATGTCTCTCTCTCATTTCTCTCATTATCTCAGACCCGAAATAATAGTGATCTTGTGATTCTCAAAAAGGAGGGGGCGATTTTGTACCCTTCGGCCCCTCAGAGTTGCTTCACATTCGTAACACCCTCTTCCTTCTAGGATTTTTGCCACAGGTAAAAATTAATTAATACAGCGTCTTACAGGATTTCAGAATCTAACACAATACCAAAGAGTTCTTTTTTTCCACTACAGAGTAATACAGTTATGCATTCAATTCAGCATCTAAACAGTTAGCGATTACATTGTCACTTCCTTTAATATCTTAATATCTTGTACCTTAATAAATTCTTGTAGCATCAGACTCCAATTTAATAACCACCTATTTTCATTCCTTTTCTTCAGCAAACAGAACTAATCTTAGCTTAGCTTGTGATCTTAGCTTACGTGTATATTACAAAAGTTCATGCAAATACTAATCTTTATTTTACTTTCAAACTTAACAGTCAATCTTCCATGGGGTTGTTTTTATTATTTACATGCTTTGTCGAAATCCCTTAAAACCGGATTCTGTTATTTAAAGTGGCATCCTGTCAACCTTCGCCCCTTTTCCAGTTAACTCCCACGTGGTTAGCTTGCGCACCAGTGTGGAATAGACTTCTGCATGCTCCTTTCATAGGAGTTATTTTATCAACAATGTTTTCCAAACTTAGCCCATTTTCTGAATTTCCACACAATTCTTTATTCTTAAGCAAGTCGTTAGTTTTATCTTCAGGACCCTTCATTCTATTGGTTTTCAGTTTAAAATCTGCAAGCGATCCCTCTTTGTCCAAACAACATTTCAAATTCTGCCTCTTCACAGCACACCCTTGAATAACATTAGCGCATGGGGCACCTTCACATTCCAAATCAACCTGTAATTGATTTGCAGGCACCGTGTTAACAAGCCATTGTCCCTTCAGCCTGGTTACTGCTTCTGACACCAATCCAGACTTTAAATTTTCTTCATTCAATTTAGGAACTACACTTTTCCCTTCTCCTTCAATAATAAGATTCACATCACCACCTTTTATCTCCTCACTAACTTTTAACACACCTTGGAACACAAACAAATGGGAATTCTCACTTCCCACTAGTACCAAGGTTAACCCTTTCTTCACTGAACCAAGTCCATTTGACCCACAAGGACTGCATTCCTTTTCAACTGAATCAAATACCTCAGACTTTTTCTGAGTTCCATTACTAGGTTCAGTACCACGTGCATCGACATCTTGAACACACTCAAATGGGACATCTGCCTCTTCCAGGCTTTCAATACCCGTACCCTTTTCAAATTCTAAGCTCCCCTGATCCTCCCAATTACTCTCTAGGCAATTCCCTTCCGGAGTAAACTCAACCCTGTGGGCTGAAACAACCTCATCTGCCAACCCAGCAGACTTCTTCAAGGTAATGGCATCCTTTTCATCTAGGACTGCCCTCATTTCACTATCAGGAACACCTTTAAAATTTTCAACTTCTTCAAACAATTCTGTCAAGCCAGACAGATCATCCATGTCCAACCCTGGACCTTCTAACAGCCTTATCTGTTTCTCATTTTCACTCCATGCCTCTATAAATTTCCTCCTGGCTAAGGGCAGGTCTACCTCCTCTCCCTTACTCTCTTTCACCTCCCTATTCTCTCTTTTACCACTCTCTAACCCCTCTTGGTACAGGGTCAGTCAAATCGATGCTGGCCTCTTCCTCAGCTGCCTTTCTCGACATGCTGCGAGTGGTCACATATGCGGGAGAGATCTTGGAATGTAGGGGCGGGTCCTCAACACTTACAGGCTGGATCGTCAACTCCATGGTCGACCAAACCTCACCACCAGCTTCATCGTTACCCAGAAGGATGTCTATGTCAGTTCTCGGGAATTCTGATCGCACCCCTATTTCAACTGGTCCAGATACCAGCTCACAATTTATAATGATCCTATGTAAAGGCACAGCTTCTGTCCCTTTTCCTATGCCTCTCCAAGCTACCTCTCCAGTCTCGGGACCAAAATCTAGTACCGTACTGTGAATCAATGACTGCTCAGCTCCAGTGTCTCTCCAAATCCGCACTGGAACTGGTGTGTCTCCCTCTTTCACAGACCCGGTTCCTTCTGAAATAAATTTCTCAGGCCCCTCTCATATTCTGTTTACCTGGGGCTTTCTTGTTGATTTACTGATCACCACAATACATCCTGTAGGGACTGCTGCTTTCCCTTTTCCTGTCTCCTTCCTCGGAGCAAGGCACTTAGATGCAATATGACCCACCTTTCCACAATTAAAACAGGTCAAGCCAGGACCCCTCCTGCCGTCTTGCCTTTCCTCCTCCTTATTTTTACCACTAGCTCCTGGCTGGATCTCTGCCTCAGCCGGTGGGCTTTCTCTACCATTTCCACGTTCTTTCTGGTAACTCTTATTCGAGGAAAACTTTATCTTGTGGGTTAGGGCATATTCATCTGTGAACCTAGCAAATTCAGATATGGACTTATTCGACTTCTTGTTCAAATACATCCGGATATCATCCAAAGCACAACCTTTAAATTCCTCAATCAGAATTAACTCCCTTAACCGCCGAAAATCTTCTTCCACCATTTCGGCAGCACACCAACGATCCAAGAGCACACCCTTCTCATAGGCAAATGCTGCCTACATCTAATTCCACCCTTTCTTTAAATTTCTGAACTTTTGTCTATAAGCCTCAGGTACCAATTCATAGGCCCGGAGAATGGCTTCTTTTACTTTCTCATAATTCTCAGACCCCTCATCCTCCATGGACAACACCGCATATGCCCATTGTGTCTTCCCTTTCAACACACTTTGTACCAACACTACCCACTGATCTCAGGGCCACTTCTGACTCACTGCCATTTTTCAAAATGCAAGAAATAACTAGCAACATCTGTCTCTTCGAATGGAGGTACTAATCTAAACTCGCTACTAACATTAAATCTCTCCTCTTGGTCTGGCCCTTGAGCTCTTCGCTCTTGCCTGAACTTCTCCATGTCCATCTCATGTTTCCTCTGTTTCTCCGGCTCCCTCTCCTTTTCAACTCTTTCCTTCTCCTTTTCAGTTCTTTCCTTCTCTTTTTCAGCTGTTTCCAGCTGTTTTAACTTAATTTCATGCTCCCTCTGCTTCTCAGCACTTTCCTGCTCCCTTTTCACCTTTTCTCCTTTAGCTGGAGCTCATACTCCCTTTTCCTCTGTTCCACGTCCAGCCTCAATTTCTCCAACTCTAACTGAGCCGTCCCACTAGCTGGTACCTTGTCAGGGATATTTTCCAATATCTCAGCCAAAAACACATTCTTCACAATATAATACTGAGTTATGACCCTCCTGCTTTTTCATTGACAACCTCACCTCTGTGAGATTTAGTTCTTTCGCAATATTTATCAAGTCCGACTTTGTGGCAGCCTCTAGCGCCTTCAGAGTTGGGTTTTCTATGAATTTGTCTACGTCCATCTTTGCTGGTTTCCCGTCTGGTTACCCATGCACCCAGATCCAAGTTTGGACTTTAAAGCCCGATTTACTGGCCCTCCAAATTTGGTATCAAATCCCAGATGAGCCCCCACGTTGTTACGAACCCCGTAACTGGGTCACTTACCAGCAAAGATAGAGACGTCTGTTGAAGTCTGATGATACTATTTTTAACAATATTTATAAATACACAAAAGTAATATCAATGCAAATATACAGATCATATACGTCATCAATACTAAATCTAAAAGTGCGGGTATAATAATAATCAATAAGAATTAAGCTCTATTGTTGTCTAGGGGATAATGTATTGTCTGATGGAAATATAAAGTTCACTCAGTTCATGCAGGGTGCCATCTTTTGGTTGTCGCTGTGTTGCACTTTGTTGGAGAGACAGAGAGAGAGAGAGAGAGAGAGATAAGGGGAACATTTACCGCTACGGGTTTTTCCAACCTTCCTTTTATGATTTCGATCCGTCAGGTTTTTCCAACCTTCCTTTATGATTTCGATCTGTCAGGTGTCTCGTTGTCGTGGCCGTTCAATTGTGACCTCTTCTTTAGCTAAATCATTCTTTCGTGATGAGCCCGCCACCCAGGCAAGGGAGCATGCACACAAGCCCCCACCGGCTTTCACTATAAAACGCTGTCATGGGATTTTTAATGTTTCTCCTGGTGTGTCTAAAGGGGTTGTTCTCCAGACCCCTCTTTTATCCTTACTCACGGGGTTTCAGATGTCAATCAGCTTGGGATGATGCAATCCCTCCACCAGACCACTCTGGTTGTCCCCTGAGGGGTTTCAATGAATAGTACAGTACTCAATACACAATTCTGTCTCCAAGAAACAATGGCTGTTACCAGTGGTTCTGTCCTGCTGTTGTCAGGACACATTCCAAACCTTGTGTATTCTGGATGTCTCTCTCTCTCATTTCCTGGGTCTCAGACCCAAAATAATAGCGATCTTGCTATTCTCAAATGGAGGGGGTGACTTTGTACCCTTCGGCCCCTCAGAGTTGCTTCACATTTGTAACAGTAGCAAGAAAGGAGCTTAAGAAGAGGCTGAGAAGAACTAGAAGGGGGAATGAGAAGGCCTTGGCGAGTAGGGTAAAGGAAAACCCCAAGGCATTCTTCAATTATGTGAAGAACAAAAGGATGACAGGAGTAAAGGTAGGACCGATTAGAGATAAAAGTGGGAAGATATGCCTGGAGGCCATGGAAGTGAGCGAGGTCCTCAATGAATACTTATCTTCAGTATTCACCAATGAGAGGGAACTTGACGATGGTGAGGACAATATGAGTAAGGTTGATGTTCTGGAGCATGTTGATATTAAGGGAGAGGAGGTGTTGGAGTTGATAAAGTACATTAGGACGGATAAGTCCCTGGGGCCTGATGGAGTATTTCCCAAGCTGCTCCACAAGGCAAAGGAAGAGATTACTGAGCCTCTGGCTAGGATCTTTATGTCCTCATTGTCCACAGGAGTGGTACTGGAATGGAGGGAGGCGAATGTTGTCCCCTTGTTCAAAAAAGGTAGTAGGGATAGTCTGGGTAATTATAGACCAGTGAGCCTTACATCTGTGGTGGGAAAGCTGTTGGAAAAGATTCATAGAGATAGGATCTATTGGCATTTAGAGAATCATGGTCTGATCAGGGACACTAAACTTGGCTTTGTGAAAGGCAGATCGTGCCTAACAAGCCTGATAGAATTCTTTGAGGAGGTGACCAGGCATATAGATGAGGGTATTGCAGTGGATGTGATCTACATGGACTTTAATAAGGCATTTGACAAGGTTGCACATGGTAGGCTTATTCAGAAAGTTAGAAGGCATGGAATCCAGGGAAGTTTGGCCAGGTGGATTCAGAACTGGCTTGCCTGCAGAACGCAGAAGGTTGTGGTGGAGGGAGATTGGACGGTTGTGACTAGTGGTGTCCCACAAGGATCTGTTCTGGGACCTCTACTTTTTGTGATTTTTATTAATGACCTGGATGTGGGGGTATAAGGGTAGGTTGGCAAGTTTGCAGATGACACAAAGGTTGGTGGTGTTGTAGATAGTGTAGAGGATTGTCGAAGATTGCAGAGAGACATTGATAGGATGCAGAAGCGGGCTGAGCAGTGGCAGATGGAGTTCAACCTGGAGAAGTGTGAGGTGGTACACTTTGGAAGGACAAACTCCAAGGCAGAGTACAAAGTAAATGGCAGGATACTTGGTAGTGTGGAGGAGCAGAAGCATCTGGGGGTACATGTCCACAGATCCCTGAAAGTTGCTTCACAGGTAGATAGGGTAGTTAAGAAAGCTTATGGGGTGTTAGCTTTCATAAGTCGAGGGATAAAGTTTAAGAGACGTGATGTAATGATGCAGCTATATAAAACTCTAGTTAGGCCACACTTGGAGTACTGTGTCCATTTCTGGTCGCCTTACTATAGGAAGGATGTGGAAGCATTGGAAAGGGTACAGAGGAGATTTACCAGGATGCTGCCTGGTTTAGAGAGTATGGGTTATGATTAGAGATTAAGGGAGCTAGGGTTTTACTCTTTGGAGAGAAGGAGGATGAGAGGAGACATGATAGAGGTTTACAAGATATTAAGAGGAATAGACAGTGGACAGCTAGTGCCTCTTCCCCAGGGCACCACTGCTCAGTACAAGAGGACATGGCTTTAAATTAAGGGGAGGGATGTTCAAGGGGGATATTAGAGGAAGGTTTTTCAGAGAGAGTGTTTGGTGCATGGAATGCAGTGCCTGAATCAGTGGTGGAGGTAGACACACTAGTGAAGCTTAAGAGACTACTAGACAGGTATATGGAGGAATTTAAGGTGGAGGGTTATATGTGAGGAAGGGTTTGAGGGTCAGCACAAAATTATGGGTTGAAGGGCCTGTAAGGTCCTGTACTATTCTATGTTCTATGTGTATAATACCCTGGAGAGGAAAGACGAGGAAATGTGTGTGTTACACAGGAGAGGAAACACAAGGAAATTTGTGTGTTACCCAGGAGAGGAAACACAAGGAAATGTGTGTGTTACCCGGGAGAGGAAACACGAGGAAATGTGTGTGTTACCCAGGAGAGGAAACACGAGGAAATGTGTGTGTTACCCAGGAGAGGAAACACGAGGAAATGTGTGTGTTACCCCGGAGAGGAAACATGAGGAAATGTGTGCGTTACCTGGGAGACAAAACACGAGGAAATGTGTGTGTTACCCCAGAGAGGAAACACAAGGAAATGTGTGTGCTACCCGGGAGAGGAAACACGAGGAAATGTGTGTGTTACCCCAGAGAGGAAACACGAGGAAATGTGTGTGTTACCCGGGAGAGGAAACACGAGGAAATGTGTGTGTTACCCAGGAGAGGAAACATGAGGAAATGTGAGTGTTACCCGGGAGAGGGAACACGAGGAAATGTGTGTGTTACCCAGGAGAGGAAACACGAGGAAATGTGTGTGTTACCCAGGAGAGGAAACATGATGAAATGTGTGTGTTACCCGGGAGAGGAAACACGAGGAAATGTGTGTGTTACCCAGGAGAGGAAACATGATGAAATGTGTGTGTTACCCGGGAGAGGAAACATGAGCAAATGTGTGTGTTACCCGGGAGAGGAAACATGAGGAAATGTGTGTGTTACCCGGGAGAGGAAAGACGAGGAAATGTGTGTGTTACCCGGGAGAGGGAACATGAGGAAATGTGTGCGTTACCCGGGAGAGGAAAGACGAGGAAATGTGTGTGTTACCCGGGAGAGGAAACATGAGGAAATGTGTGTGTTACCCGGGAGAGGAAACATGAGGAAATGTGAGTGTTACCCGGGAGAGGAAACACGAGGAAATGTGTGTGTTACCCGGGAGAGGAAAGACGAGGAAATGTGTGTGTTACCCAGGAGAGGAAACATGAGGAAATGTGTGTGTTACCCGGGAGAGGAAACACGAGGAAATGTGTGTGTTACCCAGGAGAGGAAACATGAGGAAATGTGTGTGTTACCCGGGAGAGGAAACAGGAGGAAATGTGTGTGTTACCCGGGAGAGGAAAGACGAGGAAATTTGTGTGTTACCTGGGAGAGGAAACACGAGGAAATGTGTGTGTTACCCGGGAGAGGAAAGACGAGGAAATTTGTGTGTTACCCGGGAGAGGAAACATGAGGAAATGTGTGTGTTACCCGGGAGAGGAAAGACGAGGAAATTTGTGTGTTACCCGGGAGAGGAAACATGAGGAAATGTGTGTGCTACCCGGGAGAGGAAACATGATGAAATGTGTGTGTTACCCGGGAGAGGAAACACGAGGAAATGTGTGTGTTACCCGGGAGAGGAAACACGAGGGAATGTGTGTGTTACCCGGGAGAGGAAACACAAGGAAATGTGTGTGTTACCCGGGAGAGGAAACACAAGGAAATGTGTGTGTTACCCGGGAGAGGAAACATGAGGAAATGTGTGTGTTACCCGGGAGAGGAAACATGAGGAAATGTGTGCGTTACCCGGGAGAGGAAACATGATGAAATGTGTGTGTTACCCAGGAGAGGAAACATGATGAAATGTGTGCGTTACCCGGGAGAGGAAAGACGAGAAAATGTGTGTGTTACCTGGGAGAGGAAACATGAGGAAATGTGTGTGTTACCCGGGAGAGGAAACATGAGGAAATGTGTGTGTTACCCGGGAGAGGAAACATAATGAAATGTGTGCGTTACCCGGGAGAGGAAAGACGAGGAAATGTGTGTGTTACCTGGGAGAGGAAACATGAGGAAATGTGTGTGCTACCCGGGAGAGGAAACATGATGAAATGTGTGTGTTACCCAGGAGAGGAAAGACGAGGAAATGTGAGTGTTACCCGGGAGAGGAAACATGAGGAAATGTGTGTGTTACCCCGGAGAGGAAACATGAGGAAATGTGTGCGTTACCTGGGAGACAAAACACGAGGAAATGTGTGTGTTACCCCAGAGAGGAAACACAAGGAAATGTGTGTGCTACCCGGGAGAGGAAACACGAGGAAATGTGTGTGTTACCCCAGAGAGGAAACACGAGGAAATGTGTGTGTTACCCGGGAGAGGAAACACGAGGAAATGTGTGTGTTACCCAGGAGAGGAAACATAAGGAAATGTGAGTGTTACCCGGGAGAGGAAACACGAGGAAATGTGTGTGTTACCCAGGAGAGGAAACACAAGGAAATGTGTGTGTTACCCAGGAGAGGAAACACGAGGAAATGTGTGTGTTACCCAGGAGAGGAAACACGAGGAAATGTGTGTGTTACCCCGGAGAGGAAACATGAGGAAATGTGTGCGTTACCTGGGAGACAAAACACGAGGAAATGTGTGTGTTACCCCAGAGAGGAAACACAAGGAAATGTGTGTGCTACCCGGGAGAGGAAACACGAGGAAATGTGTGGGTTACCCCAGAGAAGAAACACGAGGAAATGTGTGTGTTACCCGGGAGAGGAAACACGAGGAAATGTGTGTGTTACCCAGGAGAGGAAACATGAGGAAATGTGAGTGTTACCCGGGAGAGGAAACACGAGGAAATGTGTGTGTTACCCAGGAGAGGAAACACAAGGAAATGTGTGTGTTACCCGGGAGAGGAAACATGATGAAATGTGTGTGTTACCCGGGAGAGGAAACATGAGGAAATGTGTGTGTTACCCGGGAGAGGAAACACGAGGAAATGTGTGTGTTACCCGGGAGAGGGAACATGAGGAAATGTGTGCGTTACCCGGGAGAGGAAAGACGAGGACATGTGTGTGTTACCCGGGAGAGGAAACATGAGGAAATGTGTGTGTTACCCGGGAGAGGAAACACGAGGAAATGTGTGTGTTACCCAGGAGAGGAAACATGATGAAATGTGTGTGTTACCCGGGAGAGGAAACATGAGGAAATGTGTGTGTTACCCGGGAGAGGAAACATGAGGAAATGTGTGTGTTACCCGGGAGAGGAAAGACAAGGAAATGTGTGTGTTACCCGGGAGAGGGAACATGAGGAAATGTGTGCGTTACCCGGGAGAGGAAAGACGAGGAAACGTGTGTGTTACCCGGGAGAGGAAACATGAGGAAATGTGTGTGTTACCCGGGAGAGGAAACATGAGGAAATGTGAGTGTTACCCGGGAGAGGAAACACGAGGAAATGTGTGTGTTACCCGGGAGAGGAAAGACGAGGAAATGTGTGTGTTACCCGGGAGAGGAAACATGAGGAAATGTGTGTGTTACCCAGGAGAGGAAACACGAGGAAATGTGTGTGTTACCCAGGAGAGGAAACATGAGGAAATGTGTGTGTTACCCGGGAGAGGAAACAGGAGGAAATGTGTGTGTTACCCGGGAGAGGAAAGACGAGGAAATTTGTGTGTTACCCGGGAGAGGAAACACGAGGAAATGTGTGTGTTACCCCAGAGAGGAAACACGAGGAAATGTGTGTGTTATCCGGGAGAGGAAACACGAGGAAATGTGTGTGTTACCCAGGAGAGGAAACATGAGGAAATGTGAGTGTTACCCGGGAGAGGAAACACGAGGAAATGTGTGTGTTACCCAGGAGAGGAAACACAAGGAAATGTGTGTGTTACCCAGGAGAGGAAACACGAGGAAATGTGTGTGTTACCCAGGAGAGGAAACACGAGGAAATGTGTGTGTTACCCCGGAGAGGAAACATGAGGAAATGTGTGCGTTACCTGGGAGACAAAACACGAGGAAATGTGTGTGTTACCCCAGAGAGGAAACACAAGGAAATGTGTGTGCTACCCGGGAGAGGAAACACGAGGAAATGTGTGTGTTACCCCAGAGAGGAAACACGAGGAAATGTGTGTGTTACCCGGGAGAGGAAACACGAGGAAATGAGTGTGTTACCCAGGAGAGGAAACATGAGGAAATGTGAGTGTTACCCGGGAGAGGAAACACGAGGAAATGTGTGTGTTACCCAGGAGAGGAAACACAAGGAAATGTGTGTGTTACCCGGGAGAGGAAACATGATGAAATGTGTGTGTTACCCGGGAGAGGAAACATGAGGAAATGTGTGTGTTACCTGGGAGAGGAAACACGAGGAAATGTGTGTGTTACCCGGGAGAGGGAACATGAGGAAATGTGTGCGTTACCCGGGAGAGGAAAGACGAGGACATGTGTGTGTTACCCGGGAGAGGAAACATGAGGAAATGTGTGTGTTACCCGGGAGAGGAAACACGAGGAAATGTGTGTGTTACCCAGGAGAGGAAACATGATGAAATCTGTGTGTTACCCGGGAGAGGAAACATGAGGAAATGTGTGTGTTACCCGGGAGAGGAAACATGAGGAAATGTGTGTGTTACCCGGGAGAGGAAAGACAAGGAAATGTGTGTGTTACCCGGGAGAGGGAACATGAGGAAATGTGTGCGTTACCCGGGAGAGGAAAGACGAGGAAATGTGTGTGTTACCCGGGAGAGGAAACATGAGGAAATGTGTGTGTTACCCGGGAGAGGAAACATGAGGAAATGTGAGTGTTACCCGGGAGAGGAAACACGAGGAAATGTGTGTGTTACCCGGGAGAGGAAAGACGAGGAAATGTGTGTGTTACCCGGGAGAGGAAACATGAGGAAATGTGTGTGTTACCCGGGAGAGGAAACACGAGGAAATGTGTGTGTTACCCAGGAGAGGAAACATGAGGAAATGTGTGTGTTACCCGGGAGAGGAAACAGGAGGAAATGTGTGTGTTACCCGGGAGAGGAAAGACGAGGAAATTTGTGTGTTACCTGGGAGAGGAAACACGAGGAAATGTGTGTGTTACCCGGGAGAGGAAAGACGAGGAAATTTGTGTGTTACCCGGGAGAGGAAACATGAGGAAATGTGTGTGTTACCCGGGAGAGGAAAGACGAGGAAATTTGTGTGTTACCCGGGAGAGGAAACATGAGGAAATGTGTGTACTACCCGGGAGAGGAAACATGATGAAATGTGTGTGTTACCCGGGAGAGGAAACACGAGGAAATGTGTGTGTTACCCGGGAGAGGAAACACGAGGGAATGTGTGTGTTACCCGGGAGAGGAAACACAAGGAAATGTGTGTGTTACCCGGGAGAGGAAACACAAGGAAATGTGTGTGTTACCCGGGAGAGGAAAGACGAGGAAATGTGTGTGTTACCTGGGAGAGGAAACATGAGGAAATGTGTGTGTTACCCAGGAGAGGAAAGACGAGGAAATGTGAGTGTTACCCGGGAGAGGAAACATGAGGAAATGTGTGTGTTACCCGGGAGAGGAAACACAAGGAATTTGTGTGTTACCCAGGAGAGGAAACACGAGGAAATGTGTGTGTTACCCGGGAGAGGAAACACGAGGAAATGTGTGTGTTACCCAGGAGAGGAAACACGAGGAAATGTGTGTGTTACCCAGGAGAGGAAACACGAGGAAATGTGTGTGTTACCCCGGAGAGGAAACATGAGGAAATGTGTGCGTTACCTGGGAGACAAAACACGAGGAAATGTGTGTGTTACCCCAGAGAGGAAACACAAGGAAATGTGTGTGCTACCCGGGAGAGGAAACACGAGGAAATGTGTGTGTTACCCCAGAGAGGAAACACGAGGAAATGTGTGTGTTACCCGGGAGAGGAAACATGAGGAAATGTGAGAGTTACCCGGGAGAGGAAACACGAGGAAATGTGTGTGTTACCCGGGAGAGGAAACACGAGGAAATGTGTGTGTTACCCGGGAGAGGAAACACGAGGAAATGTGTGTGTTACCCGGGAGAGGAAACACGAGGAAATGTGTGTGTTACCCAGGAGAGGAAACACAAGGAAATGTGTGTGTTACCCGGGAGAGGAAACATGATGAAATGTGTGTGTTACCCGGGAGAGGAAACATGAGGAAATGTGTGTGTTACCCGGGAGAGGAAACATGAGGAAATGTGTGCGTTACCCGGGAGAGGAAAGACGAGAACATGTGTGTGTTACCCGGGAGAGGAAACATGAGGAAATGTGTGTGTTACCCGGGAGAGGAAACACGAGGAAATGTGTGTGTTACCCAGGAGAGGAAACATGATGAAATGTGTGTGTTACCCGGGAGAGGAAACATGAGGAAATGTGTGTGTTACCCGGGAGAGGAAACATGAGGAAATGTGTGTGTTACCCGGGAGAGGAAAGACGAGGAAATGTGTGTGTTACCCGGGAGAGGGAACATGAGGAAATGTGTGCGTTACCCGGGAGAGGAAAGACGAGGAAATGTGTGTGTTACCCGGGAGAGGAAACATGAGGAAATGTGTGTGTTACCCGGGAGAGGAAACACGAGGAAATGTGTGTGTTACCCGGGAGAGGAAAGACGAGGAAATGTGTGTGTTACCCGGGAGAGGAAACATGAGGAAATGTGTGTGTTACCCGGGAGAGGAAACACGAGGAAATGTGTGTGTTACCCAGGAGAGGAAACATGAGGAAATGTGTGTGTTACCCGGGAGAGGAAACAGGAGGAAATGTGTGTGTTACCCGGGAGAGGAAAGACCAGGAAATTTGTGTGTTACCTGGGAGAGGAAACACGAGGAAATGTGTGTGTTACCCGGGAGAGGAAAGACGAGGGAATTTGTGTGTTACCCGGGAGAGGAAACATGAGGAAATGTGTGTGTTACCCGGGAGAGGAAAGACGAGGAAATTTGTGTGTTACCCGGGAGAGGAAACATGATGAAATGTGTGTGTTACCCGGGAGAGGAAACACGAGGAAATGTGTGTGTTACCCGGGAGAGGAAACACGAGGGAATGTGTGTGTTACCCGGGAGAGGAAACACAAGGAAATGTGTGTGTTACCCGGGAGAGGAGACACAAGGAAATGTGTGTGTTACCCGGGAGAGGAAACATGAGGAAATGTGCGTGTTACCCGGGAGAGGAAAGACGAGGAAATGTGTGTGTTACCTGGGAGAGGAAACATGAGGAAATGTGTGTGTTACCCGGGAGAGGAAACATGAGGAAATGTGTGCGTTACCCGGGAGAGGAAACATGATGAAATGTGTGTGTTACCCAGGAGAGGAAACATGATGAAATGTGTGCGTTACCCGGGAGAGGAAAGACGAGAAAATGTGTGTGTTACCCAGGAGAGGAAACACGAGGAAATGTGTGTGTTACCCAGGAGAGGAAACATGAGGAAATGTGTGTGTTACCCGGGAGAGGAAACATGAGGAAATGTGTGCGTTACCCGGGAGAGGAAAGACGAGGAAATGTGTGTGTTACCTGGGAGAGGAAACATGAGGAAATGTGTGTGTTACCCAGGAGAGGAAACATGAGGAAATGTGTGTGTTACCCGGGAGAGGAAACATGATGAAATGTGTGCGTTACCCGGGAGAGGAAAGACGAGGAAATGTGTGTGTTACCTGGGAGAGGAAACATGAGGAAATGTGTGTGCTACCCGGGAGAGGAAACATGATGAAATGTGTGTGTTACCCAGGAGAGGAAAGACGAGGAAATGTGAGTGTTACCCGGGAGAGGAAACACGAGGAAATGTGTGTGTTACCCGGGAGAGGAAACATGATGAAATGTGTGTGTTACCCAGGAGAGGAAAGATGAGGAAATGTGAGTGTTACCCGGGAGAGGAAACATGAGGAAATGTGTGTGTTACCCGGGAGAGGAAACACAAGGAATTTGTGTGTTACCCAGGAGAGGAAACACGAGGAAATGTGTGTGTTACCCGGGAGAGGAAACACGAGGAAATGTGTGTGTTACCCAGGAGAGGAAACACGAGGAAATGTGTGTGTTACCCAGGAGAGGAAACACGAGGAAATGTGTGTGTTACCCCGGAGAGGAAACATGAGGAAATGTGTGCGTTACCTGGGAGACAAAACACGAGGAAATGTGTGTGTTACCCCAGAGAGGAAACACAAGGAAATGTGTGTGCTACCCGGGAGAGGAAACACGAGGAAATGTGTGTGTTACCCCAGAGAGGAAACTCGAGGAAATGTGTGTGTTACCCGGGAGAGGAAACATGAGGAAATGTGAGAGTTACCCGGGAGAGGAAACACGAGGAAATGTGTGTGTTACCCAGGAGAGGAAACACAAGGAAATGTGTGTGTTACCCGGGAGAGGAAACATGATGAAATGTGTGTGTTACCCGGGAGAGGAAACATGAGGAAATGTGTGTGTTACCCGGGAGAGGAAACATGAGGAAATGTGTGCGTTACCCGGGAGAGGAAAGACGAGGACATGTGTGTGTTACCCGGGAGAGGAAACATGAGGAAATGTGTGTGTTACCCGGGAGAGGAAACACGAGGAAATGTGTGTGTTACCCAGGAGAGGAAACATGATGAAATGTGTGTGTTACCCGGGAGAGGAAACATGAGGAAATGTGTGTGTTACCCGGGAGAGGAAACATGAGGAAATGTGTGTGTTACCCGGGAGAGGAAAGACGAGGAAATGTGTGTGTTACCCGGGAGAGGGAACATGAGGAAATGTGTGCGTTACCCGGGAGAGGAAAGACGAGGAAATGTGTGTGTTACCCGGGAGAGGACACATGAGGAAATGTGTGTGTTACCCGGGAGAGGAAACACGAGGAAATGTGTGTGTTACCCGGGAGAGGAAAGACGAGGAAATGTGTGTGTTACCCGGGAGAGGAAACATGAGGAAATGTGTGTGTTACCCGGGAGAGGAAACACGAGGAAATGTGTGTGTTACCCAGGAGAGGAAACATGAGGAAATGTGTGTGTTACCCCGGAGAGGAAACAGGAGGAAATGTGTGTGTTACCCGGGAGAGGAAAGACGAGGAAATTTGTGTGTTACCTGGGAGAGGAAACACGAGGAAATGTGTGTGTTACCCGGGAGAGGAAAGACGAGGAAATTTGTGTGTTACCCGGGAGAGGAAACATGAGGAAATGTGTGTGTTACCCGGGAGAGGAAAGACGAGGAAATTTGTGTGTTACCCGGGAGAGGAAACATGAGGAAATGTGTGTGCTACCCGGGAGAGGAAACATGATGAAATGTGTGTGTTACCCGGGAGAGGAAACACGAGGAAATGTGTGTGTTACCCGGGAGAGGAAACACGAGGGAATGTGTGTGTTACCCGGGAGAGGAAACACAAGGAAATGTGTGTGTTACCCGGGAGAGGAAACACAAGGAAATGTGTGTGTTACCCGGGAGAGGAAACATGATGAAATGTGTGTGTTACCCGGGAGAGGAAACATGAGGAAATGTGTGTGTTACCCGGGAGAGGGAACATGAGGAAATGTGTGTGTTACCCGGGAGAGGAAACATGAGGAAATGTGTGTGTTACCCGGGAGAGGAAAGACGAGGAAATGTGTGTGTTACCTGGGAGAGGAAACATGAGGAAATGTGTGTGTTACCCGGGAGAGGAAACATGAGGAAATGTGTGCGTTACCCGGGAGAGGAAACATGATGAAATGTGTGTGTTACCCGGGAGAGGAAACACGAGGAAATGTGTGTGTTACCCGGGAGAGGAAACAGGAGGAAATGTGTGTGTTACCCAGGAGAGGAAACATGATGAAATGTGTGTGTTACCCGGGAGAGGAAAGACGAGAAAATGTGTGTGTTACCTGGGAGAGGAAACATGAGGAAATGTGTGTGTTACCCGGGAGAGGAAACATGAGGAAATGTGTGTGTTACCCGGGAGAGGAAACATGATGAAATGTGTGCGTTACCCAGGAGAGGAAAGACGAGAAAATGTGTGTGTTACCTGGGAGAGGAAACATGAGGAAATGTGTGTGTTACCCGGGAGAGGAAACATGAGGAAATGTGTGTGTTACCCGGGAGAGGAAACATGATGAAATGTGTGCGTTACCCAGGAGAGGAAAGACGAGGAAATGTGTGTGTTACCTGGGAGAGGAAACATGAGGAAATGTGTGTGTTACCCGGGAGAGGAAACATGAGGAAATGTGTGTGTTACCCGGGAGAGGAAACATGATGAAATGTGTGCGTTACCCAGGAGAGGAAAGACGAGGAAATGTGTGTGTTACCTGGGAGAGGAAACATGAGGAAATGTGTGTGTTACCCGGGAGAGGGAACATGAGGAAATGTGTGCGTTACCCGGGAGAGGAAAGACGAGGAAATGTGTGTGTTACCCGGGAGAGGAAACATGAGGAAATGTGTGTGTTACCCGGGAGAGGAAACACGAGGAAATGTGTGTGTTACCCGGGAGAGGAAAGACGAGGAAATGTGTGTGTTACCCGGGAGAGGAAACATGAGGAAATGTGTGTGTTACCCGGGAGAGGAAACACGAGGAAATGTGTGTGTTACCCAGGAGAGGAAACATGAGGAAATGTGTGTGTTACCCGGGAGAGGAAACAGGAGGAAATGTGTGTGTTGCCCGGGAGAGGAAAGACGAGGAAATTTGTGTGTTACCTGGGAGAGGAAAGACGAGGAAATGTGTGTGTTACCCGGGAGAGGAAAGACGAGGAAATTTGTGTGTTACCCGGGAGAGGAAACATGAGGAAATGTGTGTGTTACCCGGGAGAGGAAAGACGAGGAAATTTGTGTGTTACCCGGGAGAGGAAACATGAGGAAATGTGTGTGCTACCCGGGAGAGGAAACATGATGAAATGTGTGTGTTACCCGGGAGAGGAAACACGAGGAAATGTGTGTGTTACCCGGGAGAGGAAACACGAGGGAATGTGTGTGTTACCCGGGAGAGGAAACACAAGGAAATGTGTGTGTTACCCGGGAGAGGAAACATGAGGAAATGTGTGTGTTACCCGGGAGAGGAAACATGAGGAAATGTGTGTGTTACCCGGGAGAGGAAAGACGAGGAAATGTGTGTGTTACCTGGGAGAGGAAACATGAGGAAATGTGTGTGTTACCCGGGAGAGGAAACATGAGGAAATGTGTGCGTTACCCAGGAGAGGAAACATGATGAAATGTGTGCGTTACCCAGGAGAGGAAAGACGAGGAAATGTGTGTGTTACCTGGGAGAGGAAACATGAGGAAATGTGTGTGCTACCCGGGAGAGGAAACATGATGAAATGTGTGCGTTACCCAGGAGAGGAAAGACGAGGAAATGTGTGTGTTACCCGGGAGAGGAAAGACGAGGAAATGTGAGTGTTACCCGGGAGAGGAAACACGAGGGAATGTGTGTGTTACCCGGGAGAGGAAACATGATGAAATGTGTGTGTTACCCAGGAGAGGAAAGACGAGGAAATGTGAGTGTTACCCGGGAGAGGAAACATGAGGAAATGTGTGTGTTACCCGGGAGAGGAAACAGGAGGAAATGTGTGTGTTACCCGGGAGAGGAAACACCAGGAAATGTGTGTGTTACCCGGGAGAGGAAACAGGAGGAAATGTGTGCGTTACCCGGGAGAGGAATCATGATGAAATGTGTGTGTTACCCGGGAGAGGAAACACCAGGAATGTGTGTGTTACCCGGGAGAGGAAACAGGAGGAAATGTGTGCGTTACCCGGGAGAGGAAAGACGAGGAAATGTGTGTGTTACCCGGGAGAGGAAAGACGAGGAAATGTGTGTGTTACCCGGGAGAGGAAACACGAGGAAATGTGTGTGTTACCCGGGAGAGGGAACATGAGGATATGTGTGTGCTACCCGGGAGAGGAAACATGAGGAAATGTGTGTGTTACCCGGGAGAGGAAACATGAGGAAATGTGTGTGTTACCCAGGAGAGGAAACATGAGGAAATGTGTGTGTTACCCCGGAGAGGAAACACGAGGAAATGTGTGTGTTACCCGGGAGAGGAAACACGAGGAAATGTGTGTGTTACCCGGGAGAGGAAACATGATGAAATGTGTGTTTTACCCGGGAGAGGAAACATGAGGAAATGTGTGTGTTACCCGGGAGAGGAAAGACGAGGAAATGTGTGTGTTACCCGGGAGAGGAAACGTGAGGAAATGTGTGTGTTACCCGGGAGAGGAAACACGAGGAAATGTGTGTGTTACCCGGGAGAGGAAACACGAGGAAATGTGTGTGTTACCCGGGAGAGGAAACACGAGGAAATGTGTGTGTTACCCAGGAGAGGAAAGACGAGGAAATGTGTGTGTTACCCCGGAGAGGAAACATGATGAAATGTGTGTGTTACCTGGGAGAGGAAACATGACGAAATGTGTGTGTTACCTGGGAGAGGAAAGACGAGGAAATGTGTGTGTTACCTGGGAGAGGAAACATGAGGACATGTGTGTGTTACCCGGGAGAGGGAACAGGAGGAAATGTGTGTGTTACCCGTGAGAGGAAACACGAGGAAATGTGTGTGTTACCCGGGAGAGGAAAGACGAGGAAATGTGTGTGTTACCTGGGAGAGGAAACATGAGGAAATGTGTGTGTTACCCGGGAGAGGAAAGACGAGGAAATGTGTGTGTTACCCGGGAGAGGAAACATGATGAAATGTGTGTGTTACCCAGGAGAGGAAACATGAGGAAATGTGTGTGTTACCCGGGAGAGGAAACACGAGGAAATGTGTGTGTTACCCGGGAGAGGAAAGACGAGGAAATGTGTGTGTTACCTGGGAGAGGAAACATGAGGAAATGTGTGTGTTACCCGGGAGAGGAAAGACGAGGAAATGTGTGTGTTACCCGGGAGAGGAAAGACGAGGAAATGTGTGTGTTACCCGGGAGAGGAAAGACGAGGAAATGTGTGTGTTACCCGGGGGAGGAAAGACGAGGAAATGTGTGTGTTACCCGGGAGAGGAAACACGAGGAAATGTGTGTGTTACCCGGGAGAGGAAACATGAGGAAATGTGTGTGTTACCCGGGAGAGGAAAGACGAGGAAATGTGTGTGTTACCCAGGAGAGGAATGACGAGGAAATGTGTGTGCTACCCTGGAGAGGAAACATGATGAAATGTGTGTGTTACCCAGGAGAGGAAAGACGAGGAAATGTGAGTGTTACCCGGGAGAGGAAACACAAGGAAATGTGTGTGTTACCCGGGAGAGGAAACATGATGAAATGTGTGTGTTACCCAGGAGAGGAAAGACGAGGAAATGTGAGTGTTACCCGGGAGAGGAAACATGAGGAAATGTGTGTGTTACCCAGGAGAGGAAAGACGAGGAAATGTGAGTGTTACCCGGGAGAGGAAACACGAGGAAATGTGTGTGTTACCCGGGAGAGGAAACATGATGAAATGTGTGTGTTACCCGGGAGAGGAAACATGAGGAAATGTGTGTGTTACCCGGGAGAGGAAAGAAGAGGAAATGTGTGTGTTACCCGGGAGAGGAAACACGAGGAAATGTGTGTGTTACCCGGGAGAGGAAAGAAGAGGAAATGTGTGTGCTACCCGGGAGAGGAAACATGAGGAAATGTGTGTGTTACCCGGGAGAGGAAACAGGAGGAAATGTGTGCGCTACCCGGGAGAGGAAACAGGAGGAAATGTGTGCGTTACCCGGGAGAGGAAACAGGAGGAAATGTGTGCGTTACCCGGGAGAGGAAACATGATGAAATGTGTGTGTTACCCGGGAGAGGAAAGACGAGGAAACGTGTGTGTTACCCGGGAGAGGAAAGACGAGGAAACGTGTGTGTTACCCGGGAGAGGAAAGACGAGGAAACGTCTGTGTTACCCGGGAGAGGAGTCTACACTGGTCCTCAAGGTCCCGATCTCCACTTTTCCGCGGGGTCCTCCTCATGCATGATGGTTGGTGTCTGATGCAGGAGAGATATCGTTCCCTTGTATTTTTAGCTTCTGATTGTAATACTGTTTCTCATCAATTCAGCTGATGAATTTCTATCCCATTGGCTCAAGCTAACCTGACTTACCTTGGTTACCTTCTTATCATCTCTGTTCCAGGGCTACAAACAGCACTGATTTTTGGTTCTGCCTCCAGCCTTATGCCTTTCAACTCTGACTGGTTCAAACCAGTTAAACGAGGTGACACAGACTCTGATTCTCATGAAATTACAGATTGCATCTCCAGCAAGGCTGCCACTTTACATAATAAATACTTGGCTGAGAATGGTCTGAGGTTTAGCAGGTCATTAGCTGAAATTCAATTGCTCTGATTAGATTATCCAGAGCAAGAATCAGTTCAGATTTCACAAAATGGAGGACAGCAAGGACAGTCTCACAAAATGTCTCCCTCCAACTCCTTCAAGCACAAGGCAATAACAAAAATAATTGGTTTGCCTACTTCCACTGTCTTTGATTCATCAAAATTCATAGATTTGTAGACCGTAGTTTCTTCTGGCCAACATCTCCCATATTTATCTTAGGATCATTATCCTTCTCTCGTTCACTTAACTACTCATAGGTCTGCCATGGAACCCAGTAGATGTGCAACAATTACATTATATAAAGATAAAGGTACCATTTACTTACTGAATTCATACACTCTGTATACACACAATCATCTTCTCTGTATTACAAAACTATCATCCTCTTCCTTTTGCACCACTTAAGCATTCCACCTTCCTAGGTGATACGCATTAAACAAAACCATTATCACTGTACAGAAAATTGATATTACAGCAGCATGCTAAACTATTCTCACAATGAACATTTGTTCCCCAATTCCACAACTTACTCCAAAAGCCTGAGTCACTCATTGTTTCATTTGCCTGACCAGCACGTGTTTTAATCATTTCCATGTGTTTAGTCCATGTATAGATCATCTCCCTTGGTACGTCCCCAGCATATGTCCAGTCTGCAGTCAAGTGAGGAACTGGTAGCAAGTCAGAAACAACATAGTCCCACAGATATTCATGTGTTGGACGTTGAAGTTCTCCTTCATTTCTGTGTCTCCTGCTGGCTGAGGCAAAGTTCATCCTCAAATGACCAGGTCTGAAGTCACATTCCCGAAAGCAACATTGTGACTTTGCAAAGGGAATGTCTCCATCCCTTGGTACAACTTGTGGGTGCCTTTGCAATGTAATATGCCAATTGCAGTCATGAACATTGTGAGAAAGACAGATTATTCACTGGCAAAATGGAGAATGACCAATTTTCATAAGTACTGAACCCACAATGTATAAGTTTCTGCTGTCATTTCTTCCAGACAAGACCAGTGGTCTCTCCCTTGATTCTCCCTATTCCGTTCCCAGTACCATTCATAACAATAGCATGTGTTGGCAGGTTACTTAGGGATATATGCATATTCTCATGATATTTACTAATATTGTGAACTCTTTTCAAAGGGGAGGTTGAATTATTTCCATGTTGGGGAATGTGGAACACTACACTAGCATAAAACCTTCCTAGAGAAGTACGGCACAGAAACAGGCCCTTTGTCCCAACTAGAACATGGAAAAACCAATTAGACTGCCTACTCCAGTCAACTTCACTGGGACCATAGCCCTCCATACCCATACCATCCATGTATTTATCCAAACTTCTCTTAAACATTAAAATTGAGTTTACATGCACAGTTTGTGCTATTGAATAAAGAGCTGATTCCTCATGTTCCCCTTTTTCTGTCATCCGCAAATTTGCTGATCCAGTTAGCCACATTATCATCCAGATCATTGACCTAGATGACAAACAGCAAAGGACTCAGCACTGATCCCTGTGGTACACCACTCTTCACAGGCCTCAAGTCAGAGGGGTAACCCCCTACTATCACTCTCTGGTTTCTCCCACAAATTCAATGTCTAATCCAATTTACTCCCTCATCCTGAAGGCTGAGTGACTGAGCCCTCTTGCCCAGGCTTGTCAAATGCCTTTCCAAAGTCCATGTAGAAAACATCCACTGTCTTGCCTTCATCCACTTTGCTAAAAACGCTGTAAGATTGGTTAGACATGATCTACCATGCATGAAGCCATGCTGTTTACCCTTAATCAGTCCATGTCTGTTAAAATACTTATATATCCTGTCCCTTAGAATACTTTCCAATAACTTTCCCACAACTAGTGTCAGACTCATCATCCTATCATTTCCTGGTCTACGTTTAGAGTGTTTTTAAAACAGCAGGACAACACTGGTTATCCTCCAATCCTCTGATAGCTCTCTCTTCGCTAAGGATGATTTGTATATCTCTGCTAGGCCCTGGCAATTTCTGCACTTGCCTCTTGTAAAGTTCAAGGGAATACCTTGACAGGCCCTGAAGATTTATATATCCTCATTTGCCTCAGGGTAGTAAGCTCTCTGTAATCTGTACAGGGTCCACGAAGATGATGCTGCTTTGCCTCACTTCTATAGACACCGTATCCGTCTTTTGACTCCACACCTGTATGACCATTCTGATCTTCCAGAGGACCAATGTTGTCCCTTGCAATCCTTTTGTTCTTAACATATCTGTAGAATCCCTTAGGATTTTCTTTCACCGTGTCTGTTAAAGGAACTTAATGAATTCTTTTCCCTTCCTGATTTCTGTCTTTAAGTGCTGTCTTGCATTTTTTACACTCCATAAGCACCTCATTTGTTCCTATTACCTATACCTGGCATGCACTTCCTTTTTTTTTCTTAACTAGGGCCTCTATATCTCCTGAAAACCAAGGTTCACTACTCTTGTCATCTTTACCTTTTATTCTGACAGGCACATGAAAGCTTTGTAGTATCAAAATTCCATTTTTGAAGGATTCCCCCTTATTGGGTACACCTTTACCAGTGAACTGCCAGTTCCAGTCAATATTTGCCAGATCATTTCTGATACTATCAAAACCAGCCTTTCTCCTATTTAAAATTTCAACCTGCAGACTAGGCCAAACTTTTTGTATACTTACTTTCAAAGTAATAGCATTATGATCTCTGGGTACAAAGTCTTTGCCTTCACAAGCATCTGTCACCTTCTTGAACAGCTGATTAGGTATCTCGTGCTCTCCCATTGGGGATACTACGTCCTGATGAAGGAAACTTTTCTGAACACATTTGACAAGCACTAGCCTATCTAGTCCTTTTACAGTATAGGATTCCCAGTCAATATATGGAAAGTTAAAATCAACTACTATAGCAACCTTATGTTTCTTGTAACAGTCTGTGATCTCCTGACAGATTTGTTCTTCTAAATCTCTAGAACTGATGGATGGTCTGCCATAACGTTGTCATACCTTTCTTGTTTCTCAGTTCTCCCCCTCCCCCCACATAGTGTCACACTAGTCATGTTTTCCAGTCTGTCCCTACGAAGCACTGTTGTGACATTTTCCCCGACGAGTAACGTCACCCCTCCTCCTTTAACCTTCTTCTCTGTTGCATCTAAAACAACAGAACCCTGGAATACTGAGCTGTCAGTCTTGCCCCTCCTGCAACCAAAGCTTACTAATGGCTACAACTTCATAATTCATAGAACATAAAATAGTACAGCGCAGTACAGGCCCTTTGGCCCACAATGTTGTGCCGACCCTTAAACCCTGCCTCCCATATAACCCCCCCACAATCTTAAATTCCTCCATATACCTGTCTAGTAATCTCTTAAATTTCACGAGTGTATCTGCCTCCAAAACTGACCCAGGCAGTACATTCCATGCACCAACCATCCTCTGAGTAAAAACCCTTCCTCTAATATCCCCCTTGAACTATCCACCCCTTACCTTAAAGCCATGTCCTCCTGTATTGAGCAGTGGTGCCTTGGGGAAGAGGCACTGGCTGTCCACTCTATCTATTCCTCTTAAAATCTTGTATACCTCTTAATATCATGTCTCCTATCATCCTCCTTTTCTCCAAAGAATAAAGCCCTAGCTCCCTTAATCTCTGATCATAATGCATACACTCTAAACCAGGCAGCATCCTGGTGAATCTCCTCTGTACCCTTTCTAATGCTTCCACATCCTTCCTATAGCGAAGCGACCTGAACTGGACACAATACTCCAAGTGTGGCCTAACCAGAGTTTTATAGAGCTGCATCATTACCTCATGACTCTTAAACTCTATCCCTCGACTTATGAAAGCTAACACTCCATAAGCTTTCTTATCTACCCTATCTACCTATGAGGCAACTTAGAGGGATCTGTGGACATGTACCCCCAGATCCCTCTGCTCCTCCACACTACCAAGTATCCTGCCATTTATTTTGTACTCTGCCTTGGAGTTTGTCCTTCCAAAGTGTACCACCTCACACTTCACCGGGTTGAACCCCATCTGCCACTTCTCAGCCCACTTCTGCATCCTATCAATGTCTCCAGGTGTTGATCCATGTCTTGAGCTCATCCAGCTTTCCTACGATATTTCCTACACTGGACTAGTCAGACTATGCTCAATCTTTTGATTCCTGACTTTGTCTGAGATCTTTCCAACATCCGTCTCCACGACCTTCCACTAACTCTTCTGGGACTCTGGTTCCCTTCCTCCTGCAACTCTAGTTTAAACCCCACCATGCAGCATTAACAAATCTTCCTGCTAGGATATTAGTGCCCCTCCAGTTCTGGTAGAAACTGTCATTCTGTACAGGTCCCAGCTTCCCTGGAAGAGAGTCCAATGATCCAAAAATCTTATGTCCTCCCTCCTATATCAACAACTTAGCCACATACTGAACTGTATAATCTTCCAAGTTCTGACCTCACTAGCACATGGCATAGGTAGCAATCCTGAGATCACAACCCTGGAGGTCCTGCTCTTTAATTTAGCACTTAACTCATTGAAAGCCCCATACAAAACCTTGTCGCTCATCCTACTGATGTGATTGGTACCCACAGTACAGGGACCACAAGCTCTGCCTGTTCACCCTTCCATTTAAGAATATAGAGGACTCGATCTAAGATGTTCTGGACCCTGCTACCTGGGAGGAGACATATTATCCGGGAAAGTCATTCTTTACCCACAGAAATTCCTGTCCGTTCCCTTACCTAATGAATCCCCGATTACCACAGCTCGCCTCTTCTCCCCCTTCCCTTCTGAGTCAGTATGGCAGACTCAGCGCCAGAGTCTCAAACACTGTGACTTTCCACTGTTAGGCCATCCTCTCCAACAGTATCCAAAGTGGTATATCTGTCATTGAGGGGGGATGGCCACAGGGGTATTCTACACTGGTTCCTTAACCCCTTTCCCCTTCCTGACTGTCACCCAGTTTCCTTTGTCCTGCAACTTAGATGCAACTACTTCTCTATATGTTCTATCTATCATCCCTTCTTCTTCCCAATTGATCTGTAGTTCATCGACTTCCAGCTCCAACTCCTTAACGTGGTTTGTTAGAAGCTGCAGCTGGATGCACTTCTCGCAGTTGTGGTAAGCAGGGACACTGGAAGCATTCAAATGTCCTGCCTGGCATCTCTGCTGTCCTAACTGAGCAAATGTAAAGAAGGGGAAAAATACTTAAGAGTTTTTCTTTTTTTGTTGCCTCTCTTTGGTGAAGTCTTAAAGAGCTAAATCCTCAAAATGTCCTACCTATCTCTGTCCACTCCAAAGATGGCTGCTGTGCTTGCCCCTGCCTTCCTTTAATTTGCTCTTGCTAATCAATCCTTAATGCTGATTGGTCACTGGTCAGAGGTCAGTTAACACGGCTGCGATCTGATGCTGCCCTTTTCTACTTGGCCAGTGAACCTGATTGAAATCCTGTCCAACTTCTGATGTCCAGATTGGTTGCTGGTCAGAGCTCAATTTACTGTGACACAATGGCACCCTTACTCCGACTCATTGTTTTAGTGACTCATCTGATACCCAATTTGATACTTGGTATGAATCAGGTTGTAATAAGTTAGTGCCAATCACGGTAAGCAAGCAACTGGCATTTGTAACACAATTCTCAGTTTTATGCGTTTTATTAGACATAAAGTCCCCGTGGTCAATAATCAGATTATTTTTGTATCTTGAAGGGGCTTCTGAAATTTGAGTGAACCCAGAGTTACCTATGATGCACTTGAACCCATTTAATAAGTCTGTATCTGATCCCAGTAACTTTCTCCAGTAATATCTATATTTTCTGTTGGACGGACTAAATCTGGTTTCCAAATTCTGCTATATCCAAGGTATTGACCGTTGCTAGTCCTGATACATAACCTGCTCCCACAGTTCCCTTTTCTTTAATTTTTTGGTTCTGATGTAATTTCCATCACTTGAGAGTGTGGGGTAGTGATTTTTCTAATGGAAAACCTAGAAAGGGCTGGGCCCTGACAAAAATTGTTCTCCGTGTCCTTTACTGCCTTCCCCATTCTACTCTCCCCCATACTATATTCTCCTGTGGACAGTTTATCATGATGGAAGCACCCTTCAAGTAATGCATGGAGTGGCCACCCTAGTCGATATATCTCTTGTGTCGATTACTGCCTCACTCAATATTCACATGAGTGTAATCCCACAGAAATTACCATGGCCATTTAATACCTGAAGGCTGCTCAGTATTTGGATGTATAGACTGACTTATGATTATCCCCTCTGGAATACTGAATAATGTCAACTCCTAGAATTTTATTCCAATGGAACTGACGATTTTACTTTCTGGAATACCTAAAGATTTGTCCACACATGTCACGCCATCTACCCCAGCAGAATCCAGGTTTGCTCCTTTGTTAGCCTGCATTACTCGTGCTTGTTGAGGAAATTAGTTTTTGTTCACTGTGTGTTCTCCAAGCAACAACCTCACTGTTGACATGTTGGTCCACTGTAAGGGCTCTGGAGCAAGGCTCACTATGGCCCTAGTTATGGTTAATTTGATCACCACAAAATGCATTATCCTCTTCATGTTGAATAAAATCTGTAACCCACAAGAGTAATTTCTCCTTTTATTTTTAATTTAAATTTTAAATTATTGAAAGTCCATATTTTCTATTTGATCTTCTGGATCATCCAACCCAGACTCCCAATTGTCTTTGGACATGAGATGTCCCATTTTTCTTCATACAATTTTGTTTCAGGATAGGAGAGGCAAGCACCAGCATATTTTCTCTTTCCTTTGATTATTTTTGACAAAACTCCTCTGGTTCTCAGGATGAGGTAACTGAAAATCACCCTCTTGAGACCTGTCCCCTCATTCTTGGAACATCCAAGACTTCATGCTCCAGTCTCCCAAATCATCTGCACCAATTGTTATGTGCTGATGCTGATAAAATTCCTGTTTCTCCCCCACCAATTTCAGCCGGTATAGTACTCTTCACTTTTATCTGGAGAAGTCAGTACTTTGTACACTGAGGAAGTTGCTTTGTCTATAATTTCACAGGCCAAACTTGGATTTAAAAATGGGGTGGGTTAGTGTATTCTAATCATCACTTTGTGCTGGACTTAATTCTATGGGACTGAATTTTGACTCAAAGTTGGCTTTTCACTGTTAATTCTTCTTCCTTATTTGGTGTGCTGCCACATAATTGGCCTCTTTCATCATCTTGTCAACTTTCTGACTCATCCCATTGATTTCAAGTTCTGACAAATCTAATCCCCTCATGCCCCTCCCAGAGTGGACTTTAACCTTTAAGATCCCATATTATTTTCCCTATGCCTCCTCAAATATATATATTTGCAAATATATATATAAAGCAGCAGATGGGAGGGGTTTACTGTCAGCTGAAACAAAGCCCTCTTGTTTCCTACAGAGGTCAATATTCTGAAAGGCTGTTCCAAGTTCTCATACTATCAGAGTGCATGACTCACCTGGGTGGAAGTGTCCTGGGTGGCTAACCACATCAGCTACCGCTGCCAGTGCACTCGTGGCCTTGGGTAACTTTAAAGTTATACTATGCCTCTCTACACTATACTACACCATTGCAGACGTTAAAGTGAAATGCAGGGGTGTTTCCAACATCACTGCCTCTCTCCCAGATGAGCTAAATCCTTGTTGCACTCAATTCGATGTTACCGACACTGAGCCCCTGACAAGAGCCGCCGAAGAGACCTGCAGTTTGGTCATTTCTGAGACTGAAGTACGCAGGTGTTTCCAAAGAGTGGGTAGTCACAAGGCTGCGGGACTGGATGGCATCCCAGGGTGGGTACTCAGAGTGCGCGCGGCACAACTGGCAGGTGTGTTTACAGACATTTTTAGTCTCTCCCTCTCCCAGTGCAGGGTGCCCTCGCTTCAAAACATCCACCATTGTTCCTGTACTGAAAAAGACCAAGGTAACATGTCTGAATGACTGGCGTCCTGTCACACTCACCTCAATAATAAGCAAATGCTTTGTGAGGCTGGTCAAGGATTACATCTGCAGCATGTTACCACACACACTGGACCCATTACAATCCACCTACTGACACAACTGATCAACAGGTGATGCAATAGCCACAGCTCTACACACCGTCCTTACACATCTGGAGAAGAAGGAAGCTTCTGCGAGAATGCTGTTCTTGAACTGCAGTTCAGTATTCAACTCCATTATTCCCTCCAGGCTCGACAAGAAGCTCAGAGACTTCAACCTTCACCCTGCCTTGTGTAGCTGGATCCCGGACTTCCTGTCAGGTTGTTGGCAGGGGGTAAGAGTGGGCTCCCTCACCTCTGCCCCTCTGACCCTCAATACAGGTGCACCTCAGGGCTGTTTCCAAAGCCCATCCCCCTTTAATTTCTATATTCTCATGACTATGTTGCCACCCACTGTTCCAAGCTAACTACATTTGCTGACGATACAATTGGCTTAACGCTGACGATTGACCTAATCTCAAAGAATAACAAGGCAGCCTACAGAAAAGAAGTCATCACCCTGAAACAGTGGTGTCAAGAAAACAACCTCTCCTTCAGTCTCAAAAACAAAGGAGCTGGTTGTGAATTATAGGAGAAATGGATACGGGCTAACCCCTATTGACATCAATGGATCTGGGGTTGAGTGGGTGAACAGCTTTAAGTTCCTCCGCATACACATCACTGAGGGTCTCACGTGGTCTGTACATACCGGCTGTGTGGTGAAAAAGGCACAGCAGCATCTCTTTCACTTCAGATGGTTGAAGAAGTTTGGTGTGGGACCCAAAATCCTAAGAACTCTCTACAAGGGCACTGCCTGATACAGGAACTGTACCTCCCTCAATCACAAGACTCTGCAGAGAGTAGTGTGGGCAGCCCAGCACATCTGTGGATATGAACTTCCCATTATTCAGGTCATTCACAAAGACAGGTGTGTAAAAAGGGCACGAAGGATCATCAGGGACCTGAGTCACCCCAATCACAAACTGTTCCTGCTGCCATCCGGGAAATGGTACCGCAACCTAAAAGCCTGGACCTACAGGCTCTGGGACAGCTTCTTCTACCAGGCCATCAGACTGATTCATTCATACTGATTCAATCGTATTTCTATGTCATATTGACTGTCATGTTGTACCTACTATTTATTACAAATTACTATAAATTGCAATTCGCACATATAAACAGAGACATAACACAAACATTTTTACTCCCCATGTAGTTGAAGGATGTAAGTAATAAAGTCAATTCAATTCAATTCAATTCAATTTCTGGCCATGTTCATCCTCTACATATATGCCACACCCAGTTCTCCTCTCATCATCCTGTACTGATGAGAATCCATCTACAAAAATGTAAAATAGGGTTTTTCTTTCTCCCAAGTTCCTTCAAACAGAAGGTCTAGAAACATAGAAAACGAACAGCACAATACAAGCTGTTCAGCCAACAAAACTGAGATGAAAGTATCCTTACCTTAGAAATTACCTAGGGTTACCCATAGCCCTCTATTTTTCTAAGCTCCATGTACGTATCCAGGAGTCTCTTAAAAGACACTGTCTTATCCACCTCTACCACCGTCGCCAGCAGCCCATTCCATGCACTCATCGCTCTTTACGTAAAAAGTTAGCTCTAACATCTCGTCTGTACCTAATTCCAAGCACTTAAAACCATGCCCTCTCATGCTAACCATTTCAACCCTGGGAAAAAGCCTTTGACTATCCACATGATCAATGCCTCCTATCATCCTATACTCCTCTATAAGGTCAATTCTCATCCTCCATCGCTCTAAGGAGAAAAGGCTGAGTTCACTCAGCCAATCCTCATGAGGCAGGCTCCCCAATCTAAGCAACATCCTTGTAAATCTCTTCTGCACCCTTTCTATGGTTTCCACAGTAGTGAGGTGACCAGAACTGGTGAGGCCTCTAGCCGTGGGTACTCACATGGTTCCCAAGTGTGCCTGACTTTTTGTTAATTATGTGGAACAGTCTATGCTCCAAGCCCACAGTGGTGTCACTCCCCAACTTTTCCCATGCTACATCAAAGACTGCACTGGTGCTGCTTCCTGCACCCTGCACCCACGCAGAACTTGTCAACTTCATCAACTTTGTCTCCAACTTCCACCCTACCTTCAAATTTACCTGGTCCATTTCTGACACCTACCTTCCCTTTCCCAATCTCTCTGTCTCTGGAAACAGCTTATCTTCTGATATCTGTTATAAACCTACTGACTCTCACAGCTACCTGAACTATTTATCTTCCCACCCTGGTACTTGTAAAAATGCTATCCTCAATGCCTCCGTCTCTGTTGCATCTGCTCTCAGGATGATGCATTTCTTTGCAGAATGAAGGAGATGTCCTCCTTCTTCAGAGAAAGGGTCTTCCATTTCTCCACCATCAATGCTGCCCTCAACCACATCTCTTCCATTTAGTGCACGACTGCCCTCACTCCGGCCTCCCACCACTCCATAAGGGTAAGATTCCTCGTGTCCTCATCTACGACCCCACCAGCTTCCATGCCCAGTGCATAATTCTCCCTAACTTCTGCCATATTCAATGGGAACCCACCACCAAGCACATCTTTCCCACCCCTCCCCCACTTTCTACATTCTGCAGAAATCACTGCCCACCCGATTCCTTTCTTCATTTGTTTCTCCCCACTGATCTCCTTCCTGACACTTACTCCTTGCGAGCAGAATTAGTGCTACACTTGCCCCTACACCTGCTCCCTCACTACCATTCAGGGCCCCAAAAGTCCTTCCAGGTGAGGCAATACTTCACCCTTGAGTCTCTTGGGTTTTACTGTATCCGGTGCTTGCAGTGAGCCCTCCGGAGAGACCCGGCGTAGATTGGGAGACAACTTCTCCAAGTATCTACGCTCCATCCACCAGAAAAAGTGGGATCTCCCAGTGACTACCCATTCTAATTCCACTTCCCATTCCCATTCCATCAGGTTGGAGGCTACCCAGATGGTATATAAGCTGTTGCTCCTCCAACATTAGTGTGGCCTCATCGTGACAGTAGAAGAGGCCGAGGACTGACATATAACTATTAAATTAAATAAGCAGTGCAAAAAGAGAGGGAAAATATTGAGGTAGTGTCCATGGGTTCATTGTCCATTAAGAAATCTGATGGTGGACGGAAGCAGTTGTTCCTGAAGCATTGAGTGTGTGTCTTCAGACACCTGTACCTGATGGTAGCAATGAGGACATGTCGTGGTGATGAAGGGTTAGTACAGGTGGTCAAACAAATTGACATGGATGTAGGTCTTGTTCTGGATATTTTCTTAAGTATATAGTAAACATAACTTTAGAAGAAATAGTCCTATCTTACTCACCAACATACAGTAAGTCCTTGGTTTTTAAGTGTGAACAGCGATCCCTCCATTGCCTTAAAGAGAATGCAGAAACTGGATTCTTGAGAAAGAGCACTTAAAGACATCAGTGTGCCAAGGAGGTAGAGGAAAATGTGCCTATGCATTTCGGATTCTTTGGAATTGCAACTGGATTTGGAATTGGTTTATTATTGTCACATGTACTGAGGCACAATGGAACACTTGTCTTGCACACTGTTAGACCACAAGATCATAAGATATAGGAACAGAAGCAGGCCATTCTGCCCATGAAGTCTATTCCATCATTCAATGATGGGCTGATCTTCCCATCATCCCCACTCTGCTGCCTGCATCCCATACCCTTTGATGCCCTGGTTAATCAAGGACCTATCTATCTCTGCCTTAAATACATCCAATGACTTGCTCTCCACAGCTGCCCCTGTCAGCAAATTCCACAGATTTACCACCATCTCTCTAAAGTAATTTCTCTGCATCTCAGTTCCAAATGGACACTCCTCAACCCTGAAGTCGTGCCATCTTGTCCGAGAATCCCCTACCATGGGAAATAACTTTATCATATCTAATCTGTTCAGGCCTTTTAACATTTGGAGTGTTTCTATGAGATCCCCCCTCATTCTCCTGAACTCCAGGGAATACAGCCCAAGAGCTGTCATATGTTCCTCATATGGTAACCCTTTCATTCCTGGAATCATTCTTGTGAACCTTCTCTGAACCTTCTCTAATGTCAGTATATCCTTTTTAAAATAAGGAGCCCAAAACTTCACACAATACTCCAAGTATCGTGTCATGAGTGCCTTATAGAGCCTCCACATCACATCCCTACTCTTATATTCTATACCTCTAGAAATGAATGCCAACATTGCATTCACCTTTTTCACAACTGACTCAACCTGGAGGTTAACCTTTAGGGTATCATGCACAAGGACTCCCAAGACCCTTTGCAGTTCTGCATTTTGAATTATTTCCCTATCTAAATAATTGCTGCCCATTTATTTCTTCCACTAAAAGTGCATGACCATACACTTTCCAACATTGTATTTCATTTGCCACTTCTTGGACCATTCCCCTAAACTTTCTAGGTCTCTCTGCAGGCTCCCTGTATCCTCAAAACTACCTGCTCCTCCACCGATCTTTGTATCATTAGTAAATTTACCCACAAATCCATTAATACTATAGTCCAAACCATTATCATACATCATAAAAAGCAGCGGTCCCAACACCGACTCCTGTGGAGGTCCATTGGTAACTGGCAGCCAGCCGGAATAGAACCCCTTTATTCACACTCTGTGTTTTCTGCAGACAGACAGACAAAGAGACAGACATACTTTATTGATCCCGAGGGAAATTGGGTTTCATTATAGCTGCACCAACCAAGAATAGAGTAGAAATATAGCAATATAAAACCATAAATAATTAAATAATATCAAGTAAGTTATGCCAAGTGGAATTAAGTCCAGGACCAGCCTATTGGCTCAGAGTGTCTGACACTCCGAGGGAGAAGTTGTAAATTTTGATGGCCAATGATCCACCCATGCTAGTAACTTCCTTGTAACTCCAGGGCTCTTATCTTGCTAAGCAGCCTCATGTGTGGCACCTTGTCAAAGGCCTTCTGAAAATCCAAGTGCACCATGTCTACTGCATCTCCTTTGTCTACCCTGCTTGTAATTTCCTCAAAGAATTTCAGTAGGCTTGTCAGACAGGATTTTCCTTTCAGGTTTAATTATGTTTTTACACCTGATGCCTCTACTCATCTGGTCTGAGAACTGTAATACCCTCCCCCTATTCTGAAGAAGGGTTCTAATACTTCTTGACTGCCTGAGTTCCTTCAGCATCTTATAAAGACAAGCAATTCAGCAGATGCTGCAAACCTTGAGCAACACGTACAAAATGCTGGAGGAACTCAGAGCAAGACAGGCAGCATCTCCAGGAGGCGATAAACAAAAGACGTTTCAGGCTGAGCTGAGTCTTTCAGCATCTTCTCTTTATATTCTCAGTGGGGATTTCACACAGACACTAAATTTGCAAGCGTATTACAAAGTACAATGGGGAAAATGAGTGAAAGCTGTGCAAACCTACTGACCCAGTATTCACAGAATGAATGCACAAGCTCTGAAGCATTTTACCATTACACTGTTACCTTACTAGTACACTGAGGGAGTTCTCAGGGTTATGGGCAGTCATCAGTAAAGCTCACAAAATGCTGGTGGAACTTAATGAGTCAAGCAGTGTATGTGGAGGGGAATAAAGAGCTGACGTTTCAGGCTGAGACCATTCATCAGGACTGGAAAGGAAGGGGTTAGAAGTCAGAATAATAAGGCAGGAGAGCAGAAAGGTTACATCCTCAGAGGTGATAGGGGAAGCTCGATGAGGGGGAAGGAGAGGATGAAGTAAGAAGCTCTGAGGAAATGGGTGGATGAGGTAAAGGGCTGTCTAAGTGGAGAAGATAATGGACCATGGAAGAAAAGGAAGGAGGAGGTTAACCAGTGGAGGTGATGGATATGTGAGAAGAAGAGAAGGGGTGAAAGGGTAACCAGAGTTGCTTCAATGATTTGTTAGGTGTTGCACAAGATATTCTTGTGTTTATGATTTGCAGATGTAAAGCTGAATATTATTGCATATTATATTGGGGGAGATGCACTGCTGAGAGCAACACACAAAGTACATGAGGAACACAATGGGACACGCAGTATCTATGGCTCTGTTTCTATCAGGATAACTTCTCTGTGCCTGTGGAGTGGCATCAGATTTGGCAGGTGTCTTGTCAACAATAACATTCTTGAAATGCCTCTGGACCTGTGGACTGGCATCCGTTTTGACAGGTATCTTGCCAACGATAATGTTCTTGTAACAACTCCGGACTTGTGAAGTGACATTATGTTTGGTAGGTGTCTTGTCTAAGACAATGTTCTCAGTTGCAGATGTCACATTGCTTTCACTGACATAATCATCTCTGAGAGGTAAGTCTGGTGGCTATAAAGTGTCCATATTGTTGAATGCAATTGGCTCAGGTGTATTCTTCAGTTGAGCATCCAGAATCTGGTCCATGTGATATCCCCCTGTATGATGTCCAGCATCCACTCTGCAGCTATTCTATCGGGGCCAACTTATCCTCTTGGAAATCGCATACGAGAACTTCCTGTCCAACCTCAAAGCTCCTTGCTGATTCTCTTGGCAACTGGTTTAACTGTTTATTCTGTACTTCCCTCCATAGGTCTGGTTTCAGGAGGTCCATGCAAGATCTCAGTTTCCTGTTCATGAACAGCATTGCAGGAGTTTGAGTTGTCATTGGATGAACAGAGTTCCAATACACAAAAAGGAAGTTGTCCACCTTGTGCTGTAGAGAAATGGCTTCCTTGTCCATAGGTTTAATGGACTTCTTGAATATTTGGATAAATATTTGGATAGCCTATTCATTGCTGGATGGTGGGGAGCTAACTTGAAATATTTGATTCCATTTTTCTTCAAGAACTGTCATAATATTTCTGATATGTATTGTGCTCCATTGCCACTCACAATTTGTTCAGGTAAGCTATTTCTGACAAAGATAGTCCTCAGGATGGAAAGAGTCTTTGCTGAGATGGTTGACTTCATTGCTATACCCTCCAGCCACTTTGAATGAGCATCCACAACAATCAGAAACATGGAGTCCATGAATGGCCCAGTAAAGTCAATATGTACTCTTTGCCATGGTGACAATGGCCATTCCCACAGTTGTAATGATCCCTGTGGGGTGCATTTTGAACTTTTTGGCATCCCAAACAGCTTTTTGCCAAGTCTTCAATGAGTTTATCTATTCCTGGCCACCATCCATAGCTCCCTGCAAGAGTCTTCATCTTGACTATACCCAGGTGTCCTTCATGCAGATTCTCTAATACAATGGTGTGCAGTTTAGAGGGAACCACACCATGAGATCCACACATCAGTGTTCTTTGACATACTGACATTTGGTCTCAACTCACTGAAAAGTCTGGAAACATAGGGTTAACACTGGGCTGGTCATCCTTGCATGGTGAAGTCATAGACTATGGACAACATCAGGTTATTTCTTGCTTCTCTGTGCGTTTCTGAATATGTTACCAGTAACTGGTCTACCAATGCGGTGTGGAACACTTCCGGTGGTTCACAGAATGAAGACTTTTCTTCTTCAGTTGCCAGCAATGGAAGCCGTGACAAACCATCAATGTTGCTGTGTTGGTTGGTTTCCTTGAACTCTATGTCATAAGACTGGGCTCCTAGGAACAGTGGCCAATGTTGTAAGCAGGTAGCAATCTCCACTGAAATTCCCTTCCTGGGTTTGAAAATAGACACAGGGGACTGGTGATCTGTCACTGGCATAGAGGTAGTGGTGGAATTTCTTTAATCCCCATACTAGACCAAGGACCTCTCGGTTGATCTGTGTGTATTTGTGTTCTGTGATCATCAGTGATCTTGAAGAAGATGCAATTGGACGTTCAGTTCCATCTTTCATAATGTGTGACAAAACGTCTCCAGTGCCATAAGGGGACACATCGCACAACTGCTTGATGGGCAGGGATGGGTCATAATGGGTGAGCAGTTCATCTGATGTGATGTGTCTCTGTGTTTCCTTGAATAATCTTTCATGTCTTTCTGACCATTCCCACTTCGCTCCTGTCTGTAACAGTGTGTTCAAATGGTGCAGCACTGTAGCAATGTTTGGGAGAAACTGGAGGTAGTAGTTTACAAAGTCCAAGTATGACCTGAGTTGTGACAAAATTTCTAGTTGGGTGCCTGAAGCACTGCTGTAATCTTCTCTTATGGCTTATGGAAGACATGCTTCTCAATGACATGTCCACAATATGAGATTTTATTCTTGAAAAACTCACATTTTCCTCTCTCTTTGTGTAGAGACCATACTCAGTCAGCCTGGAAAGGACCACCAAGGTTCTGGAGGTGCTCTTCATCATTTTTGCCAGTAACAATGATGCCATCAAGATAACATTGTGTTCCTGGGATATCTTGGAGCACTTGGTCCATTGCTCTTTGCCAAATTGCTAGAGCTGATGTGACACCAAAGATGAAACAATTATACTGGAACAGTCACATGTGAGTGTTGATTGTGACTCCTCAATCGCCATTTGCAGGCAGGCTTGTGACAAGTTAATCTTTGAAAACCTCTTCCCATCTGCCAAAGATGTAAAAAATGTCTTCTATTCATGGCAGGGGATACTGCACAGTATGCAGCACTGGGCTGATACTCACTTTGAAATCCCCACAGGTGCAAATGACTCCAACCTTCCCTTTCTTGATCACCGGGACAATGGGCATGGCCCAATTGCTGCAGTCAATTTTGGAGTGAATGCCAGATGCCTCCATGCTTTGAAATTCAGCAGACAGACAGACAGACATATTCTATTGATCCCGAGGGAAATTGGGTTTCTTTACAGCTGCACCAACCAAGAATAGTGTAGAAATATAGCAATGTAAAACCATAAATAATGAAATAATAATAAGTAAATTATGCCAAGTGGAAATTAGTCCAGGACCAGCCTATTGGCTCAAGGTGTCTGACCCTCCGAGGGAGGAGTTGTAAAGTTTGATGGCCACAGGCAGGAATGACTTTCTATGATGCTCAGTGTTGCATCTCAGTGGAATGCGTCTCTGGCTGAACGTACTCCTCTTCCTAACTAATACATTATAGAGCGGATGGGAGACATTGTCCAAGATGGCATGCAACTTGGACAGCATCCTCTTTTCAGACACCACTGTCAAAGAGTCCAGTTCCACCCCCACAACATCACTGGTCTTACGAATGAGTTTGTTGATTCTGTTGGTGTCTGCTACCCTCAGCCTGCTGCCCCAGCACACAACAGCAAACATGATAGCTCTGGCCACCACAGACTCATAGAACATCCTCAGCATCATCCAGCAGATGTTAAAGGACCTCAGTCTCCTTGGGAAGTAGAGACGGCTCTGACCTTGTAGACAGCCTCAGTGTTCTTTGACCGGTCCAGTTTATTGTCAATTCATATCCCCAGATATTTGTAATCCTCCACCATGTCCACACTGACCCCTTGGATGGAAACAGGGGTCACCGGTGCCTTAGCCCTTCTCCGGTCCACCACCAGAGTCTTTTTCACATTAAGCTGCAGATGATTCTGCTCACATTATGTGACAAAGTTTCCCACCATAGCCCTGTACTCAGCCTCATCTCCCTTGTTGATGCATCCAACTATGGCCGAATCATCAGAAAATTTCTGAAGATGGCAAGACTCTGTGCAGTAGTTGAAGTCCGAGGTGTAGATGGTGAAGAGAAAGGGAGACAGGACAGTCCCCTGTGGAGCCCCATTGCTGGTGACCACTCTGTCTGACACACAGTGTTGCAAGCGCACGTACTGTGGTCTGCCAGTCAGGTAATCAATAATCCATGACACCAGGGAAGCATCCACCTGCATCACTGTCAGCTTCTCACCCAGCAGAGCAGGGTGGATGGTGTTGAACGCACTAGAGAAGTAAAAAAACATGACCCTCACAGTGCTCGCCGGCTTGTCCAGGTGGGCGTAGACACGGTTCAGCAGGTAGACGATGGCATCCTCAACTCCCAGTCGGGGCTATTAGGCAAGCTGGAGGGGGTCTAAGTGTGGCCTAACCATAGGCCGGAGCTGCTCTAGAACAAGTCTCTTCAGGGTCTTCATGATGTGGGAGGTCAATGCCACCGGTCTGTAGTCATTGGAGCCACTGGGGTGCGGCGTCTTTGGTACAGGGACGAGGCAGGACGTCTTCCACAGCACAGGAACCCTCTGGAGACTCAGGCTCAGGTTGAAGACATGGTGAAGTACTCCACATAGCTGGGGGGCACAGGCTTTGAGCACCCTGGGGCTGACATCATCTGGGCCTGCAGCCTTGCTTGGGTGGAGACGTTTCAGCTGTCTTCTCACCTGTTCAGCTGTGAAGCCCACCGTGGTGGTTTCAGGTGGGGGGAGGGGTATAGTCATGAGAGCAGGGTGGGGGGCTGTGAGGAGGGATAGGAGGGGAGAGTGGAGTATGTGTTGGTTGGGGGCCGACAACAGATGAATCATGTGGGGGATGGGCAGGGGCCACAGTTAAATCTGTTGAAGAACAGGTTAAATTCATTGGCCGTGTCCACACTGCCTTCAGCTCCTCTGTTGTTGGTTTGCCAGAACCCAGTGATGGTCCTCATCCCACTCCAGACCTCTCTCATGTTGTTCTGCTGGAGTTTCCACTCAAGCTTCCTCCTATACCTGTCTTTAGCCTCCTTGATCTTGGCTTTCAGGTCCCTCTGTATTGTCCTCAGCTCCTCCCTATTTCCATCTCTAAACACCCACTTTTTAGCGTTCAGGATGACCTTTGTTACCCATGGCTTGTTATTTGAATAACAAAGGACAGTTCTTGCCGGAACATTGCAGTCCACAAAGAAGTTGATGTAACCAGTGATGCACTCTGTGAGCCCATTAATCTCCTCTCCATGTGGCTCACAGAGGGCCTGCCAGTCTGTCATCTCAAAACAACCCTGGAGTGCCTCATAAGCTTCCCCCGACCATTTCCTCACTGTCCTCAAGGTTGCAATTTACTCTTCACCAGAGGCACGTAGCAAGGTTGTGATCTGACCTTCCCAGTGGGGGGACGGGAGAGGAACTGTATGCATCCTTAACGTTAGCATACATCAAGTCCAGGGTCCTCTCCCCTCTGGTTGTACAGCTCACATACTGCGTGAAAGTGGGCAGTGTTCTAGCCACGGTAACATGGTTGAAGTCACCCGAGATGGTAACGAGGGCACTCGGGTGCTGGGCTTGTAGTCGGACTGTGACGGTGTGAATGATGTTACACGCCGATGTTGGGTTGGCAAAGGGAGGGATGTACACAACAACCACGATTGCATGTAAGATTTCCCTTGGCAAATAATATGGCCGGAGTCCAACAGCAAAATTTTAATATCTGGGCTACAAACACGTTCCTTGATCTTAATATGACCAGGATTGCACCATCTGTTGTTAATTAGAACAGCAAGCCCCCCTCCTTTATGCTTACCACTCTCAGTGCAATTCTGATCAGCCCGAACAGTCTGGAAGCCCTCTATGGAAACATTTTGGTTGGGTATGTCCTCATGCAGCCATGTTTCAATAAAACACATAACACAGCTCTCCCGAAAAGTCCTCTGACTCCTGGCTAGCACTGTCAACTCATCCATTTATTACCCAGCGATCTCACATTGTCCATAATGAGCGAGAGGAGACACAGCTCCACACTTGGTGATGTCAAGTATAAGGCACCGGTTTCAATAGGTACATTTAATGTCAGAGAAATGTATACAATATACACCCTGAAAGTCTTTTACTTCACAAACACTGACGAAAACAGAGGAGTTCCCCAAAGAACGAATGATAGTTAAATATTGGAACCCCAAAGCCACCCCCAGTTCCCCCTTCCCACACACAAGCAACAGCAAGGCAAGGACACCACACACCCCCTCCCCACCAGCAAAAAAGTCTCGGCACCCGCCACTGAGCACTTCAGTGTGCAGCAAAGCATCAGTAAAGACACAGACTTGCAGCACTCCAAAAACTACTTATTCACCTGGTAATTTGACATACCACAGGCTCTCTCTCCCCTTAATAAAGGAAAGAAGAGGAGCCCCTGTTTCACAGCAAGAGGGGAGACATAACAAACAGCTCGCTGATGTATGATGTTAAAAGTCTGTTGCAACACTTTTTCCAAGCTCTGCATCCAGAGAGCCAGCCCAGAAAGGCTCAGGTCTCTGGACACACAGCTCACGGCAACCAACCCGCTGCTCCCGATTTTCCCTGATCTCCCATGATGCCTCAGTCAGGGGCACAGGCTTTCAATCAGCCCATCTCCAGAACCACGAAAACCCAGCCCCCTGAAGGTGCCCTAGTCTGCCAGGCCCCATCCTTGGGATGTGGAACTGCGGCCGGTCATGAGGAGTTGAGTGCAGGTCCCATTCTCACAAAGAAGCAAAGTCAGAGTGTAACCCCAGGTCAGGGTCTTCAAAAGAACCTTGGAAAGGTAAAAAAGAAATATCAAAGATAGAAATAGAACAAGCAAAGCAGTTGCCATGAGAGCCAGCATCACTTCTCTCTGCCCCCGATGTGCTTTATCACCATATAACCATATAACAATTACAGCATGGAAACAGGCCATCTTGGCCCTTCTAGTCCATGCCAAACACTTACTCTCAACTAGTCCCACTTACCGGCACTCAGCCAATAACCCTCCATTCCTTTCCTGTCCATATACCTATCCAATTTTACTTTAAATGACAATATTGAACCTGCCTCTATCACTCCTACTGGAAGCTCGTTCCACACAGCTACCACCCTAAGTAAAGAAGTTCCCCCTCGTGTTACCCCTAAACTTTTGCCCCTTAACTCTCAACTTAAGTCCTCTTGTTTGAATCTCCCCTATTCTCAATGGAAAAAGCCTATCCATCTATCCTGCTCATAATTTTTAATACCTCACTCAAGTCCCCCCTCATCCTCCTACGCTCCAAAGAATAAAGACCTAACTTGTTCAACCTTTCCCTGTAACTTGGGTGCTGAAACCCAGGTAACATTCTAGTAAATCTCCTCTGTATCCTCTCTATTTTTTGACTTCTTCCTATAATTCGGTGACCAGAACAGTACACAATACTCCAAATTTGGCCTCACCAGTGCCTTGTACAATTTTAACATTACATCCCAACTCATAAACTCAATGCTCTGATTTATAAAGGACAGCGTACCAAAAGCTTTCTTCACCACCCTATCCACATGTGATTCCACCTTCAGGAAACTATGCACCATTATTCCTTGATCACTCTGTTCTACAGCATTCTTCAATGCCCTACCATTTACCAAGTACATCCTATTTTGATTATTCCTACCAAAATGTAGCACCTCACACTTATCAGCATTAATTTCCATCTGCCATCTTTCAGCCCACTCTTCTAACTGGCCTAAATCTCTCTGCAAGCTTTGAAAACCTACTTCATTATCCACAACGCCACCTATCTTAGTATCATCTGCATACTTACTAATCCAATTTACCACCCCATCATCCAGATCATTAATGTATATGACAAATAACATTGGAGCCAGCGCAGATCCCTGAGGCACACCACTAGTCACCGGCCTCCAACCTGACAAACAGTTATCCCCCACTTTACATGGAAGTTATGGAATTTTGGTGTTGTTGTTTCATTCAATTCAAATCTGGCCTTCATGCCTTTATGTTTACCAATACCCCTCTCAGACACATTCTCTTTTGTGCTACCATTTGGGTGCAGTTGCCTGTTGGTGCCACATTGACAGCTTTAATTGAGTGCCAGTCTAGTTGGATTTTTCTCAACTATTCATGTCCGAAATATGCTGTCCCACCACCTTTCAATACATAAAGCTCTGATGGCTGTGTTTGGCCTCCACTTGTCAAATTCAATTTCAGTTTGCTTTTGAGAGACACTTTTTTGCCTGCGTAGGTCTTTAGCATCATTGAGGTCTTCTCCAATTGTGCTAATGGGAGCAGTCTATTGTAGTCAGTATCTGGGATTATAGGCAAAGCTGACCTTGGGTCCAGTTCCATTTTCAGTTTTACCCCAGACACATCCATTGTGATCCATATGATTTTGTAATCTGCTTCAGTAATACAATGCAGTTCTAGGCATGACAGCTCACTTTTGCCAGACTCTGTGTTGTCTGATTCTGTTTTACATTCGATCAGTTTATACATTTGCTTAGTTTTGTGTTTGTAACTTTTCACTCGGTTGTGCTTTTTTTCTGATTCTCACACTCTCTCTCTGTGACTTTGTCTGTGACAATTCCTGCAGACGTTTCCTTTGAACCAACAGTCATTTGCATCATGGGAGGAATTACCACATCGATAACATTTTTGGCTTTTTGCACCATTCACATTTTGTGCATTTCACATTCAAACATCCTTTTCTTTAGCTTTGCTGCATCATTTGCTACTATCTCTAACAATACTGCAATGATCAATGCCTATTCTAAGGTTAGGTTTCTTTCTTACAATAGCTTCTTTTAAGTGCTTTGATTATGCATATAACATACAAGCCTGTCCCTTAATTCATCTGAAAGTCCATCTCTGAAGTCACAGTTCTGGGAAAGTTTGCGTAATCTGCAATGTATTGAGAAATACTTTCATCCTTTGACTGCTTCCTTTTGTAAGATCTGAATAGCTGTGAGTTAAAGGCACTTATTGACAGTGGCAGCAATGAGACCTTTATTCATAGACAGTTCATTCCTCATCATAGTATGTTTATGACTGAGACTGTGCCCATCTGTTGTGTACATGGAGATGAAGAACCTTATCCCACAGCAGATAAATTATCTCCTGAACATAGGGGTTGCTGATCATCTCCCTTTTCTGGTGGTGCTAGGCCAGGATTTGCCTGTTCTTCTTGATCTTTTGCATCCAAGAATGTTGCACTACATAATGTTGCATGGGCAAAAGCCAAGGACATCAAACATTCTACTCAACCTCTCAATGAACTTCCTTCTTATAATGCTGAAATTAAAACTAAGCCTGGAAAGGATCGTAAAACTCGTAGGCAGAAAAGACAGGAAAAGTTTCAAAATACTGAAGTGAATTCATCCATTGAACCTCACCCACTTTTGGAGTTTCCAATACCAACTGATATCCAAGCAATGCAACAAAATGATGTTAGTCTAACTCCTTATTTTAAGCAGGTTAGACACTTTAAGGAAGAGGAAAAAGTTGAACTGATGAATGGAAATGGAAATTTTATAGAAAATGGGATACAGTACCGCCAGCAGGGGTCAACTAATGATACCTAAATCTACTAGAGAAATTGTACTTGAGTTGGGTCACTCTATTCCCTGGGCAGGCCAACTGGGAAAACATAGAAGTTTTGACCGTATTAAGAGACATTTTCACTGGCCGGGTCCACGTGCAGATGTGGCCCAGTATTGCAGAAGCTGTCCTCAATGCTAACAAACCTCAGCCAGATTTCCTTCTAAAATTCCCCTTCAGTCTTTGCCAGTCATTGCCACTCCAGTTGAACGGTTGGGTATGGATGCTGTGGGCCCAGTAGAATGAAGCAAAAAAGGAAATCGCTTTACATTGGTAATTACTGACTGTGCTACTAGATATCCAGAAGTTTTTCCACTTAAAACTGTCAGGGCTAAGTCAATTGCTCTTTATTTGGTACAATTTTTTACAAGGGTGGGGTTTCCTATGGAAACTTTTACTGATCAGGGACTAACTTCATGTCCAAGTTACTGAGGGATGTGTACAAACTGCTGGGGATTAAAGGCATTAGGACTACCCCATATCATCCCCAGACTGATGGGTTGACAGGGTGGTTGAAACAAACCCTTAAACAAATGCTCAGAAAGTTCATAAATGATACAGGATCTGACTGGGACCAATGGTTACCCTATTTGCTTTTTGCTTTCAGGGAAGTACCTTCGACATCAACCGGTTTTTCACCTTTTGAATTATTATATAGACATGAGATAAGAGGCCGACTTACTTTACTAAAAACCCACTGGGAAAAGAGTCACAAAATAGCTGAGACACAGAACATTGTAGCCTACGTTGTCCACGAGGGAGAAATTGGGGAAAATGGCTGTATTGGCTCAGCAAAATGTGATGGAGGCCCACCAGAACCAAAACACCTGGTACGACCAAACTGCCCTGGAGTGGAGTTTTTCCCCTGGACAGAAAGTTTTGGTAATGCTCCCTACACGAGAGCAAACTTTTAGCTAAGTGGCAAGGACCTTATGACATAACACAGAAAGTGGGTCCAACTACTTATGAGATAGCATCTCCTGGTGAAGCATACCTGCAGAGAATTTAGCATGTTAACTTACTGAAAGATTGGTTTCCCAAGTCTGACCAGAAAGAGGTGTTGTTGATTAGATGTGTGGAAGAAGAGGACGATGATGAGGAACAGAACCTTCCGGTACCTGCCCCTGCCTTGCTCGGTCTTGTCCACCTCATGGCTGATCAGCAGACCCAGGACAGTGCCCTCTGTGTCCCGGAAGTTTTTGAAGTAATTCCTCATCATACAAAAGTAATTGAACATAACATTCTGCTTAAAATTGAGCTACTGCGAGAAGAAGGAGCTACAGAATCCCGGAGCGCTTCCTGGATCCCCTAAAAAAGGAGATAGAACTGATGCTATCCCTGGGCATCATTGAGGTATCAAGAAGTGAGTGGTGCAACTCCATTATCTTGGTTCCAAAGAAAGATTGTACTAGAAGATTCTGTATAGATTTTCGTTATCTGAATACAATCTCTGAATTTTATTCCTATCCAGTTCCTCGCATTGATGAATTTATTGATCGGTTGGGCAAATCAAAATTTCTAACCGCCATTGATCTCTGCATAGATTACTGGCAGGTGCCGTTAACTCTACAGTCCTGTGAGCTGACAGCCTTCCGTACGGCATGGGGTCTGTATCAGTTCACTGTAATGCCTTTTGGACTACATGGTGCCCCAGTTACATTCTAAATGGATCAGGTATTGTTAGGATTTTCTGATTTTGCTGCAGCCTATTTGGATGATATTGTTGTTCACAGTGCTACCTGGGAGGAGCATAAAGATCACCCGAAGGCTGTCATCGGACGTCTCCAGGAAGCTGGATTGACTGTCAACCCCTCAAAGTGTCAGTTTGCCAAAACTGAGACTGAATATCTTGGCTACATTATTGGCAACGAGGTTATCAAACCTCAGACTCACAAACTTCAAGCCATTCAGTCCTGTCCACGTCCACAGACCCAGCTGAAGTCATTCCTTGGAATGTCAGGTTGGTACAGATGACTTGTGTCTAACTATTCCTCTTGTGCTGCTGTTCTCACAGATATGACTCGGCAGATGAGCCCTACTCAGCTGCAGTGGAGTGAGGAGGTGGAATGTGCTTTCAAGGACCTCAAGGGTGCGCTGAGTGAGAATCCTGTGTTGTGTAGTCCTGACTTTACTAAAGATTTTGTGTTGCAGTCAGATGCCTCCGAGTGAGGTTTGGGAGTGGCGCTTTTGCAGGGAGAGCCCAATGATCATCACCCACTGGCTTACATCAGCAGGAATTTGTTCCCGAGGGAGACTCGTTATTCCACTGTGGAGTAAAAATGCTTGGTAGTGAAATGGGATTTGGACTCGCTCAAGTATTATCTCCTGGGGAAAGAATTCATCCTGGAAACTGACCATAAAGCCCTGAGGTGGATGGAAGTGCTGAAGGATGCTAACAGCAGTAACACCCACTGGTATTTGGCAATGCAGCCGTATCATTTCACCACACTGTACATTCCCAGGCAAGATAACACCAGTGCAGACTTTTTAATCACACTCTTAGGGTGTGATACCAGAAGGAGGGGAGTGTGTGGCGGCTGCAATTACCAGCCGCACTATCAACTGGGCATATTAAAGTGTCCTGTAGCCAACCAACCTCCTGATAATCTGGTAAATGCCTAAGCTGTTGCATTACACCAGCCAAAGTAGATGGGGCTGGATAACGGGTTTGTGCCATTCTGCTGCAGCCAGAGGGGTGTTCTTCAGAGCTCCTTCATTCATCCCATATCTTTTTAAGGAGAGGAATGTTTCCTCTCCCTTGCAATTTACTACGGACTGGTCAGCATCGAATATAAACCCGCAGTCAGGAGATGAGTGGTGTCACTTGGTTTGAGGAGTATTTACTATGTTGTTATAACCCAGTTCTGTTCTGTTAGCTGATTCAAGTTTGGACTCTAGAATAGTTCTGTTGAGTTTGTAAACATTTTGGGTAAATAAAACCCTTATTTTTTTCACCTTTACCTGCACTCCCAGTTTGATGCTTACCCTGGTCCTTCACACAGCTATTACTCATGGTTTAGGACTCAAATGACTTTGTACCTTGTGACAATTGTCTTGCTTTTCAAGGATTACTAGATTGCGTAAGAGACTGTGCTTTCTTGCACCCATTAAGTGGAGAAGTGTGAGGTGTTTCTTGTCCTCAACCACGTTGTAATACATTTCAACCCTCTCGATATATGACTCCAATAATATAGCCTTCAATAATGCTATCAGATCTGTCAAATTTCTTGACTAAAACAGTTGTCACATTATTTTCACCTTAACTTCTTTCACTGTGGACTATGCACAGTTACTCATTCGTCCTTTGTCAGTGTCTTTGTCGGCCTCTGTACTGTTCAACTCTTTCCTTCTGCTGTTTCATCCCATAACCTTTGGTACAGTTCATGATATTTTCTGACACTTAGGTTCGTATTCATCGCCATTTTGATGTGCACAACTACAGATCAATCAAATAAAAGCAGACAGCCAGGAGATGGTATTAACATAGAAACATAGAAAACACAATACAGGCCCTTCAGCCCACAAAGCTGTGTCAAACATGTCCTTACCTTAGAAATTACCTAGGGTTACCCATAGCCCTCTATTTTTCTGAGCTCCATGTACCTATTCAGGAGTCTCTTAAAAGACCCTATCGTTTCCACCTCCACCACTGTTGCTGGCAGCCCATTCCACACACTCACCACTGTCTGCATAAAAAACTTACCCCTGACATCCCCTCTGTACCTACTTCCAAGCACCTTAAAACTGTGCCTTCTCGTGCTAGCCATTTCAGCTCTGGGAAAAAAAAAACCTCTGACTATCCACACAATCAATGCCTCTTATCATCTTGTACATCTCTTTCAAGTCACCTCTCATCCTCCGTCACTCCAAGGAGAAAAGGCCGAGTTCAGTCAAGCTACTCTCATAAGGTATGCTCCCCAATCCAGGCAACATCCTTGTAAAACTCCTTGTAAAACTCCTTTCTGTGGTTTCCACATCCTTCCTGCAGTGAGGCGACCAGAACTGAGCATGGCGTATTCGCTCTGCAACGAGAGAGAGAGATGGCAATGTGCATGCACAGACAACAGGGCAATGTGCATGTGTAGACAATAGATCAATATGTAGTGCTATCAGGGAATCACTGTTCTAAAAGAAATAGTTCCATACATTACAGATGCCAGTCTGGGTGAACACATCATGGTCAAGGGCTCGGAAAACAGCTGAAATCCCAGAGAAAGAGCAGCCAGGGGGGGACTCGCAGGTCATGTATGATCTTTAGCCCTTTGTCTCTTCCTCCTTCCTGCTCCCCAATATTGGCACTATTCCCACACTGCCCTCACATATCTGCCAATTTAACCCCTTCCCTCGTCTGTATCTACCTATCACCGATCAGCTCTTGTTCCACATAAACACAAAAGATTTTGCAGAAGCTTTAACTCCAAAGAAACACATTTAATTACTGAGAGAACTCAGCAGGTCAGGCAACATCATGGGAGGGGAATGAACATTGATTGTTCTCCTCCATAGATGCTGCCTGACCTGCTGAGTTCCTCCAGCACTTTTTCCACTCCTTCCCCCATTCTTATCTATTATCTCCCCTCTATCTTTCAGTCCAGCGAAGAGGCTTGACCTGAAACATAGACTGTTCATTTTCCTCAACAGATGCTGCCTGACCCATTGAGTTTCTCCAGCATTTCATGTATCGCTCCAGATTCCAGCACCTGCAGTCTCTTATGTCTCCGCGTTACTTGCAGAGCTGTTGTACTGGGAACTGTGCATGAAGCACCACTCTCTATGCTACTGAACATTGGTATGCTGGGAAGCTACGGCTGAGCCCTCCACTGATGCACACACAACAGTGGTTAAAGTGTCCTCTTTGATTGCTACCCCTCCACTCCAGCACCTCAGGTTCCCTCCTGACCTCACATGCTCTAATCCAAAGTGGGCATGATTTCTGATACAATATGGGCTTCTTGGATGCTCCTGTTTTAACCCACATCCCAAAGTCATGCAGATGATAGATCAGTTGGCACTGGTATCTTACTGCGGGGGTACTGGTGAGGCCTGAACTTCAGAAGCCCTCGGTGGTATAGGCAAACAGGATGGCAGTGATCGTCAGGAACACTACAAAGAGGGAGGTCACCTTCAAGCGGGGGATGCCCCTGGTGCATCTCTTCCCGGTGACGGTAATGTTCATGTGAGGCAAGCTAGGGAGAAACTATCTGCGAAAAAGTCAAAGTTGACCACTGAGTCATTCAACTTTGGGGACTCTCTGGTACTGTGGGTGGGAAAAGGAGTTTGATGGAGAAGATGCTGAAACTGGAAGGTGTCTTTTCTACTGACGAGTTTGATGTGGGTTGTTCCAAGAGCACCCACCACACCATCCGAGTGACTGAGGACACCCTGTTCAGAGAGAGGTGACGGCGACTGGCCCCTGCAGAGGTGGAAGACGTTTGGCAGCATTTGTGTAAGTTGATGGAAGCTGGGATCATCACTGAGTGCAAAAGCCCCTCTGCGTCCCCAGTAGTAGTGGCCAGGAAGAAGAATGGGAAGGTACGGGTGTGTGTGGACTATAGGACTCTGAACAGGCACATTATCCCTTACCAGTATTTGTCCCAAGGATCGAAGACACGCTGGCCTGTTTGAGTGGTGAGAAGTAGTTCAGTGTGCTGAGCTTGAGGAGTGCATATTACCAGATCCCCATGAGTGAGGCTGACAAAGAGAAGATGGTCCATTGGGATTAAATGTCCACTGGGATTCTTCCAGTTCTAAAGGATGCCCCAGGGCATAGCAAGAGCCCCTGCGACCTTTTAGCATGTTATAGAGAAAATGGTGGGGATATGAACTTGCTTGAGGTATTGGTCTATCTGGATGACCTCATAGTGTTTGGGCCCACCTTGGAGGAACATGAATCAAGCCTACTGAAGATGCTGGGTCACCTGAAAGCTGAAGGGTTAAAACTTACCCTGGCCAAGCACCAGTTCTACAAGACGTCTGTCAGCTATGTTGTGCACATAGTCTCATGGGATTGAGTAGCTATAGATTCGTCTAAGATAGAGGCTGTGACCACATGGCCAAGGCTCCACACTATGAGTGTTTTGTGCTCATTCCTTGGGTTCTCTGGATAAGGTTTGTGAAGGGCTATGCAAAATTGCATCACCCTTTAAATCAGCCACTGTGTGGATACACTACCTTGGGGAAGAAAGGGAGGACAAGAGAAGGGTGAAGAGTATCTTAGCCCTTCGGAGCCTTTTGGAGCAAGGCAGGATGCGAAATATGAAGAAGCCTTTCAGTCACTGAAAGAGCTGCTAACACAGGTGCCTCTGCTGGCTTTTGCAGATGTCTGATTGCCATATGTACTGCATATGGATGCCAGCAGAGAGGGCTTACTGGGTGTCCTGTATCAGGATCAGGACATCAGGTTAAGACCTGTTGTGTTTTTCTGTCACTCTCTGAGAAAAACTATCCCATGCTCAATTCCAGGCATTGAAGTGGGCTGTGGTGGATAAGTTGAGTGACTACCTCTATGGTGCCAAGTTTGAGGTAGGACGGACAACAATCCCTTAATTTATATCCTGAGCTCAGCAAAATTGGATGCCGCAAGCCATCGGCGGTTGGTTTTGTCTGCCTATGATTTCAGCCTGAAGTAGGGACATTGATGCTGATGCTTTGTCTCGACCTGTGCGTGAAGAGCTGGACGGGGACGAAGAGCGGAAAAGTGTTCCTGCCCCGGGAGTGAAAGCCATGTGTCAGTTTGCCATCATGGTGAAGGCAGAGGGAAGGCAAGGGCAGGATGGAGTGGTAGATCAATTGGGAGCTTCTGATTACGCCATTCCACAAGTTTACCTGATTGCGTTGAAGACAAACCAGTTACTGGAATTGTGTCCTGGAGAAGTGGCAGCTGCTCAGTGAGATGACCCGTGCATCGATACCATTTGGTCAACAGTCAAAAAGGGAGTCTGGTCCAAGCAGGGAAGATGAAACACACTGAGGTGCCTCCATTACTGAGAGAATGGCCCAGATTGGAACTGAGGAGCCAGATCCTATACTGGGTGTTATGACACCTCTGAACTGACCTCGACGTTCCCAGCTTGTTCTGCCTGAGAATTATAGGAGGATTGTGTTGAAATTACTTCATGATGATTCTGGACATTTGGGGGTTGAAAAGACCAATGGATTGCTCAGAGATTGGTTTTGCTGGCCTTGAAAGAAGCCAAAGCTTGAAGAATACTGCAAATTGTGCATTTGATGCATATGGAGGAAGATGCTGCCTACGAGGGCCACTCCATTGTCCCACTTGCAGAGTACAGGGCCCCTTGACCTGGTGTGCATGGATTTCCTGGCAATAGAGCCAGATGCCAGCAACATGGTGACTCACTACACCAGATATGTGCAAGTTTTCCCTACCAAGGATCAGAGGGTGTCCATGGTGGCCGAAGTGTTATGGGAGAAGTACTTAATTTATTATGGCTTCCTCAGGTGGATATATAGTAATCAGGAACGGGATTTCAAGAGTAAGCTCATACATGAGTTACTGAGCATGCTTGGAGTTGAGAAGTCGAGGACTACACCTTATCACCCGTAGGGTTATCCACAGCCCAGGAGATTTAATCAGACCTTGCTAGACATGTTAGGAACCTTGGAGATCTGCAAGAAGAATGAGTGGAGTCAACATATTGGAGATCTGGTCCACTGCTACAACTGTACATGAAATGAAGATACTGGGTAGATGTTTGGGCGCAAGGCGAGATTGCCAATTGAACTTTATTTTGGGACTGGCGAGGAAGCCCTACCACTGAAGACATATCTGAACGTATGTGTCTGATATGAGAAGGGAGCTGGAAAAGGCTTATGAACTAGCTGAGGCCACGGCTGCCAAGCAGAATCAAAGAAATAAGAGGCGATTCGATCAAAAGGTTATGCTCTCCTAAACTAATGACAGACCAAATCCTCATAAAGAATTTGGGGCTACCTGGAAAGCATAAATTGGGTGACCACTGGGCAGCTACGCCTTATGTAGTGGAGAATCAGATGCCAAATGTACCAGTTTTCCAGGTGAAACCAGAGGATGGGAAGAGGCCCATCAAGATTCTCCATCAGAATCACTTTCTGGCTCTCAGACAAGAGGTGCGAGTTGACCCAGATCCTGACCCGGTGCCCACACCTAGTAAGAGGACTGCAGCGATGTGGAGCAACTGAAGAACCAAAAGCAGGAGAGATTATATTGGCCCTTGCCCCGAATATATATATATATATATATAATATTATACTGCTCAGAGGATGAGGAAAAGGTGGGGGGTGGTGTATGCTGCCTTTTGCTAACTCTCCACTGAGAGAACCATAGAACCATAGAACATTACAGCACAGATACAGTCTTTTGGCCTTTCTTGGTTGTGTCAAACCATTTTTTGCCTAGTCTCACTGACCTGCGCTTGACCCATATCCCTCCATACACCTCTCATCCATGTACCTGTCCAAGTTTTTCTTAAATGTTAAAAGTGAGCCCGCATTTACCACTTCATCCGGCAGCTCATTCCACACTCCCACCACTCTCTGTGTGAAGAATCCCCCCCCACAATATTCCCTTTAAACTTTTCCCCCTTCACCCTTAACCCATGTCCTCTGGTTCTTTTTCTCCCCTAACCTCAGTGGAAAAAGCCTACTTGCATTCACTCTGTCTATACCCATCTTAATTTTATACACCTCTATCAAGTCTCCCCTCATTCTTCTACACTCCAGGGAATAAAGTCCTAACCTACTCAACCTTTCTCGGTAACTCAGTTTCTCAAGTCCCAGCAACATCCTTGTAAATCTTCTTTGCACTCTTTCAACCTTATTAATATCCTTCCTGTAATTCGGTGACCAAAACTGCACACAATACTCCAAATTCGGCCTCACCAATGGCTTATACAACTTCACCATAACATTCCAACTCTTATACTCAATACTTTGATTTATAAATGCCAATGGCCAATTTCCTACCTTATCTACCTGTGACGCCACTTTTAGGGAAGTTTGTATCTGTATTCCCAGCTCCCTCTGTTTAACTGCACTCCTCAGTGCCCTACCATTTAACTTTTATGTTCTACCTTGTTTTTTCCTTCCAAAGTACAATATCTCACACTTGTCTGTATTAAACTCCATCTGCCATTTTTCAGTCCATCTTTCCAGCTGGACGAACCCTCTGCAAGCCTTGAAAACCTTCCTCACTGTCCACTACACGTCTAATCTTTGTATTATCAGCAAATGTGTGTCAGCACATTACCATCCAGATCATTGATATAGTTGATGACTCCGCCTTCTGCCTGTGGACATGTCAGGCACAGCTTCTTTTTGTCCGCCTTTGATCTCCCCCTTTCCCGACTTAAACTTTGAAATTTTGACTTTATTCAGTCGGATCCTGTAGAGTGACAGTTATAATTATGTCTAACCTGAAAAGCACCAAAAGAAATCCTGAAGCAGGCCATGGTAAGCTTAAAAAAGCTGACAAATGGATAAATAAACACACAAATAAATAACTAGGTAGGTAGGTAGCTGGATGGATAAATAAATAAATAAGGCATGGCAATCAAAGACCCACCTAACCCAGATATTCTCACTTCTCCCTTCTCCTATCAGGCAGAGGATACAACAGTCTGAAATTACATAGTAGCAGAATCGAGGACAGCTTCTGAGAGAGGTGGGTCTTTCCTGTTTTATCCAGGAACCTGATAGTTTCATACACCTCAGCTTCTGCAACTGAAAAATAAACAACCACAATATGAACGATATTTCCTCACAGTTTTCCAGATGCATTCTATATTTCCCCCTGCACATTTATATCTTTCAGGTCTATAGAGACCCCAGAATTACAGACAATAAACAAGCTGTGGCCTAAATTACTCACATAATCTTCTTCCTCTGATAGTCTAAGCCTTGGCCAAAAGAACAAAGAGCAACTATTTGTCTTTTTGATCATTTTGTTAACTTTTCCTGCTACTTTTACAGATCTTAGGACACACTCTACAACGTCCTCCTGCATGCCATGTACACCCCTCCCATTAATCATTTCCATTGTTTCAGACTTCCTCCCCAAATGCAATAGCACATATCGGTGGATTAAGTTCCTGTTGCAGTAAACTGACTAATTGACCTGACCATCTGTTGTATATTCTCCTGAAATCAACCTGAGGTGTCAAACCTTAAATACCAGCATTCTGTGATTCTCTGCCAAATAGTTCATGGTAATGTTGGTGGCACAATAGCTAAATATCCTCAGAAGTATGTAATCAATAACATTTGATATGGTTTCACAAGAATGATCCAGGGATAGAAGTCTTAATGTACAAGGAGAATTTCATGCTGGCACTCCATAGACCATAAGATCATAAAGATGTAGAAGCAGAATTAGGCCATTTGGCCCATTGAGTCTGTTCTGCCATTCCATCATGGCTGACTTATTATCCCTCTCAAACCCATTCTACTGCCGTCTCCACATAACCTCTGACACCCTTACTAATCAAGAACCTATCACCACTGATTTTGGTAACCTAGCAGTTACCATGAAGCTATTACAGTTCAGGGTATCGTTCAACTCAGAGTTCAATTCCAGTGGTTCTCTGTAATAGAGTTTATGTGTTCCTCCTGTGTGCATGTGGGTTACATCCAGGTGCTCCAGTTTCCTTCCACCATTCAAAGCTGTATCAGTTAGTAGGGTAATTTGTCATTGTAAATTGTCCTGTAATTAGGCTGGTTAAATAGGTAGGGTGCTGGGCACGGCGGCTCAGTGGTCCAAATAGACCTGTTCCATGCTGCATCTCTAAATTAAATAAATAAAAATAAATTTAAAGAACAAATATACCTGATGACTTGTCCACAATTCCACAGATTTACCACCCTTGGTTAAAGAATTTCCTCCTCATCCCTGTTCTAAAGGGATGTCCTTCTATTCTGAAGCTGTGCACCTGGTCTTAGACTCGAGAATGGCATTGAGAGGGTTAATAAATCAGCCATGATGAAGTGGTAGAGTAGGCTCGATGGGCCAAATGGCCTAATTTTGATCCAATATCTTCTGTTCTTATGGTCTGTGTGAAATTCAGAGAATGGTGGGAACTCAACTGGGAGATGGGTATAAAAGGAGGGAAGATGTTACACTTACACATTTATGTATTGGACCAAATGGCCTGAATAATTCCCTGTTCAGTATGAATATGCATGTACGCACATTTGCAGGGAGTGCACTTATCAAGCAAAAGAGCAGCACAGATTGTTTGAATGTAGTTCCAATGAGCTGGAAAAGAAACGTCTAATGTCTAAATTTGGATCTTTGGGACTGTTTAACATTGAAAGTTTGTTTGGATATCACTGCCTTTGAAATGTATATAAATGTGTATTTGTCTTTCTGAAAAGCATTAGGTGTTTTGATATTATTCCAGTGTTTTTGTGTGGGGAGTGGGGTGTTAGTTGTTCAGTAGGTATACCTCCTGTCTGCTCCATACTCCAATTTGGTAGGTGGTGGCAATGCACCTTTTGTAGCTGTGCCAACCTCCATTAAACTTTTCAGAAAGGAAAAGAGGGCATTCAGTTGATGTTCAAACCAAACATCAGAATAGTGAAGAACTGTCAAATAAGTAATTTTGACCATGGAATGATTATTGGTGTCATACAGTGATTTGAGTATCTCAGAAATGGCTGATCTCCTGGAATTTTACATTCAACATTCTCTAGAGTTTACAGAGAATAGTGCGAAAAACAAACAACAAAGTTCAAAATTCAAAGTACATTTATTATCAAAGTATGTATAAGTTATTCAACCTTGAGATTTGTCTCCTTGCTGGCAGCCACAAAATAAGAAACCCAATGAATCTATTAAAAGAAGACCAGCTAACACCCAATGTGTAGAGAGAGAAGGAAAATGGAATTTGGGCAAACAATAAAAGCGAGCGACAGCATTCAGAATGAAATTGAGTCCATAAACATGAAGCCTGGAGCCTGCACACAATCTGAACCCCAGTTCATCACACGGTGAAGCAAAACATCATGGAGCTCTCAGACCAACAGCCCGGAGGAAATGGAGCAAGCCCATAGCCTCAGCCTCAATGCAGCAGAGAGCAGAGCAAACATTATGGAGCATCGAGCAGAACTGTCCCAACACCCTGCCTCTTCAATCCATTCTGCCCAGTGTTTAAATCGTCCTAACACCGGATTTTTCACCAAACTAGGACAATGGTCCTGTGGCTTCACCTTGCTCTGGGCCTGGACCGACCATTCAAAATCAGCTCAGCACTTAGATCAATCCAACCTCAGTTTCAGTTTAAGCATCTTCAGCAAACACAATAAAGTAATTAAGTAAATTAATCTCTGAACTACATGTTGATACAGCATAATCTCCCTAAAGTGAGTGTGCTGACAGATGAAAGATCTCTTGAACAGGTGCACTCAATATCATCATGATTAACACCCAGTGTGGGGCTGGAAATATAAAGGAACAATATACTATTATTTGTAATTAGTATTCAATAGCAATCATCCATTTCTAAGTTCATTCAACATTTGTTACGTCACCATAGTTTTTCACTTCACCATAATGAATTACATTATCAACAAAGAATGCTTAACCAATGTATTTACAAGATTACTCAAGTATGACTGAAATATTAAATACACATCAAGCAGCTTGTCCTGCAAGCGATGTAGTCACTGCTGATCTGGCCCAGTCTCCTCTCCTCTTCTGTCTCAATCTCCCATTCCCCTCATGTCCCTGATCTTAAAGAGCTTATTTATTTCTTGGTTAATGAGCCTCAGTGATCCAACCTCTCAAAACCACCTGGGAGAGAGAATTACCATATGGTGTGCAAAGACAGTCCTATGAACTTAATTTTTCAATGGAAATATCTTCCCTGTTGTGCCCCCCTGGAGAATTAAAACTCTGATTCTTTGTTTTAATAAGATCACCACTCTTTCATCTAAATGCCAATGCGTATGTCTAATTTCATTGGTCTCTCTCTAGTCCCAGAAATTGGCCAATTGAATCTCTTTTGGACTGCTTCTAATATCATTATACAACTTGTTAAATAAAGAAACTGCTGACAGATTTGCAGGTGCAACCACACCAGTACCCTACAGGTTAACAATTCTTTTCTTTGACCTGACGCCTAATCCTTTTGCAGTTAATTGTAAGAACCATTAATCTTTCTTACAGCTTTCTGCACTTACTTGATGACATCTTGCAATATATACAGAAACACACCCAGATTCTTTTGAATGTACTCTGTTATTTTTGGCCTTCATACTTAATTGTGTGTATCCCTCTGAAAGAAGTGTATGGTTACACATTTCCCATGCTGAACTCCATTTAGCAAGTTTTCATCGGCAGATTTTAGCGATGCTTTCAGCAAGACAGAATTTTACCTTCATTAATGTCCTGTATTCAATGACAGAAAAAATTCCAATGTGGTTGCAGTTATGTGGATGGATAAAATGTATTGGTATCCAGAAATGGATGTACCTTTAACACAAGATCATAAGATGATAAGATATAGGAGCAGCATTAGACCATTTGGCCCATCGAGTCTGCTCTGCCACTTCATGGCTGATCCATTTCTTCCCTCTCAGCCCCAATCTCCTGCCTTCTCTTCATGTCCCTTCATACCCTGACTAATCAAGAATCTGTCAACCTCTCCCCTACATATATCCAATGACTTAGCCTCCATAATGGCCTGTGGCAATAAATCCTCCTCATTTCCATTCTAAAATGAAATCCCACTATCCTGAGAATGTGTCCTCTGCCCTCAGACATCACCACTATAGTAAACATCTTCTTCGCATCCACTTTATTGAAGCCTGTCAACATTTGATGGGTTTCAATGAGGTCACTCCTCGTTCTCCTGAATTCCAGTGAGTAGAGGCCCAGAGCCATCTAGTGCTCTTTATATGACAAGCCTTTCAAAGGTTCAAATTTCAATGGTTCAAAGTACATTTTATTATCAAAATATGTATGTATTATACAATCTCGAGATTCATCTCCTTATAGGCAAACCACAGAACAAAGAAACTCCATAATTTAATAATAGTTTAATGCAAACTCCATATATTTGAAAAAAATTGTTTAACACCCAAAAAGCAGAGAATAAAAAGAACACATCCATCATGTCCACAAGGAAATAAAAAATAAAATAATCTGAACTGAAGTCCGCAAGAGAGTCCCATAGTTCAGTCAATAAACATTGTGGAGCAACAATCTTAATCGACCCGTACCTCGCCTCGGTCCCCAACATCATGAACTTTCTGACACCTTAACCTTTTCAATCTGTCCCGGCTGCATCCAAACATTGGCTTCTGCCGCTTCAAGCAGTGCCATAAACTGCCTCCTGCCTTGACACTCTGACCTTTTCTGTCTGGCCTGGTGTTTAACTCTCTATTCAAACAATAGGTTCTGCTGCTTGGATACACCAGATTTCACCTCTTTCATTCGACCTGTAAGTCTCTGTCCGCACATCGTGCTCAGTCTCATCTGTCATCTTGACACCACAGCTTCGATTCGACCTCTGCCTGATCTTTCATACTCTTCCACGCTCTTGGCAATGGGCCCGCTGCCTCACCTTGCCTTGGTTCTACCACATTGAATTGCTTACAAGTCCAAAGGGAAATTACAGACTATTAATTGTAAGATCATTTGTCAGAAAAAGAGTAGTCAAAGTATTTAGTTGCTATCCTTGCTGTAATAGCTACCAGCCAGAAATCACAGAGGATCACCAGTGCCAGCTTAACAGCAACACCTTTAAATCCCAGAATAAATTTAGTGAAGCAACACACACAAAATGCTGGTGGAACACAACAGGCCAGGCAGCATCTATAGGAAGAAGCACTGTCGACATTTCGGGCCAAGACCCTTTGTTAGGACTAACTGAAAGAAAAGATAGTAAAAGACGCTCTGTCCACCAGAGAAAGCAGGATCTCCCAGTGGCCACACATTTTAATTCTACGTCCTATTCCCATTCTGATATGTCTATCCATAGACTCCTCTGCTGTCAAGATGAAGCCACACTCAGGTTGGAGGAACAGCACCTTATATTCCGTCTGGGTAGCCTCCAACCTGCTGGCATGAATATTGATTTCTCTAACTTCCATTAATGCCCCTCCTCCCCTTCTTACCCCATCAATGATTTATTTATTCTCCTTTTTTTTCTCTCTCTGCCCATCACTCTTTGCCTGTTCTCCATCTCCCTCTGGTGCTCCCCTCCCCCTTTCTTTCTCCCTAGGCCTCCTGTATATCAACAAAATAGTTAATACATAAGTCTTCACTCCCCTCCCCTTTAATATGAGACACCAAATCATCACTGGTGCAGCCAATTGGTTTTAGAAGTCATGTAATTAATTAAATGGAGACCTGTGTGCAATCAAGGGATTTCAATTGATTGTAGTAAAAATACACTTGTATCTGGAAGGTCCAGCTGTTGGTGAGTCAGTATCCTGGCAGAACCTACAGCATGAAGACAAAAGAACACTCCAAGCAACTTCGCAAAAAGGTTAATGAAAAGCACAAGTCAGGAGATGGATACAAGAATTTTTCCAAGTCACTAAATATCCCTTGGAGTACAGTTAAATCCAGCATCAAGAAATAGAAAGAATATGGCACAGCTGTAAATCTGCCTAGAGCAGGCCATCCTCAAAAACTGAGTGACCATGCAAGAAGGGGATGACTGAGTGTGGTCACCAAGAGACCTATGATAACTCTGGAGGAGTTAGAGTCTTCAGTTGGTAAGATGGGAGAGATTGTGCATACAACTGTTGCCCAGGTGATCCACCAGTTGCAGCTTTATAGGAGAATGGCAAAGACAAAGCCACTGTTGAAAAAACATTACATGAAATCTCAGCTAGAGTTTGTCAGAAGGCCTGTGGGAGACACTGAAGTAAACTGGAAGACTGTTCTATGGTCTGATGAAACCAAAGTTGAGCTTTTTGGGCATCAGACTAAATGCCTTTGGTGTAAGCCAAACTCCGCACATCTTCAAACACACACAACCTCTACCAAGAGGCTGCATCATGCTGTGGGGATGGCTTACTGCAGCAGGTCCTGGAAGGTTTGTGAAGGTAGAGGGTTAAATGAATGCAGCAAAACTCAGGGAAATCCTGGAGGAAAACCTAATGCAGTTCACAAGAAAACTGTGACTTGGGAGAAGATTAGTTTTCTAGCAAGACGATGACCCCAAGTATAAAGCTAAAGCTATACAGGAATAGCTTAAAAATGACAAAGTTAATGTCCTGGAGTGGCCAAGTCAGATCCAGTCAAAGATCAAGCCTCAATCCATTTGAGGATTTGTGGCTGGACCTGAAAAGTGTTGTTCACTCACGAGCCCCATTAATCTGACAGAGCTTGAGCTGCTTTATAAAGAAGAATGGGGAATAATTGCAGTGTCCAGATGTGCAGAGCTGATAGAGACCTATTCACACAGACTCAAGACTGTAATTGCTATCAAAGGTAAATCTCCTAAATACTGGCTTGAAGGGGGTCAATACTTAAGCAATCAATTATTTTGTGTTGAATATTTGTAATTAAATTAGATACTTTGCAGAGAGCTGTTTTCACTTTGACATAAAAGAAGTCTTTTTCTTTTGATCGGTGTCAAAAAAGCTAAATTAATTCCTTTGTGATTCAATGTTGTAAAACAAGAAAGCACCAAAACTTCCAAGAGTACTGAATGCTTTTTATAGGCGCTTTATATAGCTTTTAGCACTGTATTGTAATTGCAAGGCTGACTCTGCAGTCAAAGCCTTTTTTAATGTGTAACAAGTATAGTACATTCACAAGATCCACCCAACCCCAAGTTTTATCTCTACAAACTATACAAAGGGGATGTTTCCAGGTTTGGATATGGCCCAAGTGCTGAGTGAGAGGCACTAAAGCAGGTCGATAGTCCACAGACTTTAATATGAATAGTGTTAAAGGGGAAATAAACAATCAATACTGGGCCAAACAGGGCTGGTAACGAAAACTCTCAAAAAGAACACAAAGCCCACACTGCAGTTGAAAAGAACATCTAAGCTTTAAACAAATACCTCCAGTCTTCAGAGACAGTTGACTTGAAAGTCCAATATCTCAGGGAAGGGGGAAAGCGTTGCTATGCTCTGTCCAAGTCTCGACAAGCACTATGATGAACAGAATGGAGTTAAGTACTACCACAATTAAATTATAATTAGCTGACATGTGCAAATTCATAAATGAAATTGTCGTATCTACTGCACTGCTGAATCCGTGGTTGTGACAGGGGAAGCTTTCTGCACAAACCATCAATGTGAGTGTAGAAGTAGCCTACTGACTCATGGAGTGATTTCAGAGTTTCACTGTGGGACAATATCAAGTTAAAGATAGTTTGAACATAGAACATAGAACAGTTCGGCACATGACAGGTCCTTCAGTCCACAAGGATTGTGACGACCTTTTTACGTAAACCAAGATCAATCCAATGCTTCCTCTCCCCCAGTACAGTTCATTTTTCTTTCATCTATCTGCCTATCTTAGTTTCTCTTAAACGTCCTTTATGTTTCTGCGTCTATCACCACAGCTAGCAATAAATCGAACACACCTGTTCTCTGTGTAAAAATAAACTACTTCTAATATTCACTTCTATATTCCTCTCATATGGGTTTTTCTGCCCTCTCATATTTCCCTGTGTGATCACTTAATCTAAATATATCATCTCTTTGCTCATTATTTCTGACTGGTTAGAGTTCAGTTCCATTCTTGGGAGGAGCTGGAACCATTCTTTTAACAGTTTAAAGGTTCTCACTGTTTGGAGCAGCAGGTCATCTGCATATTTTTGAGGCATTCAGTCCTGGGCAGTCCATTCTATCAACATCTCTTATCATTTTATACACCTCTATCAAGTCAACACTCATCCTCTTTCATTCCAAAGAGAAAAGCCCTGGCTTACTCAAACTTCATAAGACATGCTCCTTCATTCTGGAAGCATCCTGATAAATCTTCTCAGCATTCTCTTTAAAGTTTCCACATCCTTTATATACATATTGACATGACCAGAACTATACAAAATACTCCAAGTGTGGTCTAACCAGGGTTTATAGAGCTGCACCATTACCTCAAGCTCTTGAACACAATTCCCCGACTAATGAAGATCAATCCTCCATACACCTTCTTAATTAACCTGTCAACTTGTGTTGCAACTTTGAGGGATCTATGACCATGGCCCTAAAAACCCCTCTCTTCCTCCATACTGCAAAGAATCCTCTGAGAGCCTATGACTTACAGTTTGGAGCCTGACTGAGTGATCTGGCATTCTGTTGTCCCCAAGAAAATTCCAGAGAGGACCACAAACACAAGCTGCCATGAGGAGATGGGGCGTGGGGTCACGATCGACTCCATTTCTTGCCCATCAAAGCATTGAGGAAGATTGAAACTTTGAGGCGAAAATGGAGAATACCAGATGGGTGGTCACTCTCCATGGAGGGTGCTGGTCAGCAGTCACTCTTCATAGAAGGAATGAGTTTGAGTGATTGGTCTTCTGGATGCTGACAGTGGATGTTTCTGAAATTCAGAGATTTATGTTATTATTGGTGTTGCTCTAGTTTATGTCGGTTTCCTTCAGTTCCCTGTGTTTCCTTTCTTGTTGTTGATTGGAGGTTTGAGGCTTGGAGATTTGAGGTCCATGTGAACGATATGTTAGTTTTGTCCAAGGGAGGGGTTGAAGATCTGGGGCCTCATGCTTTTAACGGTGTTCTACCATTTGCAAGATCTTTTAGTATTTTGTGTGTGAAAGATGGGATTGGAGGATTGATGTTATTGTTATGAACTGTAAAGTTTTAGAAACAAACCAACAGCAAGAGATTTCACACTGAGTCAGGTTTTTATGTTAAATCCACTATCTTTATTAGTATCTACTTATAATATAGTAACAACAAAATAAATGAAAATTAACAGTGTTATGCATGTGTATGTGTAACTATCAAGCTTAGGAATAGTTATTAAAGTCTTAGGATGGCAAATTAGTAAGGTTCAATAACCCATGGAATAAATGATGGAGAGAGATTTTTGTAATCAATTTTGTAATGTAGAGAAAAGGTAAGTATGAAGTATTCCACAGTTTCCACGTCAGGTAAACAAAGTAATCGTCACCAAAGATCTTGTCCATGGAATCTGTCCATATCCACATAGGAATTATCACCAAAAGTGACCTGTCACAGAAATATCATCGTCAAGTGGTTACCACACAACATACCCAGGCAAGGGTTACACAAGTAGTCCCACAGGGTATTCCAAAATCCACTCCTATGGATTATACGAAGTGACAGTCACATGTTCGATGTATATATGAGTTTATGTCTGCAGCAGCCTGTGACTGACATCATTGTCCCGCCTCATTCAGGCACTCTTAAAGAAGCAGTCTCAGTAAATGACCACAGGTTCGCAACACTTCCCGCCAGAAAGGAGAATTTTGATCTAAAAGAGAAAAAATTTAATTCCAAACTACAGTACATGAAACAATACATGTATGGTAATCATATAGCATACTACAGACTAATAACATATTACAGAAGCATATACAAGTACTTCAAAATAAATTCCACTCGACTTCTTAAAATGCAAGCAATGCAAGCTGAACATTTAGAAAGGCAATCACAATTACATTATATTTGCCTTTAATGTGAGTTATCATAATATCATATCCTTGCAAAATCAAACTCCAATTTAACAACCTTCTGATTTTGTCCTTCACCTTACTCAAAAACACCAATGGATTATGATTTGTATAAACCACAAGTGGTTTCTGAGCTGGGCAGACGTAACATCAAAATGCTACAAAGCCAAGATGAGTGACAACTCTTTCTCTATGGTGGAATAATTTATTTGATGCTCATTGAATTTCATCAAAAAGTAAGCCATAGGATGGTCAACATCATCATCTCCTCTTTGTAATAATACTCCTGCAGCTTCATCACTGGCATCCACAGCTATAGAGAATGGCTTTGCAAAGTCAGGTGACTAGAGTACAGGTTGGTGACAAAATGGCTTTCAACTTATCAAATGTCTCCTGACAAGGTTCTGTCCAAGCAAACGCCTCAACTTTTTTCAGGAGGTTGGTCAAAGGGAGATTAATATCAGCAAAATTCTTACAGAATTTATGATAATATCCAACCGTTCCCAGAAACCGTCTAAGAGTCTTTTTACCAATTGGAATGGGAGCTTCAGAAATTCAGGAGCCAGCTTGCCTTGACCTACAACGTAGCCAAGATAGGTCACAGTCACATGGCTAAATTCACTCTTAGCTAAGTTAACTGTAAGGTTGACCTCTGAGAGTCTTTCAAACAACTCTTCCACTGCAGAGATATGTACTTCCCACGTGTCACTCCCTGTGACTAAATCATCAATACAGGCATCTGCATGTTTTAACCCTTGAATTACAGAATGAATCATTCTCTGGAATGTTCCTGGAGCATTTTTCATTCCAAATGGCAAAACATTGAATCCATGCAACCCAGAAGATGTTAGAAATGCAGAAAGTTTTCTACCTTTATCCATCAATGGAACACACCAGTACTCTTTCAACAGGACAATCTTTGTAAGAAACTTAACTTTTCCAACCTTGTCTATACAGTCATCCACTCTGGGTATAGGATAAGCATCTGTTTTTGTTACAGTATTTACCTTCCTATAATCAGTGCAAAACCTAACACTACCATCTGGTTTAGGCACATTAAAACAAGGAAAACTCCATTGTGAGTTAGAAGGCTGAATAATACCATTTTTCAGCATATACTCAATTTCTTGTTCAGCAAATTTACATTTTTCAATATTCATGGGATAAGAATGTTGTTTAATTGGTTTAGCATCCCACACATCAACACTATGGGAGGCCATTTTTCTTCGCTTCGGGTCATCGGGAAATAAATCCTTAAATTTCATTATTAACTGTTTTGTATCCAGTCACTACTGTGGCTGTAAGTGGGCCAATTTCTCATCAATCAAATTCAAATTATTCGAGTTTGTTAGTCTAGCGGGAACAATGTTTGGTTTACAATAAGCCTCAGATGGGTCAATCAATTCGTTCCTAGGGTTGCCAGACCCATTGTTATTGGCACCAACAGACATAGATGTTGTTTGCTTTTCAAAATATGGTTTTAGCATGTTTACAGCTGTGTTGGCTTCCACCTATCTGGTGTTTTGACTACAAAATCTACATCATTGACTTTAGACACTCTCACATAAGGTCCATGGTATCTGGCCTGTAGTGGGATTGTCTGGGCTGGCAATAACACAAGGGCTTTATCTCACACCTTGAATTTTCTCACACAAGCCTATTTAACATACCAGCGTTTCATTTTGTCTTGAGAAACCTTTAAGTATTGTCTTGCTAAGTCATAAGCTCTTTTCAATCTGTCCTTGAAATTCAAAACATAATCTAACAAATTAATATGCATGTCCTCTTTAATACACTGTTCCTTTAACAGGGTCAAAGGTCCTCAAACCCTATAACCAAATATAATGTCAAATGGACTAAAGCCTAGTGATTTCTGTGTTGATTCCCTTATAGCAAATAAAAGCAAATGAACTCCCTCATCCCAATCCTTTTTTATTTTCTATACAGAATGTCTTAATCATTGTTTTAAGGGCATAATAGACTCTTTCCAAGACCCCTTGTGATTCTGGATGTTATGCAGACGATGTAATTTACTTAGCTCCCAGGTTATAAACTACCTGCTGAAACAATCCTGACATAAAACTACTTCTTTGATCAGACTGAATTTCTTTACACAAACCAAATGAAGTAAAAAAAAACTATAAGAACCTTCAACACAGTTTAGGCTTTTATATTTCTGAAAGGTATTGCCTAAGGAAATCTGGATGTGGTACACATGATAATTAACAAATACTGATTTCCAGCTTTAGTCTTTGGAAATGGGCCAACACAATCTACAATAACTTTAGAAAAGGCTTTACCAATTACAGGAACGGAACAGGCTGCAATGGGTCCACTGGAGTGACCTGATTAGGTTTACCCACAACCTGACAAGTGTGACAAGTCCCGCAAAAAAATTCAACGTTTTTCCTCAAACTGTGCCAGAAGAATTGTTTTAAAAATTTGTTCACAGTTTTATTCACACCTAGATGGCCACCCAAGGGCTTACTATGGGTCAAATTTGAAATCTCATTCCTATAAACTTTATGAACTACAACTGGGTGATCAATTGCCCATTCCTCACTCGCAGGTATATCAGGTGGTCTCCACTTCCTAATTAACACTCCATCCTTGAAATAATATCCTACAGGCACTTTCTTAATCTCATCATCTGAGAGAGCTTTTTCTCTTAAAGCTTCAGTCTCAGGGTCTCTGCTCTGTTCTGCTATAAACTCCTTCCTAGACAAAGATAAATTTTTGTCATCAGATTAAATACCTTGATCCTGGTGAAACAATGAAGGCAGAAAAGTCACTGACAAGTCATAAAAACTTTCACCCCGATTTTAGCTATCATGGGTAGCAGAATCATGCTGCACAGAACTATTTGCATTGGCTAACTTCTTAGCCCTACTTCGAGTTAGTGCACAGGAGGGATAAATATCAGATTCCATCTTTACATCATCTGTGATTGGCTTAGCTGTCAGCTGCACTGCAGGAACAACTTTACCACTTGCTAGGTCATTTCCTAACAACAGAAAAACACCTTCCACCAGGAAACTGTGTCGTAGTCCTATCTTAACAGGTCCTGAAACTAACCCTGACTTCAGAGTTACCTTGTGCAGAGGTACAGAAACAACATTGCCTCCAATGCCTTTGATAAAGTTTACCTCACTAGTGGCAGTCTCATTCCTAATCTTCAGAACACCGTCTAAGATAAGTGACTGAGAATCCCCACTATCTCAAAGAATGTTCACTGATACCGGGGTTGTCCCTTCATTCACTGACACAAACCTATCTGACATAACATGATCGAATTCTTCCCTAACTCGGTCAGACAGCCCAGCCCCTGACAGAGTTTCATCAGAATGTTCAGAACCCTGTGGGTTTGTGGATGCTTCAACACAGGCATCTGGAACTGCCCCCTTTTCCTTATTCTTCTTCAGGATGCAACAATTAGCCATAGCGTGACCAGGTCTCTGATAAGAGTGACAAGTAAGACCAGAATATTTCTCCTTCACTTGCTTCTCTTCATCCTTACCTTTGTCACTAGACCCAGATTTAATTTTTGGTTTACCCTGACTGTCCATGCTACTCATTTGGAAGGTCTTACTTGAGGTAAAGTTAGCCTTGTGGGTGAGGGCAAACTGATCTATGTCATTGTCCCTTCTGCCAATTCCCCACTTTGCTATTACTCAGTAATTTGGCTTCAATCCCCTCGTCTAATTTCCAATTATTCCCAGTTCCACTAATTACACACACCTGTCTTCCATCAGTAAATACAGGATAAAAACCCTGTAATCACAACAAGGATTGGTTGACTCTCGTACCAGTAAACTCATTTCATAGTTCTTTAGGACTGTCTGTTCTAAGTTCCACGTCATTTCCCTGGATTCTCTACGTGAACCTTGTCTCCATGTCAAGACTCTCCTGGATACCTATTTTACACTTGCGACTGTGCTAATGCCCCTCGATCCTGCCTCCATGCCTATTCCCAGCACGTGTTCACCCCGCAGCCATGTCCTTGCAACAGAATGAACTGGCCAAGAATGAACCCAGTAGACATGGACCCCATGCAACAGGCCCTTGCCAGCCAGGGCTACTTACTGGGTGCCCACAACCAACTGCTCACGGAGGACACGGAAAACCTTTGTATGCTCTCCATGAATGTGAGGAAGAGCAGTGTCCAAGTGGACCGGGTATCCGCTTTCCTTATTCTGTCCCCTCCAAGAACCCTGTCTGCCAAAGCCACACAACCAGGGATGGCTATACCCCTGGGATCAGCAACACAATCCCCTCAAGAGCCATACGTACCCTTGCCAGAACCCTATGCTGGGGACCTAGGGAGGTGCTAGGCCTTCTTATTACAATGCTCCTTGGTCTTTGAGCTACAGCCACATGTGTACAATTTGGATAGATCAAAGATCATATACATCATGGGGCTGTCACAAGGGGATGCCTTGCCATGGACCACTGCGATATGAGATAACCAACCAGAGGTTTCCTCCTCCTTCCCCTCCTTCAACTCTGAAATGAAGAAGGTCTTTGAACAGCCCATTCATGGTAAGGATGCTGCAAGGTGCTTGCAGACTCTTTGCAAGGGTTCCCAAAGTGTAGCAAAGTACTCCATTGAGTCTCAAACCTTAGCGACCATCTCAGGGTGGAATGATGAGGCCTTACAGGAGATGTTCCAATAGAGCTTCTCAAATAAGATAAAAGATGAACTGGCAGTGAGAGATGACAGGGACAGCCTGGACTCTCTGATCTCTCTAGCCACCAAGCTAGATAATCAACTTCGAGGGCATCTGAGAGAAAAGACCAGTCGCCCCACTCCTCAGGTCAGCCCACGTCCCACCTTACCATCTTCTACCAGCACTAACCTCTCTATCTCCTCTGTTCCTCACAGAGCTCCCACTCCTGCTGTTCTGGTGAGTCAGACAACACACCCTTCTGTTCCCCAAACCCGGATTCAGATCCAGGTTACTGTGAATTATCAACAGTTCCCACATCATCTGGTCTACCGGGAGGATAGCCAGCTGGAGCCCATTTTGCCATGCCAACTGTCTGTGGTCGGCCCCATCTCCCAGGGAAGCTACCGCAACACCACCTGTGCCGGAACCCCTCGAATTGTCCAGAGTCCCCACTGAATACCATGACCTGGGACAGGTATTCAGTAAACAATGGGCTCTTAACCTGCCTCCGCACCGCCCGTATGATTGTGCCATCAACCTTCTCCCCAGGGCCTCACTACTCACCAGTTGTCTTTATAACCTATCCCAACTGGAGAGAGGCCGTGGAGAAATACATTAGCAAGTCCCTTGTGGTGGGCATTATTAGACCTTCATCCTCCACATAGGCGCCAGTTTCTTTTTTTTGAAAAAGAAGGACGGGTGGGTTTTTCCTTGTATTGATTACTGAGGCCTAAACAGTATAACAGTTAAGAATATGTACCCACTACCCCGCATTAGTTTGGCATTTGAACCACTGCATGGAGCCACCATCTTCTCGAAGTTGGACCTTCATAACACATACTATCTAGTCAGGATGAGGGAGTGGGACGAGTGGAAGATGGCCTTTAATACACCTCTGGGCCACTTCAATTACTTAGTCATGCTGTTTGGCCTCACCAATGCTCCCACCGTTTTTCAAGCCCTAATCAATGATGTGCTGAGGGACATTATTAATCACTTTGTATTTGTTTACCTTGATGATATCTTGATATTTCCTAGTAGCCCCCAGGAACACATTCGCCATGTCTGTCCAGTCCTCCAGAGACTGTGGGAAAACCAGTTATCTGTGAAGGCGGAAAAATGCGAGATCCACGTTCCTTCGGTCAGCTTCCTGGGCTATATTATTGAGAGCGGGCAGATGAGGGCAGATCCTGAGAAGATCTGGGTGGCGGAAGAATGGCCTAGACCCATGACCCAAAAGTACTTCAGCAATTCCCAGGGTTTGTGAACTTCTACCACCGATTTGTCAGGGACTACAGTCGAGTGGCAGCCCCCCTTACTTGGCTTACCTCGCCTACCACCCCTTTTTGTTGGGACTCCAAAGCTGACGCGGCATTCACTGGCCTGAAGAGGCATTTCACCACTGCTCCCAGCCTGGTCCATCCAGACTCAGCCTATCAATTCATTGTTGAGGTGGAAGCCTCTGTCTCTGGGATGGGAGCAGTCCTGTTTCAACGATCAAGTTCAGATGAAAAGCTTTACCCCTGCCTTCATTTGATGCCGACTGTCCCCCGCCGAGCAGAATTATGATGTGGGGAATCGGGAGCTACTGGTGGTCAAACTAGCATTGGAAGAATGGAGGCACTGGCTGAAAGGGGCAGATCACCCATTGGATGTGTGGACTGATCAAAAGAATCTGGGTTATATTCAAACCGCCAAACGTTTGTACCCCTTGGGCATTTTTTTTGGTTGGTTCAAGTTTTCCCTTACATACAGTCCAGGGTCCAAGAACAGGAAGCTGGATGCGCTCTCCCACCAATACGACTCCAAGGAGGACACTTCCAGTCCAGAGACTATCCTCCCACCATCCTGCGTGGTGGCAACCTTCAATTGGGAGATCAAGTCCAAAGCAAAGGAAGCCCAACAGGACAACCCCGACCCCAGCAATGGACTCGGTGATCGCCTGTATGTGCCCAATTCTGTCTGATCCCAGGTTCTCCAATGGGGGCACTCATCTCAGTTCGCCTGCCAGCCCAGGAGTACTTGGACCCTGGCTCTCCTGAAGAGACACTTTTGGTGGCCTTCCATGGAGGCAGATACCCTCCATGCATATGTCTCAGCATGTTCTATCTCTGCCCATGGAAAAGCCTCTCATTGGCCACCTGCGGGGTTACTTCTTCATCTACCTGTCCCTGGTTGTCCCTGGTTGTACATTGCCCTAGACTTAGTCACCAGTCTACCTCCTTCTCACAGAAACACCACTGTCCTCACCATGGTCAACTGGTTCTCCAAGATGGTGCACTTTGTAGCCTTCCCTAAGCTCCTTTCTGCTCAGGAAACTGCAGTCCTTCTTGTCAGTCATTCTTCCACCTCCATGGAATCCCTGCGGACATCATCTCCGATCGAGGTCCTCAGTTCATCTCACAGGTATGGAAGGCCTTTTGTCGAGGCTTGGGTGCATCGGTCAGCCTGTCATCTAGATTCCAACCCCAGACGAAAGGGCAGACAGAATGGGTCAACCAGGACTTGGAGGCGACACTATGTTGTGTAATGGCAAACAACCCATCTAGCTGGAGCAACCACCTCTCACGGGTTGAGTACACCTACAATTCTCTGGAGAGTTCTGCCATTGGAAGTTCTCCCTTTGAGTGTTCCCTTGGGTACTAACCCTTGCTGTTCCCCATGCAAGAAGAGGAGATTGCGGTGCCATCTGTTCAGGACCATGTCGATTGGTGCCTTAAGGTTTTGGAGGTTACACGCACGACCATACTCAGTTCAGCGGATCGCAATAAGAAGACCACAGACCGAAACTGGACTCCGGTACCTGAGTACCAACCTGGACAGATGGCGTGGCTTTCACCCAAGGACCTCCTGCTCGAAAACAAGCCTAGGAATCTCGCCCCTCGCTTCCTGGGATCATTCAAGGTTGAAAGTGTCATCAATCCCACAGCAGTCCAACTTAAATTGCCATGATCTATGCGCAGCCACCCCACCTTTCATGTTTCCCAAGTAAAGCCAATTTCCATCAGCGCCTTGTGTCTTCCACCTGACACTCCCCCACCTGCCTGTATCATCAACAACCATCTGGCTTACACCATCCGATGACTACTGGATGTGTGCCATCAGGGAAGGGGTTTCCAATACCTTGTAGGCTGGGAAGGGTACAGTCCAGAAGAGTGTTCTTGGGTTCCCTGCTCCTTCATCCTGGACCACTCTCTCATCCAGAACATTCATCAGGACCATCCAGACAAGCCTGGAAGATGGCCTGGAGGCTCCCATTGATGGGGGGAGGGGATACATTCATGGTCCTATCTGGCAATTCCCCACCTTGCTATTATCTCAGTAATTGGGCTTCAATCCCCTTGCCTAATTTCCAAACATTCCCAGTTCCACTAAGTACACACACCTTCCTTCCATCAGAAAATACAGGATAAAAACCCTGTAATCACAACAAGGAGCTGCCAGTTCATTTGTTGACTCTTGTGTGAATAACCTCATTTCATGGTTCTTTAGGACTATCAGTTCTAAGTTCCACACCATTTCCTTGGATCTCTACATGAAGCTTATCTCTGTGTCAAGACTCTCCTGGATACCTATTCCATGTTTGCGACTGTGCTAACTCCTCTTGATCCTGTCTCCATGCCTGTGTCCAGCACTTAGGTACCCCCCGCAGCCACGTCCTTGCAGTAATCTGCTGATCTAACAGATTCTTGCAACATGGCAGCATCCTTCTCATCCAAGTATGTCTTCATGTCATTAGAGACGGACCTTTTAAATTTCTCAATTAGAACCACTCTGTTAAAATCATCATTCACATATTTAGATGTACACCATTGCTCAAAACATACAGACTTTTCATAAGCAAATTCCACATAAGTCTGATTCACAATTTTCTTCAAATGTCTAAATCTTCATCTATAGGCTTCTGAGCCCAATTCATAGGCTTTAAGCACCGTCTGTTTCACAATATCATAATCATCTGTATCGTCCACTGATAAGGCAGAATAAGCCTGTTGAGCTTTTCCTTTAATTACACTTAGTAAAAGAAGAGGCCAACCCCTTTTTGGCCACTGTAAACTCTGAGCAACTTTCACAAAATGCTAGAAGTATTTATCAACCTTAGCCTCATCAAATGGAGGGACCTATTTAACCTCCTGACTGGCAACAAATAGTACAATCCATTCCCTAAAACTAGAAGCTTGACTGTCGAGCTTCATCTTCTGCATCCCTACCTCAAACTGCCTCTGTTTTTCTGCTTCTTCCCTCCATTTGTCTGCTGCTGTGGCATAAAACTGCCTCTGTTGTTCTGTTTCCTCAGCCTCTAATTTAAGTCTATCACCAACTTCATTTGTTCCAGTCGTAAATGGATCTCCCCTTTACTTACAGGAAACCTCTTTAACACCTCCTCATAAAACTCCTTCATAGATATATAGTGCTCAACTATTTTGTTCTGAATCTCTGGCTTTCTCATACCCACATTAGCTCAGTAAGGTTCAGCTTATTAGCAATGGCCAACAATTCATCCTTTTTGGTTTTCTCTAATGCCTCAGGGGTTGGAAATGCCAGAAATACCACAACATCCATTGCTTCTGATTTCCACACACAAGTAAATCAAAAGGGATTGGGATATTTAATCAATCAATCAGCTCAAAATTTATTTATATCCCAGATGAGCCCCCAATTTTGTTACAAACTGCAGCATTTTAGAAACGAACCAGCAGTAAGAGATTTCACACTGAGTCATGTTTTAATGTTAAAACCACTCTCTTTATTAGTATCTACTTATAATATAGTAACTTAACAAAATAAAGGAAAATTAATACTGTTATGTGTGTATCTATCAAGTTTAGGAATAGTTATTAAAGTCTTAGGATGGCAAATTAGTAAGGTTCAGTAATCCACAGAATTAGTGATGGACGGAGATATTTGTAATCCAATTTCTAATGTAAAGAGAAGGTAAGTATGAAGTATTCCACAGGTTCCACATCAGGTAAACCAAATAATAGTCACCAAAGATCCTGTCCATGGAATCCATCCATATCCTCATAGGAATTATCACCAAAAGTGACCAATCACAGAAATATCGTCTTTGAGTGGTTACCACACAACATACCCAGGGAAGGGTTACACAAGTGTTCCCACAGGATATCCACTCCTATGGATTATACGAAGTGACAGTCACACATTTGTGTGCCCAGTAACATTGATAAACCCAACCTTTCGGGTAATGAGAATGCCTTAGATTTCACCCATTCAGGAGCAAACTGCAAAAACTGCTAGAGTAACTGTGTTCTCTCTCACTCTGTCTCTCTCTCTCACCTCTCCCTCTCTCCCCCCACCCCCACTCCCCCCCCCCCCGCTGTGACTGACATCATAGTCCCGCCTCACTCAGGCACTCTTAAAAGAACAGTCTCAGTAAATGACTGGATGTTTGTAATGTTATTCTCACTGTTCTTTTTCCTTTGTACACAATATGTTGGTTTTCTGTAAGGGAGGAGGTTGGGGTTTAAGGTTTGAAGTTTTTGAGTGCCGGAGGGGTTGATGTTTGTGAGATTTTGTTTCATTTTTCTTTATCATGCAGGGTTGGGGTTTATGCCTTCTCATCAATGGCCACCATATTTTTTCTGTATTTCATGGTTACTTGTATTCTGAATACATATGTTATGTACTTTGATAATAAAATGAATCTTTGAACCTTTGATTAACCCTGTTCTCTGACTTCAAGTTCAACCTTTAGAAGTGTATCATTTCACAATTTTCAAGATTGAATTCCATCTACCACAATTCAGATCAGCTCTGCATCTTGTCAATACTACATTGTAACCTGTAACAATGTTTTACTCTAACTGAACATCACCAACTTTCATGCCATCTGCAGTTTGAACCTTGTTTAATCTTTGTTGTCCAGAATATAGAAACATAGAAAACCTACAGCACAATACAGGATATTTGACCCACAAAGTTGTACCGAACATGTCCCTACCTTAGCAATTACTAGGCCTTCATATAGGCCACTATTTTTCTAAGCTCCACGTACCTATCTAAAAGACTCTTAAATGACCTTATTGAATCCACCTCCACCAACATTGCCGGCAGCCCATTCCAAGCACTCACCACTCTCTGAGTAAAAATCTTACCCCTGAAATCTCCTCTGTCCCTCTGTGCCCAGCAACCTAAACCTGTGTCCTCTTGTGGCAACTATTTCAGCCCTGGAAAAAAGCCTCTGACTATCCACATGATCAATGCCTCTCATCATCTTTTACACCTTCTCATCATCTTATCCTCTTGCTCTTCACATACTTGTAGAATGTTTTGGGGGTTTCTTTAATCCTGCCCACCAAGACCTTCTCATGGCCCCTTCGGGCTCTCCTAATTTCCTTCTTAAGCTCCTTCCTATTAACCTTATGATCTCCTAGATCTCTAATGTTACCTAGTTCTCTGAACCTTTTGTAAGCTTTTCTTTTCTTCTTGACTAGATTTATTACATCCTTTATACTCCATGGTTGCTGTACCCTACCATAACTTCCCTGTCTCATTGGAAAGTACCTATTCAAAACTCCACACAAATATCCCCTGAACATTTGCCACATTTCTTCCGTACTTTTCCCTGAGAACATCTGTTTCCAACTTGACCTTCCAATTTCCTGCCTGATAGCCTCATAATTCCCCTTACTCCAATTAAACACTTTTCTAATATGTTTGTTCCTATCTCTCTCCAATGCTATTGTAAAGGAAATAGAATTGTGATCACTATCTCCAAAATGCTCTTCCACAGAGAGATCTGACACCTGACCAGTTTCATTTCCCAATACTAAATCAAGTACAGCCTCTCCTCTTGTAGGCTTATATACATATTGCGTCAAGAAACCTTCCCGCACACACCTAACAAACTCCACCCCATCTAAACTCTTTGCTCTAGGGAGATGCCAATCGATATTTGGCATTAATCGATAATTAAAATCTCCCATCATAACAACTCTGTTATTATTACACCTTTCCAGGATCTGTTTCCCTATCTGCTTCTTGATATCTCTGTTGCTATTGGGTGGCCTATAAAAAATACCCAGTAAAGTTATTGACCCCTTCCTGTTCTTAACCTCCACCCACAGAGACTCCATAGATAATCTCTCCATGGCATTAACCTTTTCTGCAGCCATGACACTATCTCTGATCAACAGTGCCATCCCTACCTCTTTTGCCTCCCTCCCTGTCCTTTCCAAAACATCTAAAACCGGGCACTTGAAGTAATCATTCCTGTCCCTGAGCCATCCCAGTCTTTGTAATGACCATCTCATCATATCTCCAAGTACTGATCCATGCTCTAAGCTCATCCACTTTGTAGAAAACGCTCCTTGCATTAAAATAGACACATCTCAAACCTTTGGTCTGTGCGAGTCCCTTCTGTATCACCTACCTTTCCTCACTCTTGCACTGTCTACAATTTTTTTCTATTTGTGAGCCAAACTCCTCTTCTCCAGTCTCTTCAGTTTGGTTCCTTCCCCCCAACAATTCTAGTTCTAACTCTCCCCAGTAACCTTAGCAAAGCTCCCCACTAGGATATTGGACCCCTGGGATTCAAGTGCAACCCGTCCTTTTTGTACAGGTCACACTTAACCCAAAAGAGCTCCCAATGATCAAGAAATCTGAATCCCTGCCCCTTACTCCAATCCCTCTGCCACGCATTTATTCTCCATCTCATTCTGTACCTATTCTCAATGTCGTGTGGCACAGGCAGTAATCCCGAGATTACTAACTGCAATCTTGCTTCTCAACTTCCTTCCTAACTCCCTGTAATCTTTTTCCGGACCTCTTCCCTTTTCCTCCCTGTGTCATTGGTACCAACATGTCTGTAGGATATCTTGGACGCAATCAGAAACATCCTGGACTCTTTCACCTGGGAGGCAAACAACCATTCGAATTTCTTTTCTGCGTCTACAGAATCACCTGGCTGACCCCTTAACTATAGTGTCACCTATCACTACTGCTTTCCTCTTCCTTTCCCTACCCTTCTGAGCCACAGAGCCGGACTCTGTTCCAGAGGCACGGCCACTGTCACTTGCCCCACCGACTGTACTCAAACAGAAGTACATATTGTCAAGGGGTACAGCCACAGGGGTACTGTCTTGTACCTGACTGTTCCCCTTCCCCCTCCTGACTGTGACCCACTTGGCTCTCTTCCATGGCCCCAGTGTGACCAACTGCCTATATCTCCTTTCTGTCACCTCCTTGCTCTCCCTGACCAGATGAAGGTCATCGAATTGCATCTCCAGTTCCCTAACTCGGTCCCTTAGGAGCTGCAACTTGACAGACCAGGTGCAGATAAGGGCGTCTGGGCGTCTGGGAAGCTGGGAGACTCCAGGTGCTCCCACATCTGACACCGAGCACAGAACACCGGCCTCACTCACATACTTCCTTTCCGTAATTAACACAGGTAAATCCTACCTTGCTTCATCCTGTTACCGCCTAAGCCCATCAACCCAAAGCCCTATCACTTTGCTGCCCGCTGGATATGGTGGTCTTCTTTTTAAACCTTTTGTGCTCTACTGGCTGACATCACACATCTGTGCATTCTTGCCTCTCTTTTATCCCAAGTAGTAAAAGGCCTTCACTCTGGAAATCAGCCGCTCACTCACAGCCTTCTTGCTCCGAATCAAAAACTGTTGAAGATTCCTTGCCTTTTTAAAGCTTTGTGCTCTACTGGCTGATGTCATGTGCCTGCGCAGTCTTGCCTCTTTTACCCTGAGAAGTAAAATGCCTTCGCTCTGGAAATCAGGTGTTCACTTGCAGCCTTCTTGTATGGAGACAATGCACCAGAGTGGGGGCCATTAAAGGGGTCACATTGTTTACTTGCTGGTTCTCAATAGTCAATTTGCAGGAGCTCTCATGTTGTCCAGCAATTAATTAAAGAGAATTTTGGTGGAAGCTATGGGTCTTATTACACCCTGCTATAAGATGATATTGTTGCCTGGGATAGTCCATGCTGTTTCTGTGACTCCAAACCTATCACAATAATGTTGAGGAGTAGCTAGTACTGTTGAAATCAAAATAAACTGCAGAGAGTTGTAAACTTAGTCAGCTCCAACCTGGGCACTAGTTGCCATAGTATCCAGGACATCTTCAAGGGGCGATGCCTCAAAAAGGTGGCATCCAACATTAAGGACCCTATCACCCAGGTTATACCTTGTTCTCATTAGGAAGTAGGTACAGAAGCTTGAAGGCACAGACTCAACTATTTTGGAACAGCTTTTTCCCCTCTGCCGTCAATTTCTGATGGACATTGAATCCTTGAACATTACTTCACTACCTGCTTTAATTATATCTTTGCACTACTTATTTAAGGATTTAACTATTTTATTCATGTACAATCACAGATTTTTCTCCATTATTATTTATTACATTGTAATTCTGTTGCAAGGATAACAAATCTCATGACATATACCAGTGATATTAAAGATGTTTCTGATGCACTTGTGTCTTATTTGGGGAAAGTTAGAACTAAAACAGTTGTTGAGGAAGTAGGAAGGAGTGAAAGGGCAAACTGAAGAAAATAAATGGGCTTTCTGCTTTAACTGCCAAGATAATGGCTAAGTTTTTATTATCCCATTTCTGCACCAGGATCACGTGTAATTATTGCCTTCAATAATTACACATCTATTAGCACTTACATACTGTTCAGGTAAAATTTGACCCAGATATATCAAAATGATTTTAGATCTCTGAAACATTAATTAAGGATTAATGTACATTGAGGCTGTTCTGGGTCAAATTTGACCCGTATCTATTGAAATGGATATTAGATCTCTATAACATTCATTAAGGATTAATCATTCATTTATTAATGTCAGATATGCTATTTATACATTCTAAATAGATCTGTGGTTCAAAATTTGGTATAGACACTTGTTATGAGGGGATTCTCAGGCCAGGTCAAAATTGACCTGGACCATACTGTGAAGGTATAGAATATGAACAGTATTTTAATTCATCCCTAAAATACACTCAGTGGACAGTGTCTTGGGTTCACCTGCTCATTAATGCAAACATCTAATCAGTCTATCATGTAGCAGTGACTCAATGCACAAAAACATGGTCAACAGGTTCAGCTTTCAGACCAGACATCAGAATGGGCAAGAAATGTGATGATCCAAGTGACTTTGACCATGGAATGATTGTTGGTGTCCAAAGGGTGGTTTGCGTGTCTCAGAAACTACTGATCTCCTGGGATATTCCTGCACAACAGTCTCTAGACTGTTACAGAGAATGCTGTGATAAAGAAAAAGAACAGCCAGTGAATGGTATTTCTGTGGAGAAAAACATCTTGAAATAAGTGAGGTCAGAGGAGAGTGAGCAGATTCATTAAAGCTGACAGGATGGTAACAGCATCTCAAGTAACAACACTTTATGACAGTGGTGTGCACAAGCACATCTCTGAATGTGCAACTTGTCAAACCTTGAAATGGAGCTACAGCAACAGAAGACTTCCATTCTGAGGCTGTGTCCTCTGGTC